>NW_026000174.1:5843916-5858248 GCF_001458135.2 Marmota marmota marmota
TAAATCAATCATCTCTCTCTCTCTCTCTCTCTCTCTCTCTCTCTCTCTCTCTCTCTCCCCCCTCTCTCACTCTCTCTTTAAAAAAAAAGAAAGAAAAAGAAAAGAAAAGAAAGTGATGAGCAAGAGTGTTCTTCCCCCAGCCCCCATTTCTCCTTCAAGTTCTTGTGTAAGGGTCCAGCGAAGCGTCAGAGGAAGAGACCACCAAGGGACCTCGACTCATGCAACAACAGCAAGTGGGGTTTATTGAGATTCCAGCATGCTGGGGCTCCGTGCTCACTCAAGAAGGGAGAACAGCCCAGAGCCCAGAGCAGGGGCTGAGCACTGCTTAAGTACACTTCTTGGGGAGGGCGGGGACTTTACATACATCACAGTCTCCTTTAACAAATCATCATACACCGTGGGAAAATTAAACAACAACTCCTAAACATGATTAGTTCATTCATTGGCGGGAACAGGTTGGGCGGGGGTGATAGGTCAGTTCTAAAGCAGGGTACACATTCAAACTGATTGGTCCAGGCCCTGCGATGCCTACGTGCAAAATCGCACAGGGTCCTGGGTTATTAAACAACCAGGCGATCAGGGGGAATATCTACCGGGCAGTTCGAGTATTGTCTTAACAGCTACAGGTATTTCAGGTTTTGCATGTAACATAGGAACTTAACAATACCTAGTCCTTCACTTTTTAACTCAGGCCTTGCAGCTTAGAAACTTTACAATGCCTGGTCTTTTACACTTTAACTTCAATTTCTTTTACCCTTACACTTGAATCCTTGTAAGAGGGATTTCTTCTGTGAGAAGGAAGAGTGCAGGTGGGTTTTCATGATCAGGGTGAGAGAGAGTGAAAGGTTCCTTGCTTGACAGACCTGAGAAAACCCTGCACTTCCTTGTGTGGAAGCTCTCTTTGTTGTCCCATTCTATCCTGAAATGCAGCAACCTGGACTCTGATACAAGTTTGACTGCTGTGAGGTCATGAGACCTCTGTGGCCCATCTGGTGGGAAACCTGGCCCCTCACCTGATAGCATCATATTCCTTTCTTAGGGTATGACTGTTACATGGCCAGACTCCAAGGGACTTGCTAGTGTTTTAGAATGTGTCACAGTTTATAAAGGGCTTTAATCCACATTAATTCTCTTTGTTACTTTGAAAAATCTCAGGGACCCAAGATTCCTGGTGGGGAATCCAAGTCTCAGAGACTCTAGGTGATGGGTCCAAGTTCACAGCATCTATGGGTGTTAGAGTCAGGACTTGGTGCTTAGGTTCTTCTAATCCTAAATCTCCCACGCTCCCCCAAATAATTGCTACTTTTTTTTTTTGACAATTCCTTGTAAACATACCAATAAATTTTTGCTACTGGGGATCACTGTGAACTCTCGGACATGAGAAACTATCATCAAAAAATTTGGCCTCTCCCCAGGCACGGTGGTGAATGTCTGTAATCCCAGCGGCTTAGAGGTTGAGGCAGTAGGATCCCGAGTTCAAAGCCAGCCTCAGCAACCTAGCAATACCCTAAGCAACTCAGTGAGACCCTGTCTTTAAATAAAATACCAAAAAAAATGGCTGGGGATGTTGCTCAGTGCTAAGTGCCCCTGGGTTCAATCCCCAGTACCAAAAAAAAAAAAAAAAAAAAGTGGCCTCTNTTGACTAGCACAATGATATGTTTAGTAAATGATAGTTTTTTTAATTATCCAAAAAAAATGGCCTCTAACACATATCATCTTTCTTGGATAATTAAAAAAACTATCATTTACTAAACATATCATTGTGCTAGTCAATCATCACTATAATCATATGTGTGTATGTAGATATATGTATGTGTGTATATAGTTTGTGTGTGTGTGTGTGTGTGTGTGTGACAGAGAGACAGAATGAGTGTGTTCAAGTACACATACTAGTAATTGATTGAGCCAGATTTCTAGCATTTTAGCCTAGTCTGTCTCTAAAGCCACTATTATAGACCTTAATTTCCTCTGTGTTCCTATCTTTGGAATCCACAAAGTAACATTTAAACATGCTTTCATTTAAAATTTTTTAAATTTGTTTCCTACTTGTCCTATTGTAGACATAAAAGAGAACAAAAACTATGACCCCAAAAGAACTTTCAAATGTGGACTTTCTTTCACTAGTTGACCAAGAACAATCATTTGCAAATTCATTTTAGGTTCATGTTTATATTTCTGCTGTAGTTTAAAAAATATATTTGTTTAAACTAAGATCTCCAGAACTTAACTACTGATTTATTCAGGCTTTAAACCTGTTCTCCTCTAAAACAATATGAGACCTGCTTACCCCCAATAATGTTACAGTCTTTCTGGTGCCTACCTTTGATAAACAATCTACCACCATTTCTCAATTAGATGTGAATGGCCCATTTTTTGAATTTTGGGTGAAATTTTCAGGGTTGACCTCTCAAGGAGGGTTCAGATTTTTTGTTTACATCCTCTTTCAGTGAGGAGAGACCTGTGTTGATTTTCCTGAAGCTTTAAGATGAAGAAGGAAGTAGCAATGAAGATAGGGAGATGGGGGCAGGAATAGGGGCTGTTGCAGTTCCTGACCAAAAAGATCCAGAACAGAGCCTCTGTGTGCTCAACCTCTCCACTTATTTGATTAACAAATATTTACTAAGCACCTACAATGGCTACATGTTAGCCTTATGGGGACTCTGGCCATACCTGCCTAGCACTGGGCTAAACAGACAAGTTAACAGGCCATTTCAGGTTCTTCTTACACAAAATGCCTGCCAGGCATACCAAGTCAGTACTCCTGATCTTCACATTGGGGGCCATTGACTTTTTTATTTTAATGCATATATTTTGAGCTTTTTATTATTTGCTTGGTGATGTACTAAATATTTTTATATTTGTCATTTAAGACTATTTCCTTGTCTATGAAATAGAGGCAACAATGGTAGCTACTTCATGGAGTTATAACATATGAGATGATTATAACAATGTCATTAATTTATTGAGAGCCACCGTGTGCCAGGCATCGTGGTAAACATGGTAATTATTTTATTTAATCCTTATAAAAACCACAAGGTAGGGCTGGGGTTGTGGTTCAGTGGTAGAGCGCTTGCCTAGCATGTGTGAGGCACTGGGTTGGATTCTCAGCACCTCATATAAATAAATAAAATAAAGGTCCATTGACAACACACACACACACATATATATATATAATACACACACACACACACACACAAGGTGGGCACTCTTGTTAGTCTTATTTCACAGTTCAACACACTGAAGTACACACTGGTTAAGTAAATTACCCAAGGCCACAAGGAAAATAAGTGATAGAGTTTGGACTCTGATCTAGGTTGGTCAGGGGTTAAAGCTGTGTACTCAACTCCTTATCCATGGTGTTTTCGTAATGAAGCTATAAAAATATTCTAATGCATGTTTTGGTAATGGCGGCTCTCTGTTTTTGGTCTTAAATCCTTTTTGCAATACCATAGACAAACAGTTTTAAAAATAAAAATTTGTAATTTTCTTTGCTAAACAACATTGGACAGGATCATTTTTGATCAAATAGAAAATTGGGACCAACCGTTGGAGGCTTAGGATCTAAAGTAAATACATTTCCATTGCCTGCTCCTCTTTGCTTTTCATTCACTTTTGTTCTCCTTTCTCTGTTTTAAAATAGGCTTCGGTCACCTTTGGGAGAAACTTTGCAGGAGAAAAAATTCACCAAAAGGCAACACTTAGCCCCAACTAAAGGTGAGAAGAGAATTAATATTTATTCAACTCCTCTCTATGCCAGTCATTAAAGATATGTATAAGATCTATTGAGCACCTATCTGTTAGTGCAACTGGCTGCTGCTGCTGCTGCTGACCCATCAAAATTTCACCACAACATTGCAAAATGAGGACGCAGAGCCTTAAAGAAGTTAAGTAATTTGCCCAAGGTCACATGACCAGTTGTTGACACAACCTAGTTTCCAACACAGGTCCATCTGCTTTCAGTCTGTGCTATTTCCATTACATCTTTCTACTTTGCTCAGGCAATGCTGGGAAAGGAATTCTCTGAGATTCTAAATTGATATGCCCAAGGGCTAAGTCCCAGTTGATAGACTCACTCCTTCCCACATCTTGTTCTCTCATTGGCTGACATGTGTTTTCAGAGAAGGGGGCATTAGGGAGATCAATAAAAGGATGTCTTTCTTACAGAATCAAGAAACGAAGCAGTGCTTTAAGTGCTATTCTGGAAAATTCTCAGTAGCTTCCAAAAATGCCTCTTAGAAATTGTTGATTGCTCTGGAAAGTCTAAATACTACAGTTTTCCAGAGCTAGAGGCTTTGCAGTGAGTACAGTGTTTGTGCACTACAGAGGCAAGTCTTTTGAATTGATGGGATTCACATGCTACTTTGACTTGTGACAGGAATCCTCCGGGAGCAAACAGGCAGGGCCCTAACTCCTGCTTTGAGTAGTCCAAATGGAGCTAGAAATAGGAGGTGTCTAATGAAATGTTTCATAGCATAAATTGCAGAGTCAGTCTCATATTGCTCCTATCAGCTGTGTGAAGAAGCAGGTGTTTTTAGAACACTTTAAATTATTCTCTTGTGCAATGGAAAAACCAAACAACATCAAAGAAAATGGCTTGCTCTTGAATTCTGTGGCTGTAGTTGTTAACCATCCCCATCCTGATTTTTGCTTCTTAAATTGCTTAGCATGATGAAGTTATAAAACAAATGGTCTACTTTTTAGAAAAGACAGCAGGCTCTAACATTTGCATCTAATAAATATCTGATTTCTTAAAGGAAATCATCTGTTCATGTTCATAAAGTTAGTCAACACTTATTATATTCCAGTCATGTGGTAGTGGCTAATGGTAAAGTTATGGCTGGCTTCTACCTTCAAGAAGCTTTCAGTCTTAATATCTAGCACAGACTCAAGTGCTACTCAGAATACAATGGGCTATATTTTACAACTGATCTACTTTCAAGACAGGCTGCAGGGAGCTGGTGCCAGGTAAGCCCGGCTTATATCCCTATGGCTTCTTAATGACCAGATACTCAATCTCATCAATCATCACCCCTCTCAGATATAAACAGTGTCATCTCATAGGTCAGCTTTGAAATGCAGGACCAGATTCAGAAATCATCAAGGTGACCTACCATAATTTGCTTAAACATTGCTCTGTTATTTTTTAAAAAAATACATATACCTTGTAGAAAAAAATCTCCAACAGAACTGAAGAATATAGAGTGTAAGTCTCTCTACCAACCCTAGTACCTGTTCCTGGTTTACCTCCTCAGGGGCAACTGCTCTCTTCAATCCCTTGTGTATCACTCTAATAAGATATTTTGACACTTAATGCGTATGTGTATATGTATTTAAATTTTATAAAAATGATAGCTTACTACATGTGCTGCTCTGTACTTAAGCTGTTTCTTAACTCTATTCTGGATATGTTTTTTATAATAGTAGACAAAGATTTATGTCATTCTTTTTAGTGACTGAAGAATTATGTTTTATGGATACACTGCAATTTATATAACCATGACCTTATTGATAGACATTTCCCCCATATAAAAAATATATCCCATTTCTCTTACAGTGTTGCAATGAATATTCTTTCTGTGGGATAAATGAAAATACTGGGTCAAAGATATAAGCATTTTTGATAGATATTGTCAAAATTTTCCCTGAAAGGATGGTACCAATTTATACTTCTATCAACATTATTTGAGAATGTTTCCCTGCATTCTGGCCAAAACAGTGTATTTTCAAACTTTTTGATCTTTGCCAAACTAATGAAAAAAAATCTTATCCAGTTTTAATTTGTAGATCTCCTAATTTAAGTAAAGTTGAACGTCTTTTTCATTTTAAAAAGTTAATGGGAAAGGCAGCGGAGCACAACAGACACTAGTATGGCAATACGTAAATCAATGGATGTGTAACTGATGTGATTCTGCAATCTGTGTATGGGGTGAAGGTGGGAGTTCATAACCCACTTGAATCAAAGTGTGGAATATGATATGTCAAGAAATTTGTAATGTTTTGAACAACCAACAATAAAAAATTAAAAAAAAAAAAAGTTAATGATAGATCATTTTGTTCAGAAATTTGCCACAATCTAATCTAATCACAGAAATTTAAAGAAGTTAATAGAATAAAATGGTTAGCATGGAATACCCTATTGGACATTTGAGATACAACATGAAGAAAACAAGATCTTTGAAATATAGCTGGGTCATTAAAAGTATTTAAGCAAGAGCAGTGGACTCACATTTAGAACTGTGTTTTGAGAAGCTCTAGACAGTGCTTCTCAATGGATTGGAAGTATTAAGACTGAGAGGAGGAAAACAAATTAGTGAAAAGGTTGCTGCAATTCTGAACTAAAGCTTGTCAGAAACAATGATGATGATGAAATCAATTAGAAAAGCATTTCAGAAAGAGAATCAGCAAAACTCCATGACCCAATAAATGTCAATTTGAAGGGAAAAAAAGACATTATGTAGACAAATGAATGAGTTAAAAAGAAAAGGAATATATGGCAGGGAATTTGATCTCTGACATTACTAAGCACTTACTAAGGACTTTTGGTGTGTGTGTGTGTGTGTGTGTGCACATACATGAAAATTGAATGAAAATATATACATATAGTGCACTAACTTAATTTCACAGCAGCCCTAATAGAGAAGTATTATAATCCATTTAAGCATGAAAAATCCTAATTAGGCAGATAACATATGCAAAATAAAAAGCTATTGGTTTTCTCAGAAGGATTCATATCAGAATCATATCAAAGTCTGATATATGTGGTGGCAAAATCAATGTTCTTTACTTGTCTAAGCTACCTAGGCTTAAAAAAAACATTCAGGGAAAAAAATTATCTTACATCATGCAGGGAAGGAAACTGCTTGCAATGTGTGTAAACCACTAGGGATTAGTCCCTGAATGATCCATATCATTGGTTTAGTTTAACTACCATGATTCTCGGAGGAACTGATTATAATTCACAGTTGTCTCCATTCTGGATTGTTTTTATAGAAAAAAATAAAAACAAACAAAACCCCTACATTGTTCTTTCTTTTACTTTCTGTCATCACTCTGCAACTCATTTGGAAAAACATGTCAAATTATTAAGATTTATGACAATAAATATGTAATAGTCATATCAAAATGTAACCTGAAAATGCCTGACCAAGAAGTTAACATCTTCATTATACATATATTGACTGTTAAAAAGGATTGGGGGGCTGGGGATGTGGCTCAAGCGGTAACATGCTAGCCTGGCATGTGCCGGGTGCTGGGTTCGATCCTCAGCACCACATAAAAATAAAATAAAGATGTTGTGTCCACCGAAAACTAAAAAATAAATATTAAAAAAAAGGATTGGGATTGTAAATCCATAATTAACATAATGACGTTGAAAGAATAATGAGCTGATGGGGAGGAGTCTGATTACTTGGAACTGGATGTTACAGTTGTATGTGTATAAAAGTAGAATCTGTATCACTGTCTGTTTTGGACAAATCATATATTTATATTTTATTCTTAGCACTCATCAACTTGCTAGCTTCCTTCCACGCATACTATTATTTTTTATTGTCAGCCTTTTCAGTGTACAAATGCCTTTATCATTGTAACCAGCTAGTGTTTGCTGAGCCTAGCAAGCTATTTGATTGTATGGCTGCTTGCTATTTTGTTCCCAAAGCTAATTATACACTTAATAAACTAAGTCCCTAAAGAAGACATTAAAAAAACTGAACATTAAGCCCAAAATGTAAATGTTAACAATAATATCTAACTATAAATAAAGGAATATTCATTCCCCAAGATATTGGCTTACGAAGTAGAGGTACAGAAATTACGTCATAACTCTTTAGGAAATAACACGAAAGTAGGAGTTTCAAGTTTGTCAAATTTGGACCAGGATAGAGAGGGAACTTGATGCCAGATCAAATAAGAACAAGAAGGAAGACAGGCTAAGAACCCCCAAAAGCTCTGATCACCTTTGCAAAAATCTGAGGAGCAAGCAGCATTGGAAGAGAGTATAGCCTATAAAATAATTCAGTTCTTAGGATTTTAAGAATTCAGACAAGAGTGGGTTGGAGATACAGCTCAGTGGTAGAGCAATTGCCTAGCATGTATGAACCCCTGTGTTCCATCCCAGTAGTGCCAAAAAAAAAAAAAAGGTTTAGACAAGAGACTGGAGAACAGGTCAGAATCAAACAACTTTCTAAGAGAGTTGTCCCTTTCTCAGAGTTTCTCCAGAGAAGGGAGTGAACCTTGATTATCCATGTTGCCTAGGATTCCACAGACACTTGACAGAGCAGAACAGGTGTAGTGAATTGAATAAATGGATAGAATAGGGGGTTCTCTACTGTTGGAAGTAGCTAGGAAGTTGGACTGAACCTGAGTATCATGGGGTTAAAGAAGACATTTGATTGTATTCATGGTCCAATCCAGCTAACTTTGATTCTTATATTCTAAGGTTTCCAAGAAGTTTGCAAATCTTTAGCCTAATGTGGTCAGCTTGTTCTCTGCCATATATTTTACCTCCATAATTTATTTCCAGTCTCTCAGACATTGCCAGTGGGAATAAAAGTCAGTACAACTGATGAGGAAAATTCTGGTATTAGGTTTGCAGACTAGATACATACAACTCAGCTCCATGAAATATGCCCATTAGAAATGCATGCACATGTGCATCAAAAGACTCAAACAAGTATGTTCATACTAGTATTCAGCATTCTTCATAAGAGGGAAAGAAAGAAAGAAAACTAGAAACAACCAATATCACCACAAACAATAGAGTGAATAAATAAATATTGCTGTATTTTTGCTATATAATGAAGAAATCAACCCACAACAACAAATTGAGCCAAAGAATGTATTTATTTATTTATTTTCAGTACTGGGAATAGAACCTAGAGCCTCACACATGCTTGGCAAGCACTCTACCACAGAACAGTATTCCCAGCCTCTTTATATTCTCTTTAACATTTCTAAAATACCCTTTATTTCATGTAGTCTCACTTTTTGCCTTTTGCCCTCACTAGAAGGTAACTTCCAAAAGGGAGGGAGTTTCACATTTTGTCACTGCTGCATGTGCCATGTTTAGAACAGTGCAAGGGACACAGTAGACATTCCATCGGTGGTTGTTGAGTGCTTAATGAATTGTACTTAGAGTAAAATCCATAGTCCTGGCCTAAAAAACCCTGCTTAATTTGTCTTCTGCCAGCCTCCCCACTCTCATTTCCACCCCTTTCGTTCTAAACGTATCAAGCTGTTTTTCAATTCAGAGAACATTTGCTCTCTCCTCTGTCGAGAAAGTTTTTTTCTAGCTCTTCACATTCCTCATTCCTCTCATCAGAAAGGTCCACTCTGACCACTCTAATTGCCTCCCCACAATTACTTTAAAAAAAAGTTTTTTTAGATGTAGATGGACACAATACCTTTATTTAATTTGTTTATTTTTTACGTGGTGCGAGGGATCGAACCCAGTGCCTCATGCATGCTAGGCAAGCACTGTACCACTGAGCCACAACCCCAGCTCCCCAGTTACTTTTTTTTTTTAATATTTATTTTTTAGTTGTAGTTCTATACAATACCTTTATTTTTATGTGGTGCTGAGGATGGAACCTAGGGCCTCTCATGCACTAGGCGAGCACTCTACCACTGAGCCACAACCCTAGCCCCCCCAACCTTCCCCCCCCCCGTTATTTTTTAATACATTTTCCTGCTTATGTCTTTCATAGCATTTATCACAATTTTCTTGTTAATTGATTTGGTGACATATTGTATTTGTTTTGCTTTTTGTCTGTCTATCCTCATTAAATGTAAGCTTCATGAGGGAAGTGGCCCTGTCTATCTCGTTGATGTATTTCCAAGATCTGGCACAGGCCTGACACATATTTATTGTTCAATAGTGTCTACTGAATTAGTAAATATAATTTTAAAATGAATAAATGAAGAAAGCAGTTTTTTTGGTGCTCAGGGTAGGATTCTAATATTTACAAAGAACCATTGTAAACTAGGTGTGCATGCCTCTAATTCCAGCGATTTGGGATTAAAAAGTCAAGGCTAGCCTTGGCAGGTTAGCAAGACCCTGTCTCAAAATAAAAAATAAAAAGGGATAGGGAAGTAACTCCATGGCAAAGAGCCCCTTGGTTCTTCCCAGTATTAGGGAGGAAAAAAAAAAAAGAAAAGAAAAGAACCAATGCACACTATCCAGGAGAGGAAAAAGGACATTTGTCCTGATACATCAAGAACCCAAGAATGAAAAAAAAAAAAAGCATTTTTTGGAGTCAACTTCTTTACAAGACCCTTCCCTGCTCTGAATATTCTGACCAGTTACTCAGGGAAAAAAAGAGCAAATGCGGAAATAGTCCACCTGCACCAAATGGACTCCCTTTGTTGTACTAATCAGAAATGGTTGGCGTGGACCATTAAGGACGGCTGGCCTTTGAGCCCCAGTAATTTCTGCTTAAAACAATGATGGCTTTGTGGGAAGCAGAATGGGAGGGCGGCTTCCTAGTTAGGGGCAAAGTACACTGTGCTCCACTAGTCCATTTATTTTATTGTCATTATATGTATAAGAGCAGTTTTCACAATAAATTAAAGTCAAGTTTAAAGGGGAGAAAGATGCCACAAAAGAGAAAAATGCAACTAGCAGTGGAGAAGTTGTAGAAGCAGAGGGCCATGCTGTTTTGTTGAGGAGGAGCCACTAAGGCCTAGGCACTGTGTTTAAATGGCCCCAATAATAATCTTTCATAGAAAGTATGTTATTTCCATTTAACAGATGAGAGAAGAAAGGTTTAGAGAAGTGAAGGCTTTATTCAAGTTCACAAAGGAAGTAAGTTGAAATCCTGATTGAAATCCTGATCCCATTAATGCCAAAGCTCATACTTTTTCCATCTTAACTGAGATCCTGTTCCCTCTTCCTCCAAATGAACAGTCCTGGACCCCTAGAGCTGTGAAGCCGAAGATAATTATCAGAGTTCCTTTTGCAATGCTCTCATGGTGCATTTCTCTCCATTCTCGGTGATTAACACAGATCTTGATGCATGGCTGACTCTCCAGTAAGGACATTCTGAACTTAAAGAACAGAATGAACAAATGAGCAAAGGAGATGTTTTAAACAATGTGGCTCCTCTTATGAATCACACTCTAAAAACAAAACAAAACAAACAAACAAAAAAAAAAACACAACAGCTCCTGGGCATCTTTCTCTGCATCAGTTCTCCAGGGGCAGGATATTACCTCAAGAATCACACAAAAGACTTAGTCAAAGGAGGCCGCAGTGAGTCTGGTGTTGTGCCTCCCCTGCCCTCATCTGGGGAACACTCTGGTTATACAAAATGCAGGATTATCTTCTACTGGTATAGTTGTTACCAACAGCTAATCAATAGTTGTTAGTAATAGCTAACATTTATGAAGCACATATTAGGCAGTAGGCCCTGGGCCAAGACCTTTCCATGTCTGATTTATTTAATCCTCCAAAACTTGAGAGAAAGGCACACCCCTGAGTGTGGGTCCAGGAGTGGACACAACTGTGCTGAGACCATTAGGAGCTATTTCTGTATACGTATGTGTTTATAGCTAACTGACCCTCTCATGGAGGAGCTGGAGGCAGGAAGCTTTCTGAGGCACCAGGACTTGGTTTCCACATAAGTTAGGTTATTGTATGTACTGGCATGAGGAGACAATGAATCTGAACATGGTGTATTTTTCCATTTATTTATGTCTTCTCTAATGTCTCTGAATTTAGTCTTCTCCCTAGAGAAATGCATAACTTTTGTTATATTATTCCCAAGTAATTAAAAATTTTAATGCTATCATAAATTATCTTTAAAAATTAAAAGGTATTTAGGGCTGGGGATGTGGCTCAATCGGTAGCGTGCTCGCCTGGCATGCGTGCGGCCCAGGTTCCATCCTCAGCACCACATACAAACAAAGATGTTGTGTCTGCCGAAAACTAAAAAATAAATATTAAAAAAAAAGATACCCATTACCAATTTAAGAGAGCTTTTGCTAGGTTATAAGTTTTTAAAATTTTATTATATAGATACTTCTTTTTAGTTAAAGAAGTTTTCTTTGGTACCCAACTTGCCAAAAGTCTTATTTTTTAATGAGTGGATTCTAGTTTTGTCAAAGTTTTCTGAACCTATAGAAATGACCATATGTTTTCATCCCTTCTGACAGTTAAGGTATAAATTACATTTTTGACTTTTTAAAATTTTAAACAAAATTTGTATTTCTGATACAAATACAGTTTGGATTTTGCATATTTTGGATTTGATTTGCTAGTATTTTACTTAAGAATTTGTATCCATTTTCAAAAGTGAAATCAATCTGTATATCCCATTTAATATTCTCATCAAGTTTTCAATGCAGATTTTACCATCTCCATTTCTACTTGTGACTCCTAAGAGGTAGAATAATTGGTCAAAATCACATATAGCTAATTGGTGACTGTGTCAGGATTAGAAGTCAGGTCTGTTTGAACACAAAGCATGCTTGTTTCCTCATGTCACGTAGCTTTCATGAACATTTATCAAGTTCCTTAAATCAATCCCAGCTCCTAAATGTTTCTAAAACATAAGATTGAAGAGGGATTATGATAAGGGTGATAACATCAGATAATCTTAGGAGACTATGCTGATATTTTCATTCACCAAAGTCAATGAGAAATCATTCATCTGCATCTGAGAAGAAAAATGTGAAGTCAGAGCCCAGTTAGTTATCTATGCAATTCTATAGGAATCAATTTTGCAAATAAGCATGAAAAGGGGGAGTGCATTAATATTTTTTTATTTAAAAAATAAGATATTTGGGGCTGGGGATGTGGCTCAAGCGGTAGCGCTCTTGCCTGGCATGCGTGCAGCCCGGGTTCGATCCTCAGCACCACATACAAACAAAGATGTTGTGTCTGCCGAGAACTAAAAAATAAATATTAAAAAATTCTCTCTCTCTCTTTTAAAAAAATATGATATGAAATCATTCAGTGATCAAGGGTAATCCAAATGACAGGAATTCAATTACTCCAGCTAAAAATATGAATCAAGACAGATACCATAATGTAACATCCAGAAAAATTGTTAGGGTAAAGGAAACTATTGATTATATATGGGCTAACTTCAGGGGAAAAAATTCCAAAACATATTTCAACTCTTGAATTGAATAGATAAGAGAACACTTCATCAACACAGAGGAAGGATTCTTGATGTCATATAAAATATGTACTCAAACTCACTACTCATTTTTATAAAACTTGGAGAAATATGTTGAACTGACTTTGTAGGCTATAGGCCATGAGATTTTGAATGGGTGATATCTTCATTTTTTAAGGTGTTCCCAGTGGTATCTGTGATTCTTGACAATTTCTCACGCTTTATTCAAAGAACTTTTACAGATACTTGCTCATAGTTATTTCATATAATTAATCTTCATCTGTCTAAAGTGAATGAGGCCAAACCCCTTTTATTGTAGATATGTGGCAGACACTGTAAATAACTCTCTCACTTCTCTAGGTTTGTGCCAATATTGTTGTCTTGGTACACTACCTGCTGTAACAAACAATCCCCACATCTCAATAATGTAACACAATAAAAGTTAATATCCGGCTCATGTCACAGTCCAGTGCAGGATGGAGGTAGAGAGATAAGCAAAGAGCTCCTTCCACCTAATGGTTCTGCTCAGTCTTCTGGCAGACAAGGGAAGAGAGCATGGAGAATTACAAGGGAATGCCTTAGAGGACAGGCCTAGAGGTAGTGCTGATCACTTCTGCCCCTATTTTAATGGCTAGAATGGTAATGTGATCATGCTAACTATAAGAGAGAGGCCAGGAAATGCAGACTTTCTGTGTGATCTGGAGGAAAAGGAAAATCCTTTGGTGAACTAGTTAGCCTTTACCCACTAGCATATTGAAGATTAAATTAAAGTTTGTAAAGATTTTAGCTTGGCATCTTTGTGCACATAGTGAGGGTTTAATGTTATCACATTATATTCTCCTCAGTGAGGTGGATATAATATAATATAATATTAATCATTCTCATTTAGATGAAAAACATGCTCCAAGAAGTTGTTGCTTTCCCAAGTTGCATGGCTAGTAAATAGTACAGCTGGGATTAAATTTAGGAATCTAGGTCCACTCTTTTAAAAACCAGAATCTTCCCCCCTTCCTTCCTTTTTTTTTTTTTTTTTTTTTTCATTGAGAGAGAGAGAGAGATGAGGAGAGAGAGTATTGATTTTATTTATTTTTTATTTGAGTTTTCGGTGACACAACATTCTTATTTTTTATTTTTATGTGGTGCTTGATGGAGTTCTGAACCCGCAGCGCCTCGCGCATGCCAGGCGAGCATCTTCTACCACTTGAGCCACATCC
>NW_026000174.1:5858337-5892991 GCF_001458135.2 Marmota marmota marmota
CTTCCTTCCTTCCTTCCTTCCTTCCTTCCTTCCTTCCTTCCTTCCTTTCTTCTCATACCAGGGATTGAACCCAGGGCGCTTAACCACTGAGCCACATCTCCAGTTCATTTTATTTTTGAGACAGTGTCTCACTAAGATACCTAGGGCTTTGCTAAATTGCTGAGGCTGGCTTTGAACTTGATACTTCTGGATTTTAAAATATAATTTTAATTAGATCAAATCACATGGTGGACTATTGTTTTAAAAAAATTGCTGGGGGGGTAAAACCCTGTAAGTTAAATATAGCAAAAACAACAAAAAATGCTGAAAAAATATCCAAAACTATTATAAAGTTTATCAGAAACATTAATTTATATTGACTATCCACAAGGTATAGAAACCTAAGTATATATCTAAAATGAACAGAAAGAAAAAGGAAATCTAAGTATATTTTACCATGAAATAAACTAATTTCAACTTCACTCTGTCACTTCCAATTTTTGTATGCTTTTCATAATGCATATCCTAGTACTACCATAGTAGTAAATATGTATAACTTATGAATATATATATGTATATATAGTATGTGCTCGAATTAAATGTACTGATTTAGACAAAGCCTTTCCACCTTTCACCAGCTGAGAGTTTTAACCTATGAACACAGTGGTGATTAGTACAGAATAATCATGCAGTAAGAATTACTTACACAATTAATATTTAGGCTTAGTCCCAAAGCTCAAGGAAGTACAGCAATTCTGATGCAGACAGATATCATTTAAATGTGACTCCCACCATTTCACTTCAAGTAAACAACATTAATCTGGTCTCTCTGGAGACAGTTTGTCTGTGATTATAATGCCAGATATAAAAGTCAGTCATATTGACTTGAAGAATCCTAGAAAGCTCTCCTTCTAATCCTTCTCTTTTAGTATGACTTGAAGAAAACCAGAAAGACTTCCCTTAACCCGTCCACCAGCAAAAGCCCCTAACTCATTCCCACCTAAAGTCCTACTCTGAGCACTGATTTCTGTGAAGGAGACTGCCCTCACTCTACCCCTCAGGGTTGACCCTTTCTGCTCTGTGCTCCTAAGCATCTGGGATAAACCTCAACAGTTTGAATGTACACCCTTGTTTATGTGTCAGACTACCTACTGAATAACATGCTCCAGTGGAGATAAGGGCTACTTTATTCATAGGCTTTGAAGTTAGACAGTGTAGACTGTATGGGCTCTGACATGTTACTAAGTGCCTCTCAGTCTGCAATCTCATTTATAAAGTGGGTAAATACTTCTTAGGGCTGTTGTGAGCACTAAATGAGACAATATGTAGTTTAAAAATGTTTAGCTCATTTTAGGTGTTCAATGAAAGTTATTGCTATTTTCTTCATCCCTCCTTCCCAATACAATCATTGCCTTTTTGAATTTATCTTAAATGAAAGAATGAGGAATAAATTATCGTATTCATGTCCTGTGATCTCTTATAACATAGGAGTTTTCATTGAATAATGACTAATGGTTTGAGTGTGTTTCCTATGTCAGGAACTGTGGTATATGCTTTCTATTCGTTTTGGTATAATTCTCACAACAAAAACAACAAAAAATGCTGAAAAAATATCCAAAACTATTATAAAGTTTATCAGAAACATTAATTTATATTGACTATCCACAAGGTATAGAAACCTAAGTATATATCTAAAATGAACAGAAAGAAAAAGGAAATCTAAGTATATTTTACCATGAAATAAACTAATTTCAACTTCACTCTGTCACTTCCAATTTTTGTATGCTTTTCATAATGCATATCCTAGCATATCCAGCCCATGAAATTTGAAGTAAGTACTGCTAAAATCCCAATTCCACACCTAAGAAAACTGAGGCCTAGTAACTTATCTACAGTTAAATGCTGAAGCCAAGATTGGAATCCAGGACTTGAGGATTGTTGTACTGCAGAATGCTTAAAATTTAAATATCCAGGGCTGAAGCTGTGGCTCAGTGGTAGAGCGCTTGCCTAGCATGTGTGAGGCACTGGGTTTGATTCTCAGCACCACATATAAATAAATAAAATAAAGGTCAATCAACAACTAAAAAAAAAATTAAATATATCCAATTTTCAGCCCTGCTTAGATCTCATTCTGTGGTTTTATTGCCAAACTCAGAACAAGCTGTATACATTTGGATTCAAAGCAAACACTGCCTAGGGCTTTTGCAAATAACTCATGGAGACCATCCTGTTCCCTCCCTCACAAGTCTGTGCCCTCTCAAAAGCAAGGTACATAGCAGTGCCAGGAATCAGATCCTTTGAAGTATTCAGCCCATGAAATCAACCTGCCTGGGCTTTGGCCCATCTGCCAGCTCTGAGTCAGCTCATAGGCAAAAGAGCCAGAGGCTCAGATATAATCAGTTCCTAAACAGGTTCATCCACACTACCTCCACCTCCTTTAGCTTTTGTATCCTTTCGACTTGATTTCACCACAGGAAGTCTATTTGTGAGGGAAGGTAGCACATCTCTCAGAAGTGGCACAGTAACTCCCCCTCAAAAGATTCCTTCCCGACTACTGAACACAGACAGCGACACTTACCTCATAAATTATAGTGAAGGTTAATGATAATGCCAGAAGATTTGGCAATTTAATGGAATGGAGCACAGACTTTGGAGTCAGAACAGCCAGGGTTCAGAGTCTCAGTTTTGCAATATGTTGTGCATATTGCAAATACTAAATTCTTTAAATTTCTAAATTCTTTAAGTTTCAGGATGACAAGATTAACAGAATTTTAGAGTTGTCAGAAATATTAAGTGAGAAACATGAATGAAATGCTTATAATGCCCTTGGAACTGTGCCTTTGCTTACAGCGAGCATTCAAATGTTAGTCAAAACTATATGGCCTGGGGCGAGTGAATTTAGAAGATTCTATCACTCTCTACCCAAATAATTTATGTGAAAATTAAAAAACTCCTGGCACATATTGAATGTTCATAACATTAATACATTTGATCAACAAAACTCTCTCTCTGTTACCTACATTATTTAACTTTTATTAGTACATTATGGTCATACATAATAGTGAGACTCATTTGACATTCATAAATGCATATGACATAATTTGCTCCATTTCAATCCCCAGTACTTCCCTTTAATCTCTTCTCCTTCCCCCTGTCTCTCTTTCTCTGCTCTATTGATTCTACTTTAATAATAATAGTAAACAACTTGAATTTCTTCCATCACAAGCCTAGGAGAGATGCAGTCTTGCTGTAATGTACAAAAGGGAAAATGCTTTTGGAGATTAGGTAAACATTCAGATAGCTACTCTGGTTAGACTGTACTAGCCCTTGAAGATTCTGCAGCAAGGCAACGGTCAGATAGGTAAGTAGAAAACTTTCTAGCGCACACAGCACTATTTTTGTTTAACAAGTTTGACTCTCAAACTTCATGGAACAGTTCTCATACCATGTTTGGAATTATTTAAAATACTTGTTTTACATGTCCTTCTGCTCCACTGTGAAACATGATTTTTGTCATCTTTCTTTACTCAGATAAGATTTTACAGATGAAGACACTGTCCTAACAGAGTTCCAAGTGTTCTGAATAGGGAGTGGAGGAAAAGGAAATAGGAATCATTCTATCTAGAGAGCTAGTAATATGTTACCCTTGTGAGATAAACTTTGGGACAGATCTTGATTTTTTTATCTGCAATATTACATAATTTGTGTTTCAAAAAACCTAAAAAAGATTAAGTATGTAATGCTGACCTTTGGGTTATAGCACATATTCATGAATCTAAATCTATTGAGGATATAATTCCTACTCATAAAAGGAAAACTGAACATGCCCATTAGTTAACAGTCAGGAGGCATGGTGCAATTTTCTCATCTATAAAGGACCAATAAAGCAAGGCAGCTCTATACTACACTATGTACCACCATCAAGGAATGGCTTCCAGACTGTGTAGATTTCCACACATTTCCAGTCCTTAATCTAAAGTACATGAATGGATCCTAGAGCAGCTTCTAGCATTCTAAAATAATGGGTCTTATACAAATATAGATATTCAGTGGTTAGGGCCAGGAGAGGATCTTGGCTCTTTCTTCCTGTGTGAGGCGGGGGAGGTAACATCCCAAAACCCTCCATAGTTTTTATAAAATTCTTAGAGGTCCATGGACTCAAAACATTAACACTTCTAGAGAACATAAGAAAAATGCTTGTTCAACAAATATCCGTTCAACACTATGTAGAGGCTTCATGTCATCTCTGCCCTCAAGGTGGAGAATGACATGAAAAATAAGTATTCTGAATAATTTTAGTGACTTATGGCCTAAAATCTTTTTAAAAATTTTTTACATTTTTTGTTATCAAGACGAGCAAACTTGCCTTGTGAAGTCACTCTGCCTGTTCATCTCAATGACCTAAGAAAATGACCTTTATAACTTGTATAAAATGCCTAGCACATGGTAGGCCCTCAAATGTTAGCTCCTTTCCCTTTACTTATCAGTTTAATGTCACATATATCTTTTTCTATCCTTTCCTTATCTATGGCTTCATGTATTATTAATTGAAATGAGATCTTGCTGTTGGAATGTTACCCAGATAGAAGTAGAAGGTATGGTGTGACTTTCCCCATATTTTTATGCTCATAAAGTGTGGCAGTGCTATAGAAGTCTTTAAATAATGTAGATAAATGCCAAAAGTTCTGACAATATAAGGCACTGAATGAATAGTAGTTCGTAAAAATAAACAACAAAAGGTTAAATAGCAGTTTCATACCCAAAGAAAATGAGACCAGAAGGAACACTGGCAAGTTTAACAAGTTATAAGGAACCTTAGAGTACATCCATTCTATTAATGAGAAGGCTGAAGTTCAGAGTTACATTCACTCAAACCCAATTTAGATCAGAACTAACTCTGCTATGCAGCATCTGATATCAAACTGCATGCAGTTTGAAGAAATCATAATGCTTGCTAGAATTTGATTTCTGTTATCTATAGATGTATCTCTTCAGTTAAAACTAGAGTACAAAAATCTTAGAGAAGAAACAACACACACATATAAGGGTTTGTGTCTAGTTGGAGAACACTGAAATGGACCTTAGAATATACTTAGTTCATCTGCTCCATACCTTTTTTCTTTTTCTCTTGTTAATTCTTTCAAAAACAAGTAATTTTTTTTTGCCAGGCGCAGTGACACATGCCTGTAAACCTAGCAGTTCAGGAGGCTAAGGCAGGAAGATCATGAGTTCAAAGCCAGCCTCATCAACGATGAGGCTTTAAGCAACTCAGTGAGACCCTGTCTCTAAATAAAATATAGGGCTGGCAATGTGGCTCAGTGGTCAAGTGTCCCTGAGTTCAATCCCCAGTACCCCCCCCAAAAAAAAAACACAAGTAAGTTTTTTATATAAATAAATGATTTTTAAAGTGTGGGGGGAAAGAATATACTTAGTTCAAACTTAATATCTTGGAGATAATGAAATTGGGGCCCAGAAATTTATTCTCAAGGATTAGTTACTGACAGAATCAGTACTAGAATTCCGCGCTATGCCTTCAGATTAAAACATGAATTTTTACATGAAGGCTATGCCTCTTCAGGACTCATCTCTTTCTTTAGTGCCCCCTATATCTGAGAATCAAGGATTCTTCTATTTACTCAAAACATACCACCCTTATCTATCCTTCCATGCACACTGCTCCATAGTCAGTTCCTAATCATCTCTACAACCCCTTGACTCCAACCAATATCTAACCCAATGTATACTTCCTTCACCTTTTCTTAAATCTTTTCAATAGTTTAAATTACAAAGTTGCTAATGTCTAATAACGGTGTAATGATTTACCCTTTCTTTGTATGTTTCCATAGAAGTGTATTAGAAAAGATACTCTTAACTCCCAAAGACATACTTTTTGTCATGAAACATTCATAAATGATTTTTGGAAAAATAAGTAATTTTAACCAGAAAAATTATAAATGCAGTGGCACAAGAGAACTCTCTGGGGATAATGAAACTCTTCTAAATCTTGATTATGGTGGTGTTTATATGACTATGTGTTTGTTAAAATTGGAATTATACACCAAAAAGAAACTTATTGTATGTAAATTTAAAAATTAACTAAAAAATCTGAAAAAAGGGGAAAAAATGTAATTTCATGGTCTGTTGATGCTCCTTAGTCTTTATGACCAGGGGAAACCACAATGCAATATTAGGCTTCTAAAGAGAAATATTCTAATGGTAGAAATTTAGTCACTGAGGGAGGTTTATTGGGGAGCTATGTTTGGAAATTACTTTTTAGTTCTCTTAAATCAGAAAATCCCCATTCTACTAAAGATTAGGGTTGGCATTGATTAGGGAAAATGAAAATGAGACAATTAGGAGGACTGGAGAAGGTAGGTGAGAATTAAGACAAAAGAATTTTAACATCTAGAACAAGTAAAGCCAAAAAGCTCCAAATAAAACCAAAAACTGGATTAAATGATGAAAAAGTGATTTGTTTTTAAGTTAAAGGTTTTACTTCAGAAGTCCAATTAAAAAAGTATCTTGCTTGATAGCTTACCTGGGATCAAGTAGTCCTCTTTCCTATGCATTGTTGGTTGATCGTTTGATTTCTACGCAGTTCTTACCCAATGTTTTGATACATCACTCATGCTAACACATGCATTTGATTCATTTAATTGATACTGATAGATTACTAAATCTAAAATTAATAGTTCTGGCATTTTTTTGCCATTATAACCTTTACATTACACTGCAATGTTTTGGACTTGCAGATTTATTTTTCTACCTCTCCCCGTAAGACTGTCAAACTTGTATGAACACATCTGTGTTTACTTATATTCATATCCCCAGATCTACCTAGTATATTATCTGACACCTAGTGGATACCCAATGAATATTTGCTGAAGAAACAAAAGTCCTGTTTTAAGCACAGAAGGAAGTGTGAAAATAAATGTGTTATAACTCTTGCTTGCAAAGAAGCTATGACTTAGTGGTCATGTACTATCTATATGGGTAAATAAGAAGACAAAGGAAGGGAAAGATTGAGCATAGTCTGACCATGGAACCCAGTTATCTTAATGCTTTACTAGGGTCATATGAATTGCATGAAGATTGAACATTAAAAAGGAATATTTAGGATTGAAATTGTGCTGTATTGTAACTGTATTTGTTCTTTAAACACCACATGGCCTAGATGATTGCTCTGGAAAGAAAATAACTATAAGTCAACAATCCTTTTTCTAAAACCCTAGGGTCAGTGTAATCTAGAATTCATGAGTCTTTAGAGTTTAGAATGGCAATAAGGTCCACACACTGTATCATGGAATGTACCCAGAAGGGTCTGTGCAGGATACTGTGATCAATGTTTCTGCTGGGGAGTGAATGATGCTCACACTTGTGGGTGAGTACAGCCTGCAGACACCTTCCTATTGTTACCGCTGTTGACCGGTGATGAGTCCTCGCTTCTCCAATGTTGAAGAATAACACCAGAGAGCACGCCGAGGCAAGGTCAGAGTAGAAATTAGAAGTTTATTAAAGAACAGCAGAAAAGACTTCTCCCGGAGGAAGAAGGGGACCCAAGAGGTGGAATCTGTGGAAGTGTGGTTGTCTCCCCTTTTTATAGTTTTGGTGATGGAATGTAGGTTGGAAGGCCTGAGGGGTGGGACACAGGTGGGCCAAACAAGTAATCTGGGCAGGAAGGACTTCATTATCACTTCTTGGGATGGGCTATCTTCAAATCTGCTGGGGCTGTTTCCTGGGTTCCATTAACATTTCTTTGGGGTGGACTTTGGCCTAGGGCCTTTCCGGGACTTCATTAGCATTCCATGAGTTGTCCTGCGTTTCCCGGAATCATTGTCAGCATGGCCTCCATTTTAGATCTTACTCGATATTAGACCCGATTTACCTAACTACACTGACTACCTAACTTTAAATCTGGCTTCACTATCAGTTCAGATCAGGCCAGGTTTTACTTTCCAGGTACCTAATTTCCTCATCTGTAAAATCAAGTTGTATTTAACTTCTTCAGGCTATGTGTTGACCAACACAAGTGCTTGAGTCAGAACTAAAATAATCTAAATCATGCACTAATTTAGAGATAATGGTCTCATGCTTCCCAGGTGAATCAGAGGACTTAGAAATCACTCTTTACTTCCATTAGCATTTTCTCAGTCTAAACAATGATGCTTTCATATGAACTGTTTTATTCCTTCTACAAAAGCTATGTGAAAACATTATTTATTAGGGGAGGGCTTAAAAAACCCAAATAGTGTAAATTACCAACACAAACCCCAGAAATCTTGAACTGTGTACTTTTGTTGTTGTTCTTTGGTACTGGGGATTGAACCCAGGGGCATTCTACCACTGAATGGGCTACATCCCCAGCCCTTTTTATATTTTATTTTGAGAAAGTCTCCCTAGGTGCTAAGGCCAGCCTACAACTTGCCATCATCCTGCCTCAGCCTCCCCAGTCCCTGGGATTACAGGTGTGTGCCACCACACCCAGCTTATGTTATGCTCGAATTCGGGACCCCCAAAGACCACCAGAGACCCAAGATCAATGCAAGCAGCAAAGAGGTGTTTATTGCAAGCTAGCTCAGTCCTCCGCACGCACACACAGCAACTGGTGATGCTGAGAGGCCCCGAGCCCAGGGTTTGCAGCATTTTTATACATTCTTTGGAGAGGGCAGGGACTTCACATACATCATAGCCTCTTTTAGCAAATCATCACACACCGCGGGAAAATCAAATAACAACTCTAAAACATGATTAGCACATTCACTGACGGGAACAAGTTGGGTAGGGGTGATTGGTCGGTACAAAAGGGGTATTCGTTTGAACTGATTGGTTTGAGCCAAGAGGGGTGTACGTGCTGAACTACATGGTTTCCCAACTTGTTATCAACCACCAGAAAATACTGGAAGGGTCATCTGGCATCCCAGGTATTTCCCTGTCTCATGCTGATTGGTGGCTACTAGGGGGCTGCTATGGATCCCCACCTAGCCTGACTGAGTCAGGATACCTGGCGCAGCAGATCTCTCCTGTTATTTGTAGATAAACAACTTAGCAGGGTGGGAATTGTAAGAGTAAAAGAAATTGAAGTTAAAGTGTAAAAGACCGGGTATCGTAAAGTTTCTAAGCTGCAAAGCCTGAGTTAAAATGTAAAGGACCAGGTATTGTTAAGTTCCTATGCTACACCCAAAACCTGAAATTCCTGTAGCTGTTAGGACAATTCCCGGGACTGCCCAGTAAATATTTCCCCTGACCATCTAGTTGTTTAATAACCTAGGACCCTGTGCAGCTTGGCACGTAGGCATCTCAGGGCCTAAACCAATCAGTTTGAATGTGTACCCCGCTTTAGAACTGACCTATCACCCCCGCCCGACCTGTTCCCGTCAATGAATGTGCTAATCAAGTTTGAGAGTTGTTGTTCGATTTTCCCGCGCCTCATGATGATTTGTTCTGATGTATGCAAAGCCCCTGCCCTCCCCAAAAAGTGTACTTAAGCACTGCTTAACCTCTGCTCAGGGCTCTGGGCCGCTCTCCCTTGTTGAGTGAGCCTGGAGCCCCAGTGCGCTGGATTGGATCCTCAATAAATCCCCTTTTGCTGTTGCATGAGCCGGTCTCTTGGTGGTCTCTTCCTGGTGAAAGTAAACAAACAGATCTGTTAACGTCCTTTTTTGTTCACATATTAAAACAATCCTCAACAGCTGTTTACCTAATTTAAATTAAACCATTTAAATCACGTGAATGAAAAAAAAAATACTTGGATCCATTTTTTCATGACGTCCGCCGGACCCTTACAGGAATGTGCCTAGGAGTGCTCTGTGGGTTTTTCCAAGGACTAAGGTCATGTCCCTTCCTTTGACAGGCTTTGCTCTGAGATAGAGGCTGGTTTTTCACTTTGAACTGTTTTTCTTAGAGCATAGACTAGAAAAGATAAAGAGCTGTTAATTACACTGTGAAGGTATAATATTGCAGCATAGATTTTATATATAAAGTTTTTAAAAATATTATGCATTTTTAATTTAAATAGCTTTAAAAGATGTGTTTTAAATAGTTACAGAACATTTGTCACCTGGTGTTAGTTTCACAATGGTTGTTGCATCTGATTGGGAAATGTGCAAAAAAACAAAACCAAAATAAAACAAAAAAAACCACATTTGTAGTCATGGCTGTGATGGTTTTCTTTTGTATAAATTGAGCACTGAAATACTTAGGGTAAAAAATGCTGTTTTTTTGCCAGGTATGGTGGCACATGCCTGTAATTCCAGGAACTCGGGAGGCTGAGGCAGGAGAATTGCAATTTCAAGACCAGCTTCAGCAATTTAGCAAGGTCATAAGCAATTTAGCGAGATGCTGTCTCAAAGTAAAAAATAAAAAGGGTTGGGGATGTGGCTCAGGGGTTAAGCCCCCTTGGGTTCAATCCCCAGTACAGGGTGGGGATGGGAGTGATGCTGTTTATGCCAGGTGTGGTTGCCGCAGTCTGGCTGGGCACCAAATAACCGAGCCACCACAAAGCCTTGAAGATTCAAACAGCAACTCTTTATTCCCGAACTCTCACCGACACTCTACACACACTTCCCGTGAACACCCTGCCTCCACTCGGCTCTGCGCACCAATTCTCTCAGAACCCCCGAGTCTCTTAGAACCCCTGCGAGAACTCCAAAGGAGCGGGGCGCCTGAGGCAGCAGGATAGCCCTAATCCCAGCAGGATCCGCCCTAATCCTGGAGCTGCACTATTCCCAGCAGGATCCACCCTAAACCTGGAGCCACCCTAATCCCTGAGCAGGGTCACCTTTCAACCCAAAATGTCATTCCTACTTGGCTATGGCTCTCAGCATGTGATGGTGCACACCTGCAATCCTAGTGGATCAGGAGACAGAGGCAGGAGGATCACAAGTTCCAAGGCAGCTTCAACAACTTAGTGAGAACCTGTCTCAAAAAAAAAAAAAAAAAAGGTGGTGGTGGTGGCTGGGAATGTGGCTCAGTGGTTAAGTGCCCCTGGGTTCAATTCCTGGTACAAAAACAAAACAAAACAAAACAAACAAAAAGTGTTTTATTTTGTATTTCCTTAAAAGGAAAGATACTAGTAGCAGTTCCTGTGTAGTGAATTTTAAATGTTGAACAATCCTAGGTTCTATGCTCAATGTCTTTGCTTGTTAATAAAGTAACGATGGACAGATTTGTGCTTTTACTTTTAAAATGGAGGAAATTCCTACACTGAAGTAATGAAAATCTTAGCTAAATATAATACTATGGTAATTATTTGCTTTCTGTTGAGGAGAAAATAAAACATTTCTTCTCATTAGCTTACTGAATGCCTATTAAATTGTAAGAGGCATTTTTAATTTCCACAGATGGGGATAGGTTAATGCTAAACTGAGCAGAGCTCAGACAGATACCCTAGAAATGAGGCTGGTCCAGGCAGGACAAATTAGTTGGGTGTTATGGCACTGTCCTATGCTTTTGGATACATGGAACACATGGATACATTCAAATATCTTTCTCACAGAACTTACACATTAGTGGGTCATTTGAGGATAGTATCCCTATTCTTTACTTCTACCTGCAATGGATACTACTTGGGTTACAAACAACCCCTCTATTCCATTAATTGATTGAGCAAAAAGAGCATATAATACCTAATATTGTATTCCATTTTTCATATTGTCCCTTGATGAATTTCATGTTCTCTAAAATTACTGCTATTCACTCATTCTATATTTTTTATAATTTTTTTCTCTTATTATTTTTTTGCATTACAATTCTTAAAATCACCTTGATACCACAATTTATCATATCTCTGTTTGTATATAAGGTATGTTGACACCAAATTCACATCTTCATACATCTATTTTGTATAATGATGAGGGTCTCCTTCCACCATCCATGCTATTCCCCTTCTCCCTCCCTTTCCCTCCCACCTCTGTTCCCTATCTAGAGGTAATCTTCCTCCCTTGCTCTCCCTCCCAACCCCATTTTGAGTCACCCCCCCTTATATCAGAGAAGACATTCAGCATTTGTTTTTTGGGGATTGGCTAACTTCACTTAGCATAATCTTCTCTAATGCCATCCATTTCCGGCAAATGCCATGATGTTATTATTTGTTATTGCTAATATTCCATTGTGTATAAATGCCACTTTTATTTTTATCCATTCATCCACTGAGGGACATCTAGGTTGGCTCCACAGTTTAGCTAATGTGAATTGTGCTGCTATAAACATTAATGTGGCTATGTCCCTGTAGTATGCTGTTTTTAGGTCCTTTGGGTATAGTCCAAGAAGAGGAATAGCTGGATCAAATGGTGGTTCCATTCCCAGGTGTCCAAGGATTCTCCATATTGCTTTCCAAATTGGCTGCACCAATATGCAGTCCCACCAGCATTGTATGAATGCATCTTTTTCACCACATCATCGCCAGTACTTTTTGTTGTCTTCATAATGGCTGCCACTCTTACTGGAGATGATGTCTTAGAGTAGTTTTAATTTGCATTTCTCTGGCTGCTAGAGATGATGAGCATTTTTTCGTATATTTGTTGATTGTATATCCTCTTCTGGGAAGTGTCTGTTCAGGTCCTTGCCTATTTATTGATTGGATTATTTGTTTTTTGGGTGCTTATCTTGTTGAACTCTTTATATACCCTAGAGATTAGAGCTCTGATGTGTGAAGGGTAAAAATTTGTTCCCAGGATATAGGTTCCCTGTTTACCTATATTTCTTTTTTTTTAATATTTATTTTTTAGTTATTCGCAGACACAACATCTTTGTTTTGTATGTGGTGCTGAGGATCGAACCCAGGCCACACACATGCCAGGCGAGTGTGCTACCGCTTGAGCCACATCCCCAGCCCCACCTATATTTCTTTTGCTGAGAAAAAACTTTTTAGTTTGAATCCATCCCATTTGTTGATTCTTAGTTTTAATTCTTGTGTTATAGGCGTCTTATTAAGGAAGTTGGGGCCTAGCCCCACGTGATGGAGATTAGGGCCTACTTTTTCTTCTATTAGACACAGAGTCTCTGGTTTAATCCCTAATTCTTGATCCATTTTGAGAACTTTTGCGCATAGTGAGAGATAGGGATTCAATTTCATTTTGTTGCATATGGATTTCCAGTTTTCCCAGCACCATTTGTTGAAGATGCTATCCTTTCTCCAGTGCATGCTTTTGGCACCTTTGTCTAATATAAGGTAGTTGGAATTTTGTGGGTTAGTCTCTGTGTCCTCTATTCTGTACCATTGGTCTACCAGCCTGTTTGGGTGCCAGTACCATGCTGTTTTTGTTACTATTGCTCTGTAGTATAGTTTAAGGTCTGCTTTAGTAATACCACCTGTTTCACTCTTCCTGCTTAGAATTGCTTTAGCTATTCTGGGTCTCTTATTTTTCCAGATGAATTTCATGATTACTTTTTCTATTTCACTCATTCTATTATTAAGCTCTTATATGTACCAAGTGCAGTGGACACAGCCAAGCCTGGATTCTAAACCTACACTTTCAGATATCAGCAAAGCAGCTACATTCTCCTGCCCAAGAAACAAATGGAGATAATTTAGCATTTTCTAAAAATATCTTAATCTTCACCATGGGACAGTAAGAACTTTCTTTAATTCACATTATGATTTTGAGTTATATGGGTTAAGGCACCACAAATTTTCTGTGCCAAGGTCTCTAAAGACCTTAATGGGGGCTGGGTCTGTAGCTCAGTGGCAGGGTGCTTGCCCAGCATGTGTGAGGCACTGGGGTCAATCCTTAGCACCACATAAAAATAAAAAAAAAGCATTCTGTCCAACCACAACTACAATTTTTTTTTTTTTAAAAAAAGATCTTAATTGGGCCTTGAAGATAGCTAGGTTCATATCTGTTATATGAACATATATGTTCATATATGTGTGTGTGGTATGTGTATATATATATATATATTTTTTGGTACTGGGAATTGAACCCAGGGGTGCTTAACTTCTGAGCAACCTCCCCAGGCCTTTTTATTTTTTTTAAAACTTGAGACAGGGTCTCACTAAGTTGCTTAGGGTGTAGGTAAGTTGCCAATGCTGGCTTTGAACTTGCAATCCTCTAATCAGAGCCTCCCAAGCCACTGGGGTTACAGGCATGTGCCATCATGCCCGACCTCTTATTAAAAATCTTAACCAGGGATCCATAGACATAATTCAGAATCCATGAACTTGTATGGAGGAAAATTATAACTCTATTTTCACTAATTACTAATAAAATTTGAATGTAGCAGCTTAGAGTAGTACAATTTTGACCGTCACAATTGCACTGAGTATTTTCATATCATTGCGATTGTTGTAAATAACTTGAAATAATTCATTCACCACTATTGAAATTATAATTAAGCCACTGCTAGATTTTAAGTAAGGAGTTAATAAAGCACATATTTATTTTTGATAACTATATCAATATTATTTGCTCCGTTTGTAATCTAATGCAGTGTACTTTCTGCATTTAAAAACTTGTTACTATTTTTTTGTGGTACTGATGATTAAACTCATGGCCTCACGCTTGCTAGGCAAGCATTCTACCTCGGAGCTACATCCTTAGACCCTAAAAACTGTTTTATTGTTTTCTTTTTTTAAAAAAAATATCCACTGACTTCACTAGATTGACAGAGATCTATGACACTAAAAAGGTTAAACCTTATGTTTTAGAGGGCCACAATCATCATTGTACCTCCAGGGTCTTGTACTTGGTACTTACTCAATACATAGCTACAGAATCAAACAGATTTAAAACTGATTGAAACTGTGCTCCCCAAATATTGCTACTTTAGATGTCTATAATAGAGTACTGTAGTGCTGCTTCTTATTAAAAAAGCATTTTTTAAAAAATATTTATTTATTTTAGTTCTCGGCGGACACAATATCTTTGTTTGTATGTGGTGCTGAGGATCGAACCCGGGCCGCACGCATGCCAGGCGAGCGCGCTACCGCTTGAGCCACATCCCCAGCCCCCCCAAAAACATTTTAATGCTTTAGTAGAATCATGGAATAAACTACAGAATTTATAATTTCCCTAAAAGAACTTCATCTTTCTATATACTCATGTGGTGGTTGAACTATATTCTTCACTGAATATCTATGCACATGGAAACATTTAAAATTTTGGCATTTATGTCTTGGTATTGCAGCAAGGATAAGAGATATTGGAGCACAATAAAAATAAGATTGAATTAGGAAAACACAAATAAAAGGGTGCCTGTATTTAGAGATCTGATTTGGGCAAGCTTTTTACCTTAGTGCTTTCAAGTAAAATTAGGGATTGGGTTAGAAGAATCACCTGGTGAGATTATTAAAAATGCAGATTCCTGAATCTCACCCTCAGATTTTTAAGCAACATATGTAGGTTGAGATAACAAAATCTACATATTAATAATATATTCCAGGAGATTCTAATGCTGGAGCCTATAGATCGTGCTATAGAACATGACAAACTACTATATATTTGGTATTCTATTAACTGCTACCATATTTTAAAGTTAAAGAAGCTGATTCAAAGTTTATTTGCCTAAGATGACACTACAGTTGCTAACCATTTGAGCAGGAATCAAGAACCCAGTTTTGACTCTAAAGCAGTTCTCATTTAGCTTTGTCTTCGAAGTTCCAACATTCAAGTAGACCACAGAGCTTGAATTCACTTTAGGTATCTGCAGATCAGATCCTGAAAATTAGTCAATCAATACTCACCATATTTGTCTCTAAATTGTATAATCTTTCAGTTAATTGTAAATCATGTGTACACACACACACACACACACACTTTACAAAACATATAAAGCATACTTTACTAAGCAAGGTATCTGGCTGATACCTTAAAACTGAGGGGATACTGCTTTCTAGCACCTAAGGCAGAGATAGTGTCATGATGAAAATACCAAAACATTTTTTTTTTAGTTGTAGATGGACACAATACCTTTGTTCATTTTTATGTGGTGCTGAAGATTGAACCCAGTGCCTCACATGTACTAGGCAAGTGCTGTACCACTGAGCCACAACACCAGCCCTGAATGTTTTTTAATGTTTTTCAGTGAACCCTCATGAAGTTATTTTTGTCTCAAAAGAATAGTCTCATTTATTCATCAGTATTTCCACTTAGATGAAACTGAGGCATAAAAAATTTGCTCAAAGTCAACAGTGACAGAAATGTCACTTCAATCCAGGCCAACTGGCTCTGTAGTCTATGTTCTAAGATATACTGTACCATTCTGCCTTTTGAGTATTAAGCATTTTCATGTATTTCCTTAGCTCTCAAAAAAACTCAAAGAAGTAGGCATATTTTCTCCTTATAGGATTTAAAGTCTCATAATGGACATGCCCAAGTCTTATAGTATTGAGATTCAAAGCCTCATTCAATGACCAAACAAACTTCCCATGACCACATGAAGATGATCTTAAGATTACAGTATATGTAGCCTGTAGTTTTATTTTGACCTCAACTGGTACATGAATATTTTAATAACATGTCCCTACCAGTGTTACCAGAGGAATTGAGCACAGGGCTTATGCATGCCAGGGAAGCACTCTACCACTGAGCCACATTCCCAGCCCTTATAAACTGTTCAATAACATTTTAAGTGAACTCCACCATAGCTCTGATACACCCTAAAAATTAAGGCTACAGTGGACTATATATGACTTTTGAGCCTCTACTTAGGTTCAGAACAAATTATATGAAGCTTACCTCTTATCTCAAACTACTGAGGAGGTGTTAATAATTAACATAAGAACTAATTACCTTCAAATCAACTTAGAAATAGTGGTGTGAAATAGTTCTCCAAATCTGGGTATTTTTGGGCCCATGGCTATAAGCAGTTAAATTTATTATTTTCATGCCTTTCCCTCTCTCTTGAACAGTTGAAATGGTAGGGCTGCTGGATTCAGTCTTAAATTTGTCAGGAATAGATGCTAGCCTGGACAAAGTTAGGCTTTAGCTTAAATTTTTGAGATCTGGGAATTTACTCCAGATATATGAGGTCTTGCAGCTTTCATTGTAGTTCAAAATGTCTTATTTTACAGCAGAGAACAATTCAACTGGCAAATATTTTCAAGTCTCCAGTGTATTCCTCCTTGTGTGTATCTCCTGAGAAATCATATTTGAACATACTGGGTCACACTGCCAGGATCTAGTTACAAGCAATGTCCTTTAATATATTTTAAAAATTATATTGAACTTGTCTAAGCTGCTCCCTTCTTTTGCTGACTCCTGTTTATTTTGCCAGTTAAATCTCTTAGAGAGAAAATAATGAGGTGAGACTGACTTCAAGTAGTGGAAAAGTTAATTCTTAATTATGTTAAAATTGACTTTTTTTTTTTTTTGGTGGTGCTAGGAACTGAATCTAGGGCCTTGTGCATGCAAGGCAAGCACTATACCAACTGAGGTATATCCCTAGCACTGATTCCCTACTTTTTGAGGAGGGCTTTGTTATCAACTGCTTTTCTCCATATGCATGTTTCTTCATCTATGTCAGATATCTACTCCCCTAAGTAATAGGGTTCATAAATGTAGCTGAACCGGGCATGGTGGCACATGCCTGTAATCCCAGTGGCTCAGGAGGCTGAGGCAGGTGGATCACAAGTTCAAAGTCAGCCTCAAAAATTTAGTGAGGCCATGTCTCTAAATAAAATATAAAAAGGGCTGAGGATGAGGATGTGGGCCAGAGGTTAAGCACCTCTGGGGTTTAAACTCTGGTACCAAAAAAAAAAAAAAAAAGTACCTAAGCAGGAACAGACAAGTCCTGATTAAGTCAAACTTCCTAGTTCAAATGGATACCAACTATTTTCTCTAACAGTGATTGTGAAGACCCCAGAAGAAAAACAAAACAAAATGAAAAAGCAGAACAATTTTAGAAAAGACACCCAAACATGAACACTGAAGAGAGACGTCCATGGGACTGGAAGGCAAGAAAGACATATAACGTGCAACATTGAAGATGTGCAGAATACAGAGTTGGAACTGAGATTCTCTTGTATGTAGATTGCCAAAGGTAAACAAGTAAAAGCTGTACCAGTGAAGACCATATCTTACATATATGGAACATAACTGTTTACAGTATTGAAGTTATAATGCAAATATTCTTGTCAAATTACCCGCACCACTATCCTTAAGGCAAAAACAAAATCCTTGGATAACTTTTATTTCAGCATGATTAAAAAAAAAAAAAAGAAAAAACTTTTTGTCTTTTTGTTTATAGTAATGGTTGCACAACTCCATGAACAAATTTAACACCCAGTGGATTGCACACATTAAATGGCTGGACAGAGGAATTTCATCTCAAGAAAGCCATTTATAAAAGATTTTAAGATACAACTAAAAGGATTAACCTTAACAGCAAGTTCACCCTCAAAGATTTGCTAGCAAATTGACTTATGACTATGTATCTACTTACTTCAATTTGAGCATCTCTGCATGTTTGAATTTCCTAAAATGGCTGTTCATAAAACATACTTACATTGATAGCTTCAACTATATGTACTCAAAGAAATGTTTTCTGGGGCTCCCTTATTACCCAAATCTGCTAAAAACTGAGAACAAAAATCATAGGATAAAGACAGCTCACCTTTCCTGGTTAATCATTAACTATGGATATGTGAACCTCAAATCTTGCTGTTGGAACATTAATCTTCAGTGGTACATTAAACCCAGCAGCTAAACTTGTCAATCCATTATATACACGATGGTTGGGTTACCCAAGAGTAGAAAACATACTCTTCTGTCTTCTTAACATAACTTTTTTCTTGTTGGGTGTGGCACCCCATTCCTGTAGTATCAACAACTTAAGATTCTGAGGTAGAACTGCAAGTTCAAGATCACCCTGGGAAATCTAGTGAGACATTGCCTCAAAAAAACAAACAAACAAACTTAAAAAGGGGTAGGGATGAAGCTCAGTGGTAGACTTCAGGTTCAATCCCCCATACCAAGGGGGAAATTTTTTTTCTTCCTGTACAGAATTAAAGATCTTCCCTGGAGAAACTCTAGTTACTAAACCTAAATGGCAGGCTTATCTGTAACTACTTATGAAAATACTGGCTGAAAACCTTTAACTCAATCTTGGGGGAGGTCTGAAAAGACATTTTTGTAATGTTTTTATTTTCTCCCTTTATGTTTGGTTATTGTCTTGATTACTTTTATTTGTTGGTCAGAGTAAGTTTTAATGTAACTGCTGGGCCTGTTATCACCTTTGGGTTATTGGCACTGCATTTCTGGAATTGGTAAGACAATTGCTGAACCGGAAGGGTAGGCAACATAGCAGATGGCAGGTTTTCCAAACTTCATAGGTCAGAATATGAAAAGGATTATTTCAAAACTTGGTAAGGTACAAAGTAATTCTAATACTTTTTTTTATAAATTTAGGCATTCTAACTATTCTTTTAGGGAATTAACTACTGATTTTCAGTAAAGACAGTGTCTGATTTTCATAATCAATTGTGAGGCTTTTCAAACTGTCCAGGTAAACTGGGAAAATCATTATGTAATTTTCTTCAAGTTAAGCCATCCCAGGCATAACCATAGTTACATAGTAACGCAACCCAGCAATAGGCATGCCACATTTCTTACGTTATAGGCTAAAAGATTGTTGCCCTATATTGTCATTATATCAAAGGAAGAAATGGAGCTATATTTTAATGTAAACTTGTCATACAAATTTGACGTATATTAAAAGAATCTTTGAAAGTAATCCTTATCTTTGGGGTTCAAACTACTTTTTAATAACTTAAAATCCACAATAAACTTTACCACATTCTGGACTTCTAAATGCTTCACAGATCATTTCACTTAAGTTTCTTCTTTTTATATTTTTTTAGTTGTTAATGGATCTTTATTTATTTATATATGGTGCTGAGAATCAAACCCAGTGTCTCACATATGCTAGGTAAGCGTATTACCACCGAGCTACAACTCCAGTCCTATTTCACTGAACTTTCATCAACACCCCTGCTATTATCTATTGTCAAGGCTTTGTTATAGAAATTTTTAAAAATTTATTTTTATGTGGTGCTGAGGATTGAACCTAGTACCTCACCTGTGCAAGGCGAGTGCTCTACCACTGTGCCACAAATTCAGCCCTAGAATGTTATAAATTTTTTTTTTGTGATAAAAGCAAACCATTAAAAATGGACTTCAAGGGCTGGGGCTATAGCTCAGTGGTAGAGCACTTGCCTAGCACATGAAAGGGACTGGGTTTGATCCTCAGCACCACATGGGTACAGTGCTTGCCTAGCATGTGTGAGGCACTGGGTTCAATTCTCAGCACCACATTAAAATAAAGGTCCATCAACATCTAAAATAAAAAAAAAAAATTTAACCCCCTCCCCAACAAAAGTATTGTGTCTATCTACAACTAAAAATAAAAAATGGACTTCAAACTAAAACAGTAGGAATTCAGGCTAATAGTATCTCCAAATGTACCTCCCTCCTCTAAAGATGTATTAAAGTTTGTTTAAATCCTGCGATTAATTTAAACATTTAAACTGCTTATTCTCTTAGGTCTTATCTTAATCATCAGCAAATATGGATGAAAAGAATGTAACTGGACTTTGAATGTAAAGACTGTAGACAAATTCAGTGAACCAAAGAATTTTCAGAAGCCAGGCACCAGGAACATGTCTGTATTCCCAGTGACTCTAGGACATCGAAGTGGGAGGATAGCTTGGCTGGAACCCAGAAGTTCCAGGTCAGCATGGAACATAACAAGACCCCATCACAAGACAACAAACCTAAAAAATAAATGTTTCTTCTATTTTACAATTTTTTAAATTGTCTGAGATTCCAACACTAAAATCAAATATATACTGAAATGTATAAACCCTCGAGTATCATAGGGGAAAAAATCTGGAGCTTAAAAAAAATGCGCATAGCACTAAAGATGGAAGGAACTGGATTTCACCTTTAGCTATGCGTCTTACCACTAGTGTGCAGTGTGACCACTAGTAATTTTAAAATTTACTGTGTCCATTTCCTCTTCTGTAGAACATGTCTTAGACGATCTGTAAGATTTCTCATTTCTAAAAAGGGGCCTATATGACTTTAGATACTCAAATATCAAGAACGTTACAATATCAATAATCTAAAAAAATTCTAGATTTAGGGCAAAGGGTTGTTATTTCCAGAAAATTCCCCAAACCAAAATATCATGTTGCCTCTTTCTGAATAACTACCATGATTTTATCATGGCAATGAGCTCTTACTGGCATTGTGCTATTACTGGGTGTCTCTTATTATTAGGCTTTGTTAGGATTAGGCTAAACCTTCACTCTCAGAAACATCTAGGTAAGTGATGATATGGCAGTACTTTTAAGGTTAACATTGATTTCTTCTCCCCAATTTCAACTGCATTTGCTTCCCAAATGCCATGTTTAAGTTGATCACCAGGTGAATCCCTCATCTACACTTTCAGAAATCACATGGATAAAATCAGCAATTAACTAGTTTTTGCCAAAATCTTTTTGTTATTCCTTGCTTTAGATAATACAAAAACACAAATACAGGATGCAGAAGACTACTCCACCCAAGCCCTGTAGTCACACTTATAAAGTTCTAAAAATACTCAATAGTTGGTTCCAATTCAACAGGGATGGATGGGCAGTAGTAATATATTTTTAGATTTTTATTGGCAATCCTGACACTTATCCTTTTTGAAAAAAACCTCTGCTCTAAATGCAACTGACTCAATACTCTTAAATGTGCTACCTATGATACTTGAATGTAGTTTATCTCTTTCCTAATTCCAATTTTAAAATGTTTTTCTAATTCAATATTTTCCTCAGGCTATTCTTTCAGAAGCTAGCATCACAGACCCACAGATATTAATTTGTAAATCAAATTTCTAAACAGGAGTGTGGAATTTTTTCCCCCTCATCAAAGTAAGAATTACATCATGGAGGGGCTGGGATTGTGGCTCAGTAGTGGAGTGCTACCTAGCATGTGCGAGGCGCTGGGTTCGATCCTTAGCATCACATAGCAATAAATAAAATAAAGGCACTGTGTCCAACTACAACTAAAAAAAAAAAAAGTTTAAAAGAAAAAAAAAAAAGAATTAAATCATGGACAATTTTAAGGATACTAAATACATTCGTTTCACGTATGGCCAGATGTTCAGATGAACAACTTTAAACTTAAAAAGATATCACTCTTATTTTTCACACGTAAGATTTTTGAGCATTCTGTTCCTTTCCCCACTATATACTGGCCTTTCACAGTAACTCAAACTAAGGCTGTTGCTTACATAACTGTCTTATAAAATGCACAAGATTTATTAGCTCAAAACATTTCTAAGGTAAGTCAGAGGTAAGAAAAAAAAAAAAGTAAGCATTTGCTTCTTTCCAACTACTTACCATCAGTATTTGCAAAAGTGTTTCTGAATAACATACTATTTGTATTTGTATGAGAATACATGGTTGTATTCATGGATAAATGATACCAACAATTTACCTTTGTGTAAGAATGAAACAAAGTGACTCATCTTGTGGCTTGTTCCCAGGAACATGACATATGTTGAGTCTTTCAAATTCTGTTTTTATAATTATCATCTGCATACATCTGAAAGACTGTTTCTGCCTGTTTTGGTCATTTTAAATCACTCTGACTAGCCTTTTTTTTTTTAATAGGAGAAACTATCTGCTCTAATTTTATTATGTCCTAATAGAGATATAGTGCATACCTCCACTAACCCCCCAAAACCACAGTCAATTCTGTTCTCAGAATAAAGTGCAAAAGGGAGAAGTGGGTGGGGGAAGCACAGATAACAGCATTTTCTTTAACCCTTGAGACACCCTCAGCAGGAAATGAAATTTCCCATCTTTCCATAGTGTAGACAGACTCTGGAAAAGAACAAACATACAATTCTGTTTTAGTAACACAATTGGGAAAAAAAATACAGTTCATTTAAGAGACTGGGCAAAATGACTTAAAAGTTCTTAAAGCAGTCATACGTATGGAATACCACATACTAAATGAATTTTTAAAATAAACTGGCAATCCATGTTAATCAACTTAGCATACGCTTCGTTTATCCAAGAACCAGTGTTACTCCGGATCAGTTCACCCGCCCTCGGTAAGCCTATAAATAATACGCCCTTTCAACCTCCCTGCTTTCTCCAGTCAGTGAGTTGTCGTTCAACTGGGTGTTTCTCCTTTAGGCTGCTCCATGTTTTTTTCTCATCTTCAAGGCCAAAGCAATGTTCCCTTCTAGCCCGTACCTTCCAATAACGGTTTCTTTTAAGACCTTTGCAAATCACTTCCGTATGAGAAATAAGTGAAGGCCCAAACCTAGTAGAGGGGGCATGATTGTTGCAAATAAATAGCAAGAAGACACAAATAAGGACAAAGTTTCCCCCAACTCCTTAGGTGAAAGCCGGCTTCTCCATCTAAAGACGCGCGGGTCGCCGCCAGCACCTCAGCAGAGGCAACCACCGCGACGGTCCTGCTAGCCAGTCTAAGGGAGCCTCCACTCCCAGAAGTAAAACAACTCCCTCAATCCCTTAGAAAATGGGGCGGGGGGGGGCGTGGGGCTCCATGCAACCCTGCAGGACCGTGAGGCGGAGGCTCACTCGGCCTCCATCCAGATGCCACCCCCAGTTGGACCCGCAGGACATCAGTCCCCAGGGCGGCTTCCACCCGGCTCCCCACCGGATCGGGGCCCAAGGTTCTCCCATCGGCTTGCTCTCCACCTCACCGTCCCCACCGCACCACCACTCGGATCCCGCGCTCCCTGAACCTCCGGGCGGCTCCGCGGAGTCCTCCCGGCACTCCTAACATGGCGGCCGAGTCGCCTCCGCTCCCTCGCTCGGGCGCGTCCGACCTTGGCGCATTTTGGGCATTGTAGTTCCGGAGGTAGACTCGGTGTCTCTCCCGGACGCAAGAAGACTACCATTCCCAGAATGCACCTCTCCCGAGCATGGCTATTGGGGCCTCTGTGGACAGAGGGATGATGTCATTGCAAAAACCCCACTGCATTCATTGTGCTACGGTCTATCCACCCCCCTACTGCTGCTGGGCTTGCGATTGCCGCTCGCTCCAGCTGAGCTCAGAGTAGCAGCAGCACTAGGGCAGGGACCGACTCCAGCCCTTGGACTTAGGACATCGCAGTACCTTCCCTTGCGTGCGTGACTCTTTCGCACATCATTTCTGTTTATGCCTGGGGTGGGGAGAAAAATCCCAAACCAGGTGAGTTAAAGTGATTTATTCAAATGGTTCTCCCAAGTTATTCCTCCCGCTTAGTTCTTAAGGCTTTCTTTTGGGAAGATGGGGGCGGGGGGAATTGGAGGTTCTCACGGGCGCTGCTAAGGGAAAAGCTCTGTGCAATTTGGGTCACTGCAAAGAACTCCAGTAACGTACACCCGCCAGAGGACCGGTGCCTGCCAATTCCCCAGTCGCAACTCCCCTCAACCTTTTGAGGCTGGCAGAGGGGGCTGGGCTGGGAAGGATGTTGGGAAGTGCTCTTGGAAAATCAGAGGAGGGCAGAGGTGGGGGACTGCAGTCCTGTCACAGCCCGAGTCCTGAGGTTTGAGTGGGAAGGGGTGATGCGTGGGGAGAAATGGAGACAGTGATTTAATGTGGTCGCACTACTTTAGAACATTTATATGTCGCTTGGACGAGCACACACTATTCAATTTAAAGAGGTGTATGTTTCTTTTTGAGCAGCTTAAGTTTCGTAGGGCTTTATTTTATGTGTGTATGCCTATGCCGTTTGTCTCTCCTTTTCTGCTGATTTGAGGTGACAGTGTCCTTTAATGGTGCACTCCGTGCTCGTCAGAAACATTTCACGTGTCTGAGGAAGGTTCTGTTAGGCTGCTGGAAGCAGCATTTTAAAGTGTTCTCCGTTCTCCTGACTGCAGGATTCGGGATTGTTTGGAAGTGGAGCCTACAGATTTGTGCTTGTGTGAGTGTTTTAAATTACATTGCAATAGGCTCCTTGCCACTGACAATGGTACCATAATGAGCTGCTGTTTCCCGAGGCACAGTCACCACTCACAAATAACGGTTTGCAGACTGGATCGATTAGGGAAACCCGGGTTTATTTTAACGCGTTAGGGAAAGGGAAAGTTAGTGTTATCAACCTTCATTTGCCATTGCTGATAGGAAGAGTGATCATGGCCAGGGAAACCAAGGATCATAGTGGTGTTGTGCTCAGTTTGGTGGTAGTGGTTGTTTTTAAACAAACTGACACATTTAATAGGGGAATAAGAGCTTGTATGATGTTGGCTGTCTTTTAAGAGGTAAAGAGATGATCAGTGCAATAAATATGTTACTTTGAGATAAACAGCTGGCAGACTCTAGAACAGATGGGGCCAGTCTTAGCAGAGAGATTTACAACCTTGGAAATGAATGGACCTGGGGTCAACCACACCCCCTCTTGGAATGTCAAAAGAAGGAGAAATGCCAGAATATTTGCTTAACTCTAAAATGCTAAACCTTTTCACAGCTGAGTCAGGGATTGGGGAAAGTCATTACTAGCTGTTTTCTGCTGTAGTGAACCAATTTTGTTCATATTTTCATTAAGACCCTTTGATCTCGAAAGTTGCAGACCGGTGATACTTGGTTAAATGCTGTGTGTTACTGAATACAAAGACGATCCATTGTATGGACTTTGTAGTACAATGATTTATTGGGATGCAATGAGCAGCTTTTGGAATAGGGAAAAGATCCAACAGTCTGCCTTTGCCTCTTCCCACATCTCTTGATGCTTACTCTGCTCTTGCAGAGAACCTACCCTTTTCTTCTATATCTTCCTTCTTAGCCTACCCCACCCACATCTCTTGAAATTGTTTCTTTCCCTATTTGCGCTTCACATTTTCCCTGTTTTAGAATTTCCCCTTTATTCTCAATATATCACACCTCTTTCTCTAAGTCTCTTTTTCACCTCAGAATACCCTCCCCGATCCTCCTTCTCTTCACTCAGGAACCCCAGGGTGAATGTAGACTGTGTGGATAGTTATTGAGTCCTTTTTGAAGAGGCTTTAGCTATTCTTTTTTCTTGCAATCTGTATTTGGCAGGATGACCAGCAACAATCCTGACCCTTGGCCTGGTTTGTGGTTTCTGTGATAGACATGGTCTGGCCCCAGCAGCTTGTGGACAATGAAATGTTGCTGTTGAGTTCATGCCACTTTTTCTTTTGCTGGCACCTGTGAAGAACTGCCAATGTACTGGTGAGGTGGGACACACATATAATCCAACTTGAGAAGCTGAGGCAGGAGGATTGCAAATTTGAGATCATCCTGGGCAATTTAGCCAGATGCCATTGAAAAAAAAATTAAAGGGAATGGGGGTGTGGCTCAGCAGTACAGTGCTCCTGGGTTCAGTCCTCAGTACCAAGAAACGAAAAACAAAAACTGCCAATGGGTTAGCAAAGTTTTTGAATAGTTTTCAAATAGCTTCTGCCTTACTGATACACTTTTTAATTTTCTTATCCCTGCTTCAGTAAGTGGTGGGAATGGGAAGACTGTTTTCCCCCTTGCTGTTTCTTGTTGATTATTAAGGAGCAATCAGGGACGAAACTGCCCATTTGTTATTTGAAGATACTTGGAAGTGCAATAGCTTTCTTCCTGTTATTTCTTCCCATATTGGAGGAAAGTTTGTTATTTTATAGCCCTCTTGTAGGAAAAGGGTGGTAGTTGTGTTACTTTGCTTAACAGTAGTGTTTCTTCAAGGCTTGGCAAGTCTAACTGCTGTCTCTTTGAAGGCAACTATTATGATAGGAAGATTCAAGCTGTCATTCAGGACATCTCTTGCACCCTGACCAACTACACATTTCTTTTTAATTTACATATTCGCAAAGGGATAATGATCTTTGCAGTTTGGTTTACTTGGGCTGATGTTATAGCCCTCCATGATCTGACCCCAAACTATTCTGACAGCATAGTAGTTAAGCAGCTATTCTGTGTCAACACAATGTGAAATGAAATGTGAAAAGAAATGCTTCTCTTGTCCTTATAGAGCTTATATTCTAACAAGAGAGACAATCCTTGAACAATTGTAGGTGTGATAAATGTTTCTTCCAAAGAAGAATGTGTGCTAAGATGGGGCACAATCCATAATGTGGTGTTCCTCTTGTCTGGGGCAACCGGGGATGGTATCCTGTTGGAAATGACACTTCCAAACACTTAAAAAGGGAGTGGAAGTAATTCAGAATGACCATAAGAGGTGCTTAGGATGGAGTGAAGAGGGTTTCTGGCAGAAGGAACTGCATGGTCAAAGTACAAAGGAATAGTGGTGAGCAAGGGGACAGAGACCAAAATGAGGAAGAATGAGATTGGAGAGGTGGACAGAGGCTGTAGAGTGGAGGTTTTCTGAGCTACAGGTAAATTTTTGTCTTTATTTTAAGGGCAATGGGGGCTTTAATTAGCCGGATGAATGACATGTGGAATAGTAAAAAGTCATCCTGACTGTTAAGAAGAGATTGGAGGAAAGGATTGGTTGGAGTGACTATGTGGAAACACATATATTTTAAGTGTATTTATTCCACTAAGTTATATGGATCCCCAGGTGTATGTGCCCTATGCTAGGAATATGGCATTGATAGTGATAGTGTTCGTTTTTGGAGGAATTCACCAAAGTGAGGAAGACAAACAAATAATCACATATGGGGAAGTATTTAGGCAATGCCAAGAGAGCACAGGAGGTGTCCTTTCTTATGGATGGGGATGTCCACAAATTGGCAGGTAGCTTTTGACCTTAAACATGAAGGCAAGAAACAGTGTGGTCCCAGGCACCTAAGAGAGTGCCTTCTACAAATTAGGGACTGTGAATGTTTGTCGACTAAGTCTCTAAGGGCCTCTTCAAAAGCAGGAAATATCAACACATTGGAAGAGGGCAATTAGTAATAATGCAAATGTCAAATGTAAAGTGCTTTTAACAAATCAGTTCCTGAGACCTGCAGACTTTGAGTTGTTTTGTGGATTACTTTTAGGGAAATTCAGAAATATTTCAGTTCTGTTTTTTTTTTTTTGGGGGGGGGCTTAACTTCTTTGATTCAAGTTAGTTTCTCAAAAAGCATTCTAATTGCATAAAGATCCCTAAATCAGTGGATCTCATTTTTTTGAGATTTATAGATAAGTAAAATCACACACAAATAATACAATAAAGTTAGGTGGGCTGTTGACAAGTTATTTTCTTGGCTGTGGTAGAAATGTTGCTCATTATTAAATAAGAACATTTCCAAGTTTAGAGGAGTTTTATTTGATACACAGAGAATTGGGGGAGGTACTGTGCATTGAAGCCAGGTGCTTTACCACTGAGCTATATCTCACCCCCACCCCCACCCCGCCCTTTTTCTTTTCTTTTTTTTTCTATTTTGAGACTGGGTCTTGCTAAGTTGCTGAGACTGGCCTCACATTTGCAGTTCTGCCTTAGCCTCCTGAGTTGCTGGGTTTACAGGTGGGAGCCAACAAACCTGTCCACAGATACTTTATTTTCAGTTTCTTCTTCATAGGAATCTAACCCTTGAGCACTAGGTAGACTTCCTCAAGATTAGTCTAACATAGGGGTTCCTGACTGGTCCCTGGAAGGTTCTTAGGGAGATTATGACTCATGAGTTCACATATTGAATTGTGTGTGTACGTGTTCATGTGCTAAAATTCACATGAGCATCCTGCATTTTTCTATCACTATGTGTGTGTCCTTGGGCAAATTACTTGCCCTCTTTGAACCTCTGTTGCTTTGTAAAATTGTTGTGAGGATTAAATGAGAATGTATTGTAAATGTCTAGCACTATGCCTGGTATAGCTGGTGCTCATGGCAGCTATTTCTGACATTATATTTATTGATGATTTTTAACATTTTATTTATTGGGTGATGCTTGTTTAGAACCCATAGTGAGAAAATGAGGGAAAAAATAACAGTGTAATGATACGTTTTAAAGCAAGGGGAAGTACACATCATCAACATGGAATTTTTGCTAGAAATGTTTAGCTTACATCTAATCATGAGGAAATAAATTAGACAAATCCTGATTGTGAGACATAATGCAAAACAGCTGGACTGTGGTCTTAAAAAAATGTCAATATCATGAATGACACAAACAAAAAAAGACATCGGGAACTGATGTATATTAAAGTAACACATCCAAGTGCAACAGGTAAAACTTCATTGGATCCTGAACTTTAAGAAAAAGGAGGGCTGGGGATGTGGCTCAAGCGGTAGCGCGCTCCCCTGGCATGTGTACGGCCCGGGTTCGACCCTCAGCACCACATACAAACAAAGATGTTGTGTCCACTGAAAACTAAAAAATAAATATTAAAAAATTCTCTCTCTCTCTCTCTCATTCTCACTCGCTCTTAAAAAAAAATTAAAGAAAAAGGAAAACTTATTATAAATGGTGTTTGGGGATGGTGGAGGAATGGGCATGGGAGCTGCATATGAGACAGTCAGTCACAATGCTAGGTTTCTTGGAGGTGATGACAGTTTCACACTTTAGCCTGATATGTGGATATTAGTGTGTACATCCGTTGTGTTTCCGAGTGGTCTTCAGAGCAAAGCCAGAAGATGGCTCAGACTGCTTCCGAAGAGAATGATCTTCTTGGTCACAGCAAGTATTTAATCAGCCTGTGGGTTAGGACACCATTTGTTGGGATATTGTATGTCCCTTTCATGTCCATTCTAGACACAAGCTTGTCATTCTGAGACTGAAACATCTACAGCTGGTTGTCTGACCTTGATATTACTAGAAGTAGTAATATAGGTGAGACATTAGCTATTTTTTTTTTTTTTTTGAGAGGGATTACTGGGGATTGAACACAGGGGCTCTTGACTACTGAGCCACATTCCCAGCCCTATTTCATATTTTATTTAGAGTCAGGGTCTCACTGAGTTGCTTGGTGCCTCGCTGAGCCTGGCTTTGAACTTGCGATTGTCCTGTCTTAGCCTACCAAGCCACTGGGATTATAGGTGTGTGCCACTGTGCCTGGAGGACATTCACTATTTCCAAAGCGAGGAGGAAAGGATGGGAATGGGCACACATTTATATCTATTTTAAATTTGTGTTTTGATTCTATAAATAACACAAGATTAATTAAAATGATTGCAGAAATACTCAATGAACTACATTGGAAAAGTGCTTTTTAATTGTGTACCACAAAGATAAATCAACTGTCAGGTTTTGATGTATTATTCAGTCATTTCCCCTATATATATGCCAATAATTTATAATACATATTATTCTGCTTGATCTCCTTTGCCTGACATGCTTTGGGCATTTCCCCCAGGTATTTGTACTCTACTATAACTTAGGTGTTTTAATAATTGTTGGAAATTGTGCCACAGTGAATCTTTAAGTGCCCATCATTTTGTTATGAATTTATAGAAATATTTCTGTAGGCTACTTTTCTAGAGGTGTAAAGGGCACAAAATTTCCCTTGAATTGCCCCCTGATGTAAATTCTTATTAGCAATTTTTGGGAGTGCTATTTCTATACACCTTTGCCAAGTCTATTAGTCACTTTGGCCCTACTCTCTAAGAGAGGAAACTTGTGAAGGGTAGACAGAATGAGCAAAAATGGAATCACAGAGTTTCTGTTGGATTTTTTGAGGCTGTAATAAAGGTTGATGTGTAAATAATTCTTCGGGAGAGAGAAATAGAATACATTATTCTTGCTACAACATAGCGTACTGTTTGAAGAGTAAAGTGAAACAAGCAGCCAAGGGGTTTCCCCAGAAAAATTTTAAGAAAATTTATATTTTTCAGTTATGGTTAACTTCACTAAAATGAGGACATCATCTAACTTGAGATGAAAATAACCTGCTCTGCTCACTTCCTCTGCAATTCAGTCACACAGCCACATTGGAAAGGGGGAATTTAATCTCCATTTAAAAACTATCTGGCAGGCCGTTAAAGTCTGAATGTTCATCTTTGTGAATTTCAGTAGAAGCAATAATAAAACAGATATTTTGGCATTTTCCCCCCCATGGAATGGTAGGTGTGAGCTTAGGAGTGGCTATCAGCTACTCACTCTGCCCTAACAGCAGACCTGGGAAAGAAATTATGAGGGTCATAGGTCATTAATGACAGGCTAAACACAAGGCCCTGGGTGTTCTGATAGGGAAACAAAAACAAAGGTGGAATTCTTCCCTACTTTCATTCTAGGAGACTGATATCTTTTAATGAGGGTCTTCAATAAAAGATGCTTTATGGAGGTATATTGTGTTTGCTGTCTCATTCTCAATGGTAGGCAGTAGATCTTAGCTGTGTTTTTTACATGCAAATGAAAAAACAATTCTCAGGCTTAATAATGTTTTTTTTTTTTTTTTTTAGGTTACCTAGCAGTAAATAAAGAAATAAGTAAAATGCAGATGTAGACCCTAGGTAAATTTTCTGAAACCAAAAACTATACTGTTTCTCCAGCTGCTTCCTGTTTTTGCTTTGTCTTCTGACTGAAGCTATAACTTCATGAAGCCAAGACTGGCTGGGGGGTCTGTTTCTGTGCTACCACCAGGCACCCAGGGAGTTTTCTGCTGACCTGTTGGATTTGCTGAAGTATTACTGCACTGCCATAGCATTAGCTAGATGTGAGGTAGTTCATATGTTTTATGTGATTATTTTTTTCCAACTTATTTTGGAAAACTTTTAAACCTATGGAAAAATTGTAAAAGTAGTACACCCCTGCACTTTTTTTTAAAAGAGAGAGAGAGAGAGAGAGAGAGAGAGAGAGAATTTTTAAAATTTATTTTTTAGTTTTTGGTGGACACAACATTTTTATTTTATTTTTATGTGGTCCTGAGAATTGAACCCAGTGCCCCACGCATGCCAGGCGAGCACGCTACCGCTTGAGTCACATTCCCAGCCCTGCACTTTTTTTTCTAAATTCATTTGCTTTCTCTTTCAGCACATCAACACACACACTTTTTTTTTTTTTTAATAAAGCATTTGAAAGTTAAGTTGCAGACATCACCATACTTTATCTCTTAATCATGTATCCCCTAAGAATAAGGACATTCTTCCATGAAACTATACATCATTACATTGAAATGATATTTTTTTCAGATTACCCCAGTCTTTCTAATATCCTTTATTACTTTAAAAAATTTTTAAAAATTACTTAAACAATTTGTGTCCTTTAGTTTTCTTTAATATAACATAGTACTTCTGCTTTTTATTGTTGTTGTCTTTTATGATCTTGAAAATTTTGAAGATCTAAAGTTTGTTGTTTTGTGGACTGGAATTGGAATTATCCAATTGTTTTTCTCTTCAGATTCAGGTTAACCACATGTGGTAACAATTCTCTTAGCAATGTTGTATCCTCTCCTCCTCCTCCTCCTCCTCTTCTTTTTTTGGGGTGGGGTGGGGTGGGGAGGTACTGGGGATTGAACTCAAGGGCAGTCAACCACTGATTCACATCCCCAGCCCTATTTTGTATTTTATTTAGAGACAGGGTCTCACTGAGTTGCTTAGTGCCTCACTTTTGCTGAGGCTGGCTTTGAACTTGCGATCCTCCTATCTCAGCCTCCCAAGCCACTGGGATTATTACAAGTCTGTGTAGCACTGGGCGCGACCCCAGGCTCAGTACACAATAGCTAAGCTATGGAGCCAACCTAGATGCCCTTCCACACTGGAGTGTGCCACCACTACTAGCTATATCTCTCTTCTTGCTTGATAGGTGACACGTGACGTTGTTTGTAATATCACTGGTGAAATGAGGCCAGTTCTCTCTATTGAAAAGGCACCCTTTTCTCCTTTGTAATTATAAAATTATTTGTCAAGTGATATCTTGAAGTTATTTGAATAGTCGTCCAATGGTTGTAATATCTATTCGTAATCCTGGCATAGGTCAATTGGTATTTATAAAAGGATAATTTTCTAATGTTTTCATTTTATATTTATAATCTGATCATTGAGGCTCCCCCCCTTCCTCCACCCACAGAAGGGATTGAACCCCAGTTGCTTTATCAATGAACTATATCTCTGGTCTTCTTTATTTTTAATTTTGTGACAGGGTCTTGCCAAATTCCCGAGTCTGGCTTCAAACTTGCAATCCTGCCACAGCCTTGGGAATATCTGGGACTACAGGTGTTTGCCACCTGACCCTCCACCTGCTCCACAATTAAAAAAAAAAATGTCACTTGGACTCATGTATTCTTTATACTTCAATGTGTTAAAATCCATTATAAATCCTCTCCACACACCCTCCTCCCCCTTATGCCTTTTCATATTTAGATTCTCCCAAATTTAGCCAGGGGAGCCTAGCTTAAAGCTTTCAGATAAAGTAGATGATATTTTACTCATACAAGTGAGGAAACTTAAGTCCCAGAAAACTACCTATGTGAGGGATTACATGGCTAGTTAACCGAGAAGACCAGTTGCAAATCCAGTTCTGACTCTGAAGTGGTTCCTGCTACTCCACACTGCCTCCTGGCGTCCAGGAACAGAATGTCACCTGCTGAAAGGAAGTTAAAAAAAATAAAAGAACAATCATTGCATCATTGTTGCTAATAGCAATGATTGCAAACAACCTCTAAGTGTGCAACAGTAGGAAACTAGTTAAGTAAGTGGATATGTTTACAAAAGGAAAAGCTCTGAAACTATAAAAACGAATCAGGGTGTTCTCTAAGTACTGATATGGAATACAATCTCCAAAGATATATTAAGTGAAAGAAGGAAGTGTAGAACAGTGCACACTTTGTGAAAGAAGTAGGGGATAGATAAATATGTTTGAATTTTCACAAAGAAACCATGGAAGGATATAAAAACTGGTTTCCAACAGAGAGTGGAAGAGGTGGATAGTGTATGTGTGTATATGTATGTGTACTGAAATATCAAGATTTATTATTTTATGTAGTGTTGATTTTTAAATGATTTTATTGAGATATGATTCACATATAGTGCACAAGTCCCCTATTGAAAGTATGCAATTTACTGCCTTTTAATGTGTTCGTAGAGTTGTGTAGTCTTAGCCACAATCAACTTTAGAACATTTTAATCACCACTAAAAGAAACTTTGACCCACTAGCAATCAGTGGCCATTTTCCTCACTCCCACCCTCCCAGCCCAAGGCAATCAGTAATCTACTTCCTATCTCTGTAAATTTGCCTATTCTGAATATTTCATATGAATTGAATAATGTCATATATAGTCTTCTGTACATTTCTTTCATTTAACATAATGTTTTCAGAGTTCATCCATGATGTATCATGTATCAGTGCTTCCTAACATTTTATTACCAAATAATACTCCGTTATATAGGCATGCCATATTTTATGTGCCCTTTTAGCATTTGGGGGACATTTGGATCGTTTCTGCTTTTCCACTGTTAGGGATAATGTTGCTATAAATATTTTATACACATTTCTTGGTGGACATATAATTATTTAATTATTGGGTGGACTTTCTTGGTCAACTCTGACCTTTTGAGACATTACCAAATTGTTTTTCACCACCAATGTGTAAGAGTTACAAATTTCTCTGCCTCCTTGACAACACTGTATTATCTGTTACTTTTATTATTACAACCATTCTAGTGGGTGTGTCACATAGATTGTTTTTGACCATATCAGTATATTAACAATATATCTGTTCCAAAATAATATTACATTTAAAAATTAGAAAGAAATGGGGGCTCAGAAAGAAATTTCCAGGTGGCCAGCTGAAGGGTCAGGATACACAGAGAGAGTCCCAGGGTATAGACAAACTCCAAGTTTTCCCCTTTCAGCCTGGTGTCCTAATGGACACACATATTCATTTTTTTTTTTTTTTTTTA
>NW_026000174.1:5893014-5925566 GCF_001458135.2 Marmota marmota marmota
TTTTTTTTTTTTTTTTAGTACCACCTGACTTTTCCTCCTCTAGCATGCTCCCAGCTTCATTGCCCAGAGGGTAGACAGCTTAGATATAAGTGCTAGCCTCAGGACTTATTGAGCTTTAGTAGCAGCAATAAAGACTGTAACTAGGACCATATTTGTTCTTAGGACCAGAATTCTGCGGACCATGATGTCTTCGTGTTAATTTCTTCAGTAAACACGGTGAGGGCATTAGTCAAGTCTGCTTCAACCACTGGTAACGGGTCTAGAAGGCAGAGGGATGCTTTGAGAAGCTCGAGTATGGGAGCCCATAAATTGGAGTTTGAATTTGTGTTCTGGTGCATACAAGCTATGTGATATTGGACAAGTCACAATTTCTCAAGGATCCTATTCCTTATCTATAATAGGGGGATGTATAGCCTTACAGTAGCTCCTCATAAGATGCTTAAAAATTACAAAGGGGAAGTAGTACCTTTATGGGAGAGAAGCAGGCAGAACAGCCTTCACTCAGTGATGGAAATTAACATCAATAATGGGCAGAAAGCCTGAGAAGAACATATCAGTTTGTGGCATTCCTACTAAAAATGCATAACCTGAATCTAATCACAGGAAACATCTCACAAACCCAAACTGAGAACCAGTCTACAAACATTGTTTTTCTTTCTTTTTTTTTTTAATATTTATTTATTTTTTTAGTTTTCGGCAGACACAACATCTTTGTTTGTATGTGGTGCTGAGGATCAAACCCGGGCCGCACGCATGCCAGGCAAGCGTGCTGCCTCTTGAGCCACATCCCCAGCCCAACATTGTTTTTCTATTATCTTTTTTTTTCTGTTATTTTTCAAGTGTCAAGGTCATATGAAAGACAAATACGGAGGAGTGCTTCTGGATTAAGGGAGACTAAAAGACAGATAAAGACTAAATGTATCACATGGTCCTGGACTGATTCTTGGGCCAGAGAAAACTTATTTTTCTTTGGACATAAAGAATGTTGTTTACTCAGTTGGTAAGATTTGAATAAGCGTTGAAATTGGAGAATAATTTAGTATAAATATTAATTTCCTGATTCTGATGATTATGCTGTGAAAATATAAGGGAATGTCTTTGTGTTTTAGGAAATACTATTTAGTTAGGGGTAAGCAATATCTGTATACAGAGAGGGAGAGAATGTAAGAAAATCTGAAATTTTAACATTTGGGTGATGTGGGTGAAGGGTATATATAAATTCTTAGTAACTTTCTTGCAGCTTCCTGCAAGTCTGAAATTAATTAAAAGCAAAAAGATAAAAATAGAAGAAGGGGAGATGCCAATACTTAGGGCATAAGGTGATTGTGAGGATTAAACAAGGCCCAGGTCTCAGCATGGTACCTGTTTCCTGGAAGTACAGGTCGACATCCTATTATGGGTGAGGCTGATAATAATGCTTAGCTATTATGTGGGAGGCAAATTAAAATTGACCCACTGTGGCATATAATGCCAGTGCTGCTCTGAATCCATAATTGGGACTCCAGGTCTGACAAGGAGTTTTCTTCTTTACTTGCAAATTCATTTAGTTGCAAAGTCTTACAAAAGCACATGCATCAAATCACAGTTACTTATCCATTTAAGAAATCATCTCAGTATAGTATGAAATTTACATGAAGTTGTGATAGTACTAGGAAAGCTAGGGGTTATGGTCATTTTGCATGTGGGCCATATTCAGGCCAGTTCTAGCATTTGGGTAACTGCCTCTTACTTTCTCTTCTTCTTCCTCTCTCTGTCCCCCACCCCACTCACATTTCTGATTTTGTCTTAGCCATTTTAATTCGCTATGTCAAATTTTAATTATTTTGACAGACAAAAGAAACTTGAATAATCTTTTCCTTTCAATACTCAAGAATTTTGCTTTCTAAGAGCAACTTTGGGAAAAAAAGAAGTGCTTCTACTCTGGAAAATTCATGTAGCAACCTCAAAAGGAATTCAGGTCCTAGAGGAACTGTGAAGGGGATAGAGAGTTCAATTTCTTTTGAGAGAGGCTGAAAGAAATACTTCTGTCTGAAATAGTAATAAAGATCTATTTATTTTTCATCTTTCTGCCGAAAGCCTCAATATGTGAATGATTAAATTCTAAATAGATTTAGTCCAACTGCAAAAAAAATATAACATCAATCTTGATTTACATCATTTATGAGATCTTGGACAGGCTACTTTGCTGAGATGATCCTTAGTGTGACATTTAAATTTGTCTCTTTGAAGTAACAAAAACTTCCAACTCTTGGAGCTGCAACTGTAACTCAAGATTCAAAATTCAGTGAATCTGGATTCACTGTTATCACTGAAGGACTATCCTTCTGTTTTGACTATTATAAATTGGTTGATCTTAGGATTCTGTATACTTTTTGCTTTTGAAGTTATGGCCAGGAAGTGAAATGGCTGTTTGTACAATAAATCATTTTTATTATATAACTTTATAATAATAATACTGAAGTTTTAAAAATTTTATGATGTAGCAAGCGCTGTACTGACTGCTTTACATAAGTCATATCATTTAATTGTGACAAAAACCACATGAGGAAACGTATCTCTGAGAGCTTAAGTTACATGCCTTAGATCATTGAACTAGTAAGAGGCAGATTCAGGACCAGAAATCAAGACGATCTTGATGGACTTTGTTAGTTTTCTGCTGTGCATTTTGTAATTTTGTATGGAAGATGATTATTTTTTCACTTTACCTTCAGAACTGAGTCCTATCTTATTTTGAAAGGTATTCACTGAGTGCCTAGCACGTCAGGCACATTGAAAACTATAGAGATGATTGAGACTTAGTTTTTATCCTTAAGGATTTCATACTCAGTTAGAGGTAAGATAGATACATCCTACACCCCTACATTCATAACAACATTATCCACCTTAGCCAAAGATGGAAGCAGCTCAAAATGCATGCATAAACAAAATGTGATATATACATACAATAGAATATCATTCAGCCTTAAAAAGGAGGAAAATTCTGGCACATGTTCTAATATGGATGAACCTGGAGGATATTATGCCTGATGAAATAAGTCAATCACAAACAGACAAATACTTTATGATTTCATTAATATGAGGTATCTTGATTAGCAGACTCATAGAAACAAAGTAGAGTAGGGCTTGTGAGGAGAAAGAAATGGGAAGTTTTAATGAGTATAGAGATTTATTTTTACAAAATGAAAAAATTCTGGAGATTAGTTGTACAAATATAAAAAGCTGAACTGATATACCCCTTGTCTTAGTCTGTTTGTGCTGCCGTAACAAAACACCTGAGACTTAGTATAAATAATAGAAATTTATTTCTTATAGTTCTGGAGGGTGGGAAGGCCAAGGTCAAGGTGCCAGCAGGTTTTGTATTAGGTGAGAGCTACTGTCTGCCTCCAAGATAGTGCCTTGCTGCTGCATTGTCACATGCTGAAGAGTGAACTTGCCCCAAGTGCTTTCTATAAGGCATTTATGAGAGCAGAGGCCTCATGGTCTAATCTTCAGCTAACGATCCCACCTCTTACTACTGTTAGCACTGAGTATTAAGTTTCAACATGAATTTTGGAGAGGACACAAACATTCAAAACATACACCCTTTACTATGTGTTGGAATGTGATCAGTGAGGCAAGGAATGACCAGTGATGTCACAGGGATTAGAGATGGCTTCCTAGACAGGGTAAGTATGGCCGGGAAATAGAAGACAGTAAGATTTTCGTGGCAATAAGGAAGGTAGGAAGGGCAACTCAGGTGAAGGGAATAGCGAGCGAAGTTGTAGAGCAGTTTTGAGATCTAATCTTCACAAGAAATACATCTCCAAGTGTATGGTTCTATAATTGTGGGTAACTCAGCCACATTCTACGTAGGCAGAGTTAAGAACAAAGTCTAAATCAAGTTCTTGAAATTGTGGGACACTGGATAGGGAGTCACTTATGATTCATTTAGTAAACATTTATTTAGCACATACTTCCAGGTGCTATGCTGGGCACTTTATCTATGTCAGCAGATATAATATCCCCAACAACTCTGGAGTTATTAATAGCTCAATTAACAGATGTGGCAGTTGTGACTCAGATGAAACCTGCCCAAAGTCATATGACTGGTAGGTGGCAGAAAGCAAGACTTGACCTGAAGCCCATGCTATGTCCACTTAGCTACACTGCCTCCTTTTGTGGGTGAGTGTGGAGTGATGTCTGGTTTTGAACTCAAAGTCAGATTGGAGATAACTGCCACCTCTTGTCCTCTTGCTTCTTTTAATGGTCCTTTGTCTGAGTTGTCTGACATTTCTGGGGCTCAGCTTCTTCATCTGTGAATGAAAACTTGTATTAAAGCAGATTATTTCTAAACTTTCTTCCATTCTTAAAAATCCCATTCATTCATCAAACACTAATTTAGTATCTTCTATATACCAGGTATTCTGCTGCTGGGTTCTGGCAGTTGAGATTTGGTGGGACACTATTCTTGCCTATATAGAGATTATAGGCTATTGAGGGAAACAGAGACATTATGGTCATAGCACTGGTAATGGTATGTACAGAGGATACTGGAGCATAGAGGAGGGGCACCTCACCATGTCTTAGACCACAAGAACCTAATCCTTCCTATTGTTCCTGTGGTCGTAAACATACTACATAATTGAGTTTACTAAAATTTTGTTGAACTCAAAACTCCCTTTCATTTTGTGAAAAATTTAATTGAATTTGACAGTTAAGTGCAGTTATATACTGAATGTAAGATTTGGATTTTTTTAAAAATATTTTTAGGGGGCTGGGGTTGTAGCTCAGCGGTAGAGTATTCGCCTACCTCGTGTGAGGCCCTGGGTTCGATCCTCTCAGCACCACATAAAAATAAATAAATAAATAAAATAAAGGCATTGTGTCCAGTTGCACCTAGGAAATAAATATTTAAAAAATATTTTTAGCTGTAGATGGACACAACACTTTTAGTCATTTTTTATGTGGTGCTGAGGATCGAACCCAGTGCCTCACACATGCTGGCAAGTGCTTTACCACTGAGCTACAACCCCAACCCTGGATTTTCTTTCAGATTGAAGAAAGATTATGGACTTAAAGAGAGATCTGGTGCTTACATTATGTTTAAGGGAGTTTAGGAAGCCTGGAGCAGACTAGTAAGAGGCCCAAGGGCCAAGAGTTATTTAAGACATTTACAACTAAAGTCATAGATTATTATGCTTTAAAGATGCAAGCAAAATGGCCAAGATTCTGGGTGAGATGTATGATCTTTCTCTTAATTACTAAGGACTAGGAATTACTAGGAATTAGAATTACTGAGTATTAGAATTGTAATACTAAGGAATTGAGTAGCTAGTAAGTCAGGCACCATGCTATTATTTTATCATTTCCATAATCCTGTAAGGTGGATGTTCTTATTCTTGCTTTACAGATACAGGAACTGAGCTCAAAGATATTGGGACTAGCAAAAGACTGGTTCAAAATCAGGTGTGTCAAAGTCAAGACCTTTGCCCCTTCTTCTACCCCAGCCTTCTTCACGATCCTAGACATTTGTATTTCTGAAGGAACTGTGCCAGAGCATGAGGTCCCACCCCAACCCCCATCCATGCAGGAGGGTCACATTAGTCATGAAGGACAGTTCTTCAAATTTTTCTAACACACTGGAGGATAAATACCTCCTCCAGCTTCCTGGGTCATCCGTCTGAAGTAGTAGAGCACCAACTCTCAGGGATACATGGCTCTTACTAAAGCATGAAACCCCTCCCCTTTTATTTCTTTCCCAGGTAGTATATAGTATTTGGTCTTGGTAATTTGTCTCTTAGAAGTGACTTATCAATATCTGAGAGAATGCTGATTGAGGCCAGCTGGGTATATGTGTTTGATCCCATCTTTCTCCCCAGCAAAGGAGAGTTTCAACTTATTTCTTCCAGATTCTATCTTTGGGGTCCTTAGAGACCTTGTCACCTGGCTCTCAGAGGCCTTCACCTGTAAGATCCTCACTGGGTCACATGAAGGTCTGAGCACTTCTGATCGTCTGCCTCAGAGTCTTTCCTTCCCTCTCAAGGTACCTGGTGGGCATGTTTTTCTGGCTGGCTTTGGAGTGAGGCCATGCATCTGTCCCAGGCCTTTTAACCCTCTAGGGAGTTTCCACATATGACGTATGAAACATGGAAAACCAACCTATAACATAGGTTGATGAATTACAAAAATGGGGAAAGTCTCCTCCTTCCAGGCTGTTTCTCTGTCCTGGGGTTCCAGAGTTTGGGGTACAGTGAAATGGACAGAGGATCTGAGTTCAGGAGATGGAACTTGAGTCTTGGCCTAAGTCACATGTTCTGGGGCTGTGAGCATTGAGTTGCCTGAGCCTGTTTTCGCAGCTATAAATGAAGGTCTGATGATGATCCCAGCTTCCTTCTCTTATTCTGAGAGTCAAATAATTGAATGTGTAGAATAAAAGGGCTTTATTATAAGCCTGTAGAATATATTACAAATGTTGGTGCTTGTAGTGATAGACCAGATTGGCTCCATGAGAAGCCTCTCTGGACACTGCAGGACACCCACTCTGTCATCACTGGTCCCAGTTCCTGCCAAATCTCATCATTGCCCAGGGAGACTTTCATAGCATCATTCTTTGTTTATTTCTGTAATCTTCTCATTTATAACCTTGTAAATGCTACTAAGAACCTTTGATGAATATTCATCTTTGAAAACTCTGGTCAAGCTTGTACACTCACTCCCAGAACTATTTATTTACTCCAGAGTAATAATTTGAATTCTTGGATCTGTGTGTGGATCCATTTCCCAATAAATTCTGGGACAGCTATTTATGGCTGGCTATTTATGATAGATGAGGTTTATCTTGCTTGTTGGAATTCTCGATGACTGAGAACTCCAGAGGGCATCTTAGTAGGTAAAGCATAAGGCAGGGCAATTAGGACTTCCTGCAGGCTTCTGGGAATGCAGAGAATGGGGAAGAGAGTAGTTTACCATAGTTTTGTGAGCTTAAAACTAGAAGCCCTGGAAACCGAAAAGTTTTTTTTTTTTTGTATATTGTCATCAGTTTGTTGAAATTATTACCTTGTTCTGAGATATCTTTAGATCTCCCCTACATACTTGTTACAAACTTCTAACGTCTGCTTCAAATGACTGCTGTTCATTCTTGGATGTTAGTTAGAACTCTGAGTTGTAAATGAAAGACTCTGACTGATAAGGAGGGAATTTGTGGGATGAATATTGAGATTTTTATGTAACTATGGCATGAATCAGCTGAAACCAGGAGGTATTAGAGTAGAAAACTGCCCAAACAGCCCCCAAATTTCAGGGGCTTAATACAAATAAAGTTTATTTCTCTTATTCATCCAGCATGGCTGTTCCTGATTAGGCTGATTTTAATGTTTCAGGAACCTTCTATCTTGTAGCTTCTCCTTCATTCTGATTTTTCTTTTCTTAACCTGCAGTCTAGGAAGGAGTTTGGAGGATCTTATTTGGGAAGTTTCCAGGGGCCAGGTCTGGAAGTGGCTTATCTCAGTTCTGTCCTCATTCTATGACTATAATCAGTGTGTGGCCCCACCTAACAGTAAAAGATGTTGAGAAATGTGGCCTGTTTGCCCAGAAATTAAAAAAAGAAAAAAGAAAAGGTTGGTGAGCATTTAGCCAGGTTGAACTACACAGGGTCTCAAAAAGCTGCCAAGATTCTGTCTCTGTTTTTGCTTCTCTCCTACCACAGCAGGGAGCATGGTTGCCAATTGACTCTTGAACTCTAAATCTCACTCTTGTTAACTCCAGAGAAGAACTGACTTAAGTAGGAAATCTCAAAGAATAATGACTGGCTCCATTCAGATCATGTGACCATCCTGAGACAATCACTATTAACCAGAAGGACTGAGTGATTTAGCATAGATGTAGCCCGTGGGAACCCCACTTGGACACAGTATTATAATTTTATTTATTTATTTTTATGTGGTGCTGAGGATCGAACCCAGTGCCTCACATGTGCTAGGCAAGCGCTCTACCACTGAGCCACAACTCTCGTTCTGGAACCCCACTTGGACTGCTCCTAGGCAAGGGAGAGGCATTGTGAGATGCAGTTATCCCTTTTGCTACCCTCTAGACAGGTCTACCTCTCTGTTTCTCCTCTTAGGGAAAATATTACAGTTTTACAATGATCTTTCCAACCTTCCTTGCCATAGGCACACCAGATAATTGTATTTCATTGTATCTAGGATACTGTTCTTTTTAACATGTGCTACTATTTGATGCACCACTGACAAAGAAAGAGAAACTCAGGTTCTAAATAAACTATAACACAATGCTAAGATGCCATCAATTTTCATTTCCAAGCTACCAACATGTAATGAAAAAAAGTTTTGAGAATCGATGGAAATGACATTATTACTCCACAACAAAGATCTGAATTTTCATGCTTTGGTACTATTGCTCATTTTGCTTCTTTAGTCCATCCATTAATTCAAAAACCAGGTAACAGTCACTAAGACAGAGTCAGGTTCTACTGCTTAACTCTTACTATCTCTCCCCTTTATGTCCTCACTGTATTAGTCTGATTTTCATTAATGAAAACTTAATGAGGCATCTTACTTATGAAGAAAAGGATGTTTATTTAGCTCACAGTCTTGGAGGCTGAATGTCCAAAGAGCATGGCTCAGGCTGTGGCATGGTCCCCATGGATGATGGAAGTGGTGGGTGTGCTAGCTAAGTCAAAGAGCTATCAGGGCTCAGGCTCTCATAACAACTGGTGCTCATAAGAACTCACTCTGGGAGACTAGTGATACCTTCTCAGGACTGTACCCCCTTCGTCCTCCTCCTAGGCTGCACCTCTTAAAGATCCACACCATCTCCCAACACCATCAGCCAAGGACTGAGTTTCCAACACACAGACCTTTGGAGAGACAGAATACTCAAACCACAGCATTTAGTATCCCCTTTTCCCCTTTCCCCTGCTAGTATTATGAAGTGCAAACTGTGTGACAGGCAATTTGTTGGAAACTGAGGGCGCAAGAAAGAATACGATAGGGACTTATACTCAAGAAAGAATACTTAAGGGACTTATAGCATGGAGTTGTAAGGGAAGTGGGATGTGGGGAGACAATCACACAAACAAGTGAGTAAATGAAGAGTTACAGGTCCTCTTGTCAAAGTCTACAGGCTACCATGGGCTCCTGAAATAGGGGAATGATCTTGAAGAGTGAGAATGTTTGTTCCATGCTTACAGTTAAGATGATTGTACCCTACTTAAAGAGAACACAGTCATCTGTTTTGAGTATTAATACGTAGTTGTTTCCAAAGATACCTGATAATAATCACTAATTAGGCCACTGTGTTTTCCAGAGCTTATTTGAATCACCTCATACTTCCTATTAAACTTGACCTTCAAAAGGCACATGTGGGTCTCCTTTCTTGGTGCAAACATTAATGAGTAGTCTGAGATGACTTTTATAGAAACAAAGTGAGGAGATAATCAGATTTTATTATGGAGGCGGTCTGCATCTTAAATATTAATTATATACCTTAAAAAGGATTCTTTTTAACCATGTGATTGTTCTTTCAGGCCCAGTGGGTATGCTGGGTCACGTGCTCCAGCAGGCAGAAGAGCAGGGTCAGCCAAGAAGGGTTGTGTGCTGACTCAGGGTCATGCTGGATCCCAGCAGCAGAGATTACAGGAATGGAATTTGGAGAAAATGTGGGTGAGGCTGTTTGGGCCTGGGATCAGAGAATAGCTATGGCAGGACCCTGCCTCAGAGGGTCCCAAAGCTCAGAGAGTATGGAATTCTCATCTCTTAAGCAAGGATACCAGCTAAGGTTGAACCCATTTTTATTGGTTAAACTCACAACGAAAACAACAAGATTCTGGGAAGCAGAGAGATTTGTTTGAGGTTCATAGGGAGGTCAGCAGAGAGAGCCAATGTCTGTCTATTCTGGCAATGAGAAAAAGCTTCCCTAATGAATCAGGGGAAAAAATCCAAAATTAAACTATCCTCTTTTTTTTTCTGGTTTATTGAAGAGGCTGGAAATGAACTCTGAGATGTTGAGGATTTTTTTTTTTTTTTTTTTTAACTTTCTGGGCCAGTTTGTCCAGAGCAGGGTACTTGGCAGTGGTGGTAGTTGGGAAGTGGGTAAGGCATGTGCATCTACCTTATCCTTGGGCATAGGGGCCTTATGGAAAGAGGCAGGTTTCCCTTTGGTCCCCCGAGAAAGAGAGCTCTAAGGATCTTCTTTGGGGAAAAGGGCAAAGGGTAGAATCTGCCAATCAACTTTGTGATTTCTAGGAAACAGCCTGAGTAGAGTATGCGGTTGGAGGTCACTGCACTTGTAGAAGGTAAAGCTTGATGGAAGCATGGGAAAGGCACCTGAGCCCTCTTCAGGACTTCTTGTGAGCATATAAAATGAGGAGGAGCAAAGGAAAAGGAAAGAAAACCATCCTTTGAAATCAGCAAAAGGCTTGTACTCAGCAATGATTTATCAGTGTACCAAGGAGGAACATTAAAAGAATAATTGCCAGCTGTTTATTTTGTAAAAATGTGTAGTGTGAGTCAAGGCAGGGAGCTTTATTTTCTCTTTTACCTTGCTCTCCTATTAGTGTTAATAGGATCATATAGTCTAGACTTTGCTTGGCTTACTGTACTGACAAAAATAAATACCTTGTCTTAGTATTATATATTCTTAACAACAGGCAGAAAGAGAAACAATGTTATGAGCAAAATTACCCTATGAGCTTTATTGTGGATAGGATTTCTTTACCTTGTCCATGACTTTTAAGATAATCTGTTCTGATAATCTGTGTTTCTGATAGCTTCTTCTAGATACTTTATAATTTGCCCAGAGGGTTTATTGAAGAGGCCGGAAAGAACTCTGAGATGTTCAGGGGATGGCTACAGGTATTTTTTATTTGGTGAAACAAGGTGTGTCCTGATCTTGGTTATCTGAGCTCCGGGTCATGTCATCCAGAGGCCCAGTATATCATCACTGTGGCGTCCATCCTGAGGGCATTTATTAGGTGAGCATTTGATAAATATTGACCCAACTTACTGTCTTGGTGGAGAATTTAGTTCTTAGGGTTGGTTCTGCAAATCCATTTATTCAATTAAACAAATAGCAGTTGAGCTCCTGTTGTGTCTGGGGTATTGTTTCTGACTTGGAAATACTAATGTGTGGAGAGGTAGAATCAGAATGTGATTCAAGGAAACCCAGCAGAATTAGAATGGTAAAATGCCAGGCTTTGATAGGACCATAGAGATAATTGAACCTAGAGTTCAATAAACTTTTTCTGTAAAACGCCAGAAAGTAAAATATTAGGCTTTGGAGGCTACATATTGTCTCTGATGGATACTATGCTTTGTCTTTATAACCATTTAAGCAGGGGTGGAGGCATAGGCTGAATTTGGCCATGAGCCACAGTTTGCCAACCCTTGATTTATTAGATTCCCCTCATTTTACCAACAAGGAAACTGAAGGCCAAAGGGGGAAATGACCCCATCCCCCCAGGTCACACAATTAGTCCTTGACACAGCTGGATTGATGACCCTTAGTAAAGGATCCTAAGTCCAGACCCACAGCTCAAAATAAGTAGGCACTTTGCAAATGTATAGTTTGGTCCACAGGGATATGAATCTTAGTCAATTGTTACATTATTGGTATCTACCACATTCCAGGTACTCTGTTGAGGACTGAAGATGCAAAATTCAGTACAATAGGGTCCAGTTCTCAATCAGCTTTGGTGCAGGCTGATAAGATGGCAATGTGGAAAGTGTCATGTAGAGACAAATAGTGGATACATTAAAAGAACAGGAAGGCACTGCTACCTGAGGAGGTGGACCCTTCAGTGGGTGAATGAAGGAACCCATTCATTCATTGTACCCTCCCCACTTATGTTTTGGAAGCCACTGCCCAACCTAAACTAGAGGGACAGGTACCAAGCTTCACCTGCAGTTGCTTGTTTCTTTTCTTTGGGACTAATAGCCTGCGTACATCCCATATATACATGGATAGGTAATAGGATTTAAGGAACCAAAATGAGAAAGATTCAGGCAGCCACCAGAGAAAGATGGTTTGTTTGGCAGTAGCTTTGTAGCACAAGTTTATGTGAGCAGTGACATTGAGATACACATGGAACCAGACAAGATTGATCATAGACCCTTTTAATATTGTAGGACTTGAGAGAATTTTAGGATCACTAAGCTATAACCTGTGGTTAAACAGATAAAAAGCATGAGACTTAGAGATGTTAATATATTAACTCTGGGTTATGCAGCCACTTTATAGAATCTCAGAGTTGATTCTAGATTTTAAAAAGGTATATAGTAGTAGGTGAGTGTAGTGGAGCATGCCTGTAATCCCAGTGGCTCGGGAGGCTGAGGCAGGAGGATCACGAGTTCAAAGCCAGCCTCAGCAACAGTGAGAGACTAAGCAACACAGTAGACCTTTATCTCTAAATAAAATACAAATAGGACTGGGGCTCTGGCTCAGTGGTTGAGTGCCCCCAGGTTCAATCCCCAGTCCCTTCCCCACCAAAAAGGAAAAAAGTACATGGTATAACTACCTAGATAATAATAAAGATAAATAATCACAGCTAACATTTATCTAAAGCTTAGTATGATATATATAGTAACATTATCTCATTTAAGTCTGATGATACCTCCAAGTATCCCCATTTTATAGCTGGGGAAAGTAAGCTTGGATAGATTAAGTAAAATTTGTCCAAGGCCATCCATCCAGTTAGTGGTAGAGTCAGGATTCAGGCCCAGGTTCAAGTGCTTAACCATTTACCTGTTTGTAACCCTTTATTCCAACTTGGCTAAGTGCTTAGACGGTGCTTTTCCATTCGTTTGTGAGTGACTTGTGGGCTAGGGCTGTGTCCCCGTTACCTGTTTCCTCATTCTGGGCCTGGCATTGTAAAATTTGCCCGTAAGTGTTTGTAGAATGAAAAAAAAGATGAACCAATAAGTGTCTACTTCTCTAAACAGTTGATACTCCTGATGCCCAGTGCATGGGAACTCAGTGACTGAGCCAGACCCATGTTTAAGTCCACTGATGTCTAGTCCTCTTACAAGACAGAATGGCTCGTGTGTAGATGTGGGCCAGGAAAGTCTACTGCTCTGCAGATTTTTTTTTTTTAAACCATGTCTATCAATACTTTGAGACTTAATAGACAGTAGAATTCTCTTTGAACATCAAAGTTTCCTTGAAGACATGAGAGCCTGGTTGGTTTCTCTGAATTTGTTGAAATTGGGGTAGGCAACTGGAAGGTTCTCTCTGCATGTGGTAAACTTCTTCCTTTTGCACAGCCATTTTAAGATTGTGGTTTCAAACTATATCCTGATGCATCCTGGAGTTTGTGAGGCAGAGAACTGAGGAATTCCTTAAGAAATCAGGAATGGGTTTGGCTTCAAGTCAAATAATGCCTGGAACAATTGTCCTTGCTGAATTCATGTTTTAGTTCTGACAAATGAGAACAAGCAACTCATAAAATGTATAGTATCTTGCCACATTTTCTTCCCTTTCTTTTGTAAGTTGAATGTTTTTCTCACCTGACAATAGTAATGCATAGGATTGCTCCACTGGAGATTTTTGAAGTAAAACACTTTGAAAAACAGATTTATAGAGATTGTTCTTAAAAAAAAAAATCTGTGCACAGGTTACTATTTTTTTTTGTATAAAGAATGGTGTGGGCTTTGTTTGCCATTCATTGTAAGCAGAGATTCTCTATACAGCATAATAAAACCAAGAAGCTTGAATTTTAGTTCAGAAAGTTGTATCCTTTGAACCTAGGCCCCTGAGTTTGTTCATATAAGTCAATAGACAGCATTAATAATTGCTTCATATTATTTGCGGGGGGAATCCAAGTTATATGAAGAAGGCTTTCATTAGGCTGTGAAAAAAAACAGATTTAGGTTGTATTGGTAAGATTCTCTAGAGATTTTCAGGGGGAAGAGATGTAATACAAGATACTCTTCTCATTTGTAGGCCATTGAGAAATCCCTTAAATAGAGGAACATGAATATTTGTTTTCTAACAGAACAGTTCAAAGAGCTACCCATGTTTCTTGTCAAAGCTTTTTTCTTTTCATGTTTCATTCAACTTTACACATTTTTTTTTCTGATTATGTCAGGAAGAAAATCTCACTTAGTGATTGCTTGCTATTATTACCTACCTTTAAAAACTCCTTTATTATTAATGAGTTTTTCTCATGACTGTATCAGGGTATATTCCTATGTACTGCAGTTTTTATCTGTTACCCTTCCCCCTCAGTAGCAGTAGTTCATTGCCTCCAGTAAGAAGGTGGAGGCTGGCAAGAAAGGATAAGAAGGGTCTGTTTACGACCTGGTGACATCCTCTGGTAAATATCAGGTAAATATTCTGTATCACCATGTTCTGCAAAGAGGCATATGTTTTTTTCCTATCTTTTCATTTTGAAAAATTTCAAACAGATGAGTACAAAGAACATTCAAAACCCCTTTACTTAGATTTACTGATTGTCAGCATTTCACCACATTTGCTTTGTCTTTAGAGAAAGATAAATGCATATTCACATTTTGGAGGGGGGAACATCATGGTACTCTTTAACTCTTTTTTCTTCTACATCACCATGATACCATTACCATGCTCTAGGAATTTAACATTGATTCTGTGATATTGTCAAATGCACGGTCTATGTTTGAAATTTTCTGTGTTTGAAATTTTATCTCTGATCGTCTAATTTTTGCTGTGTAAAAAAACCATGCCCAAACTTAGTAGCTTAAAACAACCTCCACTTATTAATGCTCATACTTCAGTGGGTCATTTGGGTGTATCTTTAAGATGGCTCAGGATCAATTGGTTGGCTAGGGTTCCTCATACATCTACAGTCAGTGCTGGATCAAGTAGGGGCTGGCTGGTGTCTGTTGGCCTCAGTTCAGATGGCTCATGTTTGCTCCAGAGGTCTTGCATCCTCTAGCAGGCTGGACCAGGCTTGTTCCCATGGCTTGCATGCAGGTTCCAAGAGAGAGCGAGCAGAAGAGTGCAAAGCCTTTTGAGGCCTAGACTTGGAACTGGCACAGCACCACTTATGTAGTAGTCTTTTAGCCAAAGCAAGTCACAAGTTCCTCTTGATGGGAGGAGCTAAAAAGTCATATTACTGAGGGGCATGGATACAAGAGCATGAATAACTGAAGCCATTTTTGCAAAAAACCTGTCACATCCCTATTCTCCAAATAATAATAATGTTAATAATATAACTGTTGGTATGTTTTACTCCCAGAATGCAATTAAGGATTATACATTAAATCTATTTATTATCTATCTTTACTCTTTTTTTTTTCTTTATTCTCTTTAAATCTCTTAAGTGTCTATAAGGAGTTTTTTTTTTTGTGTGTGTGTGTGTGTGCATGTGTGTGTTTTATGATATTTAAAAATTTATAAGCCCAGTTTCTTAATATCTCACAGTCTGAATTTGTCTATTTCTCCATGATTGTATGCAGGTAAAACTTTTGGGCAAAATGTTGTATATTTCTTATTGCATCACAAGAGGGGGCATATATTATTATTAGCTAGTCCAGATTATTGGCGACAGTAAGTGTATTATTTCCTGGAGATAGATTTAAGTCTGGACATTTGGTGTTAACATTTTTACAATTACATGAATATATATTCATTAGATACCTACTACTTATCTAGATATCTCATTTAGTATTATAGAGAATCTGCAAGAATGGTAATGAATGTTGCCTGACTGAAGGAACATATAGTTTTCTTGAGTTATTCTTTTAAATGCTAAACAATAGTAGAGGAATGGTAATTCTAAGTTAATGATCGATTTATAAATACTTTTTATTGAAATATCATATACATACAGAAAACTGCACATATCATGTGTATAGCTTGATGAAGTTTTCAAATAACATTATCAGTATAACCAGCACCAGGTTAAGAAACTGACTATAACTAATATCTCAGTAAGCCTGGTTTTGAACTGTACAGAACTTAAATCCAAATAACTATTGTTCTTTTCAATGCCAATTTATGAATGATCCAAGAGAATCAATATCATTTTAAACTAAAAATAGTGTTATCCCGCTTGATCACTCTTTGTATTTTTAAGAATTTTTTGAGTTGTAGATGGATGAAAATACCTTTATTTTATTTATTTATTTTTATGTGGTGTTGAAGATTGAACCCAGTCCCTCATATGTATTAGGCAAGTGCTCTACCACTGAGCTAGAACCCTAGCCCAATATCTTTGTATTTACCAAGTTTGATTCAGAATAATTTTTTACAATGTCCATATGTCAGAGTCTCTTCTCTTTTATTGCTGTCTCAGAGTAGAAGGTCACTTCTACTTTTCTTATGCATTCTGTCTTGTGTCTTTCCACTTCCTGGAGTCTGGCCTCCTATTTCTTTCTGGTATCTTTTCCACTTGTCTTCTGTCTTCAGCTTTTCCTCTTCTTTTGGCTCCTTACCCACAGTCCTTTTGCTTCTCACCAGGCTGTTATTTTTCCCTCTCCTTCCTTTTATTACCAAACTTAAAACTTGCCTCATCTTCCTCTTTAATCCATCCATCTAATTGCCCTTTGAAACTTGGTTTCTCCCCCCCCCCCACCCCCAATTTCAGTGACAGCCATTAGGAAGCTCCTATTTACTAAGACTATCATTTTATTCAGCTTTTGTCCTCTTAAATTTCTGTTCCTTTGGAAATCTTACTGTATTGGTCAGCTTTTTACCACTATAACAGAATACTTTATCACTTAACAAAAGTCATCCTGAATAAGGCATGATTTTCCCCATATTTCAAAGACAGAAACTGAGACTCACAAAGACAGCAGGTTTATTTTGGCTCACTCTTGTGGATATTCTGTTCATGATTGATTGGACTCATTGCTTTTGGGTCTGTGGCAAAGCAGCATATCACGGAGGGAGTGTGTGCAGGAGCAAAACTCATCACTTCATGGCCACAGATCAAAAAGATCTGGGGTCTATAGTCTCCCTCAATGGTATGCCCCAGTGATCTAAAGACCTTTCCCTAGGCCCCACCTCTTAAAGTGTCTGCCATTTCCCAATAACACCTCTAACACATGGGTCTGTGGGGGGACATTTATGTCCAAAGATATCTCAAAGACACCTTGAATGAAAGATCCAAGAGAATCAATATCATTTTAAGCTAAAAATAGTGTTTCCAACTTGATCACTCTTTGAGTGTCTTTGAGATATCTGCTCCCTTGGCTTCCATTCTCTGTGTGCTCTTGGTTTCCTGCTTACTGTTCTGAATGATCTTCTAATTGAAAGACTTCCATGGGAAAGAACAATAGTAATTCTGACTTCTTTTGGGCTGTATATGAGAATGACATTTCTTAGGACTTTTTATATTGGCAGTTTATCTGCCATTTGAAGATTGTGGTTTTAATGGCAACTCTCAATTAAAGTGATGTAAATGATCTGAAACGCCAGTTTCTTAATGCTGTGCCTGGTAGAAATTCAACAAATGTTTGTTGGAATCATTCATTCATATATTCAATAGATATTTATTAAGTATCTAGTCAGTGAATTGAATTGTTAAATTCAATAGTATTTTGTTCAAATTGCCGAAATATGGTTTTCTGTCTTTTTCTTTTGACCTTTATTGAAGTTTATTTGTTTTTTACCTAATTTTCATAACTGCTTGTTATATGACTTATTGTAGCCTCTGGAAATCAGTTTTGTAATTTTCAAAACAGGGATAATAATAGTGATTATTACTTTGTGTATTGCTTAAGGATTTGATGAAATATATGCATGTAACATATGCCTGGCATATAGTTTTATATCTATAGTAATAGATGTTAGCTATGATGATAATTATTATTACCAGAATATATTAGACATTGCTGTTTGAGTCTTACAGCAAACATCCTGAATAAGGCATGATTTTCCCCATATTTCAAAGACAGAAACTGAGACTCACAGGATTTAAATAACTTGCCAGAGGATACAGAACTAATAAATTGCAGATATGTAATATCCAGTTCTATAACTGTGCCTTTCCCTTACACCATAAAGCTTCTGAGCATCTCACATGACACTTAGAAGTGAAGTAGGAATCACTTTATAGTGACTGAAATTAGCTGACCTTGTGTTCATTTGACTTCTGAGAGGTAAGAGATATTAAAGAAGTTCTGTGCTGTTAGAGAAACTCTAGTCCAAAAGATAAAATTAATTTTACTATAAAACTACAGAATTTCAGGGTTTAGAAGGATTTTAGGCAGTGTTCTGCCCACCCAAATACCGAACTTCAATCTACTAGTCAAGGTCATCTGCTTTATTCTGTAATATTTCCAAAGAAGGTTAAGTCCTCATCTCCTTCTGCCTCCACTCCCAAGGCAGCTCACTGCTTTCTCTTTGCATAGCTTTGACCATAAGACAGTGCTTCCCACATCAACCTGAGCTCCTTTCCTCTGTTTGCTTTTTGCACATAGGCCACCATTTGTCAGCGATAGCCACATGAAGTAGGTAGAATCTGTTTTAGTTCCCTGCAGTTTACTCTGTTTTAACCCCCAACCACCTCCTTTTCATTAGGTTAAGCAGCTTCAAGTCTAAATTCATAACTTCTCTCTACCATTGGTACTACCATTGGCCTACTTGTTCAGTTAGAAACCTGAGTTTGGTCCATTCACCATACACGTACAATCCAGCAGCAAGTCTCTTCAGTCCTATCCCCCAATATGAAGTCCATCTCCACTGCCATTGCCCTGGTCCAAGCCACCATCATCTCTTCCTTGATTCCAACTTTTGCCTCCTCCCTATTGTCCCTCCTTCACATAGCAATCAACTTTAGCCCTTTAAAGCACAAATTATATCATGTCGTTTTTCTGATTTAAAAATTTTTTTGTTTTGTTTTGTTTTTGAGATGGGGTCTTGCCAAGTTGTCCAGGCTGCTCTCAAACTCCTGGGCTCAAGCAATCCTCTTGCCTCAGCCTGTGGAGTAGCTAGGACTACAGTCATGCTCCACTTCCTCCTGCTTAAAACTCTCCTTTGATTTCTCATTGCCCTTAGGGCAAAATCTAAACTCTTTCCCTTGGTCAAGGCCCTGCCTCATCTGAACCATTCCATCTTCCCTGTTGCTCACTCAGCCTTGGTGAGCAGTCTTCTTTATGCTCCTAGGACATGCCAAAACTTTTTCCCTGCATCCAGCTCTTCTACTTCTAGTTACTTCTATCTACACTTTTCTTTTCCTGGCTTACAAATGACTGACTCATTCTCATGTCTCAGGTCTCAGCCCAGATACTACTTCTTCAGAAAGGCCTGCCCTGATCACTCATCTTAGTTATCCTTCCAGTCTACATGCTCATTGTTCCTTATGAGAAAACAAGATTTTTAGTAACTGGAACTATCATGTATGTGAACAGTTACATTCTCTGAGTGGCACAGTAGCTGGTTCATAGAAAGTACTCAATAAATATCTGAGGAATAAATGAGTGGACTTAGTATTGACTGAATGAAAGTGTGTGGGGTCATGCTAAAAACAGATATGAATTTGAGCTTTGCCACTTCCTGTGTGACTTTCAGCAAATTACATTACTTCTCTGGATTTCAGTTGCCTCATTTGCCTAATAGCAATCCTATTTACTTCACAGAATGTCGTGAAGGTTAATTAAGACATATTAATTAATGTTATAGTATCCGGCACGTATTAGGCGCTCAGTCCACCTCAAAGCATAGTGCTTAATTCTGAACATGCATAAAAGTGGTCTATCAGGTTTCATCCTGATTAATGGAATGGTGTGATATGCCTTTGTGCACAGCCATAAGCCTGGTTGTTAGATGCCCCTCAGGTCACACTTGTGCAGCTGGAAAGACTGTTCTCAACTGGGGTATCCACATCAAGCGATGATGTTCAGTTTGATAACCCAGAGGCACTAAGCCCAGAGCCTTCACTGGGGTGCTGAACACAGAGTCCAAAATCTGTGATCAATCCTTACATCGTATTGCCCATTTTTTCCCAAGATGGATTGAGATGCTCTGTCTAGACAGTCATTTATTTCCCCTGGGAAATCACAGTTACTCCAGGAGGCAGCACGTGGTCTCCTGTTAAGAATACAAAATGGCCTGTGAGCTGTTGGGGTGGGGGCTGCTGTGAGGCTGTATGGGCCTGTGGAGCAGAGCCTGCAAAGGGGCTGTCTGCCTCTGCTCAGGGGAGCCACTATCATGATAGTAACCTTCTCCTTTACACATGTAGGGTCCTAGAAACCTAGAAATGTAGCTATCAGCTATCCCAGAGATTCTGTGCCTCCACCAAGGGTGCTAGGAGGAACTGAAAGGTAAGCCTAGAACTTGGATTTTCCTGCCAAGAAGGGAAGCAGAAATCTAATCTCAAGGTGACTTGGCTTGCTTGGTGGAATGGCTTAAATAGTTTCCTGCTGTAGGCTGTTTGAGTGTTTTAAGGTAGAGGCTCTTCAATTAGATAACCCGGGGTTCAAATCTGGTAACATCATGTCCTCCGGCTGAGCTTAATACCTAAGGCTTAGTTTGCTTATTTTAAAATGAGCATAATAATGACCCCTATCTTATCTGATTGCTAATGATTAAATTAAATAATGAATGTAAAAATCTTAGCTTCGTGCTGGGCACATAGCCAATGTTCAGTAAATGATCATTCTTTTTATTGGATGAGGCAAGTCAGGATTTCGAGTTTGGTATTTTTGATAACCCTCATCCATACTGAACTTTGAGTCTTGTTTCTCCACTTACCAGCTGTGTGCCTTGGACAGGTTTTCTAACCTCTCTGAGCTAGTGTTCTTATCTGGCACATGCAGTTTAGAATTCCAGCCTCATAGTGAAGGTGAGATGAGACCAGAGCACCTGATACACAGTAAGTGCTCAAAATACTCATTTCTTCCCCTTTGGTTCTCAAGTATTTGAAATACGGCCCCTTTAAACTTGTTAAGATTCCCCACTAGCCTTGTATGCAGCTGTGGGCAGACAGCTTTGGCAGAAGGAAAGAGCCTTTTTTTTTTTATGACTGTTTCATAATCTGCTGGTGCAGATCTGTTGCAGCCACACCCTGTGCTTCTCAGGGTCCCTGGGTCCTGTTGCAGTTAACATGTAACCCTTCTCTAACCTAAATAACCCTGGAAAGTGGTGACTGTGAAAGGCGTTACTGAATGCAAAATGGATTTTCTTCCCTGCTCTTTGGGAGGAAGCTGGCTCAGGGATTCTGAGCTGCAGAGGGAGGGGCAGGCAGGCCCAAACCACAGTTGGACTTAGCAGCCAGGGGTTTTCTGGTTTTCATTAAAATTCTCTGGCTGTCTTTCGAGATTGCTCCATTGGATATGACTGTGCATGGGAGCTGTTTATATGCTCTTCTCCCAGCTAAACACACCCATCAAATCTGGGACAAGAGAATATTGAAGGTGGGGAACAGCCTGGCTGAGGGTTTTTTGCTCAGTAATCTTTGCAATGAGGGACCCCCGTCTATAAATGCAGAGCATGAGATGTGTAAAATCTTAAATTCAGACTAGGAGGCAGACATAGCTAAGCTGGGAGTGTGTAGCAGAGAGAATCCTGTTACAGCTTGCTCTTAAGGGCAGATGGAGGCTCCCTGGCAGCTGTCATAGGGTTCCCACGTGTCATATTAATGAAATCAGCCTGATCTGATCATTCTTCAGAGGTGCTGATACTCTCATATACCCAAGAGGGTTGGATTTGAGGGCAGTTCTGAGGATGGCAAACTGAATTAAAGAAGACTTAGTTTTAAATGTTAATTTCTGGTTGCAGGAGGAATCTTTCTTGAAATTGAAACTTGAGTCTGAAAACCTAGGTTTAATCATGATTCTGCTATTAACTTTCTTTATGACCTTGGGCAAGTGATGTTCCTGGGTCTCAGCTTCACAGTGTGATTGTGAGGATTAAATGAGTTAAATTATGTAAAGCTCTTGGCATGTCATATGTTCTCAACAAATGGGAGATGTTATTATAAATTGGGCTAGATTTGACCTGTCATTCTAGCTCACCAAGATATATCCCGCTTCTGTCATCGAAAACATTTGTTCTGCATCCCTCCCAGCTTTGTGTCATTTGTGAATTTAAGGCAAGTATGTTACCTCGGGCAAGCTGGAACTCCTCTCCCTGGAAAAATACATCAAAACCATATTATTATGTTTCTGAGTAAGAGGCTTAATTCATCAGCTATTTCATCACTAGGTGACTTAGTAGAAAGAAGGGCTTTTTCCCTATCATTCCTGATGGATAGATTGTGAAGAAGCCGTTTGATCTTGGGTATAAATGTCCCCTGATGACACACCCAAGACAGTGTCCCTGAAGTACCTATTTGCCTTCAGAGTAAACTCCCATTTTCAACTTTTTCTGCTGTTACTCTTTCTTCAAATCCTGTGTCCTTGCCACTGCAGACTGCTGACAGAAAAAATAATTAACCTGAAATATACAATACATACCCAAGAGTGTTTTAAATATACACTTACAGTTTAAGGAAGAAGGTCAAAATGCAAATTATGTATCTACCTTCCAGTTTAGTAAACTGCACATTATGGATACCCAGAAGCGGCTCATGTATCCTCCTTACCAGAGGTGATGTTTACTTTGACCTTTGTGTTGGTCATTCCCTGATTTTCTTTGTGCTTTAGCCACCCATGTTTGTATTACTAAAACAAATGTTGTTTAATTTTTTAACAACAGAAGCAAGCACAAACCTAGCAAGCTTTGTAAGAAAAGGGCAACCAGGGCTGGGGATGTGGCTCAAGTGGTAGCGTGCTCGCCTAGCATGCACGAGGCACTGGGTTCGATTCTCAGCACCACATAAAAATAAAAAATAAAGATATTGTGTCCACTTAAAACTAAAAAATAAATATAAAAAAAAAGAAAAGAAAAGGGCAACCTTGCCACTATTAATAAGATGTAAACTGTGTGTCTTGTCTGGCTTTTGCTTCCTGGGAGTTACAAAAGGTCCTAAAGAGGATGTAAGTGGGCAAGTTGTGAGCAAATGCGAGGAAATATAAGGCTTACCACTATTAGGGTATCTGATAGGGCTTCAGCTCAACATCTGATTGTAATGTGGTCACAGAGAGTAGCCCACCTCCAGCTCTCAGGAAGAAGGCCAAAGCAAAACTCCTCAGTAGGGTGAAGTGAAAGTATCAGCCAATCCAGGCAGGCAGCAAGAAGAGTCGAGCCACATGTGGTCAAAACAAATAGTCAGAACAGCCTCTGGACCAAGAACCTGGGCATTCTTTGTCAGGTTAAAAAGAGAGTATCCATTACTACCTGTGGAATATTCTAACTAGAAGTTGACCACTAGATATAATCAAGCTCTAGAGTTAACTTCGACTTTTTGGAAAGATGGAGGAAGGAACAGCAAGTTGAATTATACTCCAAGGAAGCAAGCAGGTAAGTTCAGACTGTGGAACATTCTTTTGGACACTGACTTTGCTTCTGCAACAAGTCAATGGCATGAAAGAATTTAAAAACATTTAAATAGAAACAATTTAAAACATTTAAATAGAAAAATAGGGGTAAAAGTGACTTAAGAATTATAACCAGAACTGGGCATGGTGATGCACTCCTGTAGTCCCAGCTACTCAGAAGCTTGGGATAGGAGGTTGGCTTTAACCTAGGAAGGAGTTCAAGGCCAGTCTGAGCAACATAGACCCAGTCTCAAGGGAGAATAAAGAGAGAATTATAACCAAATGTACTGTATGAACCTTGTTTTGATTTGGATAATCTATGTTTTATTAGTTTGCTAGGGCTACCATAACAAAATCCCTGATTGGCTTCAACATAGTTTTTCTCAGGGTTCTGGAGGCGGGAAGTCCTAGATCTATATGCCGGAAGGTTTGCTTTCCTCTGAGGCCTCTCTCCTGAGCTCGCAGATGGTTGCCCTTTTGCTTTCCCCTCACCTGGTGTCTATGTTGTGTGCATCCTAATCCCCTCTTCTTTAAAACACCAGTGTCATATTCTGAGGTTTTGGGAACTGGTTAGGGCTTCAGTATAGAGTTGGGTTCTGAAGTATATAAAGATGAAATAGTATGAAGTGGAATTTGTTTTAAAACATTTAAATAGAAAAATAGGGGTAAAAGGTAAGTAAATATGCCAAGTTCTTGACAATTGTTGAATTTGGTTAATGGGTATGGGGGTCCATATTTGCATGTTTGAAAATTTTATAATTATATATTTAAAATATTTAGAAATACAACATAAGGGAGTATCTAACAGCAGTGGGGTTGTTGGTGATGGCCATCTGCAGCATGTGTGTGCCTTGAATTATGCTTCCAGTCTGCTTGGCTTCTCCAAGTGGCAGTCATGTTGGGGTCCTTGGCCTGTCTGCCTTAGATCCCCTGCTCCTTGTATGCCACCCAAAGAAGGAAATGCTCCAGGAGCATCTTAAAACACGTGCTTGGGATGTGACTTTCTGAGAGCTTGTGTACTTGTCTTTGTTCTGTCCTCACTCTTGATGTGCTTTACCTGGGTATTGTACTGTAGTTGGAAGTCACTTCCCTTTATTTTTTTTTTTTATATTTATATTTTAGTTGTAGTTGGACACAATACCTTTATTTTATTTATTTATGTGGTGCTGAGGATCAAACCCAGGGCTTTGCATGTGCTAGGTGAGCGCTCTACCGCTGAGCCACAACCCCAGCTCCTTCCTCCTTTACCTTTTAATGGCATTGCTTCATTGTCACTGTAGACAAGCTGGAAGGGTTCTATTTTTGATTCTTCGTATATAGATTCTTTTTTCCTGACAGCTTATGGAATGTTTCTTTTTCAGTTTTCTGGAATTTCATGGAAATGTCACACTGTTCAGGGCCATTTCAACCTAGCAACCTGCATTCTTTTGGGGGCGTTGGATACTGGGGATTGAACTCAGGGGCACTCAACCACTGAGCCATATTCCTAGCCCTATTTTTAATTTTTTAAAATATCTTTATTTTTAAATTTTTAATGTGGTGCTGAGGATCGAACCCAGTGCCTCACACATGCCAGGCGAGCACGCTACTACTTGAGCCACATCTCAAGCCCCCTGTTTTTAATTTTATTTAGAGACATGGTCTCATTGAGTTGCTTAGCACCTCCCTTTTGCCAAGGCTGGCTTTAAATTCTCAATTCTCCTGCCTCAGCCTCTTAAGCAGCTGAGATTACAGGCGTGCACCACCACGCCAGGCCGCAACCTGCATTTTTAAGTTCAAAGTTTTATTAAACTATATTGTTATGATTTTTCTTTTATTTTTCTGTTCATTTTTTCTTAAGAATTAATCATTTATTGGTCCCCTGTACTAGTGCTCTAGAATATTCTTCTCTCTTCTGTCTTACATATCTTTGCCTTTTGATTTTGCTCTCTAGAAGATGTCCTCAAATTTATCTTGGCATCCTTTCATTGGGTTCTTTTTTTTTTTTTTTAAATCTGCTATTATGTTGTCAATTTCTAAGAGCTCTTTTGGTTAGTATTTCTTTTTAATAGTATTCTAATTTTGTTTCATGAATGTAGTTTTATTTCATTTTTGTGAGAACATTAATGGTACTCTCCCCACCCACCACCCATGGTATCTGTTTCCTTTGAGTTGCTTTTCTTGCACTTTCTGTGGTTGTATCTTCATTAGTGACTTTCAGAAAATGTCACATTGAATGTGATCCTTGGCTGTGTTGCTCCGGATTAAGAAAGGGAGGAAAGAGGCTGTTAAGACCTTGATATTAAGGCAAGTGAAAGAAGTCACTAAAGACCACATAGAATATGACTTCATTTATATGAAATGTCCAGAACTGGCAAATCTGTAGAGACAGGTAATAGATTAGTAGCTGCCTGGGGCAGGGGGGTGGGGTGCAAAGTGACTGCTAATGGGCATAGGGAGAGGAGAATATTCTAAAATTGATTGTGTTGATGTTTGTACTATACTAAAAACCACTGAATTGTGTACTTTAAAAGGGTAATTGTGTACTTTGTGAATTATATTTCAAGAAAACTATTTTAAAATGCTGTCAGGACACTTTGAATGTGGGACGTAGATGATTAGCTCAGCTTCATTGCAGGGTGATCTTTGTGGGCTCTGGTTCTGCACCTTCAGGTTTTTCCTTGCTTGCATCTCTTTCCTTGCAGAGGAAGATTCTACCTGATGATGCTCTGGTGGTCAAGAGGAGAAGGAATAGGGTGATCTTTGCACTATAACTTCAGTACACCTTAATGCCATATCTTTGTTGTATGTTTCCTCTTCAACTCTGTTGGGTACCCCCAGACCAGAGACATTTCTACTTTCTATTGGGGAAAATCCCCAGGTTTACGAACGTAGAGAGTTCATTGTGGTACAATGAACTGCCATGTATTCAGCATCCATGTGTACCAGTTACCAGTGCATGGATGTTTTTGTTTCATCTGTATCCACCAGTCGCCTTCCTTAGATTCTTTTAAGCAAATACTAAACATTTCTGTGTTATGCTCTCCAGAGACGAGCCTGCAGAATTCTATGAGGAGGAGGCATCTAGAGCTCTAACTTCTTGAGCTGTTTTCCTTCTTGTGTTCTTTATCGTAGCCTCCTTTGTTCCTGCCCTAGGAGTACAAGGTACTGCCAGTTCCTGTGCTTTTTTAAGGATTCAGTGGTTTCAGTCAGCTGAATTCTCAGCTTCCCCTGCATTTGGTTTAGGATACAGATTTGTTGCGTTTCTTAAGTCATTTATTACTTCTTATCTGCTTCCCATACTTCCAGAGTTTGATACCATTCTCTTTTCTCATCTATCTTTGTGTTTGTGAGGAATAAAAGTAAGGAATAAAAGACTTTGCTGAGTTTTTGTGGGGCTTGTGGAATAAGTGAAGTCAGATGCAGTTGTTCTGTGTGCCAGCTTCTCTGGAAGGTGGCTACTTATCTTTATTTTTCAATCTTGCCATATCCTGTCCTATTCTACTCCACTCTGTAACCCTATTTTATGTATGCATGTACATATGTGAGTATGTATTTGCCTTGGAGACTCCCTTTTAATCTTCTAAGAACTAAGAGAAGTCTTCTTGGTTTAACATGATGCTTCTTCTGACTCTTAAGTCCAGGCAAAGTTAAGGAGTCCTGCTTTTGTGCCTCCCTGATATTTCTCCTCACTTCTTCGTATAGAATTTTTTGCTTGCACACCATTTGCTGCATTGCGGTCTGTTTACCTATCTATCTACCCTGTTGGCCTGTGAAGCAGGGCTTGGGAATACTTATTTTTCACTGTGTCATGAGCACAGGACCTCACTGCCAGTGGACATTTGTAACCTCACTGAAAGGATAATTCAGCATTGTGCTTCTGGGGGTGGAGACAGATAAGCATACAATGCCCCTTTCCTTCTTGTCTTTTTTCAAGAACAATTATTTGGTAAAATTAGAGCAAAATATGCCTTGTTGGCTTGTTATACAACGTTGTCCCCTTTGCTTTCAAGTCTGGTGTTTTTTACCCAGTCAGCAGGTTGGAGAGGGAGGGAGGGCGGCTTTCTGAGTGTAAACATCCTAACAAAGAAAGAATGGACCCAGTGGACATGTGCTGTTCCCCTCCCCAAGAGAAAGGCCTGTGTTCTGCACTCTGCTTTATACTAGGGAAAGAGAATGTGTTCTGTTCAGACAGCTACTTAGCTCTGCGGTGTGTTCTACTGCTCTTCCCCTTTGGACAAAATGTCAGGAGAGTTTTAGAAATTACCAATTATGTTCTTGAAAAGTCTGATGTTAACATATTGTCCATGTGAGATCCTGGTAAAAATGCAAATATATAACATTGAAAGGATAACACTTAACCTTTTGTTTCTTCAGGTATATTCCTCAAGATGCTAACCATATCTTTCAGGAGGAAAGAAATAGGGAAGTAGTGGTCAAACAAACTTGGCATGTTGGATAAACACGGTGAAACAGGGTTCCCTTACTTCTAGACTTCCCAGAGCCTCGTTATCATGCACTGTGAACCTCTGAGAGGGCTGTATGTTAAGCAGCATTTCCTAAATTGATTTTTTTTTCATCTGTGAGATGTAAAAGCAAGAGTGTAACTACGGAAACGGCTCCTTAGCTTGAATCCATCCTTTGTGGTCCTGTTCAAATGGTGCTTCCTCCCAAGGATGTCCTATCTACTTACAGAGATACAGAATCTTTTCCTTTTTTGAATTGTACTTCCTGCATCATTTAATTGCCTCCCTGTCTCTCCCTGTTCTTTGGATGTGTTTTGTCACTTCCTACCTCTTCCCTTTTGTGTCCTGCACAAAAGTGTTTAAGAAATGTTTTGCAGCCCTGCACTGTTCCCTTGGTGAGCCATCCTAGAGTCCAGAGGCTCTGACAGGGAGCCTAAGAGAGGTCTGGAGCTTGAGACTCTCACTGCTCAGGCACGTGGACAGGTAGCCAGCCCGTGTAAGAGGCAGCTCCTGAAGGGCGGAACTAGAAAGCAAAAACAGGAGATGTAGAGAATGAGAATCAAATGTGCTTAAGGCCTATTGTGTGCCTGTGGTAAGCGTTGAATGCTGAAACTTAATCCTAACCTTTGAGTAGATGATATTCTTCCGATTTTATAAATGAAGAAGTAGAGCATCAGAAAGACAAAGTAGAAGTAAGTTCTGGGGCTTCAATCAATCAATCAATCAATCAACTAAACTCAGCCATTTCCTCCCAAAGCCCCCATTTTATAGAGTGGAAAGTTCTGTAAAATAAATAATTATGAACACTGGAATAATTGCAGTAATGAAACTATGTTCAAGGTCTATGGGAGAATCAGATAGAAAAGGTATGTGTGGCAGGTGGGAGGAGAGAGGTAGAAGGTGGCAAATCCAGGAAAGGAGGAAGGCCGTGCCTAAGCAAGGTGGAGGAAACATTTGGGGGCAGAAGGGACTGAAACAAATATAAGAACAACAGCAACAACAGAAAACTAAAGCATAAGGGTAAGAAATACCGTGAGTAATTCAGTGTTACTGGGGCTTCAAGTGTGAGATGTGTAAGAAGTACAGCTGGAGAAGTTGAGAGGAGTTTGAAGATTTCTGGACTTGATTTCAAAAACTATGGAAAGCCACTGTAGGCTTTTTAACGGAAGACCGAACTGTCTAGCATGTGTTAACCTGTTGGAGAGTAAATCTGAGCTGGGTAGGGCCAGAGATGGGGCAATCACCTGTAGTTCTCACAGGTTCTATAGGTGAGATAGGATGAAGTCTGTCCCTGGGCTAGGGCAAGACAGGAGGGGAGAGGGGGCTGGTTTGATAAATATTTGGCAGGTATTAGGAAGCAGAGAGGAGTCAAATTCAACTCCCAGGCTTTTTGTTTATGTGTTCCTCTTCTTTCACTAATTGACATTTCAAGTCTACTTTTGTAGGTTTATGAACATTAATTGGGAGATAATGTTTTATGAAGAGATAGTGACATAAGATTCCTTTAAATATTGTTGACTTTAGAACATTTATAATATATCATACATATCAGAATTCTTATTTTCACAACTCTAGGAATAAATCTCTTAGGTAAAAGCAGTGGTTCCTAAACCAGATTGTCACAGATCACCTGAGACTATTTATCCCCCAACATGTAATTATGAAATATTTCAGGTCTGGGGGTATAGATATGTGGCAGAGTGCTTGACTTCTATGCAAGAGGTTTAAGCCCCTGCACCTCAAAAAGTAAAAGAAAAAGAATTTTATTCATACTTAAAAATTGAGTAATAAAATGAACATCCAAATATTCAACAATCTTTGAGTAGATGAGTTTTAACATTTTCACCTTATTTCTCAAGTGTGTGTGTGTGTGTGTGTGTGTGTATGCTGAACCATTTGAAAGTCAGTTGCGGACATTGTTATACTTAATTCCAAATGAAGCATCTATCTTCCAAGAAATATTTGAGACAACAAAATTATTGTGTCTAATACAAAAACCAAACTGATCATCTACTATAAGACCATCTTCATCTTTATCTAGTTTTGTAACCAGGGAATGCTTTTACTTAGTTTATATTTTTGATTATTGATTACTAATGGAAGAACCTCTTTGTAATAGTCTAGGTTCTACTTCTGATTCCAGTTTTCTTTTTTTACTTAAAAATTACAAAATAAATCATATTTATAAGAAACTTAAAGAGTGAAAACAGAGAAAGTAAACAATATCTAAATTAAAATGGAAAGCCTTTTCTCACTTATTGGAAGTTAACAAAACAGACTTCCTTAGAGTATCTAGGAAAGGGATGTAGCAATTTTATTTTTAAGAAACTCTTTAGGCTAGTTTTATGTAATTTACCAGGTATCATCATTGGGAAGATTCTGGTGTGCTGTGAGGTGTAGCTACAATCATCATTTTACTTATGATCAAAAAAAGAAGTGCCTACAATGTCTTGAACTGTGTGCTAGGGACTGTGGACAATCTACTGAAATATGTAAATTGTTATCAGTCTCCAAGAACATCTCATTGAAGAGATAAAACTGACATTTACAAAGTCATTAGAAGGAAGGGAATTAATATTTATGGAGCACTTATAATTTCCCAGGTACTGTGGCAAATTATTTACAAAAATATTTAAATCTCATAGTAAGTAGTCCTTACGGTAGGTAATCTTATTCCCATTTTCTAGCTGAGGGAACCAAGGCTCAGAGAGTGACTTGCCCCAAAGTCATTAAGTTTGTAAGAGATGGAACACAGCCATAATTTCAAATCAAATCCATCTGAATCTTTCTTTGAATCTCAAAGTGACAGTGGCCAACATTACATTAAATTTCCTACTGAAAAGTATTCTTACTCCTACTCTGATATTTGAATCAGAATAGTTTTATAACCTAATATGATCAAAAGCTGTAACCTCATGTTATAAAGCTTCAGAGGAGAGGCCAGGAAGAATTTTGAGGGGGAGATGGTATCTCTGTTGCCCTGAAGGAAGAGGCAACCTAGGACAGGAAATGGGAAGCTAGGAAAAGAATGGCTGCGGAAAGGAGGGGGGTGGGGTTGTGCTGCCCTGTGGCAGAACAGAGGAGGCTTGGGGAGGAGGAGACTGAAGGCCATTTCCTAGGACATTCCCAACCACTTGCTACCTGAGATAGCCAAGCATAGGGGAAAGAAGCAAAATGATCATGTACTATAATTTTCATCTTCAGTTTTGCTGAATATAAGTACATAAATGGTATTTTAAAAATCATTTTAGTGCTTTATTAAGTACTGGAGAGTTTATTCCCTATAGTTTTATCACATATATTGCACTGTGATTTTTCTTAGTGTCCCATCCTTTCTTCAAACCCAATCTGAACATAGAAGGGCAACAATCGAGGGTCCTACAGCTAAGTAGTTACTAGCTGTAGGACCCCTGCCAGATGTGCAAACATAAGTGACATTTGAGAGAAAATGCAATAATAGAAGTCTGTATGAGGAACAGAGCTTGCTCACATAGAAGTGAGAAGGGGGTGTGTGTTTGCGTTGGCTCTCTCAAGTTCTCTGAAGATTCCTTCCAACTCTGTTCTGATTATCTTCAGAGCCTGGAGTGGGGATCTTTTGCAAATGCTGCTGTATATATTAAAGTTAATGATGTGACAGAAAGAAGATACACTTAGGAATCAAAACAGACCTGGATTAGTAAGTATTCCAGAAACTTGCCTACCAATTTTTTTGCTGTTGTTGTTTTTAACCTCCGGTACAACCTCCATCTCTCTGCCATCATTAAATTTACCCTCACCACTGCATAATCCTCAGTAGTAAATACTCATGCACTAGTGCTTCTTACTAGGACAAACCAACTCCTCCAAATTCACAAATCTTTTTTAATTTCATCTCTCCAAATATTGCAAAATAAATTCATTTTTTAATTTGCAAATCTGTTGACATTGTATCCACCTGTCACTAGCTCCTCCTTTCTCTGTTCCTTTTCTGATTAAAACTTATAAATTGTCTATGGTTTTGGCTTTGACTGTTCCCTCTCAAATAATTTCCCATTATCCTACCAGTACTGTCCTTGTCTCTGTCAACCATTGACCTTCAGTTGTCAAATCTAAGGTTACTTATCTGTTACTTATCTTCTCAGCAGCATTTGACAAAGCTGATCATTATTTTTGGTGACACTCTACTTTCCTGGGTTCCTTCCCACCTCTCTAGGCTCTGCTCAGCCTCTAATGGATGGGATACTCGAGGTTCTGAAGTGGGCCCCTCTCTTCTCTATTCACTCTCCGTAGATATACTCTCTTAATCCAGGGGCCTTAAATGACATCCATTTGCTAATGATTCAGTCTCTCTCTGGAGCCTCAGACTCATGTCCACATAGATGTCTAAGGAGGCATTTCAAGCTTAACACAGCCAAAAGAGGACCCCTGAAGCAGCCTCCACTTCAGACTTCTGTTCTTCTAATCCCTGCTCCAGTAAGTGGTGCCATCAACCCCAATATACTTGGGCCCGAACACCAAGGCATTGCTTTTCATTTCCTTCTTTCTTCTCCATCCTCAGCTAGTCCTTCAGCAAGTTCTGTCTTGTCTTCAAAACTTTTTCCAAATTTCTCTCTTCTTTCCTCATCACTACTAGCACCCTAGGCCCAGCCACACTCTCTCTCAACTAGACTACTTGCAGTAGACTTCTAACTAGTCTCCTTGCTTATACTTATACTATTCCACAATATCCTCCTTTGTAGAGATCTGAGAAGTCTTTTTTAAATGTTAATTGGTTTGTGTCACATTTCTTAACACC
>NW_026000174.1:5925846-5986019 GCF_001458135.2 Marmota marmota marmota
CCCGTCCCATCCCACCCCATGGCCTCCTACTGCACTCAGAATGAAATCCAAACTCCTTGTGCTGGCTTTTCCTGATCTACATGACCTGCCCCACATCAGTCTTTCTGCCCTCTCTTCCTTGATGATGCACTCAGCCTTGTGTCTCCGTTTGGTTCTTTGACCACGCCAGTTCATTCTCACCAGAGGGCCTTTGCACTAGCTGATCTTTCAGCCTGAGATATTCTTCCAGTCTTTGCATGTGTGGCTTTCTTATTCAAATCTCATCTTAAATATAGCCACTTCAGAAAGGCCTTCTCTGACAACTCAGACTAAAATAATCCCTGCGTCCTATTTTCATTCTCTACCAGCACCTGTCACTATCTGATAGTTCTCTTGTTCACTTATGTATACGTACATTTCCCCAGGCATTTATTGCTGCTTTCTTATGCTGTATGGGAGGGGGGATCTTGTCTGCTTGTTCATCATCCTGTGCCCTGCTTCTGGGTCTGTGACTTACGTAGAGTAAATAAATGCTTAGTATAAAGGTATAGCATGACTGAGAGTGTTCTTCTCATCTGCAAAATGGAAGCTAATTCTTACGTCTCAGAATTGTGGAGGACTTACATTGACTAATTTGATAATGCACATAGAGTAAATATGTCTGTGTCTAGCATATATTGTTTAATAAGTAGAAACTATATTTATTTTTAAGTATTGTAGACTTTGAACAAAGATTCGTTTTCTTTCTTTTTTGCATTCTGGGTCCTCTATATTTTATATTTAAATAACTAGCACTCTTTTCCTTTTCCCAGTCAACTATGATTCTAGATTTTTTTTCCAAAGAAGGTTTTAAAAAGCACTGTTTAATGAATAGTCAATATCAGCTAGGTTAAAACTATTTTTACTGTCACTTCTATTTCCCCTCTCCCAGTACAAAGTCACTGCATTATAACAAGACTTAGCTTTCTCTTGGGAAATTATCACGTTCTTCTTCTCTTTGGTTATATGGTCTTTGCCAATTAACTCTCCTTTGGTAACAGTTTGGGGTGTTTGGGGATTTGATTTCCTAGTGTTCAGGTTCTCTGAAAAGCATCCCTAGTTTTACTGTGTACTAGTCAGTTTTTCTTTTGCATTTATTTAATAAACATTTATTTAGAGTCTATTGAAGTGCCAGGCAATGGATATGCAGATAGGAACTCACAGGGACTCTGTCCTTAAGGCCTAGTGGATGAAACAGGATACATAAACCAAGGAGCATATAAAGCTTCTATGAAGACTCTCTGAGGGACACAGGAGACACAAAGTGAGGAGCGACTAACTCACATGGTGAGAGTCTTCAGAGACCCCTTTCACACCAGTCAAGAAGAGGAGAGCCCTGTGAGTAAATGCGTGATGGGAGAAACCTATCTCAGTCTGCCCTCTGGGAGCTTGGCAGAGGTGATGGCACAAGGTCATGAAAAGCAAAGCTGGAGAGCATACAGGGGCTTGTCACAGGTGCTCTGTGTGCCCTGCTAGGGGATTTGAACTTTCTCCAACAGTAACAATCACAGCAGCAGCATCTAACACTGAGCCCCTCTTATATGCCAGGCTCTCCTTTTTTGTGCTTCATTGTATTCCTTTCATCCACACATCTACCCTAGGAGGTACAAGCTGTTAAAATCCCTGTGTGCAAATAAAGAATCGTAGGCTCCAAGAGGATCAAACTTGCCCAAGGTCTCACCCAGCTCCCAAAGGGCAGAGGTAGGATTCTGACTCAGTTTTACTCCAGAGTTCACCGTCTGAACCAGGGCACTGTGCTTCCTTTTTAGAGATGACTGTGGAAGCAGCTGGGAGCCACTGAGGAGATTTAAGTGTGGCAATGACACGATCAGATTAGTTCTTCAGAAAGGTTGCAGTGGAGTCACATTGCATCTTGAACAGAGGTTCGTGTCTAAAAGCATCTAAAGCAACAAATGCCAAGTTCCATTTCTCTTGGACTTCTAAGGAGGTTAGCTCCCTTAGTGGTGGCAAACCATGTCATAGCTTTTCCAACACAACAGCTTTTCCTCTGTTCTTGGAACAGAAGGCAGAGTCCTTGGCAGACAGGCACGTAATAAATGAATAGTCGGTTTGTGTTGAAGAACCCTATTGTTTGAAAGCACTACAGATTCACATTTCTGCAGCCATGGAGCCCCTCCTTGGAGGCAATACTCAGCTTTTCCTCACTTTCTTCAGGCCATATTCATTTCATAGGCAGCAGAGCAGTTTATTGCTTAGGTAGTGTTTTCCCTATTCCCCCCATCCTTGTTTTTCTAGGAGTCCATGTGGCACAGATGCATGTTAGGTCTGTGTGTGGCAATCTGCAGTGCACTGGGCCACAGCATGGAGTAAGGACCGTGCAAGGGGGGAGCCAGAAGAGATAAGGGGAGCAGGCTGAGCACAGCAGCTGCTGCCTGCTATGAGCATTTGGCTTCAGTGAAGGGCAGATGAACAGGAGAAACGAACATTAGAGATGGAAAGCAGGTTTGTTCCCTTTAACATTTTTCTGGTCTGAAACTTATTACATCATTGTATCTTTCTGTTTTCAATGTCTAGTAAAAATCCTTCCCAGTCAGTCAACAAATATGTGAAAAAAATGTTCAACATCTCTAGCTATTAAAGAAATGCAAATCAAAACTACTCTAAGATTTTATCTCACTCCAGTTAGAATGGCAGCTATCAAGAATACAAACAGTAATAACTGTTGGCAAGGATGTGGGGGAAAAGGCATACTCATACACTGCTGGTGGGACTGCAAATTGGTGCAGTCAATATGGAAAGCAGTATGGAGATTCCTTGGAAATCTTGGAATGGAACCACCATTTGATCTAGCTATCCCACTCTTCAGTTTATACCCAAAGGACTTAAAAACAGCATACTACTGTGACACAGTCACATAAATGTTTATAGCAGCACAATTTACAATAACTAAATTGTGGAACCAGCCTGGATGCCCTTCAGTAGATAAATGGATAAAGAAAATGTGAATATATATGCACAATGGAATATTACTCAGCATTAAAATAGAATAAAATCATGGCATTTTCAGGTAAATGGATGGAGTTGGAGAATATTATGAATTATGAATATTATAAGTGAAGTAAGCCAATCCCCCAAAACAAATGCCAAATGTTTTCCCTGATATGAGGATGCTGACTCATAATGGGGATGGCGGGGAAAACTGGGGGGGAAATGGAGCAACTTTAGATAGGGTAAGGGGGAGAGAGGGCAAGGGAGGGCGCCGGAGGTAGGAAAGATGCCAGAATGAGAAGAACATCATTACCCCAAGTTCATATATGAAGACACGAATGGTGTAACCAGAGACATGAAAAATTGTGCTCTATATGTGTACTATGAATTGAAATGCATTCTGCTGTCATGTATAACAAATTAGAATAAATAAATAAATTTTTAAAAATCCTCAATTTTCAACTACATCAACTTTAGTGACACAGTACTCTCCAAGCTCTTGGCTTATGCTTACTGATATAACCTAAGGATCATCTATAATGTTAGGAACTTTGATAAGTCCATCTATTTCGTCACAAGAGCACATTATTTGTTCTATGCTTAAAAACAGACATTATATAATTACAATGATTAATATAATTACAATGTGTTGTGGCTCAGCAGTAGAGTGCTTGCCTAGCACGTGTGAGGCCCTGAGTTTGATCCTCAGCACCACATAAAAATAAATAAAATGGGGCTGGGATTGTGGCTCAGCGGTAGAGCCCTTGCGTAGCACAGGTGGGACCCGGGTTTGATACTCAGCACCACATAAAAATAAAGGCATTGTGTTGTGTCCATCTACACCTAAAAAATAAATATTAAAAAAATAAATAAAATGAAGGTGTCGTATCCAACTACTATATATGTATAGTATATATATATATTATACATATTTTCTAAAAAATATATATACACACACACACACACATATATATATATATACACATATATATATTTTTTTTTTCTAAAAAACTCAGACATTATGTGGGTACTCTTGATGACCCTTAAAGCAAACCCCTGCTATGTCCTCATATAGGGCTCATGTTAAGTTACATCATTAATCCAAGTTCTGTCATTTTTAAGATAGAAATGATTGTGAAACAACTTTAAAGAAAATATTAATATAATTACAATGATGATAAAAATGAAGCCAAACCACCCAGTACATAGGAAAAAGGAGGAACACATCAAAATGCTGACAGTGATTGTGTTCCTACTGGTAATCTATTTTCTCCTTTCCAAATTAAAAAAAAAATGTGTCTGTGGTACATGCAAAATGTTAAACATTTGTTAAAGAAAAATGAGGACAAAACTTAAAACATAAAAAGCTCCCTGGAATCCCATAATCCTTACACAGCATATGTTTTTACTTTTGAATTCACTTGTTCATATATACACTGATTTTCCATAGCTGCAGCCCTAACAAATGCAATTTTGTGTATTCTTTTCATTTTACAGCCTATTGTCAACATTATTTAATATTTCTGCATAGTTGTCATAATTGGCATTTCTAATAGCTTCCCTGAATTCCATGGTGCGTATATTCTATGCTGAATTCGCCTCTCCCTCTTTGGACATTGTATTGCTTTCAATTCTTTGACTCTTTTAGATAAGATGTAATGAGAATTTTTGTATATTTAACATTTTGAGTTTCTTAATTTCTTTCCTTCAAGTGAATTTTCAACAGTGAATTCACTGCATGAAAAGTCTGAGCTCAGTTGTGGTGTTTGGTAAGTTCTACATTCTGGAAGGGCTGTTTGAATTTTCATGGTTACTAGTATGGTACATATGTACCTGCCCTGTGTTTCTTTCATGGCTGTTGAGCATTTATTATATTTTAATAATGTGCTTTGTTTTTAAATAAGTCAAGTTTAGTGAATAAATTATGTTATTGAAATTTAAAAAATATATGAATGTGTAAATGAGGCAAGTTATTCACAGTTCCCACCACTTGGAGGTAAAGATTTTTTAAAAATGTATTTCTTGGGGCTAGGGATATAGCTCAGTTGGTAGAGTGCTTGCCTTGCATGTATAAGGCCCTGGGTTCAATCCCAGCACTAAAATATATATATATATATATATATATATATATTTCTTCCAAGCATTTATTTCATAATATTACATCATGTGGCTCAGTGGAGAGGCATGACCACTTATCTACATTTAGATGGAGGTTTTAGTCCTTCCTCTATCTTGGGGGTCTAGTCTGAGTTTTATCAGAATTAACTTTCTTGTGAATAAATCCTTGTGCACATTTTGGAATGATTTTTGGGACAATTTCTAGAAGCAGGATTGCTGGGTCACTTTGTTAAGGCTTTTTATTTTTTCTTTAAGAATCACCTCAGGATTATTTATTTATTTATGTGGTGTTGGGGATTGAACCCAGGGCTTTGTGCATGCTAGGCAAACACTCTACCACTGAGCCATACTCCAATACCTTGTTAAGGCTTCTGATGAATTTTTAAAACTTGCCATTGCAAGAAGTTGTGCTCTTTATGTTTCACTTTTTTTTTTTTTTCCACCTGTTAATGTTTGGATGTCATTCCTGCCTTTACTAGGTTATCAGTGGCCATTTATCGTTTATTTATCTTAAATGAAGTTTGGACCTCTGCTTTTTGGTCCCTGGGCATGTTGTTCCTAGGATAAGAATCCTAGAATTTATTTATTTATTTTATTGAGGCTCTCCCTCAGATTCCATCTGTTGGTAAATTTAACTCATCTGTATCTTCCACCCAGTTCTTAAACTGTGGCCTGTACATGTTTACATGAATTCTAGATTCCTTCAACTTTTTGAAATCTAGAACTCTTCGAAAAACAATTCCTATTTTTGCTTAAAAAATTTTCCATTCTCACTTATTTCTTCAATAAATAGTTGTTGAATTCTAGTTTGAGGAATTTAGGGTTTAAAGATGACGGATAAGTACAATGTGTAATGGGTGCTGGGGTTATTTTATTTACAGAGGGTAGTTGGAAACAGAGAAAGAAGACATTCATTCAGCGCTAGGGTTGTATTGTAGCTCAGTGGTAGAGCACTTGCCTACCATGTTTGAGGTACTAGGTTCCATCCTCAGCACTATAGAAAAATAAATAAATAAAATAAAGACATTGTGTTCATCTACAACTAAAAAGAAAAAATAAAGAAGACCTTCATTCTACATGGTAGGATTTGGAAAAAATTATGGAGGAAAGGGCATCTGAGCTTCTGAAAAGATAAAAAGGAATTTTTTAATAGGAGAAAGGATAGGTTAGGGAGGGAGAAGAGCATGTGCAGAGCTCTACAAGCCAGAAAGGACATGGGGTGTTTGGAGAAAAGAGAAAAATCTATGTAATAGAGCTTACAGGATGTCGGGATTGGAGAAAGGTAAATTGTGTTGGACTATAAAAAGCCTCATCAGGGAGCTGGGGTTGTGGCTCAGCGGTAGAGCGCTCGCCTAGCATGTGCGAGGCCCTGGGTTCGATCCTCAGCACCACATAAAAATAAATAAATAAAGATATTGTGTCCAACTTAAAAAAAAAGCCTTATCATACTAACCCTAAGGAATTTAAACTTCATCCTCAAGACTGAGAATCGGCAGATACTTTTGGGAAAACATTTGACCACAGAGAACCTGGTTAGAAGTCGTTAGTAGACTGGCTGGGTGAGAGCCAACGAAGGCCTGAGCCTTGTTGGTGCAGCAGGAACCGGTGGTGGGGGGCAGAGGGCATTCAAGCAATATTTCTGACAAAAAAAATTTGCAGGCCTTGGCAACAGGTGGTTTAGAGCATGCGTTGTGTGTGTGTGTGTGTGTGTGTGTGTGTATTGGAAGGCCATGTTGAGGAAGAATTTGTATCCTGCCTTCCCCACAGGAATTTGCCAGGATACAAACAAGATAATGCACAGGAAAGCCCTTAGTAAACTAGAAGTGCTCTGTTTTTTACATCTGTAGATGTAAAAACTTACTTATAGTGACAGTACCTACAAAATCCTACCTAATAGGGCTGTTTTAAGGATGAAATGAGCCAGTGTGTGTAAAGTCTGGGCTTTATACAAATAGTCATTCTTTTGAATGTCCTAAGAACTGTCACAAACTTGGGAGAATTCCTGTATTTTATCTTCATCCATTTGGGTGCCAGAGCATGTAGACTCTTATGTTGCTTTGACATTTTCTCCTACTTCCAATGGGAATGTATTTGAACAGCTGAGGGAAGCATCCAGTCTCACTGGACAGTCTTCCTGCTAGGAGGAGACACCTCTGTCCTTGATAGGCCTCTGGTTGCTGGGGCGAGGACCATCAGGGGAAATGCTTGAGCCCAGTTCTGGGTCTTGGCCCTGACCTCTGTCTGCCTGGCCAGGCTGCATTGTGTGCTCAGTCTGTGGGAGGAGACTGAGGAGGCTGATAAGGGGGCCCTTCTGGTCCAGCCAAACAGTCACAGAAAAGCTTCTGCAGAAGAAAGATTAGACACAGGCCCTGATTTAGAGAACACAGATGGGAGGGCAGTGGGGCAAAACCCCAGAGTTCTTTACAGTGGTATTGTTATTGTTGAAGGAGGACCACAGAGGGAGCCTTGCCTGCTTGTGCAAAAGACGGAAACAGCAAGTTAGATTTGGAAGTACCATATTTAGATCTGTTCAACAAACATATTTTGCAGACAGAAGCTCCCCAACTTGGAGAGGGATTAGCAAGTGGGAAGGGTATCCATTTTCCTTTCCCCAGGAAAGAAAATGCCAGTATTTCCAGGTACATGCAAGTCTCTCTGACAAGCACCTGCTCCTAGGTGCTGTGGTACAAAACAAATTGGTTCTGCCTGGGGAACTGAGTGGGAGCCCAAGTGGGTCCTAAGCAGTAGCCCCTTTTTTGGGGCCAACTGTCTATGGAAAACCAAATCTGTGTGGTTTTCACTATAGCAAGTGAAAACACTGGAAGATAATTCAGATTTTTGCTTTGGTTAATGCTGATGAAATGCTGTTTCATAGGTTAATTTTCATCTTTCTTACATGTTTGTAATCCCAAATCTATTTTGTGTTTCCAGGAAATATGAGAATATAAAAGACAATATATACCAAGAATAAAATAAAGTGTTTTATTGTCTTGATTTTTAAAAATAATATGGTATTATTATTTTTCATTTTTATTTCTTTGCATGTCTTAAAAATATTCTAAGGGCTGCTTTTGAGTTCCCTTGTCCTTATTCCACCCCTAATCATGGCATGAATCCATGCCAGCCACCTACGATGGTTATGCCCGTGGTCTTTCATAGTAGGGGTTTTTATTTGTGGACTTTATTTGTACTGGCAGCAGTCCTGTTTCAGAGTCAGAGGACCTGTGTAGTTCATTGCTTATGTGCCACTGGCCTAAGGCTATAGTTACTTTCTTGGTTTCAAATGCCTTCTCTGTGAAGTGGGAGAAAAAGACGGACTCCTCATGTTTACTCAGGAAGATTTTATGTCAAGGGCAGTGAGAGCAATTTCCAAGCTGTACAAATGTATTTTTAAATTAGTGTCACAAATAAACTATTGTTTGATCCATTGGTTTTGGTTTTTATATAATGGATACTTGGTTTTAAGGGATGTTGGTCTCCAAGAATGAATCTTCCTTTTTAGGGAGCTGCTGTACTGCGGCATGCTTTAACAGAGAAAGCAATGGTATACATAATGAACTAGGAAAGGCAATACTGGAGTTTTGGTGGAATATTTTTTCCCTGGATCCAGGATCCAAGAGGGCAGACAAAGAGAAAGATAGAAACAGAATTCCCCAAACTGATTTTTTAAAAGGCCTTTCTTACTATATTAGGAAAACTGTGTTCCTTTTAAGCACTACTGGATAGTGAATGGAAGGGTAGAATATAATTCAAGAGTTAGAGGTTCTCTTCTTTCCTAGAAAAAGCTAAATCTTACAGCCTTCCCAGGGGAAACCACTCTTGCTAGTTTTTTTGGTTTCATTCCAAAAATATCGTATGAATCAACAGATGTAGAATTATATGCTCTTACCCTTTTTCTATATTATACACACCCTGTTTCCATCTTGTTTCTTTCACATAGTACACCTTGCACACATCCAAAGCAGACTGTGTGGCCCATTGACATATATGCCATAATTTATCGTTGCCATAATCCTTCTTCTTCTTCTTTTTTTTTTTTGCTGAGGGACTTCTAGGTTGATTTTTATAACTGTAATTACAAATGCAGAACATCCTACTACATGTTCCTTTGTTCACATGTAGGTATGAGTTATCAGTGTATCAATGAGTATGGATATATGCTAGATTACTAGAAGTGCATTGCTGGAGCAAGGGTTTGTTGCATCATATTTGAGTTGAGTTGTCTTCTACCAGTAGTACACAAATGCCTCATTTCTCTGTATCCCGGTACAGAATGAAGTTTGCCCCAATTTGAGATGAAAAATGTCCTTTCTTTTTTTTATTTAATTGATTTTATTTTTTAAATACATGACAGTGGAATGCATTATAATTTTTATTACACATATATACCACAATTTTTCATATCTCTCTATATAAAGTAGGTTAACACCCAATTTGTGTCTTCATACATGTATATCAGATAATGATGTCCATCTCATTCCACCATCCTTGCTAATCCCCTGCCTCCTCCCTTTCCCTCCCACCCCTCTTCCCTATCTAGAATTCATCTATTCTTGTCATGCTCCCCTCCCTACCCCACTATGAGTCAGCCTCCTTATATCAGAGAAAACATTCAACATTTGTTTTTTTGGGATTGGCTAACTTCACTTAGCATTATCTTCTCCAATGTCATCCATTTACCTACAAATGCCATGATTTTATTCTCTTTTATTGTTGAGTAAAATTCCATTGTGTATATATGCCACTTTTTTTTTTTTTATCCATTCATCCACTAAAGGGCATCTAGGTTGGCTCCACAGTTTAGCTATTGTGAATTGTGCTGCTATAAACATTGATGTGGCTGTGTCCCTGTAGTATGCTGTTTTTAAGTCCTTTGGGTATAGTCTGAAGAGAGGGATAGCTGGGTCAAATAGTGGTTCCATTCCCAGATTTCTAAGGAATCTCCATATTGCTTTCCATATTGACTGCACCAATTTGCAGTCCTACCAGTCATGTATGAGTACCTTTTTCCCCACATCCTCGCCAGTACTTATTGTTGTTTGTCTTCATAATAGCTGCCATTCTGACTGGAGTGAGATGATATCTTAGAGTAGTTTTGATTTGCATTTCTCTGATTGCTAGAGATGATGATTTGTTGATTGATTGTATATCCTCTTCTGAGAAGTGTCTGTTCAGGTCCTTGGCCCATTTGTTGATTAGGTTATTTGTTTTTTCCGTGCTTAGCTTTTTGAGTTCTTTGTATACTCTAGAGATTAGTGCTGTATCTGATGTGTGAGGGGTAAAAATTTGCTCCCAGGATGTAGGCTCTCTGTTTCTTCTGCTGAGAATAAACTTTTTAGTTTGATTCTATCCCATTTATTGATTATTTTAATTATAATTTATAGTTCAAAAATTAGTTTGCAGTTACTAATGTGTGAGGCTGATCTTTTTTTTTAAAGTTCTGTTTTATTTCTTGTGAACTTTCTGCTCATGTCCTTAGTCCATTTTTCTATTGGATTATTGTTTTTTATTTATAGGAATTCTTTATGCAATTAATGGAATTAGACTTAAATACATGTGTTACAGATATTTTAGTTCATTTTTACTGTTTTGCAGAATTATTTTAAAATTAGTAAAATTAATCATTTATTTTGCAATTTAGACTTGATATTAAGTAATTCCCCACTTCAAGATTTTATACACACACATGCACACATTTTTTTCTAGTATTTCCATGCTTTCAGTTTTTAAAAAAATATTTATTTTTTAGTTGTACACAACACTCTTATTTTGTTTATTTATTTTTATGTGGTGCTGAGGATCAAACCCAGGGCCTCACATGTGCTAGGCGAGTGCTCTACCCCTGAGCCACAACCCCAGCCCCAATTTTTCATTTATTTATTTATTTATTTGGTGCTAAGGATAGAACCCAGGGCCTCTCACATGCTTGTCGAGCGCCTACCGCTGAACCACAACCCCAGCCCCATGCTTTCAGTTTTTAAAGATTCAAACCTTGAATCTATTTAGAGTTTATTTTAGTATAAAGAGGGATACCTAATTCCAAATTAACTTCTTTTCAGAAAGACCTGGGTTTGGAATCAAGGCACTTTCTACTCATGAGCTGTATGATTCTGAATAAATTTACCTCTTTGAACCTCAATTTCTTCACTTATATAATGTGAATAATAATGCCTGTGTAAAGGGCTAGAGCAAGGATTACATAAGATGATATATGAAAAACATTTAGCATTGTTTCTGGCACCCTGTGTGTTCAAATCATGGTCCAAGGTCCTAGGAACATGGGAAAATAGTGTATTCTAGAAAAGAGAAGTTCTGGGTGGCCAGGATTGTCACCTTGCATCTCACTTGTGTGTGACTTAAGGTGAGTCACTTCATTACCTAATCCCTGTTTCCTTACCTGTATAGTGAATAAGAAGTAGTTCATGAAGTTGTTGGGATATCCATATTAGAGCATGCATGTGAAAGCATTTGTAAACTATAAAGAGCCATATAACAAAATGTTGGGAGTTTATAGCCTGGTGAATGAGGAGCAGCCATGGTGCAGGTGGGTATTTGACATCCATGGCCAAGGAGAATAATTAACTTGCAATAACATGAAATTAGCAGCTGATGTAAAGCAAGTGAGCTTGCAGCAGTTGATTATAGTAATGGTTAGTAATTGCCTCCTCGTAATTAAGCAATAATGAGCTTCCTGGGACAGAACCTCGTTAGAGTGAAAGATGGATCAAATGCTTTCAGTTCAATGTATACTAATTGAACACAGCAATAGAGTAAGCAGAGATGAGTGTCTTGCTGGCGTACAGTCTTTACCTTTAAGGACGGTAGGGGTAAGATAGACATGCAGGGCACAGTCCCCTTCACCAGGTAGATGCACATGCTGAACGTAGTCAGAGGAAGGTCCAGAGTGCTCTAGAACTGTCAAGGATGGAGCAGCTCACTGTATACTGGTCTAAACCCAGCCCCTGAAGTCTGGCTCAGATTCTAAGGAAGCCCAGCCTAGTATTGCCTTCTAGAAATTTTGTTTATTGTCCTTTGTTATTCCTGTTTGCTTCTCTTTTAGATTGGTAGAGATATCTTGTTTTTCATGCCCTACTCATCTCCTTTCACAGTTCTTTATGGGAGTGGTGTGTATTTATGGCCTCTGTTTCTGCTATGACCTAGCTAATCAATTTCCCTGGGTAGGGTTTCCAAATAAAATATAGGCTACCTAATTAATTTTGAATTTTAAATAAACAACATTGTGTGTGTGTGTGTGTGTGTGTGTGTAGGTCTTATGTAATATTTGGATCACACTGATATCTTTTTTCCTTCTTTCTTTTTTTTTTTTTTTGGTACCAGGGATTGAACCTAGGGGTGCTTAACCACTGAGCCACATCTCCAGCCCTTTTTAAATATTTTATTTAGAGACAGGGACTCTGCTGAGTTGCTTGGGGCCTAGCTAAGTTGCTGAGGCTAACTTTGATCTTGCGATCCTTCTGCCTCAACCTTTTGAGCCTGGAATTACAGGCATGCACCACTGTGCCTGGCTACACTTATATCTTAAAAAGTCATTCATTTATCTCATTCAACATATTGAACAAACATATTCAAATTTACTTATTACTATCTGAAACTGAAACTTAAGTGATATCTTGACTTTCTTTGGCAACCCAGCCTGGGCAGCCCTGATTTTAAGTAATACAAAATAGCATTTAACATATTCATGTGTCATGCAACCCTATATACCAAGGGATATTGAAAGGCGTTACATGAGAAAAGAATTCTCAGCTAAAATCATATTTTGTAAATATGAACTAAACAAAGCCAGTTTCATTCATGATGAGAATTTTCACAACATTTTATTTTTTGTTGAAAATTTGCTTTTTAAAAAATCTTTTTGGATATACCAAACACAGTGTATTTTGACACATATAAATGGAGTATAAGTTATTCTAATTATGATCCAGAACATTTTAAATCTTCAGGATTGGATTATAGTATTTAGCATTCCTCAAAGTTACGTCACTGTGAAGTCATCTTCCACAAACCCTCCCTTCTTGAGTAGTTAGGGTTATAGAAGCAGATGTTGAAAGAATGCTGAGGGTGTCTGATAATGAGTTCTATTTTGCAGACTCTAAGTTCTGATTTGGGGTTTTGGAAAACACAAAATTTATATATAAAAAAAAAACTTTACATGATCCTATGATGCTGGTTTTTTTTTTTAAATCCAAAAATTTATAATAAAATATACGTACTTATAAGGGTATATAAATAAAGAGACTAGAAGGATGTATAGCAAAGTGTTATTTATACCCAGGAGGAGGTATGGGTAGGGAAAGATTATGGATGGTTTCATTTTTCTTTATATTTGTCTATATTTTCTACAGTTGATAAAGATGACTTGACAGAAGGACTAAAAAATTTTTATTCTATTTTTTAAAGGGACATTTTCCATATATTATTTGCCTCTCAAACAACTCAGTAATATATGTTTTAATGTTTATTTTATTTATTTTTAAAAATAGTTACTTTTTAGTTGTAGATGGACACAATACTTTTATTTTTATATGGTGCTGTAGATTGAACCCAGTGCCTCATGTGTGCTAGGCCAGCACTCTACCACTGAGCCACAATCCCAGTCCCGGTTCTAATGTTTATTATTTCCATTTTATGAATATAGAAACTTTTCTCTAGCAGATGCAGGCCTCCTGGTTTCATCTCTGCAGCCTCAATGGTGTGCAAGAACAGTGCCACATACTGTCATGGGAAGGGCCCATGGTACCTGTGTGTCAACACTCTCCATTTACAGACCAAGTGGAAGTTCTGGAAGGGAAAAGAACGTGCCTGAGACACACAGTTTTTTGAACCAGGGACAAGTGTTCACAATGTTTTTAGGGTAAAGTCTGGGGTTAGAGGTGGGAGGAGGGGACCTGGCTGCTGACTTATGCTGAGTGCCAGAGGGCAAGGGGGAAATACATAGATGTGCAACAGTGAATGTAGTCGTTTTTAAAAACTGGTTTATGTTACCAAATTTATATTGCTTAGAATGGTTTTCTTCCTTTTAAGCTTTTCATACTAGTTTTCATTTCCTGTTATCGTCTTGAAGTTAATTTTTTTCTTTTCCTCATTGATTTTTTTTCCTTTTTGAATCTCATGCATATATCCATTTATTTAGAACTATGGTGGTGATTATATTTGAGATTTTACCTGTTCATCTGAGTGGTGTTCCTGTTTATTCCTCTGTACCTGGTACTTAATTACACAGATGATTGGTGACTAAATTGTGGGAGTGGCATTCAAGGGAAGTCTAAGTCTAGTTCCTATGGGAGACCTGGACTGTGGGGCACAGTGAGGAGCATCATGTGATGTGAAACCAGTGTGCATCCCCATCAATGTAGGAGTGATGCTTTCAGAGCTGGGGGATTTCTAGAATCCTGCAGTTCAAAGGAGCCTGGGGATCAGTTCAACTGAGCCTCCAGCCCCAGTGACCGATATAGTGATATTGTCAATCACAAGACAGGAGGCAGCAGTATTCTGTTTGAGAAGCAGTAAAGCTCTGGAGTCAGATGGACTTGGGTTTGTATCTATCCTAACACTAATTAGCTATATCTAGGATAATATCTCGGTATACCAGTTTCCTCTGTAGTAAATTAGTGATGATAAAAAGATTACCTACAAATCAAGAATCAATAAATGGGATGGATTCAAACTAAAAAGTTTCTTCTCAGCACATAAAACAATCAGTGAGATGAATAGAGAGCCTACAGTTTGGGAGCAAGTTTTTACCCTTCACACATCAGATAGAGCACTAATCTCTAAGGTGTATAAAGAACTCAAAAAGCTAAACACCAAAAAACAAATAACCCAATCAATAAATGGGCCAAAGACCTGAACACATACTTCTCAGAAGATGATAAACAATCAATCAACAAATATGTGAAAATGTTCATCATCTCTAGCAATTAGAGAAATCAAAACTATTCTAAGATTTCATCTCACTCCAGTCAGAATGGCAGCTATTAAGAATACAAACAACAATAAGTGTTGGTGAGGATGTGGGGAAAAGGGCACACTCATAAATTGCTGGTGGGACTGCAAATTGGTACAGCCAATGTGGAAAGCAGTATGAAGATTCCTTGGAAAACTGGAAATGGAACCAGCATTTGACCCAGCTATCCCTCTCCTCGGTCTATACCTAAAGGACTTAAAAACAGCATACTACAGGGACACAGCCACATCAACATTTATAGCCACAATTCGAAACAGCTAAATTGTGGAACCAACCTAGATGCCCTTCAATAGATGAATGGATAAAGAAAATGTGGTATATATGCACAATGGAATATTACTCAGCAATAAAAGAGAATAAAATCATGGCATTTGCAGGTAAATGGATGGAGTTGGAGAATATCATGCTAAGTGAAGTTAGCCAATCACAAAAAAACAAATGCCAAATGTTTTCTCTGATATAAGGAGGCTGACTCATAAGTGGGGTAGGGAAGGGGGTCATGGGAGGAAGAGAGGAACTCTAGATAGGGCAGAGGGGTGGGAGAGGAAGAGAGGGGCATGGGACTAGAAATGATGGTGGAATGAGATGGACATCATTATCCAAAGTACATGTATGAAGACACAAATGTTGTGAATATACTTTGTATACAACCAGAGATATGTAAAATTGTGCTCTTTATGTATAGTATGAATTGTAGTGCATTCTGCTATCCTGTATAACAAATTAGAATAAAAAAATTTAAAAAAGATTACCTACATCATAGAGTTGTGAGGATTAAATGCATAACTACATGTGACACAGTACCTGGTACATAATAAGCTTTGAATAAGTGTTAGCTATTATTGTTATTATTGACAGTAACAGAGTGGGAAATCCCCAGAATTTGGCAGAAGACCATCTCTTAATGTGCTTGATTGATCCTCACTTGGCATTCCTAAATGTGAGACAAGGTGTGACTTTTGTTGTCAGTTTAGGGTTGGTTATAACTAGTTTACTTCTGAATGGGTATCTCCCCACCTCTTGGATACTTTCTCATCACAAAGTGATTCCTTGATGCCTGGGCTGTTTGTTATGTTATGGACTACACAGAAGAGCTTACTCAAAGCTTGGTTTTTCCAGAGAATCTATGAACATTTAATTCAGATGTGTTTTCTTTCTTTCTTTTTAAAAGTTTCTTCTTCCCTTTATTTAGAATATTTGTCTTTTTTTTTTTTTTTGGTATAGAGGATTGAACCCAGTAATATTCTACCTCTAAACTACATTCCAAGCCTTTTTATTTTTTATTTTGAGACATGATTTTGCTAAGCAGCCAAGGCTGGCATTGAACTTGTTATCCTCCTACTTCAGCTTCCCAAGTAGCTGGGATTACAGGCATGCAGCACTGTATCCAGCTAAAATGATTGTTTTTTAAGAGAAGTTTTTGTTGTTGTTCTAATTAGTTATACATGACTGTAGAATGCATTTTGACACATCATACATAAGTGGAGTACAACTTCTCACTCTTCTAGTTGTACACGATGTAGAATCACACCAGTCGTGTAATCATACAGTCACATGTTTTCTATTAGAAACAGAACATTAATCAAAGCAGGTAATCTGGAGTTCACAGTCCAGCTTAAGCCTGCAGTTTTAAACTCACAACCATTTTCTTCAGAGGTTCATTTAAAAAATACTTGGGCTAGGAGTATAGCTCAGTGGTAGAACACATGATTAGCATGCATGAGCCTCTGGGTTCAGTCCCCAGCTCCAAAAACAAAAAACCCCAAACTGAAACATATTCAACAAAGCATGAAAGTAAGTTTCTTTTAGAAAGGGGAAATGTCTTTTTTTCTGTGGTTTGCTCCAGGTGGTAACCACATGACACAGCATTGACAGAGCCCCTCTTTCTTCTCTTCATAAAGATACATAGTTTGGGCACTGATAACTTTCTCTTAGGAGCACTGTTTCTGAGTTCTTTATTTTTGGAATTCTCTGTATTTCTTACTTTGTTCTTTTGACATCAGGCAAAGATGTAGAAATAAATGTGCATCAAACAAGCAAAACACAGGAAAAGAATGCAGCTCAGTCCGGTGTTTCCTGTTTCTCATTTGCTCATGGGAGCAGTGAGTCCTGGTCCACACAGCTTCATCTTCCTGCTAACCTTGCATATCCTTGAGTTTTATTTTCTTTTTATTTTTAACAGTGAGTTTTAACTGACATCTCACATCCCTGAAATTTATCACGAGTTTGACTTTGTTTCTTACTTGAACTATTATAATGTGGTAGAATTTTGGGCCTGAAGCTAGAGGGGAGGAGAAAAGGGAAATCACATTTATAAAAATGCTTGTCCTCCCTCATTCAATTCATCACATCTTTCTTGAGGTCTTACTCTGAGCCAGGTATAGTGAGAGGCACTATCTAGTGGTTCAAAGATGTGGGTGCTGGAGCCAGGTTGTCTGGGTTTGAATCTCAACCCTACTAGTTAGCATCTGTGGAACCTCAGTGCCTTCTTATTTCGCTTCGCTTGTGCTGTAATTTAGGAATGTCAAGTGTCTACCCCATAGTTGTGATATTAGATGACTTTATATCCAGTGAGATGCTGCTGCTGCTGCTGATGATGATGATAGGTTGGGATCAGGGTGCAGTTCACTTCATTACCCTCATGCTGCACAGTCATGAATGTGTCAGTAGTATTGAGGTGCTTATGGATGGGGATGAAATATGAGGCAAGCATTTAATAGTAAAGTGTGGTGGGTATTATCATAGGAGATGAAGAGGGTGTCAGGAGAACCTTCATAGGGGGCCCAAGCTGCTCCCTGTCAAGTTAGAGAAGTAACTAGAGAAAGGGATGTTTCAGCTGAGACCTAAAGGGGAAGTAAAAGTTATCTGGACTAGGTCAGGGGATGGGAAATTAGGTCATGTGTTCTGGGCAGACGTATGTGTGAACATCTGAAGAGAAAATCAATCCTACAGTATTTAAGGAAGAGAAGAAATCCAGTGAGCTTCAAGTGTGTGTTATAAGGAGGCTGGTGAGAGATGAGGCCAGCAGTGAAGGAGGAAACCAGCTGATGGAAAACTTGTGAGTCAAGAGAAGGAGTTTGGATGACTAAGGGCCTGGTCCTGTCCTTGAGGTTTCCATTCATTTCTTCACGCATCATTATTCTGTTATAAGTGATATAAGCTTCATTTTGTTAATAGGGAAGTTGAAGCTCTGGAAAATGGTCACTTAGAAAGCAGCACAGGCAGGATTTGAACCTGGGTCTCTTCAGCTCCATAGTTTTTTTGATGACACACATGGTCTTGGAACTTGAAGTCTGGTTGTTTTATGATTTCGGGCCCCCTTGGTTTTCCTTAATCTCAGTTTGCTCAGGTAATATACCTTAACACTGTATATTACCTGAGAATTCAGCCTCTGGACTGCAGAAACAAATGGAAATATACATAAAGGGCCACATAGTGCCAGACATATGGCCAGCACAAACCACTGCTTATGGACTCAGATTCTTACACAAAGAGAGATTTTCCTCCACAATTTAAGTGAACTGAGAACCCTATGAGTGGCCACCTGGGTGTTGGCTTGGTTGCCAGTCATCTTATCAAGAGCTAGTTAAGTCCACTGGATACCACATTTGTATGCAGTGGATTTACTTCCCTAGCAGTATTTGACAGGTTCAACCCCTGGGGCTCTTTTCTCTGCCTGCAGCCATTTGAGCTTTAGTTCCTGGTAGGAGTGACCTTGAGGCTTTTCTAACTCTCTCAAGCACCCCAGGGGCTCATTGTCTATCCATTGCCTCTCCCTCTAGAGTCTACTGGACCTATTCTATGATTTATTTAACTTTTTTGTTGTTAACTTTCCTTGGTTGGTTTTGAGGTGGCCCACCTCCCAGGTGATAGAGTACTATAGAAACAATAAGTAACTTGCTTTCACCAGGATAGGGTACCAAGGCTATTTAAGAGGTTGTTTTTAAAATCTTCAAAAAATGTCCTCTCAAGTAGACAGTTTACAGTATTCTTTTCAGCACAGTTGGAGAAACTAAGGCCTATACTTAAACAATATGCCCATTATTTTTTTCCTTCTATAGAGTAAAAATTTATGAAGGGTAACTCGGTCCCAGAGGGTGGGAATATAGAATTGAAAGACATAGTCACTTCCCTCAAGGATGAGACAGATATTTGAATAACTGTGTATAGGAAGTGAAGTCTTAGGACAGAAGATTGGTGGAAGTGGTTTGCCTTATTTAAGTAAGATTAGTAAAAAATTCAGAGAGAAATAGCTATTTGCATTGGGCCTTGAAGGGCTTCATAATGTTGAAGGGAAGGCATCCCGATAGGGGAAACTCATAAATGCCAAAGCCCAGAAGAATGAAAAGATAGGCACTTCAGGGTCCCTTTAGCATCTGTGTGGTTGGAGAAAGTATATAGGAATGAGGTGGGGATCGGAGGACAAGATGACTATAACTTCCACTGGTAAGACCCCCAGGACTTGAAGGAGACCAAAAGGGTCCTTCATAGTTACAGTCCCTTCAGTCTCCTAGCTGCTAGTACTTTTTCCAGAGCCATGCACAATACATAAACATCCTTAAAGTTCTGGATGGACTCTCCTTTGTCCCTGTTTCTCTGCACCACTCCCTACTTGCCTGGTGATGTTTCTCTTATACTGAAAGAAAATGGATCTTATCACTGAGGACTTGTGACCTGACTGCTTGGAGGAATAAAGGTTACCAAGTGAAAGGACATCTGTCATTACTTCCTGTGGCATGACGTAGCTGGGAGGAATGAAGTCTATCTGTGACTAGACACCTGTGTTCCTCTCTCATTGGCAGGGTCACCAGAGGGGAACATTAAATTGCTCTTCAAATGAGTCAGATTTCTTATTCCTGAGGAGAAGGGGCTGGTGTACCTTGGGTTCTCTGGGCCTTTCTCACTCTTGCCTGTATTTGCCTTGCAGCTGTGTAAATGAGTATGGAAGATTATGATTTCCTGTTCAAAATTGTTTTAATTGGCAACGCTGGTGTGGGGAAGACGTGCCTAGTCCGACGGTTCACTCAGGTAAGAGCACTCAGAATCCCAGAGTGGGTTTTATCTGTCTAGCCTGCCTTAGAGGAATCTTATGGATTGGGTGCCTGGTCCCAGGGCCAGCCTCTAGGCTGTGCATTCTTAACACACCCTTTGAAAGTGGTATCAGTTTTATAGCCTAGGCTTTTTCTAAATCCCCTCAAGGGAGCTTGGCTGTGGGGGTCAATACCAACCCTCCCACACCTCTTTTTGTTTCCCTATATGAAAGGAGCAAGTGGTTTTATTTTCAGTATGAAGTTTCAAAATTTATTGGATAAAAAATAGATTAGTTCTTAATAATCCAAAGGTAGAAATAAATTAATGCAAATTAAACTCAAACTCCCTGCCTATGCCTCATTTCCTCCCAAGAAACTGCGTGAATCATTTTGGTTTAGAACCAAATATGCTGATTTTTCTAAACCTCATAAATGGGGATGAGATGAGAACAGTGAAGAACTCTCTGAACTGAATGTCCTTTCTGGTTTGAAGCCTTATCATATGACCTAAGTACAAGTTTCCTTTGGGGCTGCCTTCTTGAAACTCACTAGCCAAGATTACATTCTGTTTTAAATTCGAAAATCAGAAATCATTCTAAAGTTGGCCTTTTGTGTTTTCCTATGAAAAGGAGAATGAAGCCTTTTTCTGGGCTATCATGCTTTCAGCTTGTATTTTGCTAAAGTACACATTGGGAAAGTTAAGACTAGCTCCTCTAAGGTCTAGGGCAACATGGTGCCATGGAAAGAGCACTGCTCCTGCTGAAACACAGGTCCTTGTCCTAGTTCCTCCCCTTCCCAGGTCTCCCAGCTCCACATGAGGGAGCCCAATAATCTCTAAGGCCCCTTTCAGCTCTGAAGTCTGTGGAAAACTGGAGAGGCAGATTGGATAACACAAACAGCTTTATGGCTCAGAGTCACTTTGGAAATGTCAGGGTTTTTCCCGTGATAAGAAACACAGAAAATAACTCATGCTTTTTACTAAGCCTTGGCCTGGTGAAATCAAAAGCAAAAAGCTAACAGGCATCTGGGGCTCAGTTAACCACCTTGGAGATACATTGAAACTCCAACTGGTTTTACATCTGTCTAACATTAGTAATCTTTTCTGCTTTTAAGAGAAGAACAAGACTGTGGAACTGCAAAGATACAGATAAATTTTCAATCCCTTTATCAAAAGTTCCCTTGACCTTGTTTCATTACTGAAAGGTCAGAGATTCAATTCAGTCCTCTCATTTTACAGATGAAAACCTTAGATGTAGAGGGAGTGAATGACATGCTTATGATCTCACATCATACTAGTGACAAGAATGGGATTAGAATTTGGGTCTCTTAGTTCTCAGCCTGATATTTCTATGTCCTGTGGGTTCTAACCTCTGAGATCATTCTCTTTAAAAACACAAACCCTATCATTGAAGGTGAAAATGCTTTCCTTCTTGAACAATAATTTTTACCAACAAGCACATTTTTCTTTTCTGTCTACTTATTATCCTCCCAGTCCCTCAACTACCCCCAAAGTTCATATTTCATAGACAAGCTTGTTTGTTATTTAGTAAGCAGTTAAAATGAATTGGATTCAGCTGTTTTTGAGACATGAAGGGTTAGGAAACAAAGTGGTGGGGAAAAGCACTGGGAAGGATTTATTTTTTTGGCATTTGTTAGGCTGCAAAACAGCTGGAGCTATAAACTTGAAGCTTGGCAACCTTGTATCTGAGCCAAGCTAAAGTAGAAGAAAATTGATTCAATATTTGTAAGTAAAGTTATGAATGTTTATATTTACATTTTTTGCAGAAATGCAATGGAACATTTTCTTTTGGTTTGAAGCTCAGCCTTTTAAGTTCAAACTTTAATTAAGGAGCTCTTGTCAGGAAATGGACTTAATTAGAGATTCCCCAGTCTTAGATGTCAGAGCTAATAAAGTCCATTTTGCTTTAATTTCTGGACATTCTAGAATATGGATGAATAAGGGGGGGAGAGACTAGGTATAGAGTTCTTTCCTGATAGAATTCCTTGCTACCCACAACTTCCTCTCTAAGCTTACAGGAAATATTATACAATAGTAAATTACATTATGCATGTAATTGTGCTAATATCCTATCCTCTGGAAACTGCTGTATTTCCAGTTTGAGGTAAAGCTCATCAGATTCAAGGCCCAGAGAGGGAGGGTGGTTAGTCTGAGGTCACCTGGAGATCCTAAGTCTGCTGCCTCCTGGTTTAATGGTTTATATCTTTCCTATCCCCATTCCCCTTCCTTTCATTCCCCTTTGTCTAATGCAATGAATTTCTAGTCTTCTCCCCCACCTTATTGTATGTTAGCATCCGTATATCAGAAAGAACATTTGGCCTTGGTTTTTTGGGATTGGCTTATTTCACTTTGCAAGATAGTCTCCACTTCTATCTATTTACTATAATTTCATTCTTCTTTATGACTAACTAATGTTCAGTTGTATATATATATATCATATTTTCTTTGTCCATTCATCTGTTGAAGGGCATCTGGGTTGGTTCCACAGCTTAGCTATTGTGAATTGAGCTGCTATAAACATTGATGTGGCTGCATCACTATAGTATGCTATTTTAAGTCCTTTGGATATATAGCAAGGAGTGGGGTAACTGGATCAAATTTTCTGAGGAATCTCCATACTCCTTTCCAGAGTAGTTGCACCAATTTATAGTCCCACCAGCAATATATGAATGTACGTTTTCCCCCCACATCCTTGTCAATATTTATTATTACTTGTTTTCTTGATAATTGCCATTCTGCCTGGAGTGAGGTGAAATCTCAGTGTAGTTTTAATTTGCATTTCTCTAATTGCTAGAGATGTTGAACATTTTTTTCATATATTTGTTGACCAATCATGATAACTAGTTTTGAGCTTCCTTGATTTTGCCTATTCATTTCTCCCCATTCTAACAATCCTGGTCTCATTCCAGTGGCTCCCTGGATTTTTCTTTTTCTTTATTAAAATCAGGTTTCCCCCACTGCCTTTTCCTGATTCTCCCCCTTCACCCTCTCTCAACCCATTTCTTTGATCCACCTTCTGTTTCTGATTCTGTCAGGATTTCTGTATCCCAAGTTCTCCCTTCTCTCTTCCTCTTAAAACATACATACAATGTTAAATTAAACAGGGCTTCCATGAGACCAGCCGACATTCTTTTTTCTACCAATTAGCTCAACCAAAAGAAGAGCCTGGTACTGGTAATATGAAATGTAAGAAGTATTTCATTTACCTGAAGGATGGGCATAACTGTTGTTTCAATTATTTGTTCTTTAGGGTCTTTTCCCCCCAGGTCAAGGAGCAACAATTGGAGTTGATTTTATGATTAAGACAGTGGAGATTAATGGTGAAAAAGTAAAGGTAAGAAGCTAAATGTTCAACTTGTCTTTTGTGTGCTGTGTGTAAGCTTAGGGGAAGTTGCGTAGTCATGTTTTCATAACATTTATTAAATCTCCCAAAAGCCAGGTGTGATGGTACATGCCTGTAATTCCAGCTACTTGGGAGGCTAAGGCAGGAGGATTAGCAACTTAGCAAAACCTTATTTCTAAATTTAAAAAAAAAAAAAAAAACAACAAACCTGGGGATGTAGCACAGTGGTAAAGTACCTGTGGGTTTTATCCGCAGTGGGAGAAAAATCTGATTGAAACCGACATTGAAAACAGTATATTCAACTATGACACTTATTTCTAGTCCCTTTGTGGGAGGAGGAAGGGATTTTAGATGATATTTTTACAGATTAGAACAGAAAAAAGGGCTAAAGCAAGTTTGTCCTATCTTCTGTCATATCAGAAGTGATATAACAACAAGAAATTTCTTTTTGGATTTCATGAATTGAGCCAATAAACTATGCTGCCTCCTATAATAGCAGGTCCATGAAAAATTTCATTTTATGTAATGAAGCCATATTAGTCACTTATTAAAAACTATCCTATCTCCCATGTACCTTTGTTCCTAGTAATAGATAATAAAAGAGGGGTTCAAGAAAGAATCCATGATCTCTACCCTATTCTGTATTTGGTGACTTCTGGGTGGCTTGATATACCTGAAAGAAGTATGGTATTTCCAGTAACAGGAGAAGAGAGATTGTGTTCTTGAGTACCTACTATGTGCCAGTGCTTTTGCTAGGTGCTTTTACATGTGTTTTTATAGTTACCTTAAGTTTTACTATAAATTCTGTGAGGTAAGTGGCATCATTCTTGTTTTACAGACTTCAAAAAAAGATAGGTGACTTACTTATTCATGGCTGTCTAGTCAGGAAGGGAAATGGAGGATTTGAACCTGTTCTGCCTCCCTGCCATCTCCCCTGTTATGGGATAAGAGGGGAATGAAGCTACAAAAGGCTCATCACCTTGGAGCAAGGAAAGGAAGGTGATGGAAATAAATATGAAATGAGACTAAATTACATGAAAAGAGGATAAAGATATTGATCTTAGGCACTGTGTTCTACCTGCCATTCATTTATCGAAATTCCATTGTCAGGTTTTTTAGAGGTGAGTCCCATGGAAGGAAGTAATAAATCCAGCCATAAGCAGCTCAATGATGAAAGCTGGCATCAGACTTCTAGCTAGATCCCAACCTAAGCATTCCAAATTTGGGTCCATGTTATTTTCATCCACCTCCTCCTTTTGAGAGCCTTGGGAAGGGCATAGAAGGTCCATAATGTTTTTGCTGCATTTCATAGATACTTTCCATCACAAATAAGTTATAGGCTGAGGCCTCTGAGTGGATAACAGAAGCTTTCCTGGTATGTCTTCCAGCCCTGAATCAAAACGGGTCTTTACTGCAGAAACATCTACAAATACAATAGTGAATGGAGAGCTCAGGGTGCTGGAAGATAACTGGAAGGTGTGAAATCCATGTAAATGCCGACCAGAAAGTCAGGAAAATAGTGTTTGGGGTGAGAAGAAGGAACTAGGGTGTGGGGACAGGAAGGAGACAGGAGTGTGCTCTAGAGGCATTAGTGGAAAGAGCCTTTTATTGCTTTCTATTGTTCCAGCAGAGATGGGGTAGTTGCCAACTGGAGTCAGGTAAGGATAACTACTGTTTCATGCATTTTACTTCCAGATGTCTGAGTTTCCCATTTATACATTGTATACGTGAGTTCATTTGTTTGACCAGAAGTGTTAGTACCTACCTATGGCAAACACTGGGCAGAAATAAGGGTGAATAAGAAATGGCCCCTAGGGTATTTGGGGTAAAAAATGGGAGTTCATAACCCACTTGAATCAAATGTATGGAAGATGATATGTCATGAGCTGTGTAATGTTTTGAACAACCAATAAAAAAAAAAAAAAAAAAAAAAAAAAGAAATGGCCCCTAGGGTTAAAGAAGCAGCTTATTTTTGTCCCCCCTACATCTCTAGGCTTAGGTATTCCATTTATTCTACTTTCTGAAAACCATAGCCTCATTTTTAAGAGCTTACTACATTTCTAGAGTTCATCATTTTATGGTGACTGACTTCACCACAAGACCACAGGTTCCCTAAGAACAAGGTTTGTGTCTTATTCATCTTTGTATTTACAGTGCAGTTCCTGTCCCTAATACTTCTTTCAGGGTTCTGTAACTTTATAAAAAAATGAGAGTAGGCTAATCCTCTAAATCCAGGTCAAATCAATTAAAACAATTTTTTTAGTTGTAAATGGACACAAAACCTTTATTTTATTTATTTATTTTTATGTGGTGCTGAGGATCGAACCCAGTGCCTCACACATGCAAGGCAAGCACTCCGCCACTGGACTACAGCCCCAGCCCTGAAATCAATCCTCCTGTGATTTTTTTCTAACCCAGTATATTGACTCAAGATATGAAATCACTACATTCATCCTTATTAATTCAAGAGCCTCATTAATGTGTGGATATAGGAGAAATAACCTGTTAATAGAAGGAAACAGTGTCTGTCTTATTGTCATACTTGTTGACATTTATTGAGTCCCTCTTCTTGGTGATGTTTTAGTGTCTTTTTGCTAGTACTTTGTAGGCTTTCTCAGAACCCTGTAAAATCAGTAGAAAAGAAAATTCACTATCAGTTGGTGCAGCATCACCCACTCAGCAAGTGGCAGGACCGTGAATCAGGTTCTCTCTCCTGCTTCAGCCCCCTTTTCCCTCCGTATTAGTACCAGTCTTTCAGGAATGGCTTCCAGACTGAAAGTGGGAAATAGGAGGTATTAGAAATATTCTTGTAGCTACTGAGAATACATGCTAAATCATTGGAGGTAAAGTTAAGGAAGAGGCCCTTCTTTTAAAGTAGAATGCATCACGAAAGTGACCTCAGGCAGAAAATAGAATTAAAACATTTGTAGCCCACTGACCGGGGTACTTAAAAATGGCTAAAATGATAAATTTTCTTTTGTATATTTAAGCATAATAAAAAATTGGAATACAGAGTTTTCTCTTATACATTGAATTTTTTGGCTTATCATAAATTAATGAGTAATAAGCAAAACTCTAAGCTTTGTTTAAAACGTTTAAACCTTAGTTATGATAGAAAATTTGCTATATTTCTCTTAAATTAGATCTATGTTGCATAGATAGGCAACTCATAAAAGTATTGATTCCTTCAGCTCTTCGCCCATCCACCCATGTTATAGTATGTGCTTTATGCTTAGCACTATGGTAGGTAAATCTTTGTCCACTAAAAACTTAACTATCATCTGGCTCTGATAACATTTTATCTGTGGAATTTTCTTTTATATCCCACCAATCTTTTAAGGAGAATTAATGAATCCCTCCTTTGTGATTCCACAAACCTTCGTTCATTTAGTTAATCTTCATTCAAATGTGTCCCCCTCTACTGTTTTAGGAAGGCACTTGGGTTATGAGGTCAAATGGGAAATACCCTTGGTCCTCAAAGAACTCAGTCTAGTGAGGGAGACAGACTAGTAAACCAAGGACAACATTGCATTATTGTGACAGTGAGACAGTAGAGGTTAAGTGGTATGCAAGGAAGAGTAGACAGTGGAGCAGACCCATGCTGGAGGTGAGTGGTTAGAAAATCCATGGCTGCAATACTGAAAATATATTGACAGGCATGAGACTAACATTAGGAGAAACCATCTTTCTGGTACCTTTATAATGGAACATATCACATTGTATGTTAGTTAATTAACTATGGATTTGGCCTGTTTATAGACTGAGCTATTTGAGATGGGGGTTGTGTTTTATCTTGTATCCTCCTGTGCCTACTGCAGTGCCCTGCCTAGGTTAATGTCCTGTAAATGCTGAAATAAAGCAAGTGGATTGCAGAGAATGAAACCAAGTTGAGTGATAAAGACAGTGGAGTATGAACACCCTTAATAATCAACTATCAGGCTAGAAGTAGGGAGCCCCCTTTGAGAAAATAACATATATCTTGGCAAGGTCATAAAATCATTATTCCAGAAAAATGCTCAAAGCTGTTCCCAAGATGTGCCAGTCATGAGAACATACTGATTTCTTAAGACTGACAGCATCTAAATCCAATCACAAGTGTTTTAGAGGCTCATTGTGGCTTTAAAACAATTGTCTGCTATTCTAAGTACATCCTAGCAGAAAGGAACCATGTCCCTAGGTTTGAGGCAGAGAAGAGAAATAACTTTGTCCCAACAAAAACTAACTCCATCTGTATGTTTGCCTTTAGCTTACACAGACTTTCATGTGTATCAAAGAGTAGCTGTCACTTCAAATCAAAGGAGAGTCTGTGCTGAAGATTACTACTAGACAGAGACTACTAGTCACCCATCTGTCTCACCGACTTTGGGGGCTGGGGATGTGGCTCAAGCGGTAGTGCGCTTGCCTGGCATGCGTGCGGCCTGGGTTCGATCCTCAGCACCACATACAAACAAAGATGTTGTGTCCGCCAAAAACTAAAAAATAAATATTAAAAATTCTCTCTCTCTCCCTCTCTCACTCTCTCTTTTAAAAAAAAAAAAACAAAACCGACTTTGGATACAGAGGTACATTTAAATTAGTCTGCAGTGGCAAAGATGGCATGGTCCCTGTCATGAAGTTTTGAGTCAAGTGGGGAATAGAGCTGCTAAATTATTAGATGATCCAATGTGTCAGGTGCCACTGGGGAGAATGGGAGTGGGGGATGGGGTACCTGACCTATTCTGTAGATTGGAGAGGCCTTCCCTGAAGTGGTGTTAAGGTGGTAAATACGAATTGGTGTGAACATACTTTATATACAGAAATATGAAAAATTGTGCTCTATATGTGTAGTGAGAATTGTAATGCATTCCACTGCTGTCGTATATTTAAAAAATAAAATCAATAAAAGATTTTAAAAATAAAATAAAATTGAAATATTAACACAAAAAAAAAAGGTGGTAAATACACTTGTGACCTGCGAAATGTATACAGTCAGAAGGGATTACTGTTGTGTTAACATTATTTCTCAAGGCTCTGTGATTTGCTGTATACTCAGCAGTCTCTCTGGAAAACAGGTTTCTTCTAATCCTTGCCTGCTATGTGCAGAGAATTAAGGGAACTATTCGGCCTTTTTTTATTTGGTTATTAAAACCATCCATTATTATGTTTTAGAACTAGTAGATGAGTTTAGAAAATGTGAACTTCCAGCAGGTTGTTTATTTTCAACCCATTTGTACAAAGAAACAACAGATACCCAAAGAAATTAAGTGACTTGCCTAAGGTCATAGAGCTTAAAAGTGGTAGAAGGAAAATTTTTGTCTGCCATGGCATGGTCCTGTTTTCATTAACAAAGATAATACATTAATATGTTCATTAGAATTTTGAACTGGAAAGAGTGGTGAGGTTGGATTTTTTTCCCCCATCTCTGCTGACTGAAATACCAATAGCCACAGAATGACAGCTTACCCTGTATAGCAGCATGGAGCCTGGGACCATAATGCCTTGTTGAGCTTTGAGACACCAAGCAAGTGATTATACTCTATGTTCATGTTTCCTCTTGTGAGAAAGCATATCCTACCTTATAGGATTATCATGAAGATCGAGTTACTGCATACAAAGTGCATAAATAGAGCTTGGAACATACTCAATAAAGTTTTTTTAAACAAAGAGGGAACTCTTAATAGCATAGAAAACAATAACAAACAAACAAAATAACCTCCTCTTTCTAACCAGAAACACCTAACAACATTAATAACAACAAATTGTAAGTGCTTTCTTTATGGCATAAAATGACCATGAAATTATCTGGGAGAAGATATCCTCATTTCTAAGGTAAAGCAAGCTAATACTCTCTTATTTTCTACTTCTCCAACCTGCTTCTTCTGTTATGCCTTTACAGCTCCAGATCTGGGACACTGCAGGTCAGGAGAGATTTCGTTCTATTACACAGAGTTATTACCGAAGCGCTAATGCCTTGATCCTTACCTATGACATTACCTGTGAGGAATCCTTCCGTTGCCTTCCTGAGTGGCTGCGGGAGATAGAACAATATGCCAGCAACAAGGTCATCACTGTGTTAGTGGGTAAGTAAGCATAAATGAGGAGGAAAAGTGATTTGTGGGCATCAGAAAATTTATAATCACATACGGCTTATGCCTTGCTATCTTCCAAGAATGTAATCTCTCTTGTTTTTTTTTTAAATTATTAGTTAGAGATGGACCTTTATTTATTTGTTTGTTTATACATGGTGCTGAGAATTGAACTCAGTGCATCACATATGCTAGGCAAGTACTCTATCACTGAGCCACAACCCCAGCCCACAAGAATGTAGTCTCTAGCTAGATAAGTCATGCAACCAACATTAGTTCATCTGCAATTGAAGAGAGAAAAAAATCAGTTCTATCTCATCATGATAGTTTAGGAAAATAAAGTAGAAAACATTACTGATTTCTCTGGGCTCTAGGGGAGAAGCTGGGTGGTCACAAAAGTTATGTGGGCTGCTATACATTTTTTAAAAACCTAGTTACAAGGTGGTAGAAACTGCTAGTATAAAAAGGGGAAAAAATGTTTTTTTGGGGGGGTACTGGGGATTGAACCCAGGTGCACTTAACTACTGAGCCACATCCCCAGCCCACTGAGCCACATCCCCAGCCTGTTTTTGTACTTTTTATTTAGAGACAGGGTCTCACTGAGTTGCTTAGGGCCTTGCTAAATTGCTTTGAACAATTTGATTTGAACAAACTTACCAAAAAAATTATAAATTAGGAAAATCTGAACATTGAATTTTTGAGGCTACTAAGGGTTGTTAATTGTTTTAGGTGTGAAAATGACATTGTAGCTCAGTTTTTTTTTTTTTAATCTTATCAAAGTCACATACTGATATTGTAAGATAAGCTGGCTTTGAACTTGTGATCCTCCTGCCTCAGCTTCCTGAGCTGTTGGGATTACAGGTATGTGTCACCGCACCCATCTAAAATATCTCTTCTAAGGTGATAATAAGCAATTGCTCCAATAATGAATTTATTATCTAAAATACTTTCATTAATTTTTTTCCTTTCTTAAATTTTTGCCAATTTGAGAAATTCTGTTTCAGAAACAGTCCACTAAGGGAAGAATGCTGCAGTTTGTTTCATTTTGTAGGAAGACAACCTCTGTCTAGCACGGGGAAAACCAGAAACCAACCTTTGCTTTTCTGTGGTGACAAACATACTCATTAAAAATGGAATTACAGTAAAAACCAGATCACTAAAAACTCCTAGTTGTGATGAAAAGTTTTAATAATTGTATGGTTGTAAATGTTTTCCTTTGGGGAAGGAATTGCTGTATAGTTTAACAAGACCCGACTTTAAAAAAAAATGCGTAAGGAACTTCTGAAACATTAAGTCACAAATTATAGCTAACAGTACACTAAGTAAACTTTTTATAACAAGCATTATAACTGGTAGATGCCAGGAATCATATTAGGAACTTTACATGTCATGATCCCAGATTTGTAAGTTAGGAAGTAAAGGCTCAGTGATGTGAAATTCTTTGTCCAAGGTCACATTGTGTACCATGTTGCTTTGTAACAAGTTGCTGGACTTTTCCTTCAGGCTGCTATTTAAGTACCTGCCTCTTTATGAGCTAGTGTTCCAAGCCCACTACTGAAAACACTTGTGTACAGTGGTGAGCCCTTGCCATGAAGTGTTTGAGAGCCTGTAGCTTTGGACCTGTGTTTTCTGTGTTACACAGAAAGCCCTTTCTAGAGAAAGCCCTCAAGTTCAAGCATTACTTCTTAGGATTTTATCCAAAAAAGTTAAATGGAAATTTGAGGAGAGATAAGTTAGTTCAATATGAAAGTGATTGGCTTTAAAAATTTTTGGTATCGAAATTTCAAACATAAGCAAATCAGAGAAAACAGTATACACAATCCCATGAATACATCTCTCAACTTCAGAAAGTATCACCTAACTCATGGCCAATCTTATTTATCTATTCCCTATCTGTTCTGTCCATTCTTTCCACCCAGATTATTTTGAAGAAGTCTCAAATTTTTGCATTACCTTACAATATCAGTATGTGACTTTGATGAGATTTAAAAAAAAAAAAAAACTGAGCTACAATGTCATTTTCACACCTAAAACAATTAACAATCCCTTAGTAGCCTCAAAAATTCAATGTTCAAATATTCCTAATTTTTTGGGTAAGTTTGTTTAAATCAAATCCAAATCCCTATACTTTATTGCTGTCTTTTAATTCTCCCTTTATCTATAAGTTCCATTGCCATTTCTTTTTCTCTTGGAATTTATCACTAAAGCATTTGTCCTATAGAGTTAATAAGGATAAGTTGTTTTCTTTGTGGTGTCATTTGACATGTCCCTTATTCACCTGCATTTCTCACAGATTTGTAAATAAATCTAGAGGCCTGATGAGATTTATTTGTTTTAGGGGATTTTTTTTGAGCAAAAATACCCCATATATGATATTTCAGGTACAGTTCTTCTAGGATAAGAAAGAAGAACACCTGATTTTTTTACAAAATTCACTGCTTTTCAAGGTAATAAGTTCATTCCCTAGGACCTTTGATTAACTATTGAAATTTGTTTATATTTTTAATAGAATATGAACTTGTGGACCTAATATATTTAGTGTATTCTACTACCTTGTAATTATTATTGATTCTTCAATTATTACTGATTGTTTGAATTTTGATAGTGGAAATTGCTTCAAATGAATTCCTGAAATCTTTTGATATGACCCTAGGAATTCTTTGATAATTTTTTTGCTTTCTGGAATGACAAGTATTCCAGGTAAATCCATGCATTTTTCTGCCCCAGACCTCATTTGTTTAAGAAATAGTTTCTTTTTAATGGTAAGTTTCTATTTAGAGGCCACAATCTACATGTTAGGAGTTCCCCTTATTGGTAGGTTGGCCATTCTTTTTAGGCTTTTCAGTGGGCAGGGCTGATATGTGTGTGTGCATATGTTGGATTCTGTACCATGCACAAGACGGTTGTCTTACTAGGCTCTACTAAATATTCTGACAAGACTCTCATAAGTTACATTTGGCATCATATTCACTTACATTATGGCTTACGGGCATGTCAGCATTAGGCATACCTTTTCAGTGAAAGGAGTTCTCATAGTAGTCCACACAGCTTTCCAGGACTCTCCCTGCACCTGGACAATTCAAGTGCCAGGAAACAAGGCTCAATTCAGACAAGTGAGGAATCTGCCTGGCCTAAAAGCCTCAGTGCCCATAGGAGCCATCTTGTTTTATAACAACTATACAAGCTTGATTTTTAGGACAGAATCAGCACACTCAGGAAGCCCAAGTTATGGCATTCCAGTAGGTCTTTATAATTCATACACAGAATTCCCAGGTCAGAGTGATTTATCAATTGGGTCATTTAAGAGATGTTGCCAGGTAAAATAGTTGACATCATCTTTATCAGGTTTCCTGGAGAGTAGGTGTTGAAAACATCTGTTATCTTTTAAAAGATAAAATACATCATGAATTATTCATACTGAAACTTCCACTTATAATTCAGGATTGCAGAAATTTTACTAAACTTCATTAATCTTATATCTGTATTTTTTCCTTCTTGTGACAAAAATTCTAGTTCCCAGTGATACTAGAATAATTACTTATTTGCTTTATCCTGTAATATACATATAGCAGCCTCATAGTAACAGTAGCAGCACTGCCATTGACAAAATGATTAGTGGAACTGTTTGAGAGTTTTTCCTTTAATTCTTTGTCTTCAGCATGTATACCTAAGGATGTATGGTTAAATTACCATATGTTACACTCACTTGAAATAGTTGTGTGTGGTTATACCACTACATGGAAGCCATCTTTGTTTAATTTTGCTTTCAATTTTAGGGATTATACTTTGTATTAATTGTATAATTTTAAATGTGTAAATATGAAAAACATTTGTAAGTTTCTGAAGTCAAAACTATAAAACAAAGTATATTCAGAGAGGCCTGACTTCTATTCCTATCCTCTCAACCCTGTTTTTATTTTCTTTTAAATAGGTAACCATTATCTTTTAAATTAAGATGTGTGTTTTATATATATTCATATTCTTCCCTTTTTCTTAGTTGTAAATTATATTTTTCTGCTCGGCCTTTTTTGCTTAATATATCCTAGTGTCCTCATTTCATGGTAGTATATAGAAATATTCCTAATGGCTTTTTACAGGGGCAGATATTCCACTGTGTGGATGTACAGTCTTACTTAGCCAGTACCCTACTAATGGACATTGGGGTTGTTTCCAGTTCTTTGTCATTATAAATAGTGCTAATATTTTAAAAGAAACATTCCAGTAATCACAGTCACATTTGCTTTGCTTTACTAGCCCATCTGTCTGGCTTGACTTCAGATCTGGAAGTTAATTTTTATGCTTCTGAGCTGGCAGAAAGTCAAGTGTTGATTCTTTCTTTGATCATACCACTGTTATAGGAAACAAGATTGACCTGGCTGAAAGGAGAGAGGTCTCCCAGCAGAGAGCAGAAGAATTCTCAGAAGCTCAGGACATGTATTATCTGGAGACTTCAGCCAAGGAATCTGATAATGTGGAGAAACTCTTCCTTGACTTAGCATGCCGACTTATCAGCGAAGCCAGACAGAACACACTGGTGAACAATGTATCTTCACCCCTCCCTGGAGAAGGGAAAAGCATCAGCTATTTGACTTGTTGTAATTTCAACTAACAGCTGAGGCAAGGAGAAGCAAAAGGAATCAGCAGCTGCCCCGATGGGCCACGAGTTGCTGGGGAGATCAGACGATGACTGTGGCTCCTGCTCTGGGACCCTCTGACTCCTGTGGGCTCCTGAGCTTACAAAGCATGGCAGGCCAAGGGCCTCGTCCACAGGCCAGCATTAGCAGAACACATAATGGTTTCATCCTTTTGCAGTCTGGAGTTAGAGTGAGAAGAAAATTGCACTAGGCGCTCCATGATCTGCAGAGCATGTTGCTTTTGTTTTTTTTAAAAAGCAAGTAAAAGCGCATTCCTGAACACAGTCCAGGGGGAAGCGTACTGTAGGGATTCCTCCTGCACATCAGTAAGCGCATGTGGGGGCTGTTCTCTAGGGCTTCAATGATGATATTCTGGTGGCCCTGGTTTTCTTGTCTACCAGGTAAACCAAAACTGGGAAGGCCAAGTACTCTCTGTGGTGTATAATGATGACCCCATGGAGATTCTGAAAAGTGTTATTTCTTTTGTCCACAGGCACTTTCAAGAACTTTCGGATGTAAAAATTATATGAAACCTTTACCCATGACCAACAAAAACAATCATTGTTTTAATTATATATAAGCTCCATGACTCCTTTTGGTGCTAATGATTCTGCTATTTCACAGACCAAACATTTTAGTACATTGATGTCCTTAAATGTATTACACAGAAATAAAAAAAAAAAAATGGGGGAATTCCATGAATCGGCACTCTTTTTCAAAGTCTCATTACTATCTTTTCTAGAATGAATTTCTAGGAAGAGAATACTTTTTCTTTCATGTTCCCCTTCAAATCTCTAAATTTTCTTCTCTAATCTTTCCTGCCCTTTAAGTAAAAGTTTGAAAATTAAAAAAGTATAAATGACTGATGATATTCTACTATAAAAGATTAGTTCTTAGACATTACTAATAGTGTGAGAAAACAGACAAGATATGACCAAAATACTGTGGATTAATGGACTGCAGAACAGGATTCCAAGCAGAGCACAGTCCTTGATAACAGGTCACATCTTTTACTTTCTGGTACTATCCTTCTTGGACAAACCAAGGCTTAGGATTTTTGTAGATATTTTTAGCAAAAGTACGAGTAGCAACAGATGAAAAGCCTAACAAATCATTTTTGTATCTTCAATAACCTTAAAAAAATTCTGCTGTGGAAGCAGGTTGAGCTGTCATTTATCATCTCTTTATAATAAGGTTACTCTCTGACTCATGAAACTTCCTGTTTCTTTCTCTTTTCCTCTCTGTCTTGGTCTCCCTTTTGGTCCTCTTTTTCTCCCTTCCTGATATGCATGTGTTACTCCTCCAATTCAAAGGAGGTATATATGCCTTTACTTAGCCAGTTTTAAAAGAGGACTCAAAATGCAAGATGTGCTGCTCAATCTGTGTTGCTGTTTCTTCAGTGCCATACTTTGATACTTTCCAATTTGTTCACTGATATAAATGCAAATTGGGAAAGTAATTAAACCTGAATGCTATTGATGCTGTCAGATGTTTCTGTAGCTTGCTGCTTAGCATACCTGATTGATGCTAAGTAATGGAATAAGGGTATTATATGTAATTCTGCTGTTGCTGGAGATGGTGACAATCTCGGTCCTGATATGTTGATGTTTGAAAGCTATTTAATTATAAAGAAATGAGTCATGTAGAACACAGTATTGATAAAGCATTTTTAGCATTTCTGTATCAGGTTTCAGCATGACCAATCTCTTGCACATGGAATTACATATATCATTAAGAGACTGATTCTTCTGATTGGCCTCACTGTGTTTTTCATGATTCTATGGGAAAGAAAAGCAGATCCCAGAAGCTTGAACTTTATTTTAGAATCTGTCTCTACAGAAGAAAAAAAAAAACTTTAATAAAAACCTAAATAATTTATAATTATTGCCTTTCCCTCCTCATCTTTTCCACTAAGTCAGCAATTAAAGTATCAAAAAATAAGTTAATCAAGGTGGGCAGAACCTATTTTTTAAACTGCAAGATAATGTTCCTAAATCTGGATTTATTACTTTTTTGTTGGCACAATTCCAATGTCCCCAGCATATGATGACCCAGCTTCATCTCACAGTAGCAAGTATGTTAAAAATAAAGTTGCTTTGCAAACTTAAAGGGCTTTGTTGGATTGGACTAATTTAGTTCCAAAATGACAGCTTCTTGGGCCATATTTGTATTATGGAAATCTTATTCCCTAGGGTTTAACCCTCTCCATATACCTTTGGTCAGACTCAGAATGAGATTAGAGTGTTTTCTTGGCCTTTTTTCTTTCTTGGTACCTTCTAGTCTTCTGTAGCTTATAGTCACCCATCCATGGCCTGTCAACAGGGACACATGAGAATGTGGGGCTTTGTTTTTCTTAGTTCTGTGAATTTCCGATTAGGCCTTATGGACATTTGTCCACCAATGTATCTCAAGTTTGAGAATAAGCTCTGACAGGTGCAATAAATATCAAATAAATGATTTAGTGCTATGAGGGACTTTTTTGTTGTTGTTCAATAACTACTCCTTCAAGTAGAACTTGAGAAAAATACAATTAAATGAAGTCATCTTAACTTAGGCCAGGACCTAAACTTACTGGTTTGCCTAATTGTTCTTATTGTTAGGGCAATATTTGCTGAGATGAGCCTTCCTTAGGGGGAAAAAATCAAATTCTTATTTAATAGTAGATTTAAAAAACAAAAAACAAAAAAAGTTTCTTTATTGTTGTTTAGTTTGGCTTGACTCTGACAAATAAGACCAGAGTCCATGCCTTTCATTGTTGGTAAGATCTTTTCCTTCTTTTAATAAAGTTTTTAAATATATAGCAAAACTCTTTTTAGCTTCCAATGAAAACATCTTCATGTTATAGAATTAGACTTGGGAAAATCTATGAAATCATAATTTGCTGTTATCAATGACATGGCTTTGTATAAATAAATCCTCAAAGGATTTCATGCCTTTTCCTTTGCCTACGCAAGACTTTTTGCTCCTTTGTATACTTCCATTAGATCTGTTGAATTATATTAACATTTAATTTGTGATTATAAAAGGCCAAATATCTGTACATTATTTGGGTTAAGTGGTTTTTCCTGGCTTTTCTTTTTCCAATCTTTTGGTCATTTTCATTAGAATCTCTCCCTGAGTAAAGTGGCAAGAAAATAACTGAAAATGAAACTCAATTTGATTGATTTGAAAACATGTCAAGTTCTGATTTAGGATTTGGTAAGAAAGGTAGACGCTACTGACCAAAATAAGGTATTTGGATTAGGATCATTTTAGACTTGTTGGAGGAAGGAACAGATTCAACATAGAACTGGAATCTCTCTTTCTTCTTCTGTTCATGAATACATGCCTTGGGAGGACACTGGTGACCCCCACAGTGCTAGGTTAATTATTTGCCTCATCTATCCTTTAAGCTGTCCCATAGTTCCTCCAGATCCAGCATCAAATTTCAGTTAATGACTCACTCTGAATACCAGTTGCAAGCTGGGCATGGTGGCACATGCCTGTAATCCCAGTGGTTTGGGAGGCTGAGACATGAGGATCTCAAGTTCAAAGCCAGCCTTGGCAACAGTGAGGTGCTAAGCAACTCAATGAGACCCTATGTCTAAATAAAATACAAAATAGGGCTGGGGATGTGACTCAGTGAGCAAGTGCCCCTGAGTTCAATCCCCGTTACAAAACAAACAAACAAAAAAAATAAAACAAAAATAACCAGTTGCAAATGATTTTGAACTGGTCTTGTGATTAAACTTTTTTTTTTTTTTTTGTAAACTAAGCCACAGAATGAGATGTCATCTATAATAATAATAAAAAATACTGCTTCTTTTCCTCCATGTATCATATTAATGGCCTTAAAGATAGACATGTTCTATTTCTTAACCTTATAGAATTTGTGTATTTCATGGTCATATATACCTAGGGATCACTTCCTCATTCATTTCTGGAAGAGGTTTATTTAGGATTTGCCATTTCTTTTTTCTAGAATTTTTGTTTGTTTTAACTGCAACTGGTTACTTTCCTCAGTTATGGTTCTGACAGGTGTGTTTTGATGTAACTGTAAGACTTTAGAGTTAACTAGAGAAAAGCACTGAAAAAAATTTTGCATCTCATCTTTCTGACAAATGTATTCCGACTAAGCAGTATTGTTAAACACTAATTTTAACAGCAAAGATATAGGATCTATTTTCTTTGGATTTCATTTCTGACAAGAGCCTCTTTTGTATTTGAAAGGAAAGCTGCCTTCTGCTACATTGTACACTCTAATAATTTCTTCATACTGAGTTAAGAAATACCTTCAAACCACTAACTAAAATAGTAATGTTAGAAGAGGAGAAATGGCACTTCTTTCTGATGTCCCATGATGTTGAAATGTTATAATCATTCCTAGGAGCCATACTTTGAAATTAAAAACAAATCGAGGAATAACCAGCTTGTGAAGGAACTTAAAATTTAAGACATTTGAAGAATAATTGAGGGATTTGGGGGGAGGTGGATACAACTAGTCTATTATAGCAAGATGCTCTGTAGTTCAAAAAGGTGGAATAAGGCCCACAGAATAGAAGTTACAGAGCCACTGGTTTAGGCTTTATTTCAGGGAGAAAGGGGCCACAATACCTTCAAGCAATACCTTCTGTCAAGCAGAGCACAGATAAGAACTGAGCACAGAGAATGTGGAGAAGATTCAAGCATTGATTAGAAGTTTGACTAAATGACTATTAACTTAAAATTCTACATTACAGTACTTTTCTCCTCATAATATGTTTAATTAAGTATCTTTTGACCCATGGCTAATACTTTTCTTAAAAAGGCTTTGTTCTTCTGCCACAAATATATGCACCCTTCTGGGAAGAGGTTGATTATGTGTTGTTAAGCCAAGAGGCTGATCTGCAGCTGGGATTGGCTTGCCAGTCCATTCACCAGTGTCGAAACCACAAACTAGTTGTTGAGTTAAAAAAGGTATTATTTTTGTAAGTTATATGAATCATGGAAATTGTATCAGTGTAATGATAATGATCTCTTCAGGATTTTAGGATAGGCATTTTTAACAGAGCAGAATCTTCCATTTAAGATCCCACAAAATAAAACAACATTAAGTTTTTCAGCTTCCGTGATATGGACTGGTGAGTCATTGGCATAAAGCAGTCCTTGGGATCTCAAATAACATTTGGTGGGTTTCCTTGATTCTTTTGAAAGTGAGTTTTAAAAACCTGAGGCCAAATTGCTCCATGTATAAAGTAACAAAGCATAGGCCTTTGCTTTTAAATGAGATAACTCTAAGCAATTTTTGCTAATAAAGCCTATCACCCAAATGATTCCTCCTACAAAATAACTTGTACTCTTGCTAGGCTGAATAATAGCTTTTCATTGGTTTAAAAACCAAAAAGTCACTGGTCTTGAATCAGTATGGGGAGAAACATACTTGAGTTTGGGTAAGCCTTCCTCTGACTCCTTTGGATAAGAGGTCAGAACACAAAGGCTAGCCCCCACTAATTTGGCCTACTGAGACGTACAAGTCAAAATGTTACGTTCCCACTAGCTTAAAGCAGAATTTTGAAGATGCTGTGTTCTAGTTCCTGATTAAATCCTTTGTAGGTGATGACTCTGACATTTTAAAGACTGAGGTAGGGAGATGTATAGAAGGGGAACACTAATTTAGGTGAGAGGGGCTCTAAGATGCCTAAATTAGCTGTGACTTTAGGCAAAGTACGTAATCTTGAGAAAAAAATATATATATATGATAGATCTATCAGCATTATTGTGAACATTAGATGAGATAAATTGAGAACAGAGTGCTCAGTAAACAGTAACCACTCAACTATTAGTTCTGTCTTCCTTACTTAAGATTTTGGAGCTGGGCATGGTGGCATGTGTGTGTGATCTGAGCTATGTGAGAGGCTGAGGCAGGATATTCACTTTAAGATCATCTGGGGAAACTCAAAAAAGATTTTGGGTGGTGTGATACAAGCATAGATCCTTCAGAGACAAAACCAAAAAACCTTCCTGGCTTAAAAGAAAACACTTCCATTTTTTGTTTCCTTAAAAGAAAATCACTTATTTGATCTGCTTTTGGGCATTACTGTCACTGTTTCTTTATATACTTCTGCAAAGATATATTCTTTCAATAGGCAATTGCAGGGTTGTAAACTCCTTCTTATCAGGAAACTTAATCTTAGAACTGAAATACCTCACAGTGCAATTTAAACCTCTTTCCTCTTTGATCCCATTCTCCATGGTAAGAAAAATGGGTTGATCCCTTTCTTTTTAAGGAGACACATTTGCAACTTATTATTGCTCTTTTTTCCTAACTTTACTTAAATAATGGTAAAAGCTCATTAAGGTGGTAATCATTCTTCCCTTCAATGTCAGGAAAGTTTTTGTTAATTCTTAGCTGCTTCTTCCACTTTCCCCAATATTGGGGATTGAACCCAGGGCTTCATGCATGATAGTAAAGCACACTACCATTAAGCTACACCCCCCTGCCCAACTCTTAGCTTCTTATTGATATCAGATTTAGATCTTAATCTTTATGTTGATCAACTCTTCTGTTATACATGTATTTTTCTTCTTTAGTTATATAATTGATAACAAAGTATGCTTCTGAAGAATAATTCTGGTTGTGTGGCTTGTTTCCATCCCTTGGTAAAATGGAGTCATGAATACCCGTGTTGGGATCTGCTTTAAGAGTTAATTTCATATGAGACAATATTTGATGAATGTAATTACCAATACCCAAAAGGGTAACCCCCTTTCTATGCGTGCACTATGTTCTGAAATAAAAGTTGGAGTACCAAATGCCTAATAAAGCAAAAATTCATATACAGAAAAACACAAGGTAAGAATCTGATCAGATAACATAATTTACTAGTTGGCTGAATGGTGCACAGCTTTTGTTTAAGGTTACACTATTATGCCTGATTCAATAACAATAGTAAATTTGATAAGCCCTCTGAAAAACAGCTGCTAATCATATTGCATTCTGGAATGTAATCATTAGGAATAAGTATTCTCTTGTTCTATGTAATTACAGAATGCTAATGGAAATTTCTTGTAGGTTATTTGACAAATGAATGTCAAATGATTTCTTTAAACAATTAAAAAAATTCTCATCCCCTTAAGTCTTTTGGGGTTTTCATGTCCCTGTTGTTAAAGAAAAAAAAAAAATCAAATGACTGGAATGCTGGCTTCTAATTTCTACTCACTGAAGTGTCCTCTAGACATATCACATGGTTGGAGCTCTTGATGGTATATAAAGGAGCTGCATAAATGTATTTGTACTAGTGCATGAGTAAAATTTGTTTTCAGCTAAAAAAAAAAATCCACTCTGCTAAAAAATTCAGCTAATAAAGAATTAAGAAGAGTTTTGATAATCTAAAGGGGAAAAGTGTGCCCTATATATTGTTGCACACATTTTAATGCATGACTTTTAGTATAGGGATGAAATAAAATTCAAAAATACAATTCTGGAGATCTCAGCAGCTAGTTAAAAATATTTAGAGAGGCTGCTTTATGAAGACTTAGAGATTCCTTGATTTCCCCCTTCTATCTTTCCATTAAAATGTCGATCTTTAATATACACAATTTTAACACAGGTTAGTCATTGAGTTTTATGAACTCAATTCTTAATATTTGGCTATTGGTTTTATACATAGGATCTAACTAAAATCTGTATACATCAGCATATAGAATCTAATAAGCTTCAATATAAACATAGTACTTGTTTATAATGCTAACATGCAAATATTAACGGTACAATGTATATTTTATGTCCATGTATTAATTTTTTTTACTTAACAAAAAGCCTGTTAGAAATATAAGCCACTGATGACCTGAGTGCAATTAGCTGAAAACATTCTGTAGAAAAACGATTTATTGCAAATTCACTCAACATTTTTTTAAATAATAAATTGTTGATGGTCCTTTACTTTGTTTATTAATTTATTTATATGTGGTGCTGAGAATCGAACCCAGTGCCTCACACATGCTAGGCAAGCGCTCTACCATTGAGCCACAACCCCAGCCCCCACTCAACATTTTAAAAGGGGGGCAGGGAGAAAAAACAAACCTGAACAAAATATTTTAAAATAAAGTTATGTTTCGTTTTAAAATTAAGATAAATATACACACCATTAATTTGTCCTTTGCAAAGTAAAAAACTCAGTGTTTTTTTAGTGTATTTACTATGTTGTTGTACAATATCATCACTAATTTTAGAACTTGTGTCATCCCCAAAAGAAACCTTATATCCATTAGCAGTCACTCCTTCTTCATCCTCCCCAACATCTGACAGCAAATAATCCTTCTGTTTCTATGGATTTTCTTATCTTGGACATTTCATATAAATATAGTCCTCAAATATGTGGCCTTTTGTGACTGGCTTCTCTTCCTTAACATTTTCAAGGCTCATCTATGTTGTAGCATGAATCAATAGTTTCTTTTTATGGTTAAGTAATATTCCATTTCATGTATATATAACATCTGTCCATCAGCTCATGGACATTTGGGTTGTTTCCATTTTTTTTTTTTTTGGCTATTATAAGTAATGCTGCTATGAACATTTATGTAAAATTTTTTTGTGTGTGGGCATATGTGTTTACATCTCTTAAAAGCAATTAGCCTAACAAATCTTGTCATTTGTCTGTATTTTAAAATAACTCTTAAATTACTACTTGGGGAATGCAACTTATGATCTTAGTTCATTTGATCAATTAGGAGACTCTTGAATAGTGGCTAACTCTCCAATATGTCCATAATTTTTTTTCTATGAGCCTGTCATGTAGATATGATAATCAATTTCTTGAAGACTGCTTCAGTCTTGTAGAAATTGCATTGTCATCACAGAATTTCTAGTCTTTTGCATTGTTTTTAAGGATAGCAGTAAATCATGGTGGAATGGAATACTCATTCAATCTTTTAGGATTCAGTGAAACGTTTTTGAGATACAATTTTTTTTATATGTTGTCTTTAAAATTTTTCCTTCTTGAAAAAAGATTGTGAAATTGCCAAACCATCTGACTTTTCATTGTGGCTTAAGTTTTTATTATTAAGAAATAATTCATACTGAGAGAAAAAGTAAAAAGAATGTATTTTGTGTGCAAAGAATGAATGTATTTAACAAAACCTTTTTATTTGTAAGAATTTTTTAAAAAGTTGAATGGAAATTGCTTTCCCATGTACTTGTACATAAATAAACATTTCCTGTTGTCCACATTTAGAGGGTCATATGCCATGTCAATATGCAAAAAGCAAATAGGTTTTAAATATACTAATATCCTTCAGCATATTGTGGAATGTGCACTAGATTTGGGGATCTGGATACATGAATTTGAATGTTGATTCTCTAACTGGTTTAGTGGAACAAGTCAATATTTTATATCATGGTTTTCTCTTCAATAAAGAGAGGATAATCTAGATAACCTTTAAGGTCTCTTCCAACTATAACACTAAATGAGTCTACTCTCCTATATTCAGAATGTGAGAATTATGCTATTTATGATACTAGGATAGATGCTTTATCCTATGATAAAACTGAAGGAGTATTACACTGTGAACCAGTGTCCTAGTCCCGACACCGAGAAGCTAAAAATCCTAGTACTATTAGACAGTGGGGTAAAAAATTTATTTCAAGCCTTAAATTTTACAAGTTCAAAATATGGGCACCAGATAACATACTTTTAAGGCTCCTTCCAGTTAAAACACATTATATGGTTCTATGTTTTTTAGAGATATCACCTAAGATGTTATAATTCACAGAAAAAGACTACCTACTCACTAGTAAGACATTTATTCATTCATCCATTCATTTATTTACCATTTATTGAGCATAAGGCAAGTACAGGAATCTGCCTTTCAGATGTCCTCTACCTTCACTGCTAGAGTTCCCTTTTCTTGAAATTCATCTCCATCCCAATCTTTGCCTCTCACTCTTTGCCTGTGACATTGATTTGAAAGAATGCCTCTTACAAAAGCACAGTAAGAGAAACAAAATATCCTTGTAGGGGTAAGTGTGAAACAGAGAGTTCCAACAAACTATCAGCATGGATGCTGGCAAACCTAGCTATTGTAAAGTTTTATAACCCTCACAGTATTGCAGCCTAATAGATAAGTAACTGGAAATCTGCAAGATAGTTTTGCTTTGGGAAAGGATTTCACAACATCTCCTAGAAAACCCCTAGGAAGCTATAGGCAGTTGAGAAGGGAGTTATTGTCTGAATTTGGGCTGCTTTAGGGGTCAGAAACCCCTGCACATACCATCTCTGGGACCTCACATACATTCCACATGAGTAGCTACCTTTTGAAAAAATGTGGCTAAGTAGAGTGATTCAAATCCACTGAGCAATCTAAATTATAGGGGACAGTTGTGACATAGAGGGGAATGAAGGGTATTACACTTATGAAGTGGGAGATCAGGAAGCTTGCCCTCTGAGATCAAGGGCATGGCAGGTTATAGATGGATTCATGCTGGAACTTTGTCTGAAGGCAGCCATTCTTGTGGTTCTTACTTCCCTTCCCTTCAGCACAACATACACGGGTGCCTTTCACTCGCAGGGCAGAGAAAGAGCTCTGTAGTTTCACTGCTTTACTGAACACAGAGTTATGCTGGGGTGGTTTTGAGCATGGCTGGGCTCTGGGGTTTGGGGCTGTCATTCTGCCCCTAGCATGCTTGGCCTAAGGTCAGGAGAGCAACTGGGCTTAGTGCCTGCTGCAATCCCTCTCCCCACTTGTTCCTGCAGGCACTTCAGCTGGTGAAAAATTTCCCACCTGTCTTCCACACCCATGGGCATGAACAGTCAAGGAAGGCCCAAGAGGAATTTTGCCTAGCTTCAACCACATTTTGTTCCCAGTAGCTCCATGGCAGGCACTTTAACTAAAGGAGTCAGGAGAGAAAAGCCCCATTTGTCATGGTACCCCCAGATGCAGATGGCTGGGGCCAGGAGGTGGGGGAGTAGAGACTGAAGTCCTGCTCCTGGGTGGGAAATCCCACAATAACAGCACATAGGGACACTGCAATTTCTGCTACCATCTCACCTATGCAGTTCCCCTTACAGGCTGCTTCTGCACCTTTTCCAACTGTGACATAGTGCACATTGTGCCCAAATTTGTTAATTACAGTTAAAGAAGCTTCAGGGAGACCACACTATGCTGCCCAGTTGACATAAAGCTAACATTGCATAAAAAGCATACAAAGTGATACCCCAAGACACATTTTCAGGAGAAAGATTCTGAAGGCCATCCCATAAGTGGTAGAGATGTTAGATCCACCAGATGTGCAAATCTTAATGTCCCTACATTAAGAAAAAGAAATGTGGAAAAACAAGTCAATATTACACTTTCAAAATATCATAATTCTCTAGTAACAGGTTCCAAAGAAGTCAAAATGGATGAACTGCCTGACAAAAAATTTAAAATAATGATTCTTAAAAAGCTCAATAAGATCCAAGAAAATATAGATAAATAAATAAAATTAGGAAGACATGCAGGATAGGAATAAGATATTAAGCAAGAGATAGAGGTTCTGAAAAATAACTGCACAGAAATCTTGGAAAAGAGCTCAATAAGTCAAATTTAAAAATTGAGTTGAAAGTCTTAACAATAATGGAAGAAAATATCTGAGATTGAAAACATTCTTTGGAAATATTCCATTCAAACAAGAAAACAAAAGAAAAAAGAATGAAGAGAATACTAAAGATCTTTGGGAACTATTAAACACAAAATCTGCACTGTTGCAACATTCAAAGTTAGGAGATAAAGGTTAAGAAAACATATTCAATGAAATAATAGCAGAAAACATCTTTAATTTGGGATTGCCATGGACAATTATATATGGAGGCATAGAGAATACCAATTAGATATTATCAGAAAAGATCTTAATCGTACATATAATAAAACTATCAAAAGAAGATCAAAGGAAGAATTTTAAAATTTGCAGGAGAAAAGCACCTTGCCACATTTAAGGGCAACCCAATTAGATTAAGAGCAAAGTTTTTAGCAGAAACCATCAGGCCAGGAGGGAATGGGATGACATATTGTAAATTCTGAAAGGAAAAAAATGCCAAACAATATTATAACAAGCAAGGCTATCATCCTTCAGAAATGAAGCAGAAATGAAGATCTTCTACAACAAAGAAAAACTAAGGGAATTTATGACTATGTGATCAGCCTTATAAAAGATGCTTAATAGAATCATGCACTCAAAAGTGAAAGAAAAACAACTAGAATCATGATAGTATATGAAAGTATAAACCCTACTAGAAGAGTAATTACACAAAAGAGAAAAAAGAATCAAACATCAATACAGTAAGCTGTTCGAAGCATGAATAAGAAAGGAAGAAAAGAACAAAGAATATCAAAACCAAGAGAAGAGCAGCATATAAAATCAATACCCATAAGTCAAATGCACTACTATGTATCAGTGATGAATCCTCTGAAAGAGAAATTAGGAAAACTATTCCATTCACAATAACCTCAAAAAAAGAAAACAAACAAAAATTTGGGAATGAATTTAACAAAAGAGGTGAAAGATCTCTACAATGAAAATTATAGAACACTAAAGAGAAATTGAAGAAGACCATAGAAAATGGAAAGATCTCCCATGCTTTTGGATAGGCAAAATTAATTTTGTCAAAATGGCCATACTACCCAAGTGCTATACAGATTCAATGCAATTCCAATTAAAATCCCAATGTCATTCCTTTCAGAAATAGAAAAAACAATCATGAAATTTATTTGGAAAAATAAGAGACCCAGAATAGTCAAAGCAATCCTTAACAAGAAGAGTGAAGCAGGTGGCATTACAATACCAGAACTTAAACAATACAACAGAGCAATAGAACAAAAATGGCATGGTATTGGCACCAAAATAGACTTGTAGACCAATGATACAGAGTAGAGGACACAGAGACAAACCCACATAAAAACAGTTATCTCATACCAGACAAAGGTGCCAAAAACATACATTGGTGAAAAGATAGCCTCTTCAACAAATGATGCTGGGAAAACTGCAAATCCATATGCAGCAAAATGAAATTAAGCCCCTATCTATCACCATGCACAAAACTCAACTCAAAGTGGACCAAGGACCTAGAAATTAGACCAGAGACCCTGTGCCTAATAGAAAAAAAAAGTAGGCCTAAATCTTCATCATGTTGGATTGGGTTCCAACTTCCTTAACAAGACTCTTTTAGAAATAAAATCAAGAATCTGTAAATGGAAATGATTCAAACTGAACAGCTTCTTCTCAGCAAAAGAAACAATCAGTTAGGTGAAGAGAGAGCCTACAGAATGAGAGCAAATTTTTACCACACGGACATCAGATAGCATACTAATCTCCAAGATATATAAAGAACTCAAAAAACTTAACACCAAAAAATCCCCAAATAATCCGATCAATAAATGGGCTAAGAACTGAACAGACACTTCTCAGAAGTTGATATAGAATAGATCAACAAATATATAAAAAATGTTCAACATCTCTAGCAATTAGAGAAATGCAAATCAAAACTACTCTAAGATTTCATCTCATTCCAGTCAGAATGCCACTTATTAAGAATACAAGCAACAATAAGTATTGGCAAGAATGTGAGGGAAAAAAGCACACTCATACACTGCTGGTGGGACTGCAAATTGGTGTAACCAATCTGGAAAGCAGTATGGAGATTCCTTGGAAAACTTGGAATGGAATCACCATTTGACTCAGCTATCCCACTCCTTGGTCTATACACAAAGGACTTAAAAACAGCATGCTTCTGTGACACAGCCACATCAATGTTTATAGCAGTACAATTCACAATAGCTAAATTGTGGAATCAACCTATATGCCCTTCAATAGATGAATGGATAAAGAAACTGTGGTATATATACACAATGGAATATTACTCCGCATTAAAAGAGAATAAAATCATAGAATTTGCAGGTAAAAGGACGGAGTTGGAGAATATCATGCTAAGTGAAGTAAGCCAATCCTCAAAAACCAAAGGCCGAATATTTCTCTGTGGATGCTGATCCATAATGGGGGTGGGAGGGGGGAGCATGGGAGAAATGGAGGAACTTTGGACAGGGCAAAGGGGAGGGAAAGGAAGGGAGGGGATATGGGGGTAGGAAAATGGTGGAATGAGATGGACATCATTATCCTAGATACATGTATGAAGACATGAATGGTGTGACTCTACTTTGTGTACAACCAGAGAAATGAAAAATTGTGCACCATATGTGTACTATGAATTGAAATACATATGCTGTCATGTATAACAAATTAGAATAAATAATTTTTTTAAAAAGATAGACTGTCAAACTGGGTAAAATAAGACCCAACAATATGCTCCCTACAAGAAACTCACTTTACCAGTAAAGACTTACACAGTGAAAGTGAAATGATGTAAAATTATATTCCAAACAAATGGAATCCTAAAGCAAGTTGAAACAGCTATATTTGACAAAACAGATTTTAAGGCATTAGTATAACCACTATGGAAATCAGACTGGAAGTTCCTCAAAAGACTAGGAATAGAATTACCATATGATCCAGTTATATCCCTCTCTGTACTTATCCTAAAGAATTAAGGTCAGCATACCATAGTGATATACATGCTATATTACTGTGCTACATGTTTATTGTAGCACAATTCACAATAACCAAGTTATGGAACCAGTCTGGGTGTCCATCAATGGATAAATGGATAAAGAAAATGTATATGCACAATTGAGTTCTATAGCCATAAGGAAGAATAAATCATATGCAGAAAAATGAATGGAACATGAAGGTATTATGTGAAGCAAAATAAGCTAAACTCAGAAAGTCAAGGGTCATATTTTTTTTTTCTTATATATGGAAACTAGAGAGGAAAAGAAAAACCCAGGGGAAAAAAGATGGAGGGTAGTCTCATGAAAATAGATGGGTGATCAGTACAGTGAAGGGGACCAGGGGGAGGAAGGAGGAGAGTTGAAAATGGGAGGTGCTGGGGACAAAATTAACTAGCCTATATAGTTATATTGTAGTTAAGTACAAATATGTATCAAAAATTCTACTATTATGTATAATTACAATGCACCAACAAAACAGACTTTTAGACAAACTTTAAAAAGAGACAAAGACGGTCACTATATAATTATGAAGAGATTTATTCATAAAGAAGGTATGATTGTTGTAAATCAATATGCACCTAATGTTGAAATATCAATTTTATAAAACAAATGCTATTAAACTTAAGGGAAGAGATAGGCTCCAATATAATAATAGTTTGGGATTTTAACAGTTCACTCTCATCAATGGACAGATCGTCCAAACTCCTCTCCCTGACAAATAAGAAATATCAGATTTAAACTATACACCAAGTGGATTTAATAAAATTTTAAAGAACATTCTAAACAGATTATGCATGCTTTCTATCAGTGCATGCAACTTTCTCTAGAATAGCCCATAGACTGGTCCACAAAATGTCTTAACAAGTCTTAACAAAGCTGAAGTCATATCCTATATCTTTTCTGATCACAAATACATGGAAACTGAACAACACAATTTTGAATAAATAGTGGGTCATTGAGGAATTCCAAAGGGAAATTAAAAATTGAAGCAAATAAAAATATAAACAAGACATACCAAAACTTGGGATGGAAAGAAATAACAAAAACCAGGGCAGAAATAAATGGGGGTAAAAAACCTTTACAAAAGTTCAAGGAAACAAAAGAGTTGGTTCTTTGGAAAGATAAACACAATTGATAATCCTTTAGCTAGACTAACCAAGACAAAAAGAGAAGACCCAAATAAATAAATTAGAGATGAAAGAGGAGACATCGATGTTGGAAGCTGTGAATGAATTATGGGTTTGTTTGAGCCATCTCAAGGCAGGGGTGTTGCTCTTCTGAGAACTCTCAGTGAAATCCCACTGATTGGAGCTTGCTCAGTTTATGCTGACACCCTGCCCATTGTCTCAGACAGCCCTAGGTTCAAACGCAGCAGCCTGGAAGGCTATAACCTGCTAAGCCCAACCAAGTTGTTTTTGTCATTTTCATCCTGTTTTCCTCAGGAAGTTCTTCACACTGAACCCTGCTGTTGTTCCTACCCATATAAATAAAGCACAGGCTCTATTTTGTGGTTACATCCAGTCCCCATCAGAGCTGGATCATCCCACTATGCCCCCTACTTTTCATTTATTTCTGTGACTTGTCTTTATTTCTTAAATTTCTCATACCTTTAATATTTCTAATCTGACTCACTTGCCCTAGTTTGAGGAAACTGAGTAAACATCATGCAGGTCATTATATTTCTGGTAACACAGGAATATAAAAAATAATTAGAGATTATTTTTAAAACTATATGCTAATAAATTGGAAAATCTAAAAGGAATGGACAATTTTTGAACATATATGACCTAGTAAAATTGAACCAAGAGGTTATAAAAAAAATCTTAATAGACCAATAACAAGTAGTGATACTGAGTCATCATTAAGTCTATAAAAAAGAAATTTCCACATATGACTTCATTGCTGATTCCTACCAAACTATTAAAGAAGAACCGAAGTCCTTTCTTCTCAATCCTCCATGGAGTGAAATGGAGGGTACCCTTCCAAACTCATTCTGTGAGTCCAATATTACCCACAAAAACACAACAAGACACATACACACAGACCAGTATCCTTGATGAACATGGATGCAAAAATCCTCAACAAAGTACCAGTGAATCAAGTTCAAGAGCACATAAAAAAGATCATATATCAGCCAGGTGCAGTGGTGTTTGCCTGTAATCCCAGAGGCTCAGGAGACTGAGGCAGGAGGACTGCAAGTTCTAAGTCAGCCTCAGCAACTTAGTGAGGCCCTAAGCAACTTAGGGAGACCCTATCTAAAAATAAATAAATAAATAAAATAAAAAGATAGATCTGGGGATGTGGTTCAGTGGTTAAGCATACCTGGGTTTGATCTCCAGTACAAAAACAAAAACAAACAAACAAAAAAACTATCATTATTGAGTTGTTTCATTCCAGGGATGCAAGGATGGTTTAACATACTCAGATCAATAAATGTAATACATTATGGGAACAGAATGAAGATAAAAATCACATGATTGTTTCAAGAGATGAAGAGAAAGCATTTGATTAAATTCAACATCCTTTCACAATAAAGCTCCGAACAAATCAGTATCAATGAATTATACCTCAACATAAAATATCTGACAAACTCACAGCCAAAATTGTACTGAATGAGGAAAAACAGAAAACATTTCCTCTAAGATCAGGAACAAGATAATATTGTCTACTTTCAACATTATTATTCAGTACAGAACTAGAAGTTTTAGAGCAATTAGGTAAGAGAAAAAATAACAGGCATACAAGTAGGAAAGAAGAAAGTTAAATTATGTTTTCAGATGATATGATTCTTACATAGAAGAGTGTAAAGAATCTACCAGAGGTTATTAGAACTGATAAATTAATTTGGAAAAGGAGCAGGATGCAAAAATCAAAATATAAAAATCAGTAGCTGTTCTATACACCAATAACCCATTGTTGAGAAAGAAATAATTTAATAATTTACAATAACCACAAAACAAACACTGCCCCAACCCTGAGTAAACTTAACTAAGGAAGTAAATGACCTTTACAATGAAAATTATAAAACAGATAAATGAAGCTAAAGAAGATACTAAAAGATGGAAAGACCTCCCATGTTCATGGATTGGTAAAACATTGTTAAAATGTCCATACTATCCAAGTGGTCTACAGATTCAATGCAATTCCCATCAAAATACTAAGGCTATTCCTTGAAAAACTAGAGAAAACATTTCTACAATTCATCTGTAAGCACAGAAGACCCCAAATGCCCAAAACAATCTTGAGCAAAAAATGAAGCTGAGCTATCATAACCAAAACAGCATGTTATCATATAAAAATAGATATAGACCAATGGAACAAATAGAGAACCCAGAAAGGCACCCATACATCTATAGCCAACTGATTCTTGACAAAGGTGCCAAAAATATACATTGGCGAGAGGAAAGCCTCTTTAACAAAAGGTGTTGGAAAAACTTGATATCCACATGCAAAATATTGAAACTTAACAACTATCTCTTACCTTGTAAAAGAAATCAACTCAAAATGAACCAAAGACCTTAACATAAAAACTGAAATTCTGAAACTACTAGAGGAAAACAAAGGAGAATCACTTCAAGATACTGGTACAGGCAATGAGTTTCTGAATAAGACTCCAAAAGCACAGGCAACAGAAGCAAAAATTGACAAACAAGATAACATTAAACCAAAAAGCCTCTGCACAGCAAAAGAAATAATCATTAGAGTTAACAATCTACAGAATGTGAGAAAATGTTTGTCAGATATTTATCTGAGAGTTAATATCCAGAAAATGTAAAGAACTCAAACTTAATTAAAAAAATCAAATTAAAATGGGTACTTCTCAAAAGAATTAAAAATGGCAATATATGAAAAAAATGCTGTATATCATTAGCCATGAGGGTAATTCAAATCAAAATTATAAGATATGATCTCACTCCACTTAGAATGGCTATTAACAACAACAAAAACAAAACAAACCAACAACAACAACAAAACAAATTCAGGTGAGGATGCGGAGAAAAAGGAACTCATATACTGTTGCTAGGAATGTAAATTAGTATAGCCATATGACAAATAGTATGGATGTTCCTCAAAAACCTAAAAATAAACTACCATATGATCCAGCTCTACCACTCTTGGGTGTATATTCAAATAAATGAAGTCAGTATACAAAAGAGATACCTGCTTGCCTATGTTTATCATAGCACTACTCCCAATAGTTACAGACTAGGTGCCTATCAACAAATGATGAAAAAATATATGTGGTGTGGTTATATGTGTGTGTGTATATGTATATATATATATATATATATATACATACACATGTAGAACATTATATACAATATGGTGTGTGTGTGTGTGTGTGTGTGTGTGTGTATGGAGAGAGAATAAAGAAAAGTAGAATCCTGTAATTTGCAGCAAAATAGATTAAACTGGAGGATATCATTTTAAATGAAATAAGTCAGACAGAAAGACAAGTACCACATGTTGTGTCTTATGTGGAAATTTAAAAAATAAGTCAACCTAAAAGTAGAATTGTGATTACCTGGGACTGGGAAGGATGCTTGGAGTGAGGGTGAGGGTGGAAGAAGGATGATTATGTATGATCAATGGATACTGTCTACATATATGAAAATATTACAAAGAATCCCATTAATATCTACAACTAATTGTTAATTTTAAAAGTATGGTAGGTTATGGAGCACAGTAACAGGGTGATGAAGGGATCAAACTATGATGGTGGATTAGCATTTTGTTTTTATATAATTGCATATGGGCAATTTGTAATCATATCTGTCATCATATAGCATTTATAAAGTATTAGGCTTTGTAAATTCATGTGCTATAATTTCGTGTTATTATCAAATGACACCTTCTCTATAGTTGACATGAGGCTCTTTGCTATTTCACTGCCTTCATTAAAAAAACGTCAAGGGTGTAACTCTGTGGTAGACTGTGTGCTTAGAATGTAAATGTATCTGGGCTCAATCCCCATTGCTAAAAAAATAAAAAAAGATAGTTTGCAGAAATTTCTGTTCTGATTTTGTACATTGTGGTTTTTAAGTGTTCTCTTGTTAATATTTGAACCATATGAAGTTGCTATTTCTATAGGTTAAAACCAGTCAGATATTGGCAATCTCACATTATTCTAATATGATCTAGTAAGTTATATGTAGCAGACACTGGAAGGCAAATACTACTAATTGGAGGAGAAACTTTGATTCAAAAATTTTTATCATTCGGTTTCATTATTGCCCCTAAGGGAATTTACACGGGTTAGTTCACCTAGCATACTGGTTTTCCCATTACTAACTGGAGCAAATTGCAGACTTTTGTCAAATTTTAACATGCTCATTCATATATAAATCATTACAGATCACTGGAAGGAAGATATAAACATGGATTATCCCCCAAATATCTAAATGTTCAGATCATTGTCCTTCTCATTTGGTAATGTAATGCTCCAAAACCACTATTTTTTTGGCAAATTGGAAAACAGTATCATGAAAAACCTTGAAGATCCTATCATTAGTTGATTAAATTATTCAATGTTTGCTAACTTGCAGACTATACCTGATGTGTTAGTCAGCTTTTTGTGACCTAAATAACTGAAAAGAACAACTTAGAGAAGGGAAAGTTTACTTTAGCTCCTGGTTTCAGAGATTTAGTCTATGGTATGCTCACTCCATCACGTTGGGCCTGAGGTGAGGCAGAACATCTTGGTGGAGGATCATTGCTCAGCTCACGTTGGCCAGGAAACAGATGGGGTTGGGCCTCAGGGCAGATGAACCCTTTCAGGGCAGGCACCCAATGACCCACCTTCTTTAGTCTTGCCCCCACTTGCCTACAGTTACAACCTAATTATCCATTCAAACTTGGATGGACTGATTAGGTTATAGCTGTCATCTAATCATTCCACCTCTGAATGTTCCTGCATTAACACAGAAACTTTTGGGGGACACATTCAAATGTAACACCTGACATATTTACATATCCTCAAACATATCTGCAGCAGAGAGATGAAACATTTCATTGTTTAAATGGAGTTACATTTAAACAACGATCTCATGGGTGTGCTTAAGGGCAGGGCCAGGCACTCACATCTGAATATTTCAGGAACTGTAGTACATTTCATGAACTAAAATATTTTATTCCCATTACTTGTCAGAAACTACATGTTAATAATGTAAGACATCCTATCTAAATCTTCACACCTGGAATTTATTCAAGCTTCCAGAGAATAGCTGTATTTTCACATTCAGGTAAAAGTAACCTTGGAGAAACAAGTGTCTTTCCGACTTTGATCTTAGAGAGGAAACCCCAAGAACTGTTGAAACTAACAGTCTGCAAAGCTTATTGATGCTCATTATATTTAATCTTTATTGTAACCCCATGAAGTATTCCCAGCAGCTGGAATAGGAAACATACAGGTTTGACGAAGATAATGATTAAGAACTGGCTTTGAACATGGAAAGCACAATTGGTGTAACATAACTTCTGCTTACTTCATTTTCCTCATGATCAAAATGAGGATCTCAATGCTTGTCTTTGTTTATCAGCCACTTACTATGTGCCAAGTAGTGTTTTAGTTACTGAAACTACAACAACAAAGATAATTTAAAAAAATCACTTTCATGGAATTTAATTTACAACATAGTATGGGAGGGATAGAAAATAAAGAAATGTATACCTCTAAGACAAGTGGTAATAATTACTATGGAGAAAACAAACCATGTCAAGAAGGAGATGTAATGATGGTAGGTGTTGCTATTTTTTAATTAGATGGTCAAGGGAAGCTCTCATTGATAATGTGCCATTTGAAAACAGACTTGAAGGAAATGAGGAAAGGAACAATGTGTAGAACTTGGTGAAAAGTCTCTAGGCAGAAAGGATAGAATGTGTAGTCTCCAAGGCCAAAGAATTCTGTTGCTCCAGGAGCATTAAGGATTCCAGTATGGCTAAAACAAAATGAATGAGGCAAAGGGTAGGTGAGGGTTGAGGGGAAGTGATGGCAGAGATTGTAATGCCTTGGTTGAAAAAGCAAGGACTTTGATTTACTCAAAGTAACATAGAAGCCCTTGGAGTATCTTGTGTAGAGAGATGATCTGACATATTTTAACAGCAATTAACCTGCTACTCTGTTGAGGATAGATGGAAAAGGGCAAAGACAGAAAGGAGATAATCTATGAAGACTAGTGCTATAATCCAGGTTAGAGAAGGGGAGCTGTGCCATATGAGTAGGTATGGAGATTGTGAGAAGTGCTCATATTCTGGTTATATTTTACCTTTCTTATTGAAAAATGCTAAACATAGATAAAAGAATAGATAATGAACATCTATGTACATATGACACAGTTTCAACAACTGTCAATAAATAATTTCATTTAATCAATATTTCCACAAATTTTCTCTATTTTGTAATATTTTGTAGCAACATCTATACATCATATAACTTAGTCCACAATTATTTCAGTATATATCATTAAAAGAAGTTTTAAAACAACCATAGTATTGTAATTATATCTAAAATGCTTAAAATAATTAATATTCCCAGATTATGTATTTTAAAGATAGAGGAGTCAAAACTGACTGAAATTTTTGACTAAAGCAACTGGTAGTATTATATTAACACTTCACATAGAGAGAACACTGTGGGAGGAGATTTGGTTAGTGGAGTGAATTAAGAATTTGGTGTAGAACCAATTGAGTTTAAGATGTTTATTGGCTATCCAAATAGAAATCTTTATGTTGGCAGATGTCTGAAATTTCAGAAGAAATTAGGGTAGATATAGAAATTTGGGAGTTTACAGCATATAGAGGTATTGAAAGTTGACACTGACATCATCAAAAGAGTATAAGTGGAGAAGAGGTGTGAGAAGTGAAATCTGAGGGCACTCCAAACATTCAGTCAGCAAGGACAGAAGAATTGGCTAATGAAATGGGATGGTAATCAAGAGTGATGCTCTGAAAACCTAGTGAAAAAAAAGTATTTCAACATCATATTAGGGAAAAACTAAAAGCAGTTCCTCCATGAATCAGGAACAAGACAAGGATATCTACTCTTACCTGTCCTATTCAATATAGTACTAGGTGTTAACCAGAGAAATTAGACAAGCTAAGGAAATAAAAGGGATATGAATAGGAAAGGAAGAAGTCAAACTATCATTTCTACTATTTGTAGATAATATGATTCTATCCTCAGAAGGTAAAAAAAACTTCTCCAGAAGACTTTCAGAACAGATTAAAAAAATTTAGCAAAGTACAGAATACAAAAATCAACAGCTTTTCTATACATCAATAATGAATCCACTGTGTGTGTGTGGGAAGGGGGAACCATGAAAGCAATTCCATTCAAGAAGGAAAATAAAATGACAAGAAATAAATGTAACCAAGGAGGTGAAATACCTCTACAATGAAAATTCTAAAACACTGAAGAAAGAAATTGAAGAAGATACTAAAATATGGGATAAAACATGTTCTTGGATAGGCAAAATTATTATTGTTAAAATGGCCACATTAAGAAAAGCAAGCTAGAGATTTAATGCAATCACTATCAAAATACTAATGAAATTTATATATTAAAATTTTTATGAAAAAAAAAAAGACCCAGAAGAGCCAAAGCAATTCTGAACAAAAAGAGCACTGCTGGAGACATCATAATATCAGATTTCAAATTATACTCTGGAGCCATAGTAACAAAAACAGGATGGTACTGGCATAAAAAAGACAGACCAATAGAATAGAAGACACAGAGACAAACCCACACAGATACAATCATCTGATCCTTGATGAAGGCGTCCAAAACACATCAGAGAAAAGATAGCCCTTTAAACAAATGGTGCTGGAAAAATTGAGTATACATATATAGAAGAATGAAACTAGATCCCTATCTCATCCTGAACAAAAGTGTGTTAGAAATACCGAGTCGATGCAATATATCAAACACATGCTCAGAAGTGGGTTGGCAAGGCAAAACTGTACCTCAGCAGAAGGCTCCTAAAGGAGCTCCTAAAGGGAATCCAGCAAGCAAGCACACCTGGGTGGGCAGTCCTCCAATATTTATTCTTAAGGAATTACTTCCTCTAGCTCTGATAGGAAGAGTTTGGGGGTAAAAATCTATGCATGATTAGCTAATTTAAAATTGGGGCAGGCGGGGCTGGGGTTGTGGCTCAGTGGCAGAGCACTTGCCTAGCATGTGTGAGGGACTGGGTTTGATTCTCAGCACCGCATATAAATAAATAAAAATTAAAGGTCCATTGGCAACTAAAAAAAATTTTTTTAAAAATTGGAACAGGCATGGAAAATAGCTACAGATATGATTGGATTCCTATTAGGGAATTTTTAAAAATAGCTCCATTCTGACCACATGGTTTCCTAAGGTAAGATGATGCTATTATATATATGAAACTTAAGTTACAGTAAACATGCCTGTGTTGCATTACAGGTTTAACTTTGATAGAAAAGAAAAAATAAATCTTGCAAAAGTTCTCAAAGACCTAGGAATTAGGACAGAGACTATGTCAGGACAGAAAGTATGGTCACATCATTCGGGTCTTCATACATGTACCTAGGGTAATGATGTCCATCCCACTATCTTTCCTACCCCCATTTTTCCTCCTTACCTCTCCCTCCCCTTTGCCCTAACTAAAGTTCCTCTATTCCTCCCATGCTTCCCTTTCCCACCCCCATTATGGATCAACATCCACTTATCAGAAAAAACATTCAGCCTTTGTTTTTTTGGGATTGGCTTTCTTCACTTAGCATGATATTCTCCAACTCTGTCCTTTTACCTGCAAATTCCATGATTTTATTCTCTTTTAATGCTGAGTACTATTCCATTGTGTATATATACCACAGTTTCTTTATCCATTCATCTATTGAAGGGGATATAGTTGTTTCCACAATTTAGCTATTGTGAATTGTGCTGCTATAAACATAGATGTGGCTGCGTCAACTGTATCATAAACCGAGGAGTGTGATAGCTGGGTCAAATGATGGCTCCATTCCAAGTTGTGGTGGACATGTTTTATAAGGTCTAATCCCATTCAAGAGGGAAGAGCTCTAATGACTTCTTAAAGGCCCCACCTCTTAATATTATCATATTGGCAACACCTCAATTTTGAATGAGCCAACACAAGTGAACAATGTGATCAGTGATAAGGTACCCTTTCAAAACATACCTTGGGTTGGGTGGGGGTTGGGGGTATGAGACGACAGAAAAGAAGACTTGGATTTTAATAGGAGGAGAAAGACAGGGGAAAGGCCATGGGGACAAGAAACTGGAAACAGACAAAGGTACTACAACTCTTAAGCAATGCTAATTTAAAATGGTATCTGAAGAACAAAGAGGCATATCAAAGCAAATAAAAAGTCCTGGTAGTGACAAGTGTGGTGGTGTGGAAAGAACAGTGAATTTGGAAGCAGGGGCCAGTCATTATCTAATTTGATTTAATTTAATTTTAGAACAGCCTGAAGAGTTATTTATTTTTACAAATTAGCAAGTAGAGGATATAGGGATAACATTATCAATTTCACCAAATTTTATGAGGATTAAATAATGTTAGGTATGTGTATTAAACTTCTTGAGGGCATCATCATTTTAAAACTTGCATAATGCTAGGTACAATTTGGAATTCAATGCACAATTTGCTGAATACTTTTAATGAAAAATAGAACCAGGTGGACTCTCCAAGATGGCCACGAATAGAGTGCATCACGCCCCGTGTACTGCATCACTGTGCAGGTGAATAACGAGTTAGAATGACAAAAAACTATCTTGTTAGGAATTTACAGCAAAATGGGGGTACACCGAAACCTAGAGGAAGGATTTCCAGCACCGAGGTCCGGTAATTGAATCTCAAACACGAGCCAACTGTGCGATCGGAGATCCAGGCTGACTGATCTGCGCAGCCCACCCCACGGCTACAGACGGCGGGGCGCTGCCGAGAAGCGACCAGTAATCAGAGAGAATCGTTGCTACGGATTCTGTGGAATCCTGCTGGCTGTGCCCTCACTGAGCCCCGGGCTGAGTTCGGGATTTCAGGCGGGGAGGAAACAGTCCAGTTCTATCCCCTACAACGGAAACTCCAAGGAAGCCAGCGGCCACCATCTTGGAGACCTGACATAACCACCGCCAGTCTCCGACAGATTGCAACAATAAAACAGGTGTGTGTTACTCAACCCATCTCCCATACAGCAGGGAATTCGCATAAAATCTCTCCTAGGCTTTCCGGGGAAGGGATTATCAGAACGAGCCTGCATAAAGACACGGGGAAAGCTAGAGACACCTGACCTCCAACTCCCCCTCCCATCAGCGGCAAAAACGAAACCTGTCTTGCCAGTGCTGGGGGAGGGGCAAGCGGGAAAAATCAAAACAATAGAGTGCTGGGGGTTCCCAATAGCCACCCTCCACACCCAGCAAACGGCAGGCCCAGAGTACAGTTTGAACTGCCGAGAGGCATCACTCAGGGGAA
>NW_026000174.1:5988039-6037226 GCF_001458135.2 Marmota marmota marmota
GAAGAGCATGAGGAAAAGATTAACATTAAACAGAGTCGAGTAGGGGGAGAGAAAGGGAGAGAGAGAAGGGAAATCATATGGAAATGGTAGGAGACCCTCAATGTTACATAAAATTACACATAAGAGGTTGTGAGGGGAAAGGGGGTGGGGAAACAAGGGAGAGAATTGAACAACAGCAGATGAGGTAGAGAGGGAAGATGGGAGGGGAGGGGAGGGGGGATAGTAGGGGATAGGAAAGGTAGCAGAATACAACAGTCACTAATATGCCATTATGTAAAAATGTGAGTGTGTAACCGATGTGATTCTGCAATTTGTATTTGGGGTAAAAATGGGAGTTCATAACCCACTTGAGTCAAATATATGAAAGATGATATATCATGAGCTTTGTAATGTTTTGAACAACCAATAAAAAAAATAGAACCAAACACAAGTCCTATTGCACAACTACATGCTCAATAAATGGTTATTGACTCTAAAGACCAGCAGCTAAAAATAAAATGAATGATGGTGATGTAGAAAACTATATACATCACATTTCTTCTCTACTTAAATTTAGGTGCCTATATTTGTATATTTTCCTAGGTAAACACCAGGGGTATTTAAAAATTCCCCAATTTACATATCTTTTACTCAAATGATAACAATTTCTCTCTTTTTTTATTATAGTTCTAGGGATTGAATACAAAAGTGCTTTAAGGACTACTGAGCTACATCTCTGGTCCATTTTATTTTAACAGTATCTCACTAAATTGTCCAAGCTGGCTCAAGCTTGCCATCTTCTTGCCTTAGTCTCCAGAATAACTGAAATTAATTGGCAACACACTTGGCAACAATCTCTTAATGAACTAAGGCTAAAGAGTAGATTTTTAAACACACACACATGTATATGCATATATATCTATTTTCTACTTAAAAAATTGTATTTTTAATAATAAACATTCTCTTATGTTATATTAAAAATAAAATTCACATCAATGTAAAGGAGGAAACAAATCATAAAGCCTAATTCAATGGCTCTATCTTAGTATCATATTTGGCTTGCAAAAAAAAGGAGAGTCAATAATGTAGTTCCTCTTATTAGTTAACTATCAGTTTTAACAAAAGACAGTTATTGATTCCCCCCTTATATTGAAGTCTAAATAAAGCATTTTATGGGACCTTTTGTAGAAGTTTCAAACTGGGAAGTGGCTTTAACATCAACTCTAAAGAAAAAAATGTTAATAATAATTATATTTTTTCTGTCAACTATCCTTCCAATCTCAGGTGTCCACAGTATATATCTTTCTGCTCATTCTAGTATCAGTACCCAAGTACACAGAAAACATTTGATGTTTGTTGTATGGATCCTTGAATTCAAAGAAACATTGACAATCTTTGTTTAACATGTAATAAAAAAGGAGGCAGAATGGGTGTTGGGGCAGGCCCCAAATGGCTAGAAATATGCTTCCTCCCGAGGCTTCCAGAGAAGTATGTTATGTTTTTAGTGTGTGACAAAGGCCATTAATTGGCTATGTTATGGTTGGTGTGTAGTCAAGGTCAGAAACACTCTGATTCAGTGTTTGTACTTGAGATCATAAACATTTGCTTGTGAGCATGCACCCACTAATGTAACCTGATGGCAGTGTCCTTTCTTTGTTTTGACTGTATATAATAAGGGGGCTAAATGGAACTGGCTTGGGGCTAAAGCTGAAGCTGGAGGCTGTTACCACTCTGAATAAACATGTCTATGTCCTAACTTCCTCTTATATTTTCTACCTATTGAGCTTGAACCTTGCTTCCTGGGTCTGAGCCCCCTTAATGACAATGGGGTAATAGAATGCTGGATTAAGAGTTTAAGTGATTCACTTACTAACTTCAATTTTGTGCTATATAAATGTGACCTTTAACAATACTTACAGCAGTCAGGGTCTGTTTCTGCATTTATCAGGTGCTTTTAACCCTGGCTGAAAATTAAAATCATCTGGTGAATAACTATTGATACATGGCATCTAGTCCCACAAATTCTGACAAATGTGGTTTGGGAGGAGATCCAGTATGTTAGTCAGCTTTTTTGCTGCCATGACCAAAAGACCTGACAAGAACAATTAGAGGAGGGAAAGTTTATTTTTGGGCTCACAGTTTCAGAAGTCTCAGTACAGACAGCCGGCTCCATTCCTTGGGAATTAATGTGAGGCAAAGCATGACAGCAGAAGAATGGTGGAGGAAAGTCGCTCAGGACATAGTGATCAAGTAAAGAGAGACTCCACTCTCTAGGGACAAAAAATATATCCTTAATGCATACTTCCAATGACCTCCTCAAGCCACATCCTACCCGACTTTAGTTACTACTCAGTTAATCCCTATCAGGGAATTAATTCACTGACCAGGTTAAGGCTCTCATAACCCAATAATTTCAATTCTAAACCTTCTTGCATTGTCTCACACATCAGCTTTTGGAGGGCACCTAATTATTGGGGGTCAAGGGCCAGTGTCTCAGTAGGGGTTCTTCTTCCTGCCCAGAGGGTGTAAGCCACACTAAAACTTAAAATCTCAAATAATTAGTGAATAACAATACACAAATACTCAGAAATATATTTACACAAAGCAAAGCCCCTGATAGATCTAGTCCACATGGGTTCTGGAACTTGACAAAGGCAAATTGGCTCCAGTGGTTCATTTAAGGTGGTACATCAAAGGTAGGAATAAGGTTTCAAAGGCAAGAGTCTTGCTTGTGATGTCTTGCAGTCATCTTGGCAAGTCACACTCATCTCAGGTGCTGTGTGGACCCTGGCAGAGTGGAACAGAGACTCACACTGTCCCTGGGCAGTTGACCAGAGGAAACATCCACTGGTCATTCCCAGACCTCCACAAGGCTCCATGCGCAGTGACCCACATGCAACCCATGGACGGCTCCTGATACCTAATATTTAAACCATAACACCCGGGCACCATTGTTTTTTGTCTTGTTATTTTGGTGCTGAGGATAGAAGATCCTAAACATGTGCTCTATTACTGAACCATGTCCTCACCCCCTTTATACTCTTAAAGTTCCCTAGGTAGCCAGGTGCAGTGGTGCACTCTGGTAATCCTTGGGAATCTAAGGCAGGAGGACTGCAAATTTGAGGCCTTTCAGCAACAAAAACCTGTCTTACCATAAAAAGGGCTGGGATTTAGTTCAGTGGTAAAGCACTCTTGGGATCAATCCCCAGTACCAAAAATAAAACAAAACAAACAAAACCCCAAAAATAAAACAAAAGTTCCCCCTGGTGATTTAAATGAATAGTTCATGATAAGATCCACTGCTTTAAATGATTTCCAAGGTCTCTCCAGTTCTAAAATGCTAAGAATTGATGAGGTACAATATTTACAAATTCAGTAATTATTTCAAGAGGTTAATAAAAGAAGCTGGAAATTTGGGGGTGGATTTTTAGAATCATTCCCAAAGAGTATAAATCCTGGGATATTTATTACTTAATGATAATTCATGGCAGGCCATACACTGTGATTTACTTACAAATGGTTTAGCCATAAAATATGAACAAAATGTTCAGGTAATAATCTTAACCCAATCATCTTGTAAGGTATTGGGGACAGACGATAAAGCGCATAACTTGCTCTCTGTAAGGAACTTAATATGTTTAGGAAATTCTCGTTAAGGTGGGACCTCAGTGGGTCCTCAGTTTAGGGCGAATCAGATGTAAACCCAAAGCAATGGAGAAGACTCCTGTATAGTTTAGCAATACAAACTATTTCAAATTCACCTGTTTGGTGGATTTGAAAACCCCTCAAGTTGGGAACCTAGTTTAGGTAATTACAAATTGATAGTGTTTCCAGGCACTAGGCAGAAACAAATGGAAACCCTCCGCAGAAAACACTTCTCCAGTCCTCAAAGAATTCTTGTAACTATTTCCCAAAGAAAAATAGTCCAGTTTAGTCTGCAGCCAGCACAGACGGTGTGAACAGTTCAGTCATGCAGTAAAATCCTCAGGGAGTTTAAATTAAAGACACAGACAACGTTTTACCTTTAAACCAGCTCCAGGACGGCCCCTCCAATCCTCAGCCTCAAGCTCCCCAGGGGGGCAGGGAACTTTTACTGAAGAGGCCAGTGAGAGAGCTAGCACGCTAGGGAGAGGGCTTTTATTGGAGAACAAAGAATTCTGGGGAAAATCCCATCCAATGAAGGTCAAGGGGGCAGTGTTGCAAGGTCAGGTGCGATGATTGGATCTTTGGGGCAGTGGTGAGACCCGCCTCCACACAGACAAGCTCTCAAACCCAAGAGGGGTGGGGAAAGCTCTGCCACATTAAAAGTGTCTGAGCGCCTCACACCCAGCTGGGGAGGAAACTCAGTCACATGCAAGGATGTTCTCCCACAGTCCAGCCAAACTCAGTCTAGGAGAAAATGTGACACCATGAATGAGAATGAGGAGAAAACAATATGACACTGTAGGCCTATTAAGAATGTATAGTACGAGAAGAGGAATGGCTGGGTCAAATGGTGGTTCCATTCCCAGCTTTCCAAGGAATCTCCATACTGCTTTCCAAATTGGCTGCAGTAATTTGCAGTCCCACCAGCAGTGAATGAGTGTACCTTTTTCTCTGTATCCTTGCCAACACTTATTATTGTCTTCATAATAGCTACCATTCTTTTTTCTTTTTTAGAGAGAATTTTTTTAATATTTATTTTTTAGTTTTCGGTGGACACAACATCTTTATTTTATTTTTATGTGGTGCTGAGGATCGAACCCAGTGCCCTGCGCATGCCAGGTGAGCGAGATATCGCTTGAGTCACATACCCAGCCCCATAGCGGCCATTCTTACTGGAGTGAGATGGTATCTTAGAGTAGTTTGGATTTGCATTTCTCTGATTGCTAGAGATGATGAGCATTTTTTTCGTATATTTGTTGATTGATTGTATATCCTATTCTGAGAAGTGTCTATTCAGGTCCTTGGCCCATTTATTGATTGGATTATTTGTTTTTTTTGGTGCTTATCTTGTTTAGCTCTTTATATACTCTAGAGATTAGAGCTCTATGATGTGTGAGGGGTAAAAATTTGTTCCCAGGATGTGGGCTCCCTGTTCACCTCACAGATTATTTCTTTTGCTGAGAAAAAACTTTTTAGTTTGAATCCATCCCATTTGTTGATTCTTGGTTTTAATTCTTATGCTATAGGCGTCATATTAAGGAAGTTAGGGCCTAGCCCCACGTGATGAAGATTAGGGCCTACTTCTATTAGATGCAGAGTCTCTGGTTTAATTCCTCTTCTCAGATTATACCCAAAGGACCTAAAAACAGCATACTACAGGGACACATCCACATCAATGTTTATGGCAGCACAATTCACAATAGCTAAACTATGGAGCCAACCTAGATGTCCTTCAGTGGATGAATGGATAAAAAAAAAAAAAGTGGCATTTATACACAGTGGAATATTACTCAGCAATAAAAAAGAATAAGATCATGGCATTTGCAGGGAAATGGATGGCATTAGAGAAGATTATGCTAAGTGAAGTTAGCCAATCCCCCCAAAACAAATGCTGAATGTTTTCTCTGATATAAGGGGGGAGGTGACTCAAAGTGGGGTAGGGAGGGAGAGCTTGGGAGGAAGATTATCTCTAGATAGGGAATAGGGGTGGGAGGGAAAAGGAGGGATAAGGGGAATAGCAAGGATGGTGGAAGGAGACAGTCATCATTATACAAAATAGATGTATGAAGACGTGAATTTGGTGTTAATATACCTTATATACAAACAGAGATATGATAAATTGTGGTATAAAGGTGTCTTAATAATTGTAATGCAAAAAAATACGAGAACTCACGTATAATGGCATAATTTGGTGTGAACATATATAGAGTTACGAAAAATTGTGCTGTGAATGGATAATTATGAATGTAATGCATTCCACTATTGTCATGTATGTAAGAAAAAAAAAAGAATGAATGTAGACCAGAAATATTTACTGTGTTGAAAGCACTAACAGACAACTTGAAAATATTTACAAGTAGTAGTAAACCTTAAAATGTGATGCAGATTTGAAAAAGAATAAATTTAGCTTTAGAAATAAGATATATAATTTTGAAAATAATGGATAGGTAGAAAAATAGTTTAGACACAGTTGAATAACTCAAAAGAAAACAAAGATGAAATATAAGAAAAATATTGAGACAGAAGATAATGAGAATCTGTAATTTATTGTTTAATTGGAATTCTAGAATAAGAAGAGGAACATAATGGGATAGAGGCAATACTTGAAAAGATTATGGTTGAGCAGAATTGATAAAAGGTACCAATCTACAGATTCAGTAAGCTTAATACATTTCAAGAACAATTAATAAAAAGATATCCATATTTCAACACATCACTAGTAGAACTAAGGAACACTAAAGACAAGGAGAATAAAAACATCCAAAAAGAAAAATGTCAGATTACTTTCAAAGAAAATGCAATTAGACAGAAGGCTTATGTCCCAACAGCAATGACAGCCAGAAGACAATGGAAATGGCATTGTGAATTGAAAGAAAATGACTCCCAATCTGGACTTCTACACCCAGAGAAAACAGTTTTAAGATTGAGGCATGTTATGGTTTGGATGTGAAGTATCCTCCAAAAGCTCACATGTGGGACAATGCCAAGAAGGTTTAGAGGAGAAATGATCGGGTTGTGAAAGTTTTAATCCAATCAGTGAATTAATCCTGATAGGGACTAACTGAATGGTAACTGAAGGTGAGTAGAGTGTGGTAGGAGGAGGTGGGTCACTGGGGGCATGCCTTTGGAGTATATATTTTGCATCCTGTGAGTGGAGTCTCTATATTCTGATCATCAAGTGAGCTGCTTCCTTCTGCCACACTCTTCTGTCATGATATTCAGCTTTACCTTGAGGCCTAAGGAATGGATCCTGCTATCTATGAATTGAGACCTCTGAAACTGTGATTCCCCCAAATAAACTTTTCTCCCTCTACAATTGTTCTGCTCAGGTCTTATAGTCACAGCCACAAAAAAACTGACTAAACCAGGGCAAAATAAAAACAGTTTTATATGAATAAGCAGCACAATCAAGTAAATAATGAAGAACTGAGTTTGGCATTAAGGGAACCACAACAAAAGAAACTCTGAAGGATATATTTTAGGCCAAACTAAAGTGACAGAGGGTCTGGGATGTGAGATAAATCAAATGAAGAATAAAGAATATGATAAAAAATGAGAGCAAATCTAAAAAACAAACCAACAAAAACCTCCAAAAAAGTGACCATAGAAACTAATATTTCGAAGACTTAAAAATATATAATTTGAGAGACGGGCAAATGAAATAAAAAAAGATATGAGGTCGTTGGGAAAGGGTTTTAAGCATTGACTATTAGCTTCATACTTTGATAAGTTTGCATGTTGTAATTCCTAGGGTAAAAACAAAGGGTGTTTAACTTCCAAACTAAGAAGAAAAAAAACTCCCCCCAGGAATAATAAAAATAATTGACTGAAAAAGAAAGTATATAAAATATTGAATTAGGACATATAGAAAACACGAAGTAAGATGGTAGCTATAAGCCCAAGTCTATTTTAATGATTACATTTTTAATGGACTAATTGATACAGTTAGAGGACAAAGATGGTCAAATTAGACAAGAAATCCAAACCCAACTATGAGTTTGTATCACATCTAAGACAAAAAGATACAGAGAGGCAGAAAATAACCTATTGCAAATACTAACCTAAACCAAGCTAATGTAGTCCAGTAATGACAATTAGATGTTAGAGCAAAAAACACTGTGATGAAAAGGGACTTTCATGATGAAATCAGGATGATACATCTGGGAGATACATGATTTAATTTGTGACTAATAACATAGATTCAAAGTAAGATAAAAACTGAAAGAACCAAAAGGAGAAGCACATTTATAGTCAGAGGGAGATTTTAACATCCTTTTCAGTAATTGGTAGAGAAGTAGGGAGAAATCATCCACAAAGAAATAACCAGAATAAATCTTTTGTGTATGGAAATTAAGAAGCACATTTGTAGTAAGGTGTGGTAGATGCCTGTAATTTCAGCTACTTGGGAGGCTGAGCCAGGAGGAGTGAAAATTTCAGGCCAAGCTGAGCACATTGGTACACACCTATAATCCCAGCTACTCTGGAGGCTGAGGAAGTAGGTCTGTAAATTCAAGGCCAGTCTGGGCAACTTAGCAAGACCTTGTCTCCAAATAACAATAAAAATGGATGGGGATGTAGCTCAGTGGTAGAGTGCTTGGCTAGCCTGAGTGAGGTTCAAACTCTAGTAAACCAATCTGAGGGGAGCGGGGGAGGTGTGTGTGTGTGGGGCAGGGGGGAGATGTTTATAAATAATTCATGAGTCAAAGAAACCACATGGAAATTATAAAGTTTTTCAACTAAATGAAGACAGAAACCTAACATACAAGTTTGGTCTCCAGAGAAAGTCTAGATAGAAGACAGACTTTGATTTAAACAGTCAATGAGTGGTAACTGTAGATAAGTGGATGAATTCAACCAGGGAGTACACGTAGAAAAGAAACAACAATAGAACACTAAGAAGTACCATATTTTAAAACATAGGCAAATAAAAAGGTAGTCCAGGGCAATAAGAAGGGATGATCAGAAAGTAGCTTGGAGACTTGGGCAAGCAAGTCTTGCCAAGGCCTCCATGTTTCAAAGGAGGCTTATGTTTTGGAGTGCTTTTCTCAATGTTTTCTAAATTCTCCTCTTTAACCAAGGCCAGACCTGGTCCTGTATGGAATCTGGTTACCACAAGTACTTCCCCTTGAAATTTTCTAAGTCTCACTGTTGTACCTGGGACAGTATAATTTCTCCCATTTGAGATAATTGCCAACACTCTACACCATCCTGGTTATATACTAAAAACGCTTAGAAGCTGTGGGACTTGTGCCTATGAAATTACCCTAGAACTGAAGAGTTGATCTCTCCCATTGGCTGAAGCACTATTTCTTTTACAATATGGCATATAATTGGGCTACCAGAATGGTGCTGGCACATTTAGGTGACTTTCTTGCACATTGGAAAATGTGCAGGAAACCTTGGCTGTTGGGATTGAGTTGTTGGGGAACCTGTGCATGGATTCTTTCTGATCTGCGAGGGTATGGCAGTTCCTTATCCTATCTGTTTCCTGCAGGTTTTATATCTTTTGTCAGACCATGCCTGTTTCCTTTGAGGTATTTTGTTGCTGTTGTTGGTACTAAGGATTGAAACCAGGGCCTTGGCATACTAGGCAAGCACTCTATCACTGAACTATATCTCTAGTCCTTTTGATTTTTGAGATGATCTTGCTAAGTTGTCAAGGCTGACCTTATATTTGCAATCCTCTGCCTCAGCCTCTAGAGTTGGGATTTCAGGAGGTCGTCACTGTACCTGTGTTGGGTTAGGCCTAAAATGGCTATAGTTTTTAGGTCTCTTGTTTAGGCTTCCAGCAGGCTGTTTTTTAGTGTGTAGTCAGGAGTAGGAACCAGCTATATTATGGTTAGTCAAAAACAGAAATACTCTGATTCAGCAAGTATACTCAAGGTTGTAAACTTCTGATCACACGCCCCCTTATGTAATGTGTTGGCAGCGTGGCTTCTTTGGCCCACATATAAAAAGGACCTATGGAAAACACTAGGGGTTAAAAAGGGGACAAAAATGGAACTGGTTGGGGGCTAGATGCGAAGCTGCAGGCTATCCCCACTTCTGAATAAAACATGTCTACTATCCTACTGTGTCTTACATCTTCTTCCACCTGCCAGGACCCTGAATCTGAGTGCCTTACATGACAATTGGTGTCGTTGTCAGGATGTTCTGCAAGGTAAGAGGGATCAACCCTGTCAGACAAGAGGGATTTGTGGCCACAGAGCAGCATGTACACTTGGTTGACAAGGTTCTATTAGCATGAACTTCTGTGTAGAGTTGGGATACAGTGAATGGGTTCCCTGTGAGCATAGAGAAGATCTGATTGTCCTGTAGTGAACAGGGACTGGGCAGAATGAAATATGAATTGAACCACAGAGCTCCTGAATCTGTTTCTTGGGTCTGAGCACCCTGTATAACAGGCTGGCCCTTTGAGACTGTTGTTCCGAAATGCTAGTGGGTTCTTCCAATGTCCTTGTTTCCAACTGATAGTGACATTGTGCTCTCCAGGTCTGGGCTTAATCTTGCTGATGGAGGAATGGATATTCCTTGCATAAAGGAAACCATTCTTCTTGTTCCACCCATGGACCTCTTGCCTGTCCTTCCTGGGTGTTTGCAAACTCTGAAAGAGATCAGTCTGGGAATGCAGTAATTATAGCTTAAAAAGCTTGAGAAGTTATGGTTGGAATATGTGTCCAATGCTTATGTTACAAAAGCCCAAATAAAAATATATGACCAGAAAATGAATTATTCTTTTCCTGGGTAGAACTTGCATTTTCTGTAATCATTATTGATGTAGTTAATTCACCTTGAGAGATTCACTGGAAGACAGTATTAATAGTGGCACAATGAATGCAGCATCATAAATAATGTAATCAGCATTAAATAATGGTATTAGGGAACTGCAGAAGCAAGATCTATATAGTTAAATACAAATAGGTTCCGAAGAGTCATTGCACTGTGAATCCTAACAACATTACTACTCTTATTGCAGTGGAAGATACGAAATTTGCATGTGACAAAAAGAACATAGACTATTTCCTAGTTTAGAGATTATGTCTGTTTATTAAGAATTATTGCATATACAGATTAGACAATAAACATATATCTCTTTTCTACTCATTTTTCTAAATCTTCACTGATAAACCACTCTACATGGGCTCATACCTTTTGTAAATATTTTAAATTAAATTAGACAAGGCTTTGGGGGAAAAAAAAAAGCCCTATGGTGGAACCTGATAAAAGAAGAGCAGAAATTAGGAGAAATCAGAAACCATGAGAATATATCTTAGAAACAGAGGAAGTTCAAAGAGATCAAATTAAAATAAGGAATGTAATGATATTGGGCTAAAGAAAGAAAGAAGCTTTTCTAAGGAAATTAATGCAGAACTATTTGGGGATAAAATGTTGTATTTGCAGCTTATTTATTTAATTTTTTAAAACTTTTTCTTTAAAGACTTTGAGGCACTATGGAAAGATCTTACTGGTACATATGAAAAAAGATAGACATGATCATGATTGAGAGAAAACAATTTAATCAGTAAACTTTAATGCCTGTTAGCTAATCCTGAAGCTGAAGTTCTGGAAATATGACATGCTACAGAGCTGAAAGGAACAGGTAATTAGTATTCTCCTTCTTCTTCATCCTCTCCTTCAACAGAATCTATGCCAGGTTCCTCATAATCTATCTTTAGGGCAGCCATGTCCTCATGGGCCTCAGAAAACTCTCCTTCCTCAGTCCCCTCACCCACATATCAGTGAACAAAAGCACATTTGGCATACATCAGATCAAACTTGTGATCCAGGAGAGCTGTAGCTTATCTTTAAACAGACCAGCAAAAACATATACACATATATGTATATGTGTGTACACACACAGACACAGAGAGAGAGGGAGGGGGAAATAAGCATATAGAAAAGGCAGAATTTAAAGATAATTGAATCTGGATGGTATGATTAGATGCTGTATCACTGTAGTATTCTTTTAGCCATTGTACTTGCAAATTATAAAAATAAAAAGCTGGGGGGAGATGGGCAAGTGTGGTAAGCCATTCTTATAGACCGTGGCCGCCATTAGAAGATGGCGCTGGCTTCCACTGTGGCCTGTGATAAACAACTCCTTTTATGGAGAGTTGGCGCGCAATCCCTTACCACCCTATGAGAGAGATCCACGTGGCGGCTTAGGATTGGTATGCGGGGGGCTTTATTAAGCTGTGCTTGGGTGTGCCGGGCGCGGGCGCTAGAAGATGATACATGACTCAAGGCCTGAATAAACTGTTGAAAGAAGAATCCTGTGTCGTGTTTCCCTGGCTGGCGAGGGGTCGCGACAGGCAAGAAGGTAAAATACAGGAGGTATAGGTATATATTTTGTTTTTCTGGAATAAGATCCCAACAAAGATGAATGTAATGGTATAACAGTACAAACAGACTAGCACCAACATGGTGCTCATCATTTTCTTAGACTGTAGGAAAGAAGTTATGGGGGACTATAGACAAGTAAGTAAGTATGGGTGTGGGAAGTTCAGGGAATACTAGGTGATCTTAATACTCTTCATGAAGTAAGAAAAGAAGAATAGCAATAGCTTGGTGGCATAAAGATTGTGAAGATTTGGAATCATTTTCTGTGAGATATGACAAAGGAAGCTGTTTTAGTCAGCTTTTCTTCTGCTGGGATCAAAAGACCTGATAAGAACAATTTTAGAGGAGGAAAAGTTTATTTAAGGCTCACAGTTTCAGAGGTCTCAGTCCATATGCAGCAGGCTCCATTGCTCTGGGCCCAAGGTGAGGCAGATCATTATGATGGAAGAGTGTGGTGGAAGAAAGTGGCTTAGGACATGGCACCAGAAAGTAGAGAGCACCACTCACCATAGGCAAAATCTATACTCCAAAGGCTTGCTCCCAATGGCTTACCTCCTCTAGCCACATACTACCTGCCTATTGTTACCACCTAGTTAATCCATTCAAACAGACTAATACATTGATTAGGTTAAGGCTTTCAAACCTATTTGTTTTACCTCTAAACTTTTTTTGCGATGTCTCACACGTGAGATTTTGGAAGATACCACATATCCAAAACATAACAGAAGCTGACCAGGGATACTGTAAAATATTTCACAGGACACAGCTGAAGTGCTGCTTGGAGTGTGGAAACTACTCCTTTTTTTTGGCTTCTATGAGCATTCCAAGTGTATCTTCTGTCATAGAACATAATATGCCCCCCCCCCCCCGCCCTCAAAAAAAGAACATAGTCCAGTTGTTTTATCACTCTACTTCTACTAGACAATGAGTTTGAATTAAGGGGGCCTAACTTTCATTTTTGAGTTTCTATAACAAGCACAGTACCTGGTATATAGTAAGCATTCAATGAATATTTATTAAAAAATGATTGTGCATATAACTTCTAAAAATGTAAGTTTTTATTGATTTCTTCTTAGCTGCTGGGTTAACCACTTCTCTTTCATGCTCCCATAGCAACATCTGTGTGTGTAACACCCATTACAAATCTTGGATCAGAAAATACCAGATCTCAGCTGAACAGTTAAGATTTTATGTTTGATTTCCAAAGGCTTTATTTTCTGATTTTAACAAATACTTTTAAAAAGCAAATTTAACAATATTACTATCTGTAATCAACATAAGATAAAGTGCTCAATAATCTAAATAAACAGTATTCTGGATAAAATCCGGGGGGGGGGGGATATGGTTTTACACTTTAAAAGACCCAGTATAGTCCCTTTCTTATTTACTTCTGTCAGAGTGTTCAAAATGTAAAGAATGCTCCCCATGCCACTGGAGGGAAGTTTCCAAACAGATTTACCTTTACCTAAAAGTTGAAGAATTGAGTTCAGGTGACTTTTTATGAAAACAATTCAGGTGACCAAGTACTTTTAGTATCAGAAACTGAAGATGGAAGGCAATATTTGACTTCTGAAAAACAATCAAGTCCAAGAATTGACTCTTTGGAAATCCAGCCTGACTGTTTACAGTTATATTTAGGAGTTTTCTGTTTTGCAACTATTTCTGTAGACATATTCTTAAACTTTTTCTTGACTAAAAATACATCAGTTCTTTGCTTGACTTGCTTTAGTTTCTTTCTTGGTAATTCTCTTTGATCAGGAGAATTATGGGCAGTAAAGCACTTCTTTAGACCTATGACTTGGAATCCAAGCGTATCTTTTTTTGTGGTAGGAGGGACCCATTCCTCAATATCAGTTTCAAGACACTCAGAAATACTACAATTGCTGAACATCTCCGGGCTTCTGAATCTCTGGCTATGTGTTTTCATGTGTTTTGAGCAGCTTGGGTTGGCTGGCTGTTTGTCATTTTCAGGAGAAATCCTTATTTTTTTATGGTTAGCATCAAGATCTGAATAAAAGGCAGGCAATTTTTTGAAAGCTTCATTTATCCCATTAATTTTTTGGTGGAATCTTGCAATTGGAGTTGACTGTGAACATGGAACAAAGTCTTGGCTCTCTTCAAGGTCACATTCTGAATCTGACTGAAAATGAGGTGGAGGAGAGTATGTTCTTAGATACTTAGAGGTAGATAGGCTTTGCAAGGATGATTTTTGTGAAGTTTTGCTGGAACTGTCAGAAAGTGATCTAACTGAAAAATCAGGCTCTGCAAGATGATTTTCTGTCAAGGATGTTTCCCACTGTAACAAAATATCCTGTGGTTTTTTGATAATTTCTGTTGCAATGGCCACATCTTTAGCAATATCATCAAAGAGATCAGCAGAAGCATTGTAGCTATCTTCATGATCAGAATAGCTTTGTGTTAAGTTATTATCGATATGTCCAAAAGGCATTTCTTTCAATGTATTTGTACTTGGACTATTACAAAGAGTTTCTAAAGAATATGTTAGTTTCTTACAAATTGTAAAACTGTCACCTTGATTCTTTGGCGACCTATAAAATTGCTGGTTTCCTAATATGCAAACATCAGAAATATCATTGTACTTTCTAGAACATGGAGCTGTCAACTCTTCATTCATTTCTGAAAGTGACTTTTCTCCACTAAAATATTTGACACTGAGACAAAACTGGTCATTCTCTGAAGTACTGGGCCTAAGTGAAATTTCATCCTTATGTGGTAGAATCCTGATAGACTTTTTAACTGTTGTTTCTAAATCTTTTGAAGATGGAAACAGAGTTGAAAGATAAGGGTCTGGGAGAAAATATTCTGAAATATCCCTTCCATTATTGCCTATAGAGACAACCTCTGCTGTGTTATCTGATTTTGACTCCTTTTGAATAACAGGACTTAGATTTGCTTCACAGCTGGAAAAGAAGTTATCTTTGCTACAGTGTGTTTTGACTTTAGCTTGTGATGATCTTAAAACTATAGGTGGTGAATACAGAGCTTCAGCAGTTCTCTGGGGAGTCACACATAACCTGTTGTGGTCTGCAAGGAATTTACTGATGTCATTATCTACATCATTTTTCTTTTTCCTGGCATCTGTTTGGGATATAGCAATCTCAGTTTCAATAACTGCTAGAAATTTGTTCAGGCTTTCAGAGAATGGCAGATCATCCCAAATCATAGGGTCATAATCATGGGAATTGCTAGTTCTCTCCCCAGTTCTAAATGATAAAGATGGACAATATGCAGATATTTCTTGAAGGCTGGTGGTGGTATTTACATCATGATGTGGATAACATTTAATCTCACTTTGAGAATAACTATTGTTAATTTTCACTGGACTATGGAAGGATTCTGCATTATTTGACTCAAGTGGCTCTTGAATTTTCAAAGGAAATAAATTAAAGTCAGTAACTCTAATTTCATGATGATTGCTATGAATTGTACTCGGTTGATTAGCTTGTAAGCCAAGTTCCTCATCCAACTTTTCTGTTGTACTCTTTTTATCCATATATGAAATGAGGCTCCACGAACCCTGAACGGGATCACGGCAACTGCTAGAACCAGTAACATTTGCAAAGGAGATGCACTTTCTGTTTTGATGAAGAGAACTAATGGCCATTGTTTGTTCTGAAGCTGACAAATCATCATTATCTATTAGTGGTGAAACAATGGAAGTGAGTTCAAGTGATGGCTGCCAGAATCTTGAAAAATCATCTTGGCTGTGGAGCTCCGAAAAATAGGAAGTGCTTTCAGAGCCATTTATACTGCTGAGATCACTATTTGAATGATCTAAAGCAAGTAAGTGACTATTAGGTTCCTGGAAGGCACAGTGAAGTTTCCTGAAATTGGAAGTCTGCAAAAGCTGCTGAAAGTAGTCAATGACAGTAAAGCCTGCAACATGGGGGTTTGGTAGAAGAATCTGACAAGCTACTAGTGCTCTGACTTCTCTTTTGTGGCCATGGCAATGTGGTAAGAAGTTATTAGAACCTGAACCATTTCCATATTGTTTTTCAAAATTCTGTGAAAGAAGTAAATAAATTAAAATGAAAAGAAAATGTTGCTCCTTTGATCCAAAAAATAAACAGGAATTTAAAAGGTTAAAGCAGATACAACTATAACCCTTACCCCCTCTAATTTCACTTCCTTTAGTGTTCCAGGCAGAATGGCATATACAAAAGGAAATACACTTTGGAATAGAGAGACTTTTCTTCAAATCTTGGTTCCAGTATTTACTAAGTAGTGTTAGAGCTTTGAGCAATTTATTTAACCTCCCTGAGCCTTAGTTTTCTCATTTTTTTAAACAAGAATAAAAATGGAGAATTGCTGTTTAGCATGAGTTGCTTAATAAAGGTTAGCTGCCATTATATTTGGGAGAGAAAGAAAGAGGAAGAAAAGAGAAGAACCAAACCCAAGATTTTAACAAAGTAAAGCTCTGTATCACTTGGTTTCACTTTTCTCTGTTTTTTTTTTTTTCTCACTGTTCAGCTATGGACTGCTCTATTCCTTCTTTTAAAATTCTGATTCTCGTGTGGACAAAATTCTTTATTCCCTTCAGTGTACATAAGACAGTAAACTACTCCTTTAGAGTCAGTACATTCTTTTATTCCTTCTACAGGTTCTTTTATAACTACAGTTGTACCATATAACTTGAGCAAATTTTGGAGAGTGAAATAAATATAAAATATCTGAGTTTTAAAAATTCATAATAAATTCCTAGTTTTAAAGTTCAGAAAGCATTTGAACTGGGCTTTTCTGACATTTGAAAGAGGAAGTTGTGACATATGATGTTTAGACAGACCTTCTATATGCTATATTTACACAGTATAAAGTGCTTCTACAGGCCTTCAAATTTATATATAACTTCTAAAAACTATTTAGAAAATTCAAATCATTTCATTACAATGGGAATGCTAACAAAACTCTAAAAAGAAAACTAGTATCCATTACCGTCACTCCAAAAATAAAGCTTTGTCCGACAAAACAAGTTTCAACAGCTTTAGTTAATAGGTTCTGAGTTATATCACTGCCCAGTGTTTCCGGGATTTTATTAGGATCCTGAATATACCTAGAAAGAAAATAAAAAATGTGAAGAACTTGAAAATTCTAATTTGCAATAACATTAGTAGACATAATTAGTTTGAAAATGTGGCAGGAAACTTTTCAGTTACATACAGAAAAAGAAAGTAGCTTTATAAGCTAAGCATTTTATTCCCTCTAGTTTTCTCATAACATAGACAAAATAAAAACCCTACAAAACTCCAATGTATCCAGTGTGAATAAAACACATACTTGTCTAATCACCAGGCCCAGCAATTATACTAGGAAAAAATAGAGGCAACAGTGGGGGGGGGGCGGGGTAGCAGTCTTTCCTCTTCCCTAACAATTCTGGCTATCGTCCCTGTAGTGTCCCTTTTTCTAAATCAGTTTGCCCTCAACTACAAAACATGGAATAGCTTTCTTCTGTCAAGTGACTTGGGGGAGGGGAAGCAGAAGGTCAAATGTTCAATTGCTTACACAAATCTGCCATTTTCATGTTTTTTTTTTAGATTTATACAGATGAAATTATAAAGCAAATGAAAGAAATGACAAAATTTCAACTTCTGATACGGGACTATTCCCTTAAACAGTTTCTCTTGCCTCAGGGATCCTCAAACACCTGAATGTGAACCTCAGTCTGGATCATCTTTCAGTATGAAATGATTTTACTTTCTTATCTAAGTTTCTGTATCTTGGATTAGTTTTCTAACTTAATATTTTAATAATTATAGCTTAGTTACCCTGAATGAAAGAAGCTTGGTATAACATTAACATGATACATACTCATGAGATAAGTATTTTCCTTTTCTCACGTGATTATCATTTAAGGAAACTGAAGATCTGAGGTTAAAAGACTATCTTTTTTGGGTGTACTAGGAATTGAACTCAGGGATACTCAACCAGTGAGCCACATTCCAAGCCCTGTTTTGTATTTTATTTAGAGACAGGTCTCACTGAGTTGCTTAGTGCCTTGCTTTTGTTGAGGCTGGCTTTGAATTCGTGATCCTCCTGCCTCAGTCTCCCAAGCTGCTGGGATTACAGGTGTGCGCCACCACACCAGGCTATCTTTTTACTAAATGTATCTCACCTTAAAACACTTATCTTCAAATTTGCATACTAAAGGAGCAGTCAGAAAAAAGAATGCTTTAAATATTCTTACCTGTGTAAACCAGTGGCAGTCAGACCAAAAAATGTGTCTAAGCAGCTTCCAAATACAGTAATAGCAAATAATTTATTTGATTCTGCAACTTTCAAAGAGAGTTTATATCTGTAGCTGGCATTTTCAGCTTCACCAGTGGAGCCACATTTTGGACAACTAGATCTAAAGAGTAGGAAAAAAAGTATAGAAATTTTCATTAAATTTTTTTTATATTACAAAAACCAAGAAAAGTAAAAATTTAAATTATAGTTCTCATAGAAATACTCCTAGTAATTTACATTCTTCTTAAACTATTTATGATCAACTTGTTTTGAATTTCTCTGTTCCTAATAGCTAGCTTTGCTAATTCAAATTAAGTATCTCCAAACTGACAGAAATGCATGCCAAACATAGCAAAGTAATGAATAACTGTGTGTGCATGCATGAGAGAGGATGAGACTAACACGTACTCTTTAAATATTTATACCCAAAGTACTTAGCTAATTACATTCGTCTTAACATTATAAAAATTACTATCTTTAATCCATTGGAATATGTTGAGAATTGATCAGATTACAAAAATTATATATAAAAAAACCATGTGATTTAACTTGTTTTCAAGACAATGTGCAACTGTGGCCAAATACTTTTTAGTCAAAAAGTATACATAAAGTGTATTGCTGTCTGTTCTTGGGATATTATATTCCTGAAATCTGGAGTACCTTATTTGTAAAATCCAGGCCTGAGGAAAGATAAAATGAGATAAATTTAAAAAAAGAGTATAGTATAAATCTTGCCAAACTAATGTATTGGTCTGCCTTCCCACTGTGGTGCTTATTGTCACTTCTACTTAGCATTTCCCTCTTTTCTAGTTTAAGATAATATAATTCTGATTTCCATTTTTCATGTTCTTAATTTAGGAAAACTGATCCTTTAAAACATATTATGGTAATGGATAATACTACAACTTTGTTTTTTCTTCATGTTGCTAGTGATCTGTTTTAAAATAGACTGGCAAAGTGCAAAAAGAAAGTAATGTCAGCCACTAGAGGGAGTATAAAATCCTTATTTCTCAAAGTAACTTCCAAAAAGCTGTCACATAAGGTGTATTTTGGATATACTATCATAGATTGGTGTTAATTATTTTTTTTGTCATACCAAAGATAGATCTGTACTAATCAATTCATGTAATCATACTGAAATATTCTGGACTCTTGTGCTCTATGCTGGTCATAGAAAAAACAGACTCACTTGGGGGATAAAACCATTTCTCATTAATACCAACCTCTAGTGAAATGAACCGTTTCAAATATGCATTAAAATTTTTTAAAGGTTATGCATTAATAATGCATTAAGGTCTAATGTAAAATTCCTAGTAAATCTTTGAATAATTAACATAATGTTTTACACTACAATGCATAATACCTATATTTATTAATTAAAATACTTAACTGACAAAGATTGAATATATTCAAGGTATACAACATGATGATTTGAAATACATATGATTACCACAATCAAATGAACACATCCATCCTAATCCATACTGTACATTAAACCACAGAACTTGTTCATCTTATATCTTTTCGTTAATCTATTAAAAATAATAAACCCACTACATGGTTGGTTAGAACATATTTTCATAATACATAACTGTCTATTCCCAAATTTAAAAAAGTGAGAAGAGACAGGCAGTGTTTTACATTTTGCAAATCTCTTTAAAATCTGGCTTAATAAAAAGGTAGCTGGATTCACATGTTCCACTTCTCTGCTCTATCTCCTGTGATATCACAGGTCACCTGGCCTTTGGTAAATTCCACTGTACACATAGGAGAGTGAAAAAGGCAAATAATGCCTTAGAATTACTATGAAAATAGTTCTGAACTCGAAGAAACCTCTGAGCAGATCTATCTGAAATGACTACTGTAGTTTTAATCCTTTTTGTTTGGTCCAAACTAAAATACCAAGTTTCATTATTTTCCTAGTGTACTTATATTTAGCCCAGAAGTAGAATTTATGAGATCGGTAAATCTGTTTTCTTAGCTTTGAAATCCTCTGAAAATCTGATTAAAGCAATTGACTTTTTCTCTTAGAAAAAAAATTTACAGTCAATTACACAATATTTTACATATCTTGGACACTGAAGGATGCATCCACACCTACAATTTATTTACATTCCAGGTTAAGAACATCCAGACTATGCGATTATCACACAATGTCCCTTATAGATCCAGACTACACTAAATACTACAAAGTAATAAAAAAATTGTTTAAAAAAGTATCCCTAAAGTGTAAAGCACTGAGTTCCATCCTCAGTACCACGTTAAAAAAAAATATCCCTAAGGCTTCTTCTACACACTATATCCCCCCAAAGAAAACTATGATCTATGTGTGGAACTCAATTTGACTTGCTTAATTAAATAAATAATACTAACTTTTTTGGGTGGTTGGGGATGGTGATGAGGAGAATAGATATAGACTAAAGGGATTATGCATCCCCTTAAGCCAATAGGCAATTTGCATATTTGGGCTGGATGGATAGCTTATATTGATAAATCCCCTCCCCTTGCTCATAATTTTGGGATAGTACACAAACTCTATCAATTCCCCAACATATACAAAGACACCCCCCCACACACACATTCTGACTGAGCTATGCCTTTCCCAGCCCCAATAGTTTTTATATTTGTATGTCTATGTTTTTATATCAGGAAATCCTTTTCCAACAAAAATATAACTTGGAACCCTAATGAGAATGAAAATGAATGTCTTATTGAAACTAAGGTAAAGGTTCCAGAGCCCAACCTATTAGTACTCAATACTATCCACCATTGCTAGTTTAATCCCTGTCTCCTTCAAGAAGCACCTCCATAGAACTTCAGGTCTCTGAAGAATAGTTTTACAACCCATTTAATATTGGAAGTTTAAAATAGAAAAAAGAAAGTTAACTCCATAAAACACAAAACACCTATTATGGCTATCAGCACTAAGAATTTGAGGTCAAATAAAATCTTTGGGAAGCAGTCTCTTCTGTTTCTTATGTTGGCTGACTTCAAGTGAGAAAAAAAAGAAAAAAGAAAAAGCAGAAACAAAATTAGAGAAGAAAAAAAAGTAGCAGATATTATGGGAGTAGATTCTTTGGTTCTGTAATATTGCCAATGTAATATGTATAGAGAACAAGTAATTGTTCCATAATCATCTACATTTCCACAGGCAAGGACCAAATGCTGTGGTGTTTGTTGTAACTCAATGGTTCAGTCAGAGCTCTTTTCCCAGCTCTGGGAAAAAGAAGGGGAGGTATCATTCTGGAGAAAAATTCCACTGCTAATCTGGAGGTAATATGTTGATTATGAGTGAAGACAGCAGTCAGATAGTTTAGACTTAAATGTTTCTGACTAGCTGGATGTGTGGGCAGACTGCTTAACTTTTCTAAGTTTTAGTTGTTTCCTTTTAAACTGGCATTAACAATAGCATCTACTTCATAGTCTTTTGTATTAAAAAGTCTCCAAAGCTCCTAGCACAGTGCCTGGCACATAATAAACATTCATGTATGTTATATATTATCACCAGTCTAAAGAGGTAACAATGGCATTATTATTTAACCTACATTTTTGAAGATTATCATATTATCATATTTTATATAATTATTTATATTATATTATACATATATTACTAATTATGTATCAAATGTTCTAAGCATGTTATGTATATATCTTACTAGATCCTTGTAAGAACCGTATAAGACAGCTGTTAACTTTCCCCATTTTTGGGCTCAGATAATTTAAGTGACTTGCCCAAGGCCACGGCAGTTCAAGTGGCCAGGTTGGGATTTGAATCCAGGCAGTCTGGCTCCACAGAATCATGCTTTTAATCACCATGATATACTGCAATAGGTAATGTATACTTACAGTGGACTTTTTACAATAATGACTAATATTTTAGAGATCCTAATATGTCATGAAATATAATAGGAGATTGCTGTGCATTATCTCTATAAATAATTAGATCCACAGAAGTTAAATATTTTGACCAAAGTCATACAATTAGTAAGTGTCAGAGCCTATCTGCTCACTTGTGTTTTCTGAAGCTTGAAATTGTTCCATTATACCATGCTGCTTCTAATCCATCTCGATAAGACAAATAGCCCATGGCTTTTAGTTGTTTCAAATGATAGTTAGGAACCTGAAAATGACTGAACCTAAGATAATGTAGGCACTATTATGCTGCCATTTATTCATTTATTTAACAAACATTTGTTGAGCATTTTCTATGAACTAAGCCCCAGGCTGGATGCCAAGGATTTAATGAAGAATCACACAAACAGGGTCTTTCTCTAAGAGCTTACATATGAGAACTTGTGTGGTTAAATAAAGGAATAGTGGTAACTATGCAAGGACAACCTTAATCCTAAATGTGAGTTAGAACTGCTAATCCTTCTCCCCTTCCCCGTTTGATGTTAACTGGAGAAAAATACTAGTTAAGAATATTGCTGGCACAAAGATCAGTAAAGCAGAGGCAGGGGAACAGGGGAGATTAGAGGGCATTATGGTTTAGATATTAAGTGTCTATGGAGAGCAGTGACTTGAATCATGAGCTCTGACTGCCTCAGAATTGTGGCTGTGCTTTGCTCTGGGAACTTTCTGTGCAAAGACACAGGACCAGATTGCTCAGGAATGAGGGTAAAGCCCTGCCTGAGCAAGTTATGTGCAAAGGTATGAAACAATAATAGTGTCTGACTTTGAGCTCAGACACCAGCTGCTGGGAATAGAGAATTCTGAGCATAACAAGATAACCACAATATCTTGCAAGTGCTACAACTTTCAAGCCTGTCTGCTTTGCAGAAACTCTGGACAATTGGCTTCATGGGTATAGCAGGAAATAATAGGATGTTCCTAGCACTGCAATAGTAGAATAGCTACAAAAATGTTTCTAGTTCTGTAACTTTTTAGTGCACAAAGAATATTAACTTTCTTATTGTGAGACCCTATATAATAAATGTGCTGAGCTAGCTCTGGGTCACCGTTCTTCCATCAGAGATTATTGTCCCACCTGGTCCCAGCTTTCTCTCTATAAATATTTGTATCTTTCTTAATCCTCCATTGCCCCTTGCCAGTTTCTAGGGTTTGGCCGTGCAGGTCCCAGCAGGTGTCTCCCAAAAGCTCATGTATGAGATAATGTAAGAAGGTCTAGAAGTAAAATCATCAGGCCATGAGAGCCATAATCCAATCAGTGTGAATTGATTCTCAAATAGTGATTAATTTAGTGGTAACTGAAAGCAGGTAGGGTGTGGCTTGAGGAGGTGTGTCACTGGGGGCATGCCTTTGGGTTTATATTTTGTTGTGGTGAAGAGAACTCTTTCTTTGTGCTTCCTGGAATCATGCCTTGAGTTGCTTTTCTCTGTCATGGTGGTATGCCTCACTAAAGACCCCAAAGAATGGAGCCAGCCATCTTTGGACTAAGACCTCTATAACGATGAGCCCCCAAATAAACTTTTCCTCCTCTAATTTTTCTAGTCAGGTCTTTTGATCATAGCAGCAAAAAAATCTGACTAAAATGAGGCAGGGAGGTAAGGGCAAGTACTGAGGAATGAAGTGAAGCAAATCAGAGTCCACATATTTATAATCATATCAAAATTAATCTAATGTTGCTTATAGCTAATATGAACCAAGAAAAATTAATTAAAAAAAGAATGTTGTTGACACACTATTTGTACTTATATACTACTAAATACTTACTAGATATATTAATCTTTTCTCCAGTCAGAGAGAGTATTTTTGAAGAACTCCAAACCTAACTTTTCTTTTTTAAAGATGGACACAATATCTTTATTTATATATGTGGCACTGAGGATCAAACCCAGTGCCTCACATGTGCTAGGCAAGTGCTCTACCGCTGAGCTATAATCCCAGCCCCTCCAAACCTAACTTGTCAATTCTACTTTATAAAGATCAGAGGAGGATCTTAGATTCTCAGCTATACTTGGTCTGCAGTTGAATATGATAAAAACTTTTTGTGCCAAACACCATTCTAGTGCTAAATAATAAAAATCACTACAGGTTGAACATTCCTAATCTGTAAATCTGAAATCCAAAATTCTCCAAAAGCTGAAATTTTTGAGTACTGACATGGCATTCACAAAGTTCTGGATTTTGGAGCATTTTGGATTTCAGATTTTTGGATTAGGATACTCAACTAGTAAAGTCTATGTAAATATCCTCAAATCTAAGACACTCCAAAATCTGAAATACTTCAGGTTCCAAGCATTTCAGATAAAGGACACTTAACATGTATAACATAGTGTCTATTTTCAAGGTTTTTACATATATGTATTAAATAATTTAAGAGTCATACAAAAACAAACAAAAAAACCTCTTACTTAATACCCAGGGATATTCTAAGAAGTAGGCTTTTATACCAGGATTGTTACTTGCTTCCTGAGAAGTTATTTTTTTTCCCCCTGAGGTAGGTACTTAGTAAAGACTTCAAAGTGACTTGAAATTTCTCTCTAGAAAGTGGATTACTGGCCAGTTCTATTCTGGGATTTACAGCAGAACCAAACTCTGAGAATCCCTGAGAGAATCTAATGTCCTCATATGATGAATTTAGTTTTTATTTATCCTTGCACCATAGAAGAAGGTTTATATTGTGTACTGATATATTTCCTCTCTCGTGCTTAGAGGCTTTATTTTTACCTTTTGGAGACAAAGATTATCCGAGAGAAGCACATTTGACATGATGGATATATAAAACTCGAATTCTGAAGAGCAAGTACTGAGCCAAGAAGAAATTTTCTTCTTCTATTCATGTGTTCACACTGTGGCCTACAAAACAAAATAGCCACAGGGATGAAGATAGGTATTCCTTGGTTTCATTATTTTCTTAGGCACATGACAATCTCTTTAAGAATAAAGTAGTGTGTGTGGTATCGATATAAGGGAATGGAAGAAAAAAGGTCACACAAAAAATGCATTATTTTTAAAACCTGATTCCTTGACAGTGCAACAAATGATGGAATATGGCATCTTCCTTTCTTATGTCCTCCAAAATCCAGATCCAGATGGTCCAGATGGCATCCACCAGTGGGCTAAGGGAAATAAAATAGGGCAAATGTTTATCCTGAAAATGCTGCTTAAAATCTTGCTATTTAGAATGAAGCTTCAAATTCTTACAACAGTCAGATTGTCTAGCCCTTGCCCAACTCCCTGAGCTCACTTTGTATCATTCTCCTCCTTAATCACTGCATTTCAAGCCATGCTGACCTGCTTTCTGTTCCTCATATATACAAAATAATTTGACTTCTCAAGCTTTTGTGCTTATTGTTCTCTGTCTAGAATGTTCTTCCATAGGACTTAGCATAGCTAGCTCCTTTGCTTCAACTTTAATGTGATTCCCTCTGGAGCCCTACCTTATATCAAGTAGGCACTGCCCACTGCCTCCCTTAGTTTCCATCCTCCCTTTAAAAAAAAAAAATTTTTTTTAAGTTGTAGATGGATATAATATCTTTATTTTTATTTATTTATTTTTATGTGGTGCTGAGGATCGAACCCAGGGCCTCACTTGTATGAGGCAAGCACTCTACCACTGAGCTACAATCCCAGCCTGATATCATATTATCCTTCAAAGTACCAATCATGTTCTATAATTATTCTATATATGCATTTACTTACTTTTGTTCTACCTACCACTAATCTGAAAGTTAAAGACAGGTATCTAATCTCCCTAATGCCTTTTTTCTTGATTTTCTTCCTTAATATTTATGTGCTAGTAGATTATACAAAAAAAATAGTCTAAGTTGTGTTCCTTGCCTCTTGCCCCAATGGGATGTTTCCTATTTCTGTGCCTTTGTGTTTTTTACTCTTCTCTCTGCCTAAAATCTAAAAAGGTCTTTTTTTTTTTTTTTCACATTTAAAAATTTTATTCCAAATACTACGAATATCAAAACATTTCAAGAATAATATGCAAATTGAGAAACTTACTTTTGTAAAATGATTCATATTAAATATATACTATATCCCTTTAAAAGTAGGAAAGTAATCATTTTGCTATAATATTGTCACCTACTCATTTTCTGATTTTTTTTTTAATTTTTTATTGTTGGCTGTTCAAAACATTACATAGTTCTTGATATATCATATTTCACACTTTGATTCAAGTGGGTTATGAGCTCCCATTTTTACCCCATATACAGATTGCAGAATCACATCAGTTACACATCCATTGATTTACATATTGCCATACTAGTGTCTGTTGTGTTCTGCTGCCTTTCCTATCCTCTACTATCCCCCCTCCCCTCCCCTCCCCTCTTCTCTCTCTGCCCCCTCTACTGTCATTCATTTGTCCCCCTTGTATTATTTTTCCCTTTCCCCTCACTTCCTCTTGTATGTACTTTTGTATAACCCTGAGGGTCTCCTTCCATTTCCATGCAATTTCCCTTCTCTCTCCCTTTCCCTCCCACCTCTCATCCCTGTTTAATGTTAATCTTCTTCTCATGCTCTTCGTCCCTACTCTGTTCTTAGTTACTCTCCTTATATCAAAGAAGACATTTGGCATTTGTTTTTTAGGGATTGGCTAGCTTCACTTAGCATAATCTGCTCTAATGCCATCCATTTCCCTGTAAATTCTATGATTTTGTCATTTTTTAATGCAGAGTAATACTCCATTGTGTATAAATGCCACATTTTTTTTATCCATTCGTCTATTGAAGGGCATCTAGGTTGGTTCCACAGTCTTGCTATTGTGAATTGTGCTGCTATGAACATCGATGTAGCAGTGTCCCTGTAGCATGCTCTTTTTAGGTCTTTAGGGAATAGACCGAGAAGGGGAATAGCTGGGTCAAATGGTGGCTCCATTCCCAGCTTTCCAAGAAATCTCCATACTGCTTTCCAAATTGGCTGCACCAATTTGCAGTCCCACCAGCAATGTACAAGTGTACCCTTTTCCCCACATCCTCGCCAGCGCTTGTTGTTGTTTGACTTCATAATGGCTGCCAATCTAACTGGAGTGAGATGGTATCTTAGGGTGGTTTTGATTTGCATTTCTCTGACTGCTAGAGATGGTGAGCATTTTTTCATGTACTTGTTGATTGATTTTATGTCCTCCTCTGAGAAGTGTCTGTTCAGGTCCTTGGCCCATTTGTTGATTGGGTTGTTTGTTCTCTTATTGTCTAATTCTAAAAAGGTCTTTCATTTTCCTGTTTAATGCTACCTTTTGAGATTCTTCTCAGTGGTTTTCTTCTCCAGGAAGCTTTCCCGGATTAAGAGATCCTACTTTTTTTTTTTTTATATATATCACTCACTACATCACAGTAAATTGATCTGTTTCATATGTTCTTTTCCAGAACCATAAGGATCATCTTTTTAGATATCCAATACTAAGTTCAAAAATTGTCAATGAATTTTAGTTATTAACATTCTTTCAATTCTCAGCTTTCCTATTCCTCAGTGACATATATCATTTAAATATAAAATAAAAATTTTCCAAATTATAAAATTATTTTAAAAAATCCTATATACATATTAAATTATAAGAAATTATTAAAAGTCATACATATATTAGATACCCTATTTGTATGTGAAATATACACAATAGTTTTACATTATTGTACCTTAGTATTTATTTTAATTATTATTTAAATTTACTGTCACTTCTAATTTTTTTAAAAATTGTGGCCATATTGTGACCACAGAATATTTTCTTTAGGGCTTTACAACAGAATTTTATATTGTGCCACCCCTATGTGGATATTTACCAGACAATATTCTTATACAATTGCTATCAAATCCAAACTTCAGGAAATGGATTAAACTTATTAAGACACAGTGTTAAGGGCTGTGGATTTAAACAATTAGAAATAATAATCTCTGTCCTAAAAAGTTTACTATATAATTAGGCAGACGATTTGCCAATACATGCAAAACTTAAATAAACATGAAATTTTGGGATTAACTTCTTTTTTTTTAAGAGAGAGGAGAGAGAGAGAGAGAGAGAGAGAGAGAGAGAGAGAGAGAATTTTTTAAAATATTTATTTCTTTTAGTTATTGGCGGACACAACATCTTTGTTTGTATGTGGTGCTGAGGATCGAACCCGGGCCGCACGCATGCCAGGCGAGCGCGATACCGCTTGAGCCACATCCCAGCCCCCTTTGGGATTAACTTCTAAATTCATTATATAAGCACCAACTGTTACATTTTTTAAAAGAAAAGTTGGTTAAATTGTCTTTATTTAAGCATTTATTGTCCTCTAGTGGATGAAATAAGTATGTCCATAAAAACCCATAAATTATTGGCAAAATTTGACTAAAGTGAAAAAGGTCAATTCATTATTTTTACTATTTGTGTTTCATTTGGCAAACCACAGCAATGGCAAAGACTTCCCATTCATTGTATAGTGGACAGTAATACAATACTGTTTAAGGAGTTAACTGTTAGTTATTTTCTTATTTCCTTCATGTTATTTGTCACTTAATTTCTGTCTTTACTGTCTGACTTGCAGTATGGTGAACGCATATTTGATAGATAACTGAACGAAGTGACAGGAATGAAAGTATTAAAGTTAAGAAAACATTATGATAGACTTGGGAACAATTTCATATGTGGTATATCCTATAATTTATCTTTTTTCTCAATTTTATTGGGAAGAATGATATAGTAGTACATTTCTCTCAGCTCCATCACAGTCAGCAAACCATTTTCCAATTTAGTAAGCTCAATATATTTACTTATCAGTTATTTGTTGTGCAGCTGGTAAATGCCAACTGTTGATAGCATTAGTGAGGGACAAACAGACAGCTTTCCTAGTTACTAGTTAGTTATAGTCCAGGACAAGAGACAAACAGCTTTACAGTGTGCACAGTGCTTTTATCTCATTATTTGATCTAATCAGAGAATTTAAGTAGCTAATTAAAGATCAGGATGCAGGTGGAATCAGGTCTGGAACTCACATCTCTAACAATTAATGCAGCAGTCTTTCTAGTTCACTGTACTGTGTGCTCAAGCATCACACTTAACTATTTGTTTTAAGGCTGCCCCAAAGATAAAGTTATTCCTTTAGAAAACTAGTTCCCAGATCTAATGACACAAAGACTAATTTTTCTTCCCTTCATCTCTCCCCAAATAGCTGGAAAGGGGTGTGGCTTAGTGTAGATCATTTGCCTAGAGTGCCTGATGCCCTAGGTTTGATCCCTAGTACTAAAAAACAAAACAAACCAAAAAACATAATAAATCAGAAACTGTTCATGCTTTTCAAGAAAACCTTTGTCACCTTCTTCCTCTCAGATTTCCCCTTTTACAAGTCAAGATGCCTCATTATGGGAAGGGTGGCTACTTAGAATATTTTTCTTAACACTATCTAATGATCTTTTTCAAGGGCATATACTATGTTTTAATTTTTAAAAGAAGTCATAACAATTCTCTAAGAAATATTTTATGGACAATAACATGAAGATTCTAGAAAGGGAAGACAGGAGATCAACAATAAAATACACAAAAAGTAAAGAAACAAAACCTCCAGTGAAAGGTAAAATATTTTTTAAAACACTAACCAGGAAAATCTTAAGAAGTACAACATAGTGTGTCCATTCATTCCACCATTTATAACATTTATAACAGACATTTATAACAGGGATGGAGAGGGGACAGAGTTGGAGACAGAAAACACAAGCTCTTTTGTTCAAGGAATTTAAAATCTATTTGCTCAATGGATAACTATCAATGAAATGATACAAAGGTAAAAACAATACATGCAAGTTTCAGAGTTCCATACTGCAACTGCTTACCTGAGAGCCAACTGTGTTTGGATATCTCACAGACATCTCAAAGTTTAATAGGTAACAACTGAATTTTTAATTTTCTTCTCAAACCTTTTTCCATGAAATTTTCTCAATCTCAGTAAATGGTAGTACTTTCTAACAAGCCAGTAAGGCCAGATAGCTAGGAGTAATCTTTCATTCTTTTCCTCATGTGCCAAATCAAACCATCAGTAGTCTTAGAATCTATTTCCATATTAGAAATCATCATTCACTTCCACCATGTATTCTGCCACCACCTTAATCCAAACCACCATCATCTCCTGCTTATGCTGCTGCATTAGTCATCTAACTGCATTATCTGCTTTCTACCCAATCTTCCAGACTCACCTTATTCAAGAGTCCTTCCTGAATAAGTTCCAGCAACACAGATCTTTTCTTAGGTTCCTGAACACAAAAATATCAAGTTTTTTTTTTTTTTTTTGCTGCAGGGCTGTTGTGTATCTTATTCATTTCATTTTTAATCTTCCTCTCTTTCAAGGCTAGATAATTCTCATCTTTAAGGTCTCCACTGAAATATCAACTCCTTAGAAAGGACTTCCCAGACCATTTAAAAACCCATAGTTCCCCTGTTGTTTCCTTTCTTAAGTCCATGGATAAAAGGTATATTTCATTGGGAAGGAATCCATCCTTTTCACCATTGTAACCCAATATCTAGCAGTTCTTGGCACAGAGGGAGATAGATAAAACTATCTTCAGCATGAGAAAATAATGACTGGGCACTCTGTGATCCAGTTTTGCAGAGTTAGGAAAGCCTGCCTGCCTTAAAAAAAAAAAAGTCCTTGCAAACTGAGAAATAAGGAATGAGTAAGAACATGCCAGTTGGGGATGGGTTTAGGTTTGGAAATAAGGGGGAGGGCTGTGCCTCTGATGAACATATGACACTCTAGGATTAGGGAGTAGCTCAATGATAGCACTTGCCTAGGCTGGATGAAGCCCTGGGCTTGATATCCAACAATAGTGAAAATAAATAAATAAAAGCATTTTGTATGGCTGATGCCTAGGGCCAGAGTTGGAAAATCACTGGGGCTGGAGAGGGAGGCAACGATAAGACAAGAAGGGGCTTGTAATCTATGTTAAGGAACACAAAAACATCAAAGAGTTTGATACTTAAGGAGTTTGGATTTAAAACTGCAGGCAAATAGGAGCGGCAGAAAGGTTTTAAATGGTCAAACTTGCAGCTCTCCTGCTCCTGGCTTTCCTGGCACCCGGGATCTCTGTAGCCCTCTGGCGGGTATTAAGGTCTGGCAATGTGGAGACTGGATTAAAAGGTACCAAGACTGAACGCAAAAGAAATACTTGGGAGGTTATTGTTATAACTACATAGCATAAGGGGTCGACCCAAATACCAGTGAATGTGGAGAAAAGAACAGAGCTTTGAGATATTCATGAAGCTGTTATTATTGGCTGGAAGTGAGAGATAGGGAAGAAATCTAGAAAACTTTTAAAAAGTCGAGACTTTGTCTCGGTTATCTCCAGTTTGAGCTCACCCTGTGTCTAGTTCGACAGCCCAGTGTTCGCAACAAACGTTCACATAGTGATCCCAGCGGCACGGTCTAAAGTCACTGACTCTTTTACTCTTGTACTGTCAAAGCTTCCCTTTACAGACAGGACTCCTGAAAAACAAACAACATAAAATGCAAGCCTCCTGGTCTCATCGACAATGACTTTAAGAGTCTCGGGAGACCTTGGAGTGCTTCCCCAAGAACCTCTTTCTCCAGCTCCTCACCTAATTCAAGACTGGGAGACAGCCAGGGCGACGCCGAAAGGCCGCAGTCCAGATAGACCCAGCAACTCGCCAAACACCTTCTACTCGAATCTCCCGCGTCCTCTTCCGCCGGAAGTGACGTTTGATCAGTGGTTCCTCAGAGCCAATCAGAAAAGGCTGCGCCGAGGGTCACGATTAACCGCGAAATCCTGGGGGCATTTGGGAGCGACCATTTTTTGTCAAACTGGGGTAGAGATAAGGTTTGAAGGATGCTCTACCCCGACTGGTGAAGTAGTAGTACAGCCTGCAAAATTAGCTTCCGGGGAGACTGAACTAGCTTGTCGTAGGGACGCCGGAAAGGGGAGGGAGTGGGTGGGAGCGCCCTCGGATTGGGGTCTGGCCTGGTGAGGAAGAGGGAATTGAAGCGGAGTGGATGGGGTTGGCGCTGCCGGGAAGACAGGAGGGGGCGCTGTTCGGAAGCGTAGCAGGACCTCCGGCGGAGGAAGGGAGACGACAGCGGCGGGAGGCGCAGCCTGGAGTGGGTTTCCTGGAGCTGAGAGAAGAAAGGGGGCGTAACCAGCAAGGCGGGACCGAAACCTGGCTCGCTAAGGCATGGGGTTGCGGACAATACGGAGGTCTGGGGAGACCCTAGAACAGAGGGTCCCGTTACGCGGGCATAATGAAGGTGAGATGCTAGGAGCGCAGTCTTTGGAGGCCTGAGCGGTCCGAAGCAGTGCTTTACTTCCTGCTACCTGAGTGACCCAGTTTCTTCATCTATGAGTGGGAATAAGAGTCGTACACTAGACAAGGAATTGCTGTGGTGGTTGAGTTAGATGCGTGCCATCATGTCTAGTGACATACTGGCATGCAGTCAGCCGTCCGTAAATTGTTATGGTAGCTATCTTTAAACATTAGTGGGATTTGCGGAGGAGGACTGGGAGTGTTGCAGTGGAACTAAGGTGGCCGGGGCAGGGTTTGGCGGTGACAATAAAGGCAGAGGTTACAGCGTGACCTGGAGAAGAGGTGGGCTTGGGGGGCACTGCAGATTGGGATGGGGTACAGACCCTGGCCTGATAAGGGCCGACTGGTGGTGTGACCTCAGTGAAGGTGGGCTCCAAGGAGAGGATGGCACGAGAGGGAAGTGGGGTGGAGGCGGCGCCCTCGGGGACAAGTGGTGGCGAGGCTGAGAAGCTGGCAGGCTTTGGGTTTCCCGGGGGAGGAGCCGGTCTGCAGCGGGCGGAGCTGCGGGCTGGGGCCGGGCTTAGGCTAAGCGCGGCTGCCCGTGTCCCTCTCGCCTTCACACCCGCGCTGCTGCCGCCAACCTGAGCCATGGGTTGCCCAGCCCTCCTGCTCTTGCTCCTGGTTTTCTTGGCACCCGGGACCTGTGTAGACTCCCGGCGGGTACTAAGGACCCTCAGCAGCCTGCACTTACCAACCAACCCCGCATCCCGGTCCTCTGTAGCCAAGAATTACTCAGTTTTTTATTTCCAACAGAAGGTAAGGGGGTGGGAGGGGGCGGGGAAGCTTCGAGTTCCCGAGTCCCAACCGCTGGGACCTCGGTCCGGTAGAGTCCGGGCATTGGAGCTCACTCTGAACTTCAGACTCCCTGATACCTAGGACTGTCCAGTCTTTGGTTTACACATTCCAGAGGATGGCCTCAAGTCCCCAAATTTAAAATTTCTCCTCCCACTACCAATAATTTAATACCATTCCTGGCATCCTTATTTTTCTGTCTTTGAAACAACGGAAACTTATTCTCTCACAGTCTGAAGTCCAAGTGCACCATCCTTTTCATTCAGTCTCTCTGTAATTGGCCACAGCAGTCACTTAAATTCCCCTAGCTCTTAGAGGGTTCCTCAATCTAAACTCCTTTGACTTCTAAATTCAAATTATTGAATGCCAACCCCGGTCCTTAGTCTTTGGTGACTGTCATCTTTTGCCCCAAGGCAGTCCCTAAATACAAGTTCTAATGTCTGTACCTATTAGATAATATAGAATATTAATGCAATCTAAAATGATAGCTTGTCATTCCAGGATCATCTCAAAGATGATTTTGTGGGCCTTTCATTAAGAGTTTTTGGCTGTCCCTGTTCCCTATCAGACTGAACACAAGGCCTGTGCCTGTAAAAGAAGTTATAGGCATATGGCAGGATTTGAGGTGGGTTTTGGGGTCACTGACTCTAATCTGTGACTTGAGTTTACAGTTCTAAGACAGGATTTATGAGTGCTTTTATGGTTGGCTTATGGCATTTGGTATTACCCCACAAGTCTAAATGGAAAAGTACATCCTATGTGAAATGACAGGGAATTCTAATGATTCTACATTTCCAGGAGCCTAAAGATAGGGATTAGAAGGAGTGCAAGGGTCTGATCTTGGCATTAGGAGTCAGACCAGGATTCTACCCTGGTAGCTCTGTGATCTTGGCAGGTTACAGTTTGTTGCTGAACTTATTTTCTTGATTTTCTGGGGTTATGGTAATGGTTAAATGGGAGCAGATGACATATCCCTAGCAGAGTAGCAAGTCTGAAGCAGGCACTTAATAAATGTATGGTTACTGACCCATCTGAATTGCATAGGAATTTAAAATAAAGGAATGGCATGAATTTGTAGAATAATTTATAAGCAAAAAATTTTAACACAGAAAATTGAATTTGGATTTAGGAAGAGAAAGTGTTTTAATTTTAGCAGAGATACCAGGAAACAAGAGTGTTTTTCTTGGGTAACGCCTTTAACTGTCTCTGACATAGCTTCCTCATTTGCAAATTGACAAGGACCACTGTGTCTAATACTTTACTGAGGAAAGTTAAGAGCTCCTTGGGGGAACTAGCTTAGAGGGAAACTAGTTGGGTGAAGCTTGTCATTTCAGGACATGAAGAAGAAGTCATGTTAGGTACTCCAGGGTGGCCTCCCCTGACTCTTTTATCTGGAGCTCTCTGTTTTATGTGTTTCATTAACATTATCACTCATGATAATCTTCATTCATCTTCAATTGGCTAATCCCCTCACATTTCAAGCACCTGGCCATGTCACTCACTAGTTAGATCCCAGCACAGGGCTCTTTACCCAGCCAAACTTTGCTCACTAGTTTATATTTAGTTTATACATTAGGGCAAAGATCCCACACATGTATTTATTACCATAATAATAAGTATCCTTATATCAACTCCAATTGAGCTTTTTATTTTTGAGAAAAAAATTCCATACATATTTATTGCATAATTGCACGTATAATAGTTGTCAATTTCAGGATCATAGATTTTTATATGGGACTGTGTAAATTCAACTTCAATTTTTTTTAGTAGAGCACATATACTTTTATATCTTTTAATAATAAACGTATAAGCCTCAATTTTCATTTAGGGTTTAACTTTTTCAAACTTTATAATGTTTCCTTTATCTATAATTATCTCATCTAGGTGACCATGCTAGTCCCAGAAGTCCTTATATACACATAAAGGATGTGGTTTTATGGAATGGTCTCTGTAAAAAGGCTTAGCTAATAGCTTTGTTTCTCTCCTCCTTAGAAATCCTTCATATCTTTGAATGCTTGCAGGATAAAGGCCAAATTCCTTGGCATGGATTCCATTGTTTCTCACCATATAACCTCTCTGGCCTTTCCAGCTTTCTGTCCTGCCATAGTCTCCTGCTTCTACTTGCAAACACATTTACTCTTTCAGTAACATAGAACACAGGCTCCAGTGAATTTTACTGTTTAGAAATTTTGTCTGGAATTCCACACTTCTTTTCCACTAGTTAAACTTATCCTTCTATCCCAGAGGAAATGTTACCTTTTCTGTCAAACCATGACTTCTTTAGGCCAGTTTAGATCATCTTATTTTAATCCTGCACACTTAGTGTTTTATACATGTCCTTCCTGCTAGATAGCACTCTTCAGGACCTACAAGAGCCTATCAAAAGTGTAAGCTTTTTCTGTTTCTGGTTTAGGAGGAGTGTTTGGGGAAGGGGCAGAGATGCCATGTTTAGTCACAAAGGTGCCAAGAAGAGTCCCTTAAACAGCCCAAGCAGCAGACCAAGGAGATGGATGAGGAGGCTTTCAAGCAGAAATAAAAAGAGGAAATGGATTTCCACTTTTCCCAGCACCATTTGTTGAAGATGCTATCCTTCCTCCATTGCATGCTTTTAGCCCCTTTATCAAATATAAGATAGTTGTAGTTTTGTGGATTGGTTTCTGTGTCCTCTATTCTGTACCATTGGTCCACCCGCCTGTTTTGGTACCAGTACCATGCTGTTTTTGTTACTATTGCTCTGTAGTATAGTTTGAAGTCTGGTATCGCTATACCGCCTGATTCACACTTCCTGCTTAGCATTGTTTTTGCTATTCTGGGTCTTTTATTTTTCCATATGAATTTCATGATTGCTTTCTCTATTTCTACAAGAAATGCCGTTGGGATTTTGATTGGCATTGCATTAAACCTATAGAGAACTTTTGGTAATATCGCCATTTTGATGATGTTAGTTCTGCCTATCCATGAACAGNAGTGAGGGGAAAGGGAAAAATAATACAAGGGGGAGAAATGAATGACAGTAGAGGGGGTAGAGAGAGAAGAGGGGAGGGGAGGGGAGTGGGGATAGTAGAGGATAGGAAAGGCAGCAGAACACAACAGACACTAGTATGGCAATATGTAAATCAATGGATGTGTAACTGATGTGATTCTACAATCTGTATATGGGGTAAAAATGGGAGCTCATAACCCACTTGAATCAAAATGTGAAATACGATATATCAAGAACTATGTAATGTTTTGAACAACCAACAATAAAAAATTTTAAAAAAAAAGGAAATGAAGAAATTTAAGGAGAATTTCCCCCACCCCCACCCCATTGAAAGTTGGGGTGGGGGTGGGGGATCTGGCCACAGGTGGACTTAATAAATCTAGCAAGATAATGATGACACTTGAATCCATTCCTAGATATATGGATTCTTTGCTATAATATCTTTTGCCACTTATGGCTAAAATGAATTGTTTTCTTGGAGTTTTGTGTACATTTAAGAGTAAACTTTTGTGCTGGAAATGGTGGTGCATGCCTGTAATCCCAGGGACTCAGGAGGCTGAGGCAGGAGGCACAAATTTGAGGGAAACCTGGGCAACTTAGACCCTGTCTAAAAATAAAAAATAAAAAAGAGCTGGGGATGTAGCTCAGTGGTAGAGCACCCCTGAGTTTAATCCCCAGTACTGGGGAGGGGGGAGAATAAACTTTTGTTTAAAAAAAAGTACATGTATTTATAAAGCACAAAATAATTTTTAAGTTAACATAGTATACTGTCATGTGTAACGAATTAAAACAAATAAAAAAAGTTGACAGTAATAATTAAGGGAGTGAATGACTGACTAAAGAGAGCATAAACAAATGTATAACCACAAACAATTTTTATTTTTATATCTTACTCTTCCATTTTTTTGCTAATTATTTTTCCTTCTTTTCCAAAGTCTTCAAATGTTGATTGAGTAGGAATATTTAATTTCTTTTACCTGAAATAACTGAATCAGGAGATCAGAGGAATGACATGCCCACATCACTTAGGTACATGATGACTCTGGGTATGTGTGTAATGCCATTGTCATAAAGGACTCTGGGATTCTTGACTTGTCATTACAATTTTTACCACTATTGATTTTCTCTCCCATCCAAACCTCTCAGGCTATAATATGAGTTCTGAGGTCATTTCACTATGTAATGTAGTGGGCAGGAGGAATGGATCCTGTCAGTCTTTTTCCTCAGTAGCAAAATAGGGAACAAAATTTACTGTATTAATTTTGGTTTCTTATAATTGTGTGTGTGTGTGTGTGTGTGTGTGAGAGAGAGAGAGAGAGAGAGAGAGAAAGAGAGAGAGAGAGAGAGAAAGTGAGTCAGAGAAAGAGATACTGATCTTGAGAGATTTATACTAAGGAATTGGCTAATGCAATTGTGGAGGCATAGTAAATCCAAAATCTGCTAGGCAGTCTGGTAGGTTGGCAGGCTGGTGACCCAGGGAAGAGTTTTAGTTTGGACCCATAGATGGTAGGTAGCCTGTTGGCGAAAGCCAGAATTCCTTCTTGCTGAGGAAATGTCTTTCTTTTTCCATTAGGCCTTCAACTGATTAAATGAAAACTATTCTAGTTGGGGAGGGTAATCAGCTTGACTAATTTGAATGTTAATCTCACCCATAAAAATACCTTCACAGAAACATCCAGAATAAACCTTTGATCCAATATCTGGGCACTGTGGCATGGCCAAGTTGACATATAAAACTTAACCATCATATCTACCAAAGTTTTTGTCAGGGTTAAATGTGGTAAAACATGAAAAGCACATGTATAATTCTGGGAACATAAGAATTTAAGGAACTCTTCATAGTTTTATACATTTTAGACTAATCCAAAAGCAGGACCATGGTGAAATGCCTTTTCTTGAAACTGGAGGTCAACCAGTGGTTCCCGACCATTCCTATTTAATTAGTGATCATGGTCCCTGTTAGAATTCTGTTTTGGCCCAGCATTAGACTCATGGCTGCTAACTCTTGTACAGTCTTCTATAACTCATTTCTTAATTGTTGGTGAGATGATCATATCACTGGGCTAAACTTTTGATTTATGTACATCCCTCATGGTTTTGCTTTCAGTTCCTGTTCTAGGTTCTGCTTTTCAACTTTGCCATAATGGCCCCAATGCCTAGTAAAATGTATTGGGTCCCTTGGAAAGACATATCAATACTGATCTTTTTCCTTTTCCTCACTCTCTCTCTTTTTTCTCTTTTTGTGTTAGTCAACTCTCTGTCACTGTGACAGAATATCTGAGTTGAATAACTTAGAGGAGGAAAGATTAATTTTGGCTCGTGGTTTCAGAGGTTTTAGATCATGGTTGGCAGGCTCCATTGCTTTTGGGCCTGTGGCAAGGCAAAAATGGTGGGGAGTATATGGTGGAGCAAAGTGCTCACCTCATGGTAGCCAAGAAACAGAGAAGGGTGGGTAGGACCTAGGTACCAATATACCCTTCAAGGTCATCCGCCCAGTAACCTTTTTCCTCCAGCTAGTCCCCTCTTCTAAAGTTCCCATCACTTTCCAATAGTACCATCAGCTAGAGACCAAGTCTTTAGCACACAGGCCTTAGGGGACATTGTAGATCCAAACTATATCATCCTCTAATTTTGGCTTCTACTGACAACCTTTCTCTGAAGCCTGGAGTTATCCCAAATATTGGGTGAATTCTGAACTGATTTCTGTGTTTGGTGATACAAAATCATTTTTGGAAGAGGCCTTATAGATCATGTAAACCACCCCTTAAATATGATGGATTGATCTTGATCTAAATTATGGAAGGTGGGGAACTGATAGAGATTGAATATGACAGTAGTTAAGACTACTGCCTTTAGGGACAAATAGGTTTGAGAATGAATCCTGTTTTGCCATTTTCTCAGTGAACTTGACATGTTTCTCTGAGGCAGCCCATATTTTCATAATCAGCAAAAGGTGCATAATTACACTACTATCTCATGGGTATGTTGTAAAATGAGGTAGTATGTTTAAAGTACTTATTAGCACAGTGCATATCACTTAGTAAACAGTAAAGTGTTTTTTTTTTTTATCTTGCAGTTTCTTAATGCTTTAATCCCTCTTCACTCAAAATATTTAAATCATTTCTTATAGCTAAATAGAAATGATATATTAATATAAATATAATATTGTGGAAAATATGAAAATCTGTGAGAACTATTCTTTTACATAAATACTACATGTGTGACTTTATCAATGGGAGATAATTTAATAGACTTATGGCACAGGAATTAGCATTTTTTCTTGTTTGAAATAGTTTTCCAACATATCAACTTTGACATCAAAAGAAACATATCAAACTGTATCTCTTATTTTTATGCTATTTTGAGTTCTGGTAAAGTGTGGAGGGAAAATATGGTAATGAATATCCTTTTAGGATTTTGGAACATTCAATTTTTTTTTTTTTTTTTTTTTAAGAGAGAGTGACAGTGAGAGAGAATTTTTTAATATTTATTTATTTTTTTTAGTTCTCAGTGGACACAACATCTTTGTTTGTATGTGGTGCTGAGGATCGAACCCGGGCCGCAAGCATGCCAGGCGAGCGCGCTACCGCTTGAGCCACATCCCCAGCCCATATTCATCTCTTCTTGACAACAGTAGTATATCTGATACCATCTTTCTGATAGCTGAGTTTTTAATGTTGCAGCTAGTGCTAAAGTATAATTTCAGTAAAGATTAGGTTTTTCACAATCTTTGTTATATTTTCCTGTCAGCATTTTGCTGGGACTTTGTGTTTTTGAAGATTTAGATGCTTAAAACATTTTCAGTTTTGGTTCTAGTATTTTGCCACTAATTCATGTCATGATCTTGGGCAAGTTGTTTCTCTCTTTAGATTTTAATTGTACTGATTTGTAAGATAGGAGGATTGGATCTGATGATTTCTGATTCACCTATATTTCTGTTCACCGAGTGCCTCCTATAGGTACTGCATAGGAGTAGTGGGGATATGGCACAATTCTGGATTTTGCCCTAACACTAATTACCCTTGGTGAATTGAACCTAAACAGTTTTTTCATCTAAATTAAGATACAGACCCATGTCATATAAAGTGTTTGTAAATTAAAAATTAGTCGCTTCTATTACTGGTATAATATTTATGACAAGAGTATTTTCTGTGATTTTAAAGTTTATTTGGTTATGGGTGAATGGAGAAACGAAGGAGAATCCTATGATTCTAAAACCTTAATGGTATTTCCTATTTGTCTTCATTCTAGTGCCTTACATGGTAGTTCTTTGTTTTATAATTTTTAAATGTGCATTATAATTATACATAATAGTAAGTATAGTAGTTCTTTTTTTTTTTTTTTTGTATCAGGGATTGAACCAGGGGTGTTTAACTACTGAACCACATTCTCAGCCTTTTTTAGTATTTATTTTGAGGTAAGGCCTCGATAAATTGCTATTGCTGGCTTTGAACTTAACAATCCTCTTACCTTAGCCTCCCAAATTGCTGGGATTACAGGTGTGCTCAGTGTATCCAGGGGTAGATCATTACAAGGATATTCTGAATTTCAAAAAGTGACCATAGATTAAAATAGAGTAATAGTAATGAAACATGCATTACATAGGTGTGTAATACACTAGTAATGATGATCTGCTTGCTACTACTTATGGTACCATATGGGAACTTTATATGCCCTAGGTCCCATGCTACAAACTTGATTGACATTTGCTTATCTAATCTCTATAACTGTCCTATGAAGTAGATGCTATTATTATCACACTTTATAGACTAGGGAAGGGTGTTACAGAGAAATTACATCCTCAAGCTATACTGCTTATCCATTTTGGTTTTTCTGAATATAAGTGGAAGAGTTTCTACTTTTAAAATGAATGTCATGACCTTGTTTGTTTTACTGGTCAGGATAGGCTAGTTATGCTGCTATACAAAACTCCAAAATTTTAGTGACTTAATCCAAGAAAAATATGAGTTTTCATATATTTTCAGTGGAGTGATCAAGGGACTTTATTCATTCACTCAGAGATTGAGTAGTTGATGAAAGCCTCATCTCAATGTATGCTTTCATGATAACCGAAGCAGTGGATAAAGAACATGGTAGGTCTAATGTAAATGCTCCAACCTGTAAATGACATATATCATTTCCTTTCAGAATTCCTTGTTCAGCACTGTTAAATGCACTTAAGTACAGGGTGGGAGACAAAAAGTATTGACTTTGAGTACCTAGAAGGAAAGACAGCACTCCTGACTATGATGACTGTTATACACAAGTCACTTAACCACCCACTCACCTTCCACCTCTGTACTTATATCTAATACCTTTTATAATTCAGGCACTGGGCTCAATCCTGGGAACATAGAGATGATTACGTTCAGAAGGACCTTAAATTATACTTGTTGACCATTTCAATACTCAAATTTATCTCTGAAAAACATGGAAAAACACTGAAACTTTTGTTATTTCTTAGTATTCATATGGCTACAACTCAGATTACTTCAAAAAATATTCCTAAGTGAGGCAAATCTCTTTTTCTTATTAAACTTGTCATTGTCATATATATGCATGTATATTATATATATTATTCATATATATATTATTCATTCAATAATTAAAAACAATTGATTTGCCTTTTTATAATGAAAAAATTGATTTAGAGATTTATATAAAAATTTTAAGTGTGCTTTGTTAAATGGTGGGAAATTGTTTGAAAAGAACTTTCTTCATTGGTATTTTTTATTATGTATTTAAAAATATGTATGTGATTGGAGAATATAAAAATCTTTTTTCATTTTTATTCACAAGTTTAAAAATCCTAGTTACTAAGCTGGGCATGGTGGCATGAGCCTGTAATCCCAGCACTCAGGAGGCTGAGATGGGAGAATAACTTGAGCCCATGTATTTGAGATCATCTTGATCTACATAGCAAGACATGTCTTTAAAAAAAAAAAAAAAGTTGTAGTAGAAAAAATCCTAGTTAAGCCAGGCATGGTATCACATGCCTGTAATTCCAGTTACATGGGAGGCTAAGGCGGGACAGTTTTAAATTCAAGGCCAGTCTGGGCAACTTAGTGAGACCCTATCTCAAAATAATAAAAATAATAAGGGCTGGGGGTATAACTCAATGGTAGAGTGTTAAAAAAATTCTCAGGTATTTTTGTTTTACTAACAATGAATGAATGAACATTTATTGATTATGTACCCTTGGCCAAGTATTTTACTAAACTCTTTTAAATATCTGTTTATAATTATTATAATATTTTGAAATAAACGATTAATAGATCATTTAATTGAGGTTCATGAGGCTTTTAAAGGACAGTATTGTGAGTCACATTTTAATCTGTTGCTTCCGAGATCCATGATTTTTCATTGACATCACAATGCCTCCTGTTTTAAGAAGTAGTAGCAAAACTCATTTCTCTGTTTCTCTTTCCACATTGTCTTTACAACAACCTTGTAAAGTAGATACCCTAATTTTTAGAAGTGAAACAACTGAACTTCAGAAAGATCAAAAGGAGGAAATGTCCAAAAATACTATTTGTAAAATCTCCTGGTTTTTCAATCCAAAATTTAAATAATTAATGGTTTATCTATTAAATAAGATATTATTGATAATTAAAAATTATTGTCTTTAGGTATGTTTGACAATGGAGGAAATTTTTCATTCATTAATGATAAATGAAAAAAATAGAAATCTGAATGTACGATGTTGTATTATTATTTTTGGTTGCTATAACAAAATACCTGAGGTTAAGTATTTGATAAAGAGAAAAGGTTTATTTATCTCACAGCAATGAAGGATGAAAGTCCAAGCAGCATGATGCTGGCAAGGTCACCTCTGGCTAAATCACATCACTGCAGGAGCATGTGTGAGAGGGAGAGATCACTTGGTGAAACAGGAAGCAGAGAGCATGGAGGGGCCAGTCTTTTTCTTCTATAACAGCCATTGTCATGAAAGCTCACTCCATGAATTAATCCCTTCTGAGGGCAATATCCCCAGATAACCGAATTGCTTCCCACTAGGCTCTACTTCTTAAAGTTTCTACCTCTGAGGAGAACCAAGCTTCCCTTGGGGGGACAAACTGCATCCAAACTATAGCAAATGTCTCCAAATTCACTTAGTTAGTTTTCCTGTATTGTGTAACAGGGAATTGAAACCAGGGTCTTGTGCATGCTAGGCAAGTACTCTATCAGTGAGTTGTAGGCCCTGCCCTTTTCATTTTATTTTGAGATAGGTCTCAGGCTGGCCTTGAATTTGGAATCCTCTAATCCTAGCCTCTTTGATAGCTGGGATTACAGGTGTGCACTAACAAGCCAGGTTCACTTAAAAAAAAAAAAGAAAAATGTATTTTAATTGAGGGCCTAGTGTGCTAGACACTATTCTAGGCATGAGGCACAGAGAAAATCAAGTACAAAAAACCCTGAGGTAAGAAGTATGTGCCTAGCAGGAGCAACTATTAGGCCAGTGCAGCTGGTAGGCAATGTCCAAGGAGGGAATAGAAAGGGAAGAGGGCAGAGAAGAGATAAAGGGGCCAGAATGTGGTGGGACATATGGGCTATTGTTAGGAATTTAGCCTTTATTTAGAATGAGATGAAAAGTCTTTGGAGCTTCTGGGGCAGAAGAGTGGCATCTGACCAATATTTTAATAGATATTCTCTGATTTTTGTGTTGAGAATAGACATAGTAGGATAGATATGGGAAGACTAGTCTATTGCAAAAATTCAGATTAGAGACCATGGTGCAATGGTAGCTTAGATTATGTAGTAGCAATGAAAGTGTGAGTTCTGGATACTATTGAAGATAATGCTGAGAGATATAGTTGATGAGTTGGATCTGTGGTGTGAGATGAGGAGGTGAAGATGACTTCAATGTTTTTGTCCTGAGTAGCTGGAAGGATGGAGTTGTCATTTACTAAGATTCGGAAGGCTGAAAGAGAGTTAGTTTGGGAAAGGTAGGAGATGAGGAACTTGCCTCCAGATATATCTGAGTCAGGAGTTCAGAAGAAAGGTGGAGCAGGAAATAAACATTTGAAGCTGTCGGTTTGCAGATGGTCTGTAAAACCATGAGTCTGGAAGAGGTCAAAAATGTTGGTAAAATGTTCTTTTCTTTTAAAGATGGTCTTCTCAATATTGTGGTATTTAGAAGTCAGGGAAATGACCAATTAAAGGGACTGAGAAGGAATAGTCGGAGGAGGAAAACCAGGAGACTGTGATGCCCTGCAAGAGGGCATTTCACGGTGGAGACTAGATTTAGCCATATAGAGTTGAGGGTGACGATCAGTTTCTGTGGGTGATGAAAAACCTAATTGAAGTAGATGCAAGAGAGAATGGAGGGAGCTGAGTTGAGGCTGTGAGGGTAGGTAATCTTTTGAGGAATTTTGCTGTAAAAGTGATGTAGAGATATGATGTGACAGATGGAAGGAGAAGTGGGGTCTCATTTTAAAGATGAGAGAAAGAATGTATGCTAAAAAGGAAAGGATCCCCAGAGAATGATAAAGTAATCGTGCAAAAAAGAAATAGAATTGCTAGTGAAATATCCTTGCATAGGCAAGAGGATCTAGTGAAAAAACAAGAATGAGTAATTTGACTATAGTAATGCTGGGGAAAGGTACATTATACAGGCACAGATGAAGGTAAGAAGGAGTGTGGTTAGAGTTTGGGCACTGTTTTTCAGAATGTGTCTGTTTTTTCAGTGAAATAAAATGGAAAATCATTAGGCAAGAGTGAGCAGGAGAAAGAACATAAATGCTCCTCTAGTAAAGAGGGAAAGTAAATGGACTAGGGAAAAAAGAATTTGGGTGCAGAACAGTTTTGAAGTCCAATTAGCATGGCTGTATGTTCTCTGACTGCATTTGGTTTCTTGGATATGACTGTAGAATTGGTGGAGAGTTCTTTTCAACTTTGAAAAGGTGGACTTCCCTTTAACCAAATGAGTACAACAAAGTGAAAGAGAGACCTAGTGAGTAAGGGACATTGTAAGGGAGTGATTGATTGTACTCATTGGCCAGGGGATGTAAGTGAAATGAGAAGAAAGTGAGGATGTGAGGAGAGAAGGAATAGTGAAAGGGTGGATTATGAGTCACAGAAAAGGTTGAAGGATTTGGGGAATCATAATAGAGGGACTGAACTAGAAAGATAGAGGATGTGGAGTTCTTGACATTGGGAGTATGGTGGGAATAAGTAAGTGGAATGTCAAAATCTAGAGTTTGACTATGGGTTAATGACTAGGTAAGGTAGATGGAGGATGAGCTTATTGAAGGAAAGGAAAAAAAGGAACCAAAGGACCAGAATAATGAAGTCATCAAGGATTTTGAAAGGAGTTATATTGAAGTGATAGTTGAGGAAGAAGCAAATATTGTTAAGAAAAAATTTTTAAGTAAACCGGGGTTAGTACATCACTTAATGATTGTAGCAAGAGAGGTGTTAGGTGGTCTACTTTGATGGCAGTTTTTTGTTTTGTTTTTTTGTCATTGGGCATTTAATCCACGGCCTTGCACATGTTAGCACACACTCTTATCACTGAGCTACACTCCAAGCCCTGATGGTGATATTTTAAGGTAAGGAAGGGATTAGGGAGAAGGGAGGGAGAATTCCAAACCAAGAATACCTACCCCCACCTCCATGCCCAGTGTTAGGAAGTATTTGGGAAAGATCAACCCCTCCTTGAGAGAGTCAGGTACGTTTACAAGTATGTTTATAGCTGCCCAGAGAAAAAGAGGAAGAACATAAAGTAAAATATTAACAGCGGTGAAAGGGTGATGTTTTATTTTCTACTCTTTATTTTTCTTGTTTTTTTTCCAAATTATTTATCATGAACCTGTGTCATTTCATAATCCATTAAACCAAAAGTGTTATTGAAGAGAAAAAAAGCAGTTGATCTCTCCTGGCTGACATAGGCCGTATGGGACTCCGCCCCACTAGCATCATGTCTCTGGGTTGAAGGGCTCTTCCAGTTCTCCTTCACTGCTCAGCTGCAACTGCTTTGATCTCTTTTCTTCACAGCATCTTACATCTTTGTCTTGTATACACAGCTTGGACGGGATGAAGAACTCATTTGAGTGGAGGGGGAGAGAAAGAGCAATGTTCCTTTCTACCTTATTTCAACCTAAGGTTTTACTGAATATAAGAGAAGGATAGAAAAGAAAGGAAAGGTTTTCAAGAGGATTTTTTGTCTATGTGAAAGAGAGGGAGGAAAAACCAAAGTTCCCCAAGTAGGACCAGAGCATGTATTTCTCTAACTCTCTAGCCCCTCCTATCTGTTTCGTTTAGTCCCTTCTGCTTTCTTGTAGTGGAAAGAAGCTCATACATTTACTTCCATGGTTTCCCACAGGGCTGGGAAATAAAAAGTTAGTAAGCAAATGAACATTAAATAAGTAAGATTACAAATTATAATGGCTGCCTTGAAAGAAATAAGCAGGATAATCTGTGTATAAATGTGGGGACAGAGGATGGAAATGTCTATGTCAAGGTTTCTCTGAGGAAGGGATTTTGAACCTGAGAGGAAACAGGAAGACAAATTCCCAAAGCTTGAGATGGCAGTTATTTTTGGCTCTTTCACCTCTCCTAAGTTAGGCTGATTCTATCCTATTTTTACTCCTGGGCCCTTCACCCCTGTTGCTCTCTACACCCCCACTAGGGGAAGAGTATACCAATTCATCCTGTCCTCCCAGCTTCCTCCAGTTCTCCCCTCTGCTGTTGGCACCACGGCTGTCACATTAATCACCTCTCCTTCATTCTGATACTCTCCTGCTTAGACTCTGTAACAATTCCTTATTGTTTGCTTTATTAAAAACAAAATACTATAGCATTTAAGGCTTTTCACTTTATGCCCACAACCTACCATTCCCTTTTGCTAATCTATTCTCCACACATGCTTATTTCTTTCCTGTCTTTATCCTTATCCCACATTGTTCTCATTTTCTGGAATGTTTCTCTATTGGCCCTTCCCTTTTTATCAGTCTCAACCATCTCTTAAGCGGCATCCTGCTCTCTGCCACCTCCAAAGACCAGTTTCCTAATCTCCTGGAGAGTGTGTGAGTGGTCACATCTCTCTTTATACTTCTTATGGCTGTGTCTTATTGTAGTCTGTGTTATCATTTTTTGTACCCTTCTATAAATCCCCTTTTAAAGAAGGAAGCTTGCCTTGCAAACATCCATACTTCTCCACAGCAGACTGTACATTGTTTTAGATAAATATTACTTCACAAATTTGATGAATCTGTATTTTTTTCCTCCCTCTTGTTCACTTTTCTAAGGAAGGTGTATGTATGTGGGGTGGTGGTGGGATAGTATGGAAACTTAAAACCCAACTATTTCACACCCTTTTAGACAGCAAGGTAGAATGTGAGACAAAAAGACCTATTGGTTTTCATACTCTTGTTTTGGCGGTCTGGAAGCTGTGCATGGAAGTTGGTGCTGACCCTTCTCCCAGCATATTTACAGATAAGTGTTATGGAAGGGAATGATGCAGTCCCTGTTTTTTCTTTGTTTTGTTTATAGGTGAGGGCTGGGGAAAGAGTGAAGAATGAAGAAATCGAGAAAAAGTATCTCCTTAAAGCCTGTGTCAGGCAGGGAGTGTAGCACAGTGGTAGAGTTCATGCTTAGCATGCAGGAGGCACTGGATTCAATCCCCAGCACCAGAAAAAAATAAGTAATTGAAAAGTTTAAAAAGAAGCTGTTACTTGTGTGCTTTCCATATTTATTAGAGAGCTGAAGTAAGCATCTTATGATTGTGGTTTTAATTTGTAAACAGAAACCAATAATTATATATTTGTAAATATTTACTTCTCCTTGAATATATGTCAGTTAGTTCAAGTTGCCTTGCAGTGCTGCAGCTGAAAATAAGCAGCTGTGCAACTCTGACAAGCCCAGGGTGTTATCTTTATTGCAGCTCATATTGTGTGGAAGGCGCAAATGGGTTAAGAAAAAACAGGTTTTCTTTAGGAACTTTCTGTGACTTGCAGTTGGGTTACAAAACCTGTGGGGGCAAAAAGAAAACTTTCCCTTTGCCCTCTGAAAGTCCCCTGGAATGAACCGAGAAAAGAGACACAAATTTATCAATATGCACAGGGTAGAATCATGAGTGTGATTTCCTAATAATTCAATAACTTTCAAAATCTTACATATCCTTCCTCCTTGGGGAAAAGGGAAGAAGTAATGTAGGAAATTTGGAGGGGTCCTAAATGGTTATTAGGGGAATCAATTGACTAGGGGAGAGAAATTTGCTTGTAAAATGATTATCTTTGGAATTGGAGTGAGCCCAAGGGGCAGACAGTATCTTGTGACAAAGTCTGTCCAGAACTGTTTACATTCCTCACGTGTCTTCTGTGATAGATAATGAGAATTCAAGGTGGGGATGGAAGGCAATTGTATTTTCTTTGGAGAATCTTGTCTTAGCAGTTAAGGAAATGTCAGAGTAAAGCCTCTTTAAGGGCCTCTAGTTTCAAGTAATCAGTGTACCAAGGTGCCATATTTTGAGGCAAATTCCTTGGGCTCCTTCAGATGCAGTGAATTATAGTATCTATAGAATCTAATCATTATATTGTAAAACAGCACAATCATACATCCATTTCACAAACATTGAGCTCTTCTGATGTGCCATATATTGTTAATAGTTGAGGATAAGTTGAAAGCAAAGCAGGATCTCCTCAACTTTATAGATTAGTGGGAAAGAAGACAATGACAAATAGTCAGAAGTATAACATGTGCTTTAATGAAGTACAGGATGTTAAAGGACCCACATGGAGCCCTCAGGCTGGAATATTAGAGAATCCTCTAGGTGGTAATGGTTCTAGAAACAGGACTTCTGATATAGTGACCATAAAAACAAAACCATGCCAGAGTTCCAATACAGGAAAAGGTTTGCTTGGTGGAGGTTACCTCAAGGAGAGGGCAGATGGCACTTAGGAGAGAGGAGAGAGGGAGAGAGAGAGAGAGAGAGAGAGAGAGAGAGAGAGAGAGAGAGAGAGAGAAGAAGAAGAAAGAAGAAGAAGATGAGTTTTGTGGATGCGAAGCTGGGCT
>NW_026000174.1:6038157-6041282 GCF_001458135.2 Marmota marmota marmota
GAGAGGAGAGAGAGAGAGAGAGAGAGAGAGAGAGAGAGAGAGAGAGAGAGAGAGAGAGAAGAAAGGAGAAAAAGTGAAAGAGAGCTTTTGTGGTGCAAGCGGGCTATATCTGGTTGTTCCCTAAACAAAGGAAGGGACAAGCCTTTTATCAGGTTTCTGGGGTGGGATAGAGTCTCCTTGACCATTGTCATGTTTTGGTGGCTCTGGTGAATTCCTTATACTTGAGGTGCAATCTGGTTCCCATGAAATGATTGCTCCTGCTTGTGGGAGATGTCCTCATGGGACAATTGCTCACACTTAAGAGGATGGGGTGATCTCATCATGGGTTGATCTGTCTGTGAAACTACTCTTCCTAGAATCCAGGCTGACTGTAGGTTTAGGGTAATGACTGTAGACTAATAGGCATTACTCCAGGGCTCTGTGGTGATCCCAAACTGTCGAAGTAATGATGTTAAAGCAGACATTGAAGGATGAACGAGAGCTAGGAGAAGTGAGGTGATAGAGATTTCTGCTCAGGCAGAAGGTATATCATATACAAGATCCTATGCTAGGAAAGAGAAATTCATATTGGAGGAACGGAAAAGAGAACAGTGAAACTGGGACAAGGGTCAGAGAGGATGAGGCCAGTGGATGCCAGTATTGAAATGTTTCCATTTACACACATATTGTGTGGGTACACCTCTTCTGTAGCTTCCATATAACTTGATGTTGAAATGGCATGGAGCAGAACAGTATTAATCAGGGTGTGGTGGTTTTGCATTTATCTTAATGCAGACATTTCATAATTGTTCTTAATATATTTATCTCTCACCCTGCAGGGAGGTAGTACTTATATTTTATGGAGGAATAAATGTTTCAAAGGTGAGGTAATTTTTGCATAATCTTATAGCTGATAAATGGTAGAGTTGGGATTTAACCCAGCTCTGTTGGCATTAGAACTGCTGTATTATGTTGTCTCTAGACTGGTTGTATTTCTTTCTTTTCTTTTTCTTTTTTCCTTTTTTTTTGTACTGTGCATTGAGCTTGGGGCACTTTTCCAGTGAGTGTCCAGTTCTTTTTACTTTTTATTTTAAAAGAGGGTCTCACAAAGTGGCTGAGAGTTTTGCTATGTTGTTGAAGCAGGCTTTGAATTTGAGGTGCTCCTGCTTCAGCCTCATGAGTTGCTGGGATTATAGGTGTGTGCCACCGCTCCAGACTGGGCTGACTGTATTTCTCAAATGGACAGACGTTTTGTAATTTATACCTTACATGTGATTCATATAGTACATGGCTGACTTAAAGCAATAATCTAAATTATACAGTAATAAAGTCAAAAAATAAGAAGAATTTTAATTTTCCTTTAACACCATTGGGCACTATGGTTTGGATATGAGGTGTCCTCCAAAAGCTCATGATTAGCTTATGAGAGCTATAACCTAATCAATGTGTTATTCCATGTGATAGAGCAATAATTTGCAAGAACTACCATATTGAGTAATATATGTAGACAAGAAGGTATGGCTGGAGGAAGTATGGGGATATGTTTGCAGAATTTATACTTTGTCCCTGATGCCTCTATATCTCGGCTTCCTGACTGTCATGCAGTGATCAGCCTTCATATGCCACATCCCTCCATCATGAAGTTCTGCTATTGCCTTGGCCCTAGAGCGATAGTCAGTCGACTGTGGGCTGAGACCTCCAAAATGATGAGCCAAAATAAACTTTCCCTCCTTTAAGTTGTTTTTGTCAGTTATTTTGGTCACTGTGACACACAGAAATTGTAACTAGCACAGAAATTGGCATCAGGGTGGGTTCATTTCTGTGACTAACCTGATCATGTGGTTTGGTATCCTTTGGAGCTGGTTTGCAAGAGGAGTTTAGAACTGAAATTTGGAGATGCAGGCTGAAGAAATCAGAATGTTATAGCAGAACTTTATGGGCAATTCTTGTGGGTGCTCAGAAGACTAGAATGCTGACAAGGTTGTGAACAGTAAAAGACTGTGGTTTCAGGGGGGTTTCAGGGGGAGTGGGATTGGATGTGAGGTCATTATTGTTTCATTTTGGTAAAGAATTTGTCTACATGTCCCCCATATCCTGAGACTTTCTATGAGGCTGAATTTAAAGGTGATGGGCAGATTGTTCAGATGGAGGAAAATTCAAGTCAACACACTATTCAGATGGATGTTCCTGGTGGCTTTTAGCCAAATTTGCTGTGATAACCAGGAGTAGAAAGCAGAGTGGAAGTTTAAAAGCTTGCAGTTTGGCCGGAAAAGTACGTGTAAAATTTGGGCCAAGGAAAGTGTGATTGCTGAAGAGATTACTGCCACCAAAGAGAAGCTAAGTATTTTGCACAAGGACAATAAGGCAGATTCCTTGAGGGCATCTCAGGAATTAGCAAGACCACACCCATTGCAGGCTCAGGGGTGTGAAAAAGTGAAAACTCCTTTGAGAAGAGACCATGGAGTCACAGTGCTTGCACAGGGGAGCCTAGGAAGTTGTTTCTCTAGGATTCATTTCACTATTGCCCAGCTGCTCAGACACTCAGAGGTCACTGCAGCAATGGCCCACTGGGGCCTAGCTGCTGCTCAAGCTGGTAGCAGACTTTGTAATACCTATATGGTGCTGGTTCTCCAAGAATGCAGGATGCTGAAGTTAAGGGATAATTGAGGCTTCCACCAAGATTTCAAAGGAATGCCTAGAAGGCCAGGCAAAGTGTTGCAGGGGAAGCCCATGAGAGGGTGATGCATGAAGCTGTGCAGATGAAGCCAAAATTGGAATGGACACCCCAGGATTAAGAGATGCCAGCAAGGTGGACAGTCTGCTGAAGAAAGCTACAGGCTGTGAACAGAGCCAGCTTAAGAGAGAGGCCATGTGGGCTGCAACCAGCAAGGCCAGAGAGGCAGTCAGCCTCCCCACCATGTGCCCCAGATGCTGGATATGAAACTATAGGGAGGAGAGAACATGGCGGCGAGAGGGGAGGCAGCGCTTTCAGTACCTCCTCAACAACGGGGTCAGAGAGACGCATGGATACGCTTAGATACGACCTGCTGAGAAACTCCTAGCAAAATTCCACTAAAGAGAGATCGGCCGGGAATCGGTAGGATTTTTGGAGGGACAGTCTGCGCTAGACGAGTGAATCTCCGCCA
>NW_026000174.1:6044325-6104394 GCF_001458135.2 Marmota marmota marmota
AGGTGGGAGGGAAAGGGAGAGAGAAGGGAAATTGCATGGTAATAGAAGGAGACCCTCAGGGTTATACAGTGGAGGAGGTAGAGAGAGAGGAGGGGAGGGGAGGGGAGAGGTGGGGAGGGGGGAGGGTGGAGGATGGGAAAGGCAGCGGAGCACAACAGACACTAGGATGGCAATTTGTAAATCAATGGATGTGTAACTGATGTGATTCTGCAATCTGTGTATGGGGTGAAGGTGGGAGTTCATAACCCACTTGAATCAAAGTGTCGAATATGATATGTCAAGAAATTTGTAATGTTTTGAACAACCCACAATAAAAAATTAAAAAAAAAAAAAAAAGAAACTATAGGACTTGTTTGCCCAGTTGGATTTCAGTTTCATCTTAGTTCCATCGCTTCTTTCTATGTCCTTATTCCTCCCTTTTAGATTTGGAATATTTACTCTGGGATGCTATATATTGTACATATGTCATTTTTTGATTTTTACAGGGCAGGAATTTGCTTTGAATCTCAGAGGAGTCTTTGGACTTGGATTTTGGGGCAATGCTGGAACCAAGACTGTGGGGACTCTTGGAAATGGATTAAATGTATTCTGCCTTGTGAGATGGGGATCAGGGACAGAATGTTATGGTGTGGATATGAGCTGTCCCTGAAAAGTTCATGATTCAATTATGAGAGCCATAACCTAATCAGTGATTTGATAGATTAATAATTTGAAAGAACTACCACACTGAGTGATAACTGTAGGCAGGTAGAGTGTGACTGGAGAAAGTAGGCCACTGGGGGGTATGCTTTGGGGGTTTATATTTTGTCCCTGATAACTTGTTCTCTCTGTTTCCTGACTACCATACAGTGAGCAGCTTTCCTCAGCCATGCCCTTCCACCATGATGTTCTGCCATCACCTTGGGTCCAGAGTAATGGAGTTGGCTGACCATAGGCTAAGAGCTCTGAAACCATGAGCCGAAATAAACTTTACCGTCTCTTTTGGTCACAGTGACAAATAACTGACTAACACATTGGATAATTTTGGGTAGAAGGAAGGAAGATAGAAAGAAGAAAGAAAGGAAATCATAATGGAGGTTTCAATAATATAAAACTTTTTTTTTCTGGTTTGACTTTGTGTTACAGAAAGAAAAAAATTAATGAAAACTATGTGAGTAGCAGCAGGTGACTATGAAACCTTCTAAGATAAACCTGACTGAAGTATTTTGAGTAGCTCTGTACACTTGCAGAATAAAAAGTGTTAGGAGATTTCCAATGATGATCACAAAAAGGTACTATGCAAGAGAATAATAAAGAGACCGAATTGGTAAGGTAGAAGTAAAGTCACTCTTATAGGATTTTATCTTCTTAAGTTTGGTGCTCAAGGTAGCTTACCTTAATTCCATTAATGAATCTTCCATTTAAAGTTTTCTTTCTTAATAGTTTCTGTGAAAAAAAAAAGTTTCAAATAAGTTAATATAAGTTCATGTAGGTGTACTTAATCTGTGCTGTGTGAAGTATTCTTTGCCATGTTTTCATTTTTCACTCTGCTTAGAGAGATCCTTACATGTCCCCTCTTGCATTCTGCTTTTGGAAGTCTACCAGCTAAAAGCTTAGGGCGTCAAGTTCAATTAACTGTAGATAGATATTTTGTGTTTTTTAGTAGTCTGGATATTGGATCTCATCATTAAACATGATTTTTAGAATAATTGTACTATTTTTCTCTTTAACGAAATATTAGAATTAAAAGGATGTTATATTGAAAATTTAACTTGTCTCCTTAATAACTACCTTTATGAGATGTCTGATTATTTGGACCATGGTTATAATTATGTTTTTATGCCACCTAAGAGGAAATAGTTTCTTGAGATGTGGATTTGAATCTCTAGCATATGAAGTGTTAAAGGTGTATCACAAATTATTTGGAAAAGCACTCATGTTTTATTTCTGCAGTTTGTGTCATTACTGAGAGATCCAGTGATGAATGTGTACTAAAGTATACTAGAGCTGTCACGGCATTGATGACTGGTAATAGATCAGAAAATCAGAAGAAAAAACATATCCCATGCCAGGCCATATCATATTTGATATGTAAGAAGATTTCACTGCCACAAAGACACTGCCTTGGTGATGACAGTCAGTTTCAAGATAGCTGCAATTGCTTTTTTAAACAATTTACTTTGCAAGTCATATTTTAGATGTGATCAAATTGCTAAAGTTTTATATCAAAATGTCTCACTATTAAGAGGCAATATTAGACACAGATAATATATATTGTTGTGTATGTTTGTGCATGTGTTTGTTGTGGTTTTAGACTTTGGAAGTGTATGGTAATGATACTTTTACAAAATATATGAGTAATCCATCTAACTTCCACTTCTTGAAGACCCTTGCTGGGCATTTAGACACTTATATTATTCAATTTAATGATCATTACAGATAGGTAGAATATTTTCATGTAACACATGAGAAAACAAGCCCAGAGACATGAAGTAATGAAGAGACATGAAGTTCAAATAGTTAATAAATGGCAGAGTTGGCACTCAGACTCAGTTCTGTGTTCCATTTCGTTTCTGTTCCCATTAGGTCACAGAACATTTGTGGTCTTATAATGGAGAAAAGGTTTTTTTTTTTTTTTTTTTCAAAAATTAAAAAAAAAATTTAAAGGCACTATTAAGTTTTAAAAACTACCATTGGTGCTGTGTGTGTGTGTGTGTGTGTGTGTGTGTGTGTGTTTAATGCTCAAACAACTGGCATGTTTGGAAACTTTTCCTGGTAGCATATGACTATGGTAGTTATGTTTGGCTAGCATCATTGTGATTTAATAACCTAATTTAAACAAGGAACTACAAACCAAACAATGGCTCTGATTCATCTGATAGGAAAGTAAGGAAGTACTTGTTCTTTTTTGTTAGTGAATTTTTATTTTTATGCAGTTTGAACCATGGGTCATGCTGCAGACACTGTCCTTTAAAACTGTCGGAAACCTCTGCCACTTCCTTAGCACTGATGGCCTCTTCCTTTCAGGGAGCAGCTCATGCAACAATATTGAAGAGCAGTGGTGATGACTCTCTTTTCCTTGGCGCTGAACACTTCCTTTCCCTTGAACAATTGGCTTTAAATGACAATGACTAGTGCAGCCAGTAGAGACTAAAATGCGCTTTTGTTTGCCTTTTTGTGTGGTCTAATTTCTAAAAAATAAGCACCCTTTAAAAGGGAAGGGCATTCATGCCTACTGGCTCCTCTCCATGATTGCAGGGGCAGCAAACTTGGATTGTGCTGGTCTACGGATCTGGAAGGCCTGCCGCAGCACCAAGCATCATCGTTTGCTTCCACATGTCTCACAAATGCAGGCAACTCTAGCAGATGTCAAGGATTCCATGCGCTTCATTTTTAAGTTCCACATAGACTGACCCCTGCCTCCGAAGAAGTCTTGACTGCCCATTTCTTGCTTAGCTAGTATAGGTATAGGTAATGCAAATGGATTTTAAGATCAACCTTTATTTTTTATTTTTGGTGATATGGAAACAATCTCTTGGGATGATCTATTTAAGAAATGAACACCTAAAAAAAAATAAATAAAAAAAAAAAGAAAAAAAAAAAAAGAAATGAACACCTTCCAGTTTAACCCATTTTTGATTGAAAGTCATGCTAGGGCTGAACCTTAAGGAAAACTAAGTTTAAACCTCTTCTGTAAAATATTTTCCTTTTTTTTTTTTTTTCTCCCAGGGATAGGGGTAGGGGCAAGAAAACATGTAGTTTTAAATGAATATTAAAGAGCCATAGTTTCTAATTTGAAAATGGCCTGAAATACTACACTATTTTTATTGATTGGTGACAGGCTATGGAGAATCATGAGTCAGGGTTTAGTCATATATATATGCTTGTGGGTCAAATGACTCAAATCAAGCAGGCTGTGTTTTCAGTTTCTAGTTTCTAGTCTGGTCCTGCTTTTTGTAACCCTGCAATGGAACTTAGGCACATGGTAAGACATTTGGCACAACTTTCTTATGACCTAGCCCTAAGATCAACCTTTAAAATCATAATCAGAGACAAAAAAATTCTAAAGTTTATATTCATTATTAATACTGTGTACCAGGCATTACTCATTGGTTAGCTCATTGTTAGGTGTACACTATTCTGGGGTGTGGCTTGTATAATGGTGGTATTTCTCTGCTTGAAATGGTTTGTCCTTGTTTCTCTGCCTAGAAAATTCGTGTTCATTCTTCACTGCTCAGGTCTTTTTTCCCCCCTCTCTTTGATTCTGGGGATCAAACCCACGACCTCCATGCATGCTAGAAAAGCACTCTACTACTGAACTATACCTCCAGCCCTGTTTTATTTTTGAGACAGGGTCTCAAGTCAGTTGCCCAAGCTGGCCTCAAACTAGTGATATTTCTCTCTCAGCCTTCCGAGGTGCTGGGATTGCAGATGTGAAGTAGCTGGGATATAGGTATGCATCACAGTGCCCAGCTGCTGCTCAGGTCTGATATCACCTCTTTGAAACTGTGGAACTGCTTTGCTCCCCGCCTCCCCCGGCGGTTGGGTATTGACTGCTCTCTGCATTGTGCCTCTCACTGTACTTTATAGATACTTCTGGGATCCTACCTTGAATTGAAATGCTTTGTATGTGGGTTGAAGTTACCATGAGACTGAGTACACTGAGTGCCGGGACCATATCCAACATTGTCAACATAGACCCTCACAGCTGTTTGAATGAGTAACTAGCTCAAGCTGAAGTGAATACTCCCTCTTCTGAAAGCACTGACACTTGGTTTTATCATATTTTGCCTAGTTCTACCAACATGGCACTGACACTGCCTAGTTAGAAGTTGGTCATATAGCAAAAGACTTTTTTAAAAAAAATATTTTTTAGTTGTTAATGGACCTTTATTTTATTTGAGTTACTCACAGGAAGGATGTTAAAGCAGTATAAGTAGCATTCCATTCTTAAGGCACTCACTACCTGGGAGAACCAAAGTTAATGCCCAACCAGTTCTTAAGTACTCAAATATTATTACAAAAACAAAATACTTTGTAACCTAAAAAAGTTGACCACAAAAATGTAACATTTGTAAATAAAAAATATTAATCAAAAAAACACTGAAATACTTTCCTATCAGTTGGCAAGTAACTACCTGAGTACCTTGAGTCTTATGCACAACCCCTCCAGCACCCCCCCACACACACACCCCTGCCCTCCCAACACTTGCATGCACACACACCTGGCCTACTGCTCAGTTCCCTTCAGAGCTCCAGACCTCTGGAACTAATTCACAATAATGCAAAAGCCCTCTGCTAGGGGCTACATTGTTACCATAGCCTCTTCACTCTCTGTTCTTTTAGCTTCTGTCTAGGCCAGCTGGAATTGTAGTTTTTTCCTCTTCTCTTTTCCAATCCAGCCTTACTGGACTATTCTTAAAACCCAGTTCTTCAGGGAAACCTCCAACCGCTCCAGCCTGTTATGAACTGTCCTTCTGCTGGCTTTCCCAGTATTTACTGTCTGTAGCATTCATTTAGTTGTCAATGATGCTTTACTCTGTAAGAGTACTTCAACTGTAATGACATGACATCTTGAAATGTGATTTCACAGGTAGTAGTTCTTCAAGTAGAATTATTTACAATCACAGGGGGTTCAGGCTACTTAGATTTGAGGGGGGGGGGTAGGAATAATTTCACATTCTATAACTTGATTGCTCAGTAGTGTGCAATTTTGTAAAAAAATATTATGACTCACTTTGAATCACAATCTTCATTTTATGAAACACCAATCTAGATTATACAGGCCTTACAAAATGAGTGTTTTTCTCATAATGGAAAGGTCAGGCCTGGAAGTAAGTATTTACTATAGGATGAGTATATAGTATTGCAAAGAAGTTCATAGCAAGAGTTCAGAGGAGAGAAAATGGCATGGTGAAGATGACTTTCTATTGTAGAAGATGATTTTGTTTGGGGAGAAAGAACCCGAGTGTATCCTAGCAGTTCACAGATTTTCCCTTGATTATTAAATCATTCCCTGAAAGGTCCCCCTACTCGAAAGGGCAGATGGGTGTAATACATATTGATTTCTTCCTCTGTAGTTTCCCATAGGCTTTTTATCTCTTCACCATTTTGTTTTCCCTTCTAGTTTTTATGTGCTTATACAATTGCAGGGCTTGTTAAAGTTTTCTGATTTGTCTCCTCCTCCCCAAGTACTAGGAATTGAACCCAGGCATGGTCTACCACTGAGCCACCTCTCCAGCCCTTTTTATTGTTTATTTTGAGAAGGTACAGTGAAAATGCTAAGTTTCTGAGGCTGGCCTTGAATTTGCAATCCTCCTGTTTCAGCCCCCTGTCACTGAGATTACAGGTGTGCACCACTGTGCCCAGCTGTGTTTCTAAGAGCAAAGCAGGATGCCACAGGAAAGTTTACCTCTTGTTTAATACTCATCTATTTTGTGGATGACTAGAAGAACCACTTTAAATACGAAAACTGATGTCTGAGTCTTTTGGGATGAAAACACCACCAGTTGCAAGTGATTATAATTATTGTCTCATTGTTGGCTGGTAGAATTAGCTTTAAAGAAAGGGAATGTCCTGTAGGAAGTAATGGCAGCAAACTTTAAGTATTGTCCCTGAGTCATTTTGCCTCAGAATGTGCTGTTTTGTTGTCCGTTGATTTTTTTTTTTTTTAGTGAAATAAGCCTTTGTGGTGAATATTTTCTTGGTTGTGTTTTTAATTTTTTGGTAGTGGGGTTTGAACCCAGGGGTGTTTTACCATTGAGCTACATCCCTGACCCTTTATTTTTTAATTTTGAGACAGGGTCCCACTAAGTTGTTCAGGATCTTTCTAAGTTACTCAGGATGCCAAGTTACATTGGACTTTCAATCCTCTTGCCTCAGTCCCCCAAATTGCTAGGATTTGGCTGGGATTACAGGAGTGCACTATCATGTTTGGCTTGGTTATATTCTTTGTGGCAATGCTTTTCTCCTGTCGTTAAAGGTTATGTTACATTATTTTTATTGTCTTAATGAGGCCAAAATTGTACCTGGGGAAAATGTATCATCAAAGTGCTTTTTAGATTCTCCAGGATCACATGCCAAATGTGAAAATAAACATGATTGTAATATACTTTTGTGTGTGTGTTTTATTAATACCAAGATATAAAATTATTGGTTGCTATCAATCATTAGGTTATTGTTTATAATTCAACAAATTTTTGCAACCTGGTAAGGAAGGCATTCATAACCCCTTTTGTAGATGAGGAGACTGAGGTTGAGTGTCAGGAGTGGTGATTTGAATCATGGTCTCTGACTGTCAGGCGACCGGAGGCGCCTGCGCTGGGAACTCCTTGGGGCAAAGGCCTGCATTGAGACTGCCCAGTTGCTATGGTGACACCCTGCTCAAAGGAGGGTCTGTGCATGCCACAGGACTATCAGTCTGAACCCTGAGTTCAGACAACAGCTGCTGGGTGTAAAGAATCATGAGTGCAAATTGATGATTATAATTGGGCTGCCCAGATCTTTGTTCTTCAGCCTGAATGCTTTGAAGAAACTTTCTTACAAAAAATCCTTTTTATGTTAAAACTTATATAATAAACGTGGTCTTGGCTTTCTCTATGTGTCAGTTTGTCTTTTCTAACCTCCCACTGCTCCTCACTGGTTTCTGAATTAAGGGTGTGCAGTTGAGGGATGTGAGAAAGCTTCTGGAAGTGATCTAGTAGGAAAAATGGCACAATTAGCGTTTTGACATAGGACTTTCAGGCTACAAAGCTGGGCTTTTTCCAGTATACTGAGCCAATTTTAAAACTAATGGTAACACAGTGTGATGACTATGTGATGGGAGCTGTGATGGGGTGAGAGAAGGAGCAATCTACTGTGGGCTTGGGGTGTTTAGGAAGTTTTTCTAGAGGGGTCAACACTTGAGCAAACTTCTGGAGGATGATGCAGGAGGAAATTCATGAAAGGAAGGCTGGAGACTTGAGAAAGCACATTATTGCAGAGGATTTCTGAAATACAAAGTGGGAGAGGGGTGAGTTATATAGAAGATAAGGTTGGGGAGGACATGGGTTGGATCCTAGGACAGGCATTACAGCCTCCTGTACCACCAGATGCTTGGGTCATGTCTCCTAACAAATGCTGCCCTAACAAATACCTTGTTCTTTCATTCATAATATGTACTCCTTGTACAGAGGAATTTCTTTGCTTACTTGTCTCCTCCACAAGACCATGCTTTCCTTGAGACTAAAAATGTGGCTTTAGACAAAGCGGAATGAAGGGAAGGGAGGGAGGATAGGATTAGGAAAGGGCTGGGGATGTGGCTCAAGCGGTAGCGCGCTCGCCTGGCATGCGTGCGGCCCGGGTTCGATCCTCAGCACCACATACAAGCAAAGATGTTGTGTCCGCCAAGAACTAAAAAATAAATATTAAAAAAAACAAACCCTGGATTAGGAAAGACAGTGGGATGAATCTGACACAACTTTCCTATGTACATATGTGAATATGTCACAGTGAGCCTCCACATCATGTACAACCACAAGACAGGGATACCAATTAGAATAAGATATACTCCATATTTGTATAAATATGTCAAAATATATTCTACATGTATATCTAAGAATAACAAAGTGTCTTGGGGAAAAGAAAAAAAAGAACGTGCCTTTAATCCTTTTTTTCCAACATAGCCAGGCACACAGAATAGGCACTTGGGACATGCTGGGAGGAGGAAAGGGCCCTGTCCTTGCTGAGGAAGACCAGTTTTAGTCAGAGTGTTTACTGCTCTTCTGCCCTTTCAAAGTTGAGTTGAATTTTAACTTGATAATTTCAGGATCTGTTCATACATCCTGAAGTGACAGTGTCTCTCTGGTGGCCTCAGGGTCCTGGAGCAGATTTAGCCTGTGTAGCTTACATCCAGCCGAGGTTGCTTGGTCTTCTGGTATCACATAGACTTATCATTTTTCCTCAGTATAGATCAATAGTCACTGGTTTTGGAGCAAGGTCTGGGTACATGGTGTTTTGTGTTGTGGGGTACAGAGATGAACAAGAAAGGGGGAGGCAGTATGGCATGGTGAGCAAAAACAGCCTGTGCGCTTCAGAGTTCCTGTGAAGAATAAATGAGGTAATATGCATAGGCCCTAGTGTAGTCCTTACACTAATCCCAGGGGCAGGCAGGAATAATGCACATGGTGTGATCTGTAGAATCTAATTTATTTTTTACAAGGCTCTTTCTGTCTTGAATCTTGTGACAGTGTAGCAGATACAAGACATGCATATGTAAATAACTACAGTGCAAGGCTACATTTGAAAAGCTCAAATTACTTAGGGGCACAAAAAAGTCAGGGATGCTTCAGTAGGAAGTGACATTGAATAGAATCTTCCTGGGGGCTTTTTACATTGAGAGAGAGCTGGAAGGATTAAAAACTTAAATAACTATTGCTTTTTCTAAAATCCTTTCTCTTACCACCCTGTTAAAATTAGGTCTGCCTCTATTATTTTTTTTATCAGAATAAAATGTACCCAATTGTAGTTCTTAAGTATTTGTGTGTTTGCTAATTGTTGTCCACTCCTTGTGTTCCTTCACTGTGCGCACTGCGAGGGCTTGCTCACTGCCATATCTCTAGCACTGCAGCCATGGTGGGTACTCAAGCAATACTCCTTCATTGAGTGCATGTAACCACTGACTCATTTCTTTGCACATCCCATTAGCTCTGGTGAGTTACAGCAATGCAGAGGCAAAAGCACCTGAAAGTAATCAAAGGAAGCAACTTGGTCTCCTTTGAACTTGCTGTTATTGTTCTGAGCTTTTTGGTTTCAGCTGAGGATATCCTTTTCCCTTCCTTTATCTTTTTTACAGTGCTCAAAACAATGAGTAGTTTGTGTTTTTAAGATGATGATAAAAAATCCCTAGAGGCCATTTTAAATAGTGAAATCAGAATTGAAAATTTCATGCTGGAGTTTCCCAGGAGGAAAAAGCTTAGGCATTACTTTCTTCAGTTGCTTCCTTTTGTGGATGCTATTCATGTGTGGATTTTGTAAAGTTTACTTTTTCAGAGTACTTTAAAATCATGTATTTTTCAACTAATAAAAACCATTCATCTTAAAGTAGTCTCTAAAAAGAGAACATTGTAGGTTTTCTGTTTCAGTGGTTTTTGTGGCGTGACTGACAGAAGGTCCTCTCTGGAGGAGGCTGATTTGTGTTTAGCATTATGATTTAGTATTATGCTTGGATGTTGTTATGGTTTAGATGTGAAGTGTCCCCCAAAAGCTCATATGTGAGACAATGCAAGAAAGTTTAGAGATGAAATGATTGGTTTATGAAAGTCTTAACCTGATCAGTATATTAATCCTGTGATAGAGATTAACTGGATGGTAACTGTAAGCAGGTTGGTTGTGGCTGGAGGAAGTGGGTCATTGTGTATGTCTTGGAAACTTATATTTTATCGTTGCTGAGTGCAGAAGTCTCTTTCTGCTTCCTGGTGCCATGTCCTGAATAGTTTTCCTCCACCACACCCATCTGCCATGATGTTCTGTACATCAGGCACGGAACAATGGAGCTGGTTGTCTATGGACTGAGACCTCTAAAACCGTGAGCCCCAAATGAACTTCCTATCCTCTAAAATTGTTCTTGTCATGTCTCTTGGTCAAAATGGTGAAAGATCTGACTAAAACAGATATGCTACTCTCTCTTTTAAAGTAGTTTATTAATTCATTAGAGTAACCAGGTGAAGATTGTGACCCCTGTGTCTTTTGTCTCACCAGAATGGAACAGGAACCAAAACGTTTGAGAACAATTAGGTTATCACTTTCTATCAATTTTTTAAAACAGTTTTGGAGAAGAATGAAAGAAGAATATACTTTATTAACTTCTATCAAGCTGGATACATGGAGCATGCCTGTAATCCCAGCTACTCTAGAGGCTGAGAGAAGGGAATTGCACATTTGAAGCCAGCCTAGGAAATTTAGCAAGAACCTGTCTCAAAACAGAAAGTAAAAAGGGTTGGGGATGTAGCTCAGTGATAGAGCACCCCTGGTTTCAATCACCAGTACTGCCAAAACCAAACAAAAACAAAACTTCTGTGAAATGTTAGGGGGAGCCTGAAGGCCTGAAGGCCTTGGCCTTTTCTGTTTAGAATGCCCACAGTCAGGGCCTTGTATGATCACTTATGAATGGGTGATAGTGTTGGCTACCACTGCTCAAAAGACATCCTTCTGTTGATTGCTGTTAAATGAATACTGGTGGTGTCATACACTGGGTCCTTTTTCATTGTGTTATTTATTGGGTGTATTTTGATTTTGGATAATAAACATTGCTTTCTATATAGAAATTGAGGAAGCCTTTGTTTGAAACTGGCTGCTGCTTCTTCTTTTTTGGTACCTGGGATTAAACCCAGAGATACTTTACCACCAAGCCACATCCCCAGCCCTTTTTTATATTTTTATTTAGTGGAAATATCTTGCTAAGTTGCTTAGGGCCTAAATTGCTGAGGCTGGCTTTGAACTTGTGAGATTCCTGCCTCAGCCTCCTGAGCTGCTGGGATTACAGGTGTGCACCATTGCACCTAGCTGGCTTATTATTCTTTTAATTATCTTCCTCCTGGGCCTTTCTATAATATTGCATTTATTCTTCTCCCTTTCTTTTCCTCTTTTCCTTTCTTTCTCTTTTTTCCTCTCTGTTTTTAAAATTCCTACAAGTCATCTTCCACAGAAATTGCGAAAGGTATCTTCTTGAAACTGATCAGAATAAGTCTTAAAACTCATTCCCATTGCCATTAAGATTAAATTCAAATTCCCTATTATATATTGCTTAGCTCTCAACCTCATTCCATATCAGTCTTTTTGTTTATCACATTCTAGACACTTTGGTCTCATTTCTGTTTCTAAAACATGTCAAACCCTTTCTAGCATCTGGGCACGTCCCTTCCCAACCCCTTCCTCCCCTTCCCTCCCCTTCCCTTCCCTGTCCTGCCCTTCTCCCTTTCTTTATTCCTTCAGTAATGGGGATTGAACATGGGGGGCACTCTACCACTGAACTGTATCCTCAGCTCTTTTTATTTTGAGACAGAATCTTGCTAAGTTGCTGAGGTTGGCTTCAAACTTGCCATCCTCCTGCTTCAGCTTCCCAAGGCTCTGGGATTACAGATATGCACCACCATGCTTGGCATGGGCTTTTATGTTTCAGTTTCTTCATTTTAGTCTTCTTTCCTTGGCTGGCTCCTTCAGGCTTTAGCTCCAATGCTACCTCCGTGGAGATAACTTCTTTATTAGTTTCTTAGGGCTCTGTAACAAAGAACTACAAGCTATGTCATTTAAAACAACAAATTTATTCTTTCAGTTTGGGGGGGCCACAAGCCCAAAATCAAGGTGTCAGCAGGATTGTTTCCTTCTTGGGAATTTGGAGGGAGAATCTGTTTCGTGTTTCTCTTGAAGCTTCTGGTGGCCACTGGTAGTTCTTGGCATTTCTTGACTTGTATCACATGACTCCAGCCTTTCCTTCCATTGTCACACAAACATCTTCCTTTTGCACATTATGTCTTCATATGACATTTTCCTTTCTATGCTTGTCTCTATGTCTCTTCTCTCTCTCTTTTTTTTTAATAAGAACACCAGTCATATTGGATTAAGGGCCCTACTTTAGCAATGACCTCATCTTAACTAATTATATCTGCAGTAACTCTATTTCTAAATAAGGTTCCATTTGGCAGTCCATGAAAGATACAAATTTTGGGGGGAATGTTCTTCAGCCCATTCCACTTTTCCTGACTCAATATAAAGGAATTGCTGTTGTGGAACTTTGTCTATAAACATATTTACTACCTTTTTATTCCTGGTAAATAGTGAACAAGACATTTCATCAGACCATATGTTATATATTGTTCTCAATTCTGAACACACCATCCGTAAGAGGGGATTGAATCAGGGCATATGCAGGGATATGAGGATCTTAGAAATAGTGTTAAATAGGAAACATAGTATTAGATGGGATTGCTCAGATGGAAAGGAGAAGTTTGGGGAAGTTATCACAGCTCTCTGCAGGAGAAGGAAGATATGTATGCAAGTTTGGATTGAAAGTTACATGTATCACAGGTCTGAGCTCCTGTATATGAGAAATATGGTGTGGGTTTTGGGGTGTGTATGGAGGTGTCTTTATCTTTTTTCATTCTGACACGTACCAGCCTTCATCTCTCAGAAGATGTGGTATATGGAGAATATTTTGCATGTATAGAAACATTCAGGGGGTTGGGGGTTGTGGCTCAGCAATAGAGTGCTCACCTAGCACGTGCGAGGCACTGAGTTCGATCCTCAGCACCACATAAAAATAAATAGATAAAATAAAGGTATTGTGTCCAACTACACCTAAAAAAATTAAAAAAAATTCAGAGCAATTGATCATAAAATCATCAGAAACATTCATATTTAATAAAATAGGAGAATATAAAATATATATATATGTCATATCAATATTTTACAGCATATTTGGGTTCACTAAGCACTATTAAGCTGCTAATGAACCATTATGATATGATGTACATATTAAAGGACACTGTTCTTCAGGTAAAATTACTCTGCTGTGACTGAGAGCTAGAATTTAAATAATTTCCAGCCTTAAAATCTTTGACTTTAATCCTGTCACAAGGTCAAGTATATTTTTGGGTAACATACTTTACTAAAGTTTGGATTGGTCCTCTTCCCTGCTCACAAGCTGGCATTCTGTGTGTATTATTTGTAGTTATTTATTCATTTCCCTGTTTCTACCTGTAGCACAGAGCATGCAGTTCCTACTTCTTCAGCAGTCTGGGAACACTGACAATTATGGGTTGGCCTTAGATTTTAGGTTTGGTTTTTCCTTAAGGCATGTGATCTACTAGTTTGCAAAAGCCACATTTGCAAAAGTTACTATTCTGCAACTCTTCCAAAGCCAGTAACAGACCCACAGAATAAACCAACCTGCACAAACTTGATCCTGGGAATTTTGCTCTCTGTTCTCATTGTTTCGGCTCATGGTGGGCTCTGAAGTTGCAGAGCCAGAATGCGTGCATGCATTCATTCTCTACTTGTTCATTAGTCTTCTATATTTCTGGCATTGATGACTTAGCAGTGGACAGACGGACAGAAGTCCTTTCCTTGTTAAGTCTGTTTCTGGTCATCCTGTTGCATTCACTATTGGTTTAGAGAAACAGTTTCAGTTTCAGTTAGGTTTCTCTTTACAGAAAAAATTTCATTTAAGTCTGTTGGAAGCCTGATGAATAATTTTATCTCCCATCTCTTTCCCTGCTAAACTATATACCTCCTGAACCTCTATGTGATTTTTGTTCAGAACTTGATGGAACTGTTTCTTACTAAGTTGCCCACCATTTAGTGAGTGCTGAATAAATATTTTTAAATAAAAAAATAATACTGGCATGTTTCAGTACAGTATAATTTATGTGTGATTGTATAGTTAAATAGAATGTAAACATGTATGTTATAAAAGTCTCTTAATTGAAATTTTGAATGTCTATAAATCTCTTTATGAACTATTTTATTGTAATATAGGGAAATGTTCCATCCTAACTCCCGAATCCTCTCCTTCTCTTTAGAATCACTTTCCTGCTGCACTGGTAACCATTGTTCTGACTTCTAACGTTTACATACATCTTGAACCCTTAATTTAAAAAGAAGGGAAATGACTGCCATATTTCAGTGATGGGAATGTATATTTAGGAAATGTTTAAAATAACTGGCATTTCTGCGTTCCTTTCTTTTATTCAAGAGTTTGACTCTGTCATCTACATTTCCATGCTGTCCTAAATTTTGTGATCTAATTTAAAACTTAACGGGCCCACCCACTTCACTGCTTATTTATACAAGAGCGCCCTCTGATGGCATCATATTTCCTAAAATTGATGTATTTTATCATCAAGGCAGAACTTCAAGGCCAGAGCTTATGGTAAGCTGTGGTCAGGTAATTCTAGTGGGGCAAAGCTTCCTGAACTGTGGGCTGTTTTTGACCACGTGGTGTTCAGCTACCAGATGATGTCAGAATCTTCTGATGAAACTCCTAACTGATGTTTGATGAAACTTGTTATTTCTTACCTTACTGGAATGTTTTAGTCATTTCCAAGGGAATCTCTGTTTTAGCAGTAGAACAGAGGGTATTTTGATCTCATAGCATTTTGGAAATTTAGAAGTGATTCCCCATCTGGGTCCCACAGTAACTGATCAAAGGGAGGTTACTGAGCACTGCAGTTATTGGAGATGATGTTTGAATCCATTTTCCTACCAAGTAAGATACTGTTTTAAAAATGTAATTAGATGCTATTTATACCACTGTAGAATTTATAATGGCTTCTCATATTTTATCAAGCACAAGCTTCTAAAATATAACATGCCTATGAAATTTTAACATTAAAAAGGGGACCTCATACCATTGATTTAGAACTTTAGTTTTTCAATAATCATTTATGACATATCTGTCATGTACAAGGGCACTGTGGTAACTATTGTCATCTTGGCTTTTATCCATTTACAAGTATAGGAGGCTGGATTGCTAAATTTTCCATGATGGACTCTCCCTCAATACCCCCGCCCCCCACTTTTGCCATTTCCATTCTCAACAAATATTTTATTTCTATTTGTCTCCTTTTTAAGATTTGGGCATGTTACTAGAATATGGTATAGGAGAAAGGGAATATGTCGGGTTTCTGTTCTCGTGACTAAAAGGCTCAGGGGTCACTCCAGTAAAACTGGGCTGACTGGGCTGCGCAAAATAACCACAGAAGAGACACAAATACCTTTTTCTTTGGGATCGCTGTGGTGGCTTCTCTAATCTTAAGAGTCCAGAGAGAGAGAGAGAGAGAGAGAGAGAGAGAGCACATGTGCTGACCCCTTTTATTGAGGAGAAGTTATTCAAATGAGGTAAGGGGTCAGGTTTAAGGGGGCTGAGTCCATCTTTATGATGTCCACTGTCAGCAGATTGACTGACACCTGGGTAGACCACACCCAAGGGCACAGTAAGAGAAGGGGACACATACAAGGCACTTCCATGGAAGATTCTATCTTACACAGGGCAAGGGGTTATATTACAAAGGAACAGGTGAGCATAGCTTCACCCATGGGGCTGTAGCAAGACACACCCATGCACGAGGGTGGGGAAAGCTCTGCCACATTTCTGTGACTGAGCGCCTCAGCACCCAGCCGGGGAGTGTGACTCAGTCACGTGTAAGGTTGGTCTCCCACAGAAATACAAGAATATGTCTCATTACATAGAAAAATGGTTTCATTGGAAGAGCATTTCTGAGGAAACTTCTGCCTTACTTTTAAAGTAGAAAATAGGGCTGGGGGTGTAGCTCAGTGGTAGAGCATGTGCTTAGTATGCATGAGGCCTTGGGTTCAATCTCTAGCACCAAAACAAACAAACAAGAATTAAACTTGTAGGGCTGGCAATGAAGAAAAGGGAAGGACAATTCCTGTTTTTTGGACTCATCTTCCTCTTAGAGGGACTTGTAATCACTATCCTTGCCACCACCAGATTATCATCAAGGGATACAGTTTCCTCTGTAATTCAAGTTTAGTCTCCAAAACTTCCTGTATCCTCATTGTACAGATGAATAAAGGTAAAACATTTGGGCAGGTTTTTGATATAATAAATTGAAAATAACAGGGGGTCACCCAAGCAGCCAAGGATTTGACTCATAAGATATGCTATTTCTCTCTGATCTTGTTTTAGCTAGGATGCTGTCTTTGTGTAAGGGAGAACTTATCAAGATCCACTTCTCCACTCCCACCATTCTCCATGTATGACCCTAAAGCCTGTCCATCCTCCTTATCCTTCTAGGTTTTGATTCCTTCTTTGAGAACTTGTATCCTTCCAAAATAATGTGTCCTCACCTTCAGGGGAGATGGAACTTGTCCAGAAACGTTATTGCTCTATATTTGGGAATACACATCAAATGGATGTGAGATGCTCTTGTTTCATTTCAGCATCTCAGGATGACGGTTGCAGGTTTTTGTCCTCCATATCTTTTGAGTATACTTTTCATATATATAGTAAAATTTCTCTTAGCTAATTATTATTCTATTATTATTTATCTGGGTGCCTAAATAACCAACTGTAGAGTGAGGGTATTTTTTTTGTACCAGGTATTGAACCCCAGGGGTGCTTAACCACTGAGGTTCATATCTCTAGCCCTTTTATTTTCTATTTAAGACAGGGTCTCACTAAGTTGCTTAGAGCCTCACTAAATTGCTGAGGCTGGCCTTGAACTTGTGATCCTCCTGCCTCAGCTATCAAGCCGCTGGGATTACAGACATGCACTATCTCAGTGTGGCTTGGTTTTTATCAGTGGTCTAATTAAATGAGTTAAAAATAGTAGTATAGTAGTGATTATTGAGCCAGGTCAGTGAAAACACCAGTATGCCACGTTATTTTGTAGTGTAACTGTTAGTAAGTGGCTGATGGTTGTGACCATCATATTGCAAATTTAGGAGAAAGATACTCTCATGTCTCCTGCTGAAGGCTGAAGTTGGTTGTCAGCCTGATCTGCAACAGCATGTTGTAGTGAAGAGCAGTATTTTTTTTTCTCTTTTTCACCATACTGGGATTGAACCCAGGGAAGCTCTACCACTGAGCTACATCCTCAGTCCTTCTTATTTTATTTTGAGTCAGGGTCTCACTAGGTGCCCAGGTTGGCCTTGCACTTGTGATCTTTCTGCCTCAGTCTCCAAGAGCTGGGATTACAGGCATGCACCATTGTGCCTGGCTTCAGATTTGAGTTTTGTCAGAAGCAGGATTGGGTTGATGTGAAGAGCATGTTATTATTAGTTATGTTACTTTAAACAAATTATCTGACCTCTCTGAGTGTCAACATCCTTATTTTAACACTGATGTTATGAAAATGTCCCTCAGTGATGGGCTGGCCAAGTAATCTGCATCAAGCAGTGCCAGCATGTAGTGGGTATTCTATGTTATTCTCTCTTACCCTCACTGCCCCCAAATTTTCACCCAGACTGGCTGATAGGCTGATAGTTTTTCTGGGTGTGATCTTTATTCTTTTGCAGTTTAAAAATCCAAATTATTTTTGCCATGCTACATTTTATTTAAGAGATGTTCTCTTTTTTCCTTCTTGCCTACCCAATTTCACAGATCCATTTCTCCTACGTATGGTGAATGAGGGAAGCATCTTTTAAAATTTAAAATTTCTTAGACCATATTCTAGAAAAAACTGCTGTGCATAACTAGAGGTGTACTTCCTTTCTGAGGTCATGTTTATATTGCTTTTGTAGCTCTATTATATATTTTGATTATTTCAATAAACAAAATTACAAAAGTAATTTAAAATTCCTGCTCTGCTTTGACCTTGGCAAGTCATGATTGCTTTGAGCCCAGTTTCCTCAGTTGAGCAACACAGACCAAACAGTTTCTAAAACTCTGTCTTGTTGTGATTTATACAGTCTCTATTCAGGAGCCCAGAACTGTAAGTGTCATGTGGGTCTCAGTTCTGAACAGCAGAGGGCACACTGCCCCTTGTGTGCCTGACCATTAGGTATTGAAAACTAGAGTTAATATAGCTGGAAGTTGGTAGCCCCGAAGGTGGGAGGGAGCCAAGAAAATTCCATAAATTCATGTTGTGTAAAGGACATTTCACTGTATATTTCCAGTTGTTTAATATTTAGGTGAAACACTCAGAAAATAGGAGATTTTGACATTCTAAGAATACCATCTGTAATTCTCTAGAGAATATCACTACCCTTTACTGTCTAAGTAATTCATTTTAGGATTAGTGTACAAATGCATTGGAAAGGAGAACAAACATTTATTGAGAAATTATTATATGTCAAGAATTATACTTGGTATTTTAGGTACATTTTCTCTATCACAGCAATTCTTTCAATTAGGTTATTATCTTTATTTTATCTAGGAGGACATCAGGGCTTGGAGGGTTAAGTGGTTTGCCTGGCCTTATAGCTGATAGAGATTCGGGGTTGGGTCTGTTAACTCCCAAACTTGCTTTCTTTCTAGCATAAGAAGATTCCTCCCTCTTTTTCCCAGTCTTAAAGATTAAGACTGATTCCTAGGAGCAGGAGTGCCTTAGTTGTGGTCATACAAAGGAACTTGGCTTACTGGTTCTGAAGTTCCTGTGGTCCCTGTAATTCTAGGTGGAAGATTTTTCTCTGGCAGGAACTTTCTACTATTTATATTAAACATGACATATACAAATACATACCACATTTTCAAATTCTAAATCTTCAGACTGGATTATTCAAATGTTATTCTTTGTAGGCTGGTTTTAAAGGTTATAACAATATCTTATTTTATGAGGAGGCTAGGTTTGAAAGTCACTATGGCAAAATTACTTTTGGCTATCCCAAGGGAAGGCCTCTTGTTAGAGAGCCTTGTACATACCTCTTTTCTTTACATCTAACATAGCCCATCTTTTCTTCCTTATTGAAATAGATTGTGTGTGTGTGTGTGTGTGTGTGTGTGTGTGTGTTTGTGTTTTGTTGTTGTTGAGGTTCATATGATGCGGTTGGCTTGTATTGGAGGTATTTGGAGGGGTAATTGAAATCTTTAAGCACCAGAGACTCATTCAGCACAGCGAAATGCTTCCAGCATTACAGTTATTCTGATAACTAGAATCTAGATCCAGGAAAGGGATAGCAAATTCATGTCTTATTTTGGTGCTTATTCTAATCTGGTGATTTTCTAAATTTCACCTGTATTATCAGAAACATTTGCAGAGCTTGTTAAAGCACAGCTCACTGGGTTCTACCCTCACAGTTTCAGATTCAGTAGGTCTGAGATTCAGCCATAGACATTGCAGTTCTAGCAAGTTCCCAGGTGATTCAGATGCTGCCTGCCCTAGAACCTCAGATGAGAACCACTACACTACTTTAGTGGAAGCCTGTGGAATCACTTGTATGCCTTTCCCTTCACTGGTTCTTTTGTTCTCTTTTATTTTTGAGAGGGTGTAGTTGAATTAGTTTAAGTGAAATGCAGGGATTATGGTTCAACCTGTTTGTCTCATTCTTTATCCCATCCCTTGTCCCAGAAAGAAGGTTAATACATGCTGGTTGAATGAGTGATTAAGTAAATTAAAGGATGTAATGGGGGGGATATATAGGACATGGGCATCATTATTATATACCTAGTCCATATGAATTGCTTATTTTCCTGAGAAGTAGTCATCTTTCAAAAATTTTTTATTTGTTCTTTTTAGATATATATGACAGCAGAGTATCTTATGACATATTATACATACATGGAGTATAACTTCCCATTCTTGTGGCCATACATGATGTGGAGTTACACTGATTGTATATTTATATATGAACATAGGAAAGTCCTATTCATTCTGTCCTTCCTATTCCCATTTTCTCTCCCTTCCCTTCATTTCCTTTTGTCTAATCCAATGAACTTCTATTCTTCCCCAGCTCCTTATTGTGTGTTTGCATCTGCATATCAGAGAGAACATTTGGCCTTTGTTTTTTTTGGGGGGGATTGGCTTATTTCATTTAGCATGATAGTCTCCAGTTCCATCCATTTACTGGCAAATGCCATTCTTCTTTGTGGCTGAGTAATAGTTCCATTGTGTATATATACTACATTTTCTTTATCCATTCCATTCATCTTTTGAATGGCACCTAGCTTGGTTATGTATTTTAGCTATTGTGAATTGAGCTGCTATGAAGATTTTTATGTGGCTGTGTCACTATAGTATGCTGATTTTAAGTCCTTCATGTATATGCTCATGAATGGGATGACTGGGTTAATTGGTGGTTCCATTCTAAATTTTCTGAGGAATCTCCATTCTGCTTTCTAAAACAAATTGATTGCACCAATTTGCAATCCCACCAGCAATATATGAGTGTACCTTTCCCCCCATATCCTCACCAATATTTATTGTACTTGTGTTCTCGATAATTGCCATTCTGACTGGAGTAGGATGAAATCTCAGTGTAGTTTTAATTTGCATTTCTCTAATCGCTAGAAATGTTGAACATTTTTTCATATATTTGTTGATCATTCATATTTCCTCTGTGAAGTGTCTGTTGAATTCCTTTGCTTATTTATTGATTCGGTTATTTATTTATTTATTTGATGTTAAGTTTTTTTATATATCCTGGAGATTAATGTGCATTAATGCACTATCTAAGGTGCAGGTGGTGAAGATTTTCTCCCATATTAAATGCTCTGTCTTCATGTTCTTGATTGTTTCCTTTGCTGTGAAGCAGCTTTTTAGTTTGATACCATCCCATTTATTGATTTTAGATCTTAAGAAGTAGGCATCTTGAGATTAGAATAACTTGTACCTTAGGACAATGTATGGTGATCAGATCATAGAGATCAGTAAGTAAGCAGAGTTTGGTGTAGATTTGAGATATTTATATTTTGGGACTTGTGATATGTGAAGTGTGTGTGTGTGTGTGTGTGTGTGTGTGTGTGTGCAGGGAGCCTCATCTGTTTTAGAATGATCTAGAGATGTCTTGCAGGGTCTAGAGTAGGTCAGAACCAGTCCTTGCTCCAGGAAGGCTGGAGCAGTGCTGCAACAGCAGCCTTCACGAGCTCCAGACAAGGGCTTGCATTCTCACTGCGGCCCCTTCATAGCACTGAGGAGTTCAGCCTCCAAGATCCTAAGGCTCAGTGGCTCAGGGTAATTCCATAAATTCAAATAGCTGCACCACCAGTCTTAGCATGTTATAGGATTTGATAATTAGATTATAAAATAGCCAGTTAATAAAAATCTCAAAAGGTAAGAAAAATTTCACAAAATATATCTGCAGTTCAACTTAAGTTTATAAATATTTTATCTTTTCAACACATTTTGTATTATGTGTCCTATAAAGTCTCAGTATCCTGTATGTTTTTTTTTTTTTTCCTCTTTTGGAATAAACTTTAATTCCTTTAAGTTCACTTTACTTTTTTATGTTGAAATATTTTCCAGTAAACAGAGTTGACATTCTACCTTTAAATCTATCAGTGTACAACTGTAAAAAATAAAAACATTTTCTTATGTAACCAAAATAATATGATCACTCCTAAAAAGTCTTTAGAATGATCTAATACGTTGTACATATATAAATCAACACAATTTTCTTTACATTATCATTTATATCTTATTTGTTCAAATTAGTATCCAATCAAGGATAGTGCATTGCATCTGGTTATTATGCTCCTAAAAATTCACTTAATCTAAAACTGTTTCTTTTCCATATTGCCTTGCCATTGTCCTGTAAAATGTTCCACTTTGGGATTTGTCAGATTTCAGATTTTAACTCTTCTACCCTCTACATTTCCTAGAACCTGGTCATTAGATCCCAAGTTTAGATTAAAAAACAAACTGAATATTTTTGGCAAGAATGTATATCATGGTTGATATGTGTTTCCTGTTGTGTACATGAGGAGTTACTTAACTCTTGCCTGCCCAACATTAGTGCTGCTAACATCCATTTCCAGATTAAGGTTGACAGCCTGGTCCTTGTAAAGTTACATTTTCCCCTCTTAACAAGGTGGTAGTACTTTGACACTGTATGAATATTCATTTTCCTATTACCCATTCTCCTAATGCTTTTAACACCAATTGATAATTCTTACCTGAATCAGTAACTTTGCAGAAGTGTCATTTTTCGAATTTTGTCATTCCTTCTACACTAAGTGAAATTTGATTAAATAGCTCTTCTCCACCAACTGGGACTTTTTGGTACCCTAAAATATAATTATTTTACAAAGGAAGATTAAATGTTGAATATTTTCTTTATTAATTCCCTATTTAAAAGTAAAGGATTGATTTACTGAACACTTTACTTTAAATGGTGGCAAATGAATTTTTTCCTTGATTCTTTTTTTAATATTGGTATGCACTACTAATGGATTTTCTTGAATTGAATGTTTCAATCAACTTTTTTTTAATGTTCAGTTTGTTTTATGTTCAATTTATTAAAATGTTATCCAGTGATAGTCTGTTATAATTAGCTCCTATGTCTGTTAATGTAACTCTATTAATTTTTGAGCACTTCTTTGTTTATTTGCCCAGCAAGATGTGTAGGCTTATCTTGTAAATTCCTTTTCCAGATGTCAATCAGTCACAGTACTAATAAGCTCTAGTTCCTTTTACTGAGAATGGTATTAGACACCAAAGTCCTGGCACTTGGAATGTCTATTAATACTAGAGTGATAGTATTTATAGACATTTTCAATGGTCTATGTAGTGCTTGAATTTTGATATTGAAAGTTTGGATAATGAAAATTCAGATAGTAAGGAATATGTGTATTTTGAAAAATAATGGTATATATTGTATGCTTGAAAATGTTCAGAGAGTAGATTTTAAGTATTCTCACCACAGAAAATAAGTATGTAACATAATGCTTATGTTAATTATCTCAGTCTAGCCATTCTACAATGTACACATATTTCAAAACATCATGTTGTACACTATAAATATGTTTTGTCAATTAAAAATTCAGTAAAAGAAAAATAGTGGGCTTATGTTTCTATTTCAATTTTAATATTATTATTTTGTGGTGCTGGGGACTGAACTCAGGACCTTGTGCATGCAGGTGTTTTGCTACTGAGCCCCAGCTCCAGCTCAACATTATTTTGTTTTTTAAAGTAACTACTTGATTTTATAATTTTATCTTTTCTTTTACACTGAAAATCATGACCACCAATAATAAATATTGTTTTGTTTTGAGAAAAGAATCTCAAAATAGCAACATCAATATTACCATTAATAATAAACCAAGTAAGTTTAAGGTTTTATTATTTTTGTAGTCTAGTTTTATTTAAATGGAAAAATTAATTACTGTTATATCGATATTTAATTACTTTCCTTTGAAATATGTCTGTGTCTGCTTTGTTTTTATCATAGGTTGATCATTTTGGATTCAGTAACATGAAAACTTTTAAACAGCGGTACCTGCTAGCTGACAAACACTGGGATAAAGATGGTGGATCGATACTTTTTTACACTGGTAACGAAGGGGACATTGTTTGGTTTTGTAATAACACGGTATGTGCAGATTTGTAAAATTCCTCTGCTCAAACAATTTGCCTTTTATTATGATAAACTACAAAAAATTGTTTTGCAGTATAGATGACCAAGGACTACCTTTCTTAACTGTAAAGTTCTTTTTAACAATAACATAATGGAAAAATAGCAAAAATACATGGACAGGCAGTTCACAAAAGAATAACTATAGATATCCAAGAAGGCTTCATGCTTAGGTTTAAAGAATTACAAATGAAAACAATGAAATACTTTTTTTATTACAAAGTAGTGTAATAATCATTATCATTTCCAATTCCAGTATTTGGCATGGTTCCTGGTACTCAGAAGATCCCAGTAAATGTTCGTTGAAATAAATTGCATTGAATTTAAAGTAAAGATATAGAACCAATTATACTGCTACTGCATTCCTCATTGATGACTGTTTCCTTAGGAATAAGAATCTAAATATGTTAGTTGAAAATGAAATAATTCCCTGAGAAATGAGATCCTGGAATGACTTTTTTTTTTTTTTTCAGACGAATGATCAATGAGAGCAGGACTTCCTTTCCATCAGATTCTGTGGAACAGTGGCTGCTGCCTTGTCTCTTTTTCTTATCTGTGACTGCCCTTTTTGTGCCAAGGCCACAGGGCAACTTTCATTCAGATTTTCCTAGCTCCTGTTCTCCTGTATTGTAGGCAGGTAGCTATTGCTTCCTCCACCAGACTCTACTGCTTGTTAGAAACTAGAGCAGAACCTGAGGTTTGCTTGGGGATTCCTATCCTCAGAAGTGCCAAGAACAGTTCTGGAGAACTGACTAGAGGCAGCTCTTGGAAGGGCATACCCTAAATTTCCTAGTCCCAGACATCTTCCTCACTTTTAGATGTTCCTTTTTCAATAGGCAGTATAGTATAGTGATAGAGAGTGAAACCTTCAACCAGATTGACAAGATTTGAATTCTGATTTTGTCACTTTACTATTTTATTTTGGGAAAGTTTCTTATTTTGTGCTTCATTTTTTTTCATCTATTAAATGGGTACAATAAAAATATCTAGGGCATAAAGTTATGAAGACTAAATAAGATAAAATTTGTAGGCACATAATGTTAATAAAGTATATGCACCTCATTTGAAAAATATACCTCTGATGCAGATGCAGAGAAATGCTTATTACATTGTGAATCAGTTCAAGTAAATTGTTTCCTCTTGAAGCCCAAGGTCAACTCCACAGAAATCTGGGTATTCTGATAGATGGTTCTTACTCTTTTTTTTTTTAATACCTTTATTTTATTTTTTATGTGGTGCCGGGGATCAAACCCAGTACCTTACACATGCTAGGTAAGCGCTCTACCACTGAGCCATAACCCCATCTCCGGTTCTTACTCTTAAGACACAGTCTTGAGGGTAAGACTCACATAAGCAAATCTTGCAGCACAGTAATAGAGATCTAGGCCTAGCCCAGCAGTGTGGAAGGAGAGTATTGACAGGTTGGGACAGGCAGCGGGGGAGTATGCACAAGTTGTATGTGGGCAGGATCTATAGACATGAGGCATGGAATGAGTGGGTCCTTCAAAGAGAATGGTGGGGCTACTGACACCATCCCAGGTGTTTCATTAAGTTCTCCATACTCACATACATGCAGCTCTTTTAATTGTTTGCTTATTGATCAAAACAACCGAAGACGAAGTTCTTAGTTCTTATTAGGGAGTGGCAACTCATTAAAAAGTAACACTGTGCATTATGGATGACAATTCATTTTAATCATGTTTAATGGAGTCCATCTATGCCTGCCTGGAATGCTTTGTTGAGAAGGATTCTGAGGCTACCACTGAGGCTAGTGAAAAAAGGCAGTGAGGGATAAATGAGTAGCCATAGACGCTGAGGCAGGATGTCTAACAGCACCTAATTATGATGTTCTGCAGCCAGGCAGCCTATATTTGAATCTGGTTTCTGACACTTACTAGCTGTGTCAATATCAAGGCTTATTTCTAGTCTTGTATCTCTGTATTGTCTGTAAAATCAAAGTGTCTGTTTCTTGTTCGTTTTGACAATTAAGTGAATACATAGAAAATGTTTAGAACAGGGCCTGAAATATAAACTTACTCAGTTAATATCAGCTATTGTTATCTAGTATTTATTTTCCAATAAATCAAATTAATATAATACTCCCTAGGGGATTAGTATGCTTATTTGTCCTATTTTCTCTTATGTGGTATAAATGACTGTGATTAGTGTCTGACTTTGATACCATGAGTTCTTTCCCAGAATATATGGTGCCTACTGCAATTTGAAGATTATTTGAGACCTAATATTGATTCTAGGATGAGAGGTTCAGGATAAGGAAAGTTGGAATGACTAGTAGGTGACCAACCTGGGGTTGGTTTTAATTGTTTCACTCTAACATAGCATTCAATAGTGAAACAGCAATTATGTCATTTATCTGTAGAAGAAACATAAATTATGAAACTTTTTAGAGAGCTCCTTCTGGTCTGGTTTAACATCTATTTCATAGGGTTTGTAAAAGTTTCAGTGAGTCCTGATTTTATCTTGTGATTTGTAAACTTTTCTTAGGGGTTCATGTGGGATATGGCTGAGGAACTGAAAGCTATGTTAGTGTTTGCTGAACATCGATATTATGGAGAGTCCTTGCCCTTTGGCAACAACTCATTCCAGGTAAATATATGTTTTGCTTTGAAGTTTAAAGTTGGGAACATTTTTTACTTACAAGTCCTACTTATGTGCTCATTATATGTTAATATAATAATAAGGTGGTTTTGACTTGAGCTGCCTGAAATCTTAAGAATTTGTGCTTAATCTTTTCTTTTTCAGTACGATTTGAATGGATTGTGGCTTTTAAAAAATTTTTTTTTTTTAGTTGTTGATGGACCTTTAGTTTATTTATTTACATGTGGTGCTGAGAACCCAGTGCCTCACACATGCTAGGCAAGTTCTCTACCACTGAGCTACAACCCCAGCTCTGGGATTGAGGCTTTTAAAGCCATATTATTATCTTTCTGATGTTAGCCAGTTTAGTTCAGTGTGCCAGGCCAGCTTCAATCAGCTCAATCTTACTCTATGGCTGCAGAGACAGTGCAGGGGACTTTTCATTATTTCAAAAGTATAGGTCAACAATTCTGCTTTATAAATTATATGCTTTAATTATCAATCCTGTCTCTGGAAACATTAATGAGCACATAAGCATTTGTCTAATAAGGTGTTTTAAATACAAGATAGTCAATAAAATAAGAAAAATAAGCTGTATGATTCAGTGAGACTAACTGTCCCTGGGATTCCCTCAGCCCTTCCTCTTTGTACAAAAGACTATGGTCTTGACCACAGGCTCTGCACCTAATCAACCTGGATGATTTTTTTCTCAATTGAGTCACTATGTTCTACCTTTGTGATTCTGCTTATATTAATTTTCTTAATATATTAATTAATATATTTAAAAAATTATATCATTTTCTTAGTATTTTTCTTTAAGGAACTCAGTCTTTATGTTAGCATTATCTTAATCAAGGGCTTTATGTACTAGTTATTTTTTCCAAGTTACAGTAAGATAATCAATCTTACATTAAAAAACACTATGCGAGGGGGGAGGGTGGAGGATGGGAAAGGCAGCGGAGCACAACAGACACTAGTATGGCAATTTGTAAATCAATGGATGTGTAACTGATGTAATTCTGCAATCTGTGTATGGGGTGAAGGTGGGAGTTCATAACCCACTTGAATCAAAGTGTCGAATATGATATGTCAAGAAATTTGTAATGTTTTGAACAACCCACAATAAAAAATTAAAAAAAAAAAAAACACTATGCACTACCTAAGATCATTTTGCATACCATCAGTATACGTATATCATGATTTTGAGGAGATTTCAGCTAGAAGAACTTGGGGTCAATAGTTTTTAGGCTGTTTTGAAAGGAATTTTTAATTTTTATCCTTAGGTTTTATTATTTTGTATCATAAATAAAATAAATAAAAATAAGTAAAATGTTTTTGTGTTATAAATAGAAAGATAGTTGTTGGGCTGTATGAGATGCTCTATTTTTTTTTAAAAAAATTTTTGGTTGTAGATGGACATACCTTTATTTTGTTTATTTATTTTTATGTGGTGCCAAGGATCAAACCCAGTGCCTACACATGGTAGGCAAGCACTCTATCACTGAGCCACAACTGCAGCCCCATCTATTCTTTTCTTTAATATATTTTTTATGTTGATGGACCTTTATTTTATTCATTTATTTATATGTGGTGCTAAGAATTAAACCCAGTACCTCACACATGCTAGGCAAACACTCTACCATTGAACCACTGTCTGAGCCCTCATCTATTCTTTAACTTAGTGTTTTTCACACATAATTGATTAGAAAAGTTGACAGGTCCTGATACCACTGGGAAGCAGTCAGCTTGTTGCAGATAGAAACGTAATTCCCTTGCCAAGGTCACTATAATTGATGCTCTGTCAACAAAAATGGAGCCAAGGGCTCTTTTTTTCATATGCTTCTTTCCCTTTCTGTGCTCACAGAATTTGTCAGTAGAATGATGGATGTTACACATATTATTCAAGGATTGGAAAAGAATTGCATTGAACTATACTATACATAGTGCCATAAAAACTGGAAGTAAAGAATAGTGACAGATAGGAGGTAAGAAGTCAGAAAGCATATATCTTGGATGAGGGGGAAGGCTAAAGGAGTAGGTGGCATCTATAGAAAGAGGAGAGTTGGGAGCTCTGTAGCTAAGTAATGTGTCGAATAATAGAAGGAGTCAACAGAGTGGTGAGACACATGCAAAAAGATCAAACAAGATAGCTGGATAGGCTCTATAGCTGTTTGTTATCTGTTGCTATAGTTTTAAACCTTTATGGCTTAAAACAGCAATAAGCCTTTATTATCTCACAGTTTTAGGTAAGGAATTGGGAGTGGTTTATCTGGGTGAGTTTATTTCAAGCCAAGAGGTCAGCTACTGCTTGAGACAGATAAAGGCTTAACCGGACATGGGAGACTCTTTCCACTAGTACAGAGGTTATCACATGAGTGATAAACTGGCTCTGGAGATTGGTTCCTCTCCTTCTAGGCTTCCTGAAGGGCCTACTTGAGTAGATTCATGACATTGCAGCTAACTGCCCTCAAAGTTGGCCAAACAAGAGAGCAAGGAAGAAGCTAACATGCTTTTTTTTTTTTTTTTTTTAAATATATCCTTGGTAGTCATGTATTATCACTTCTGCCACATTTTATTCATTAAAACCAAGAAGCTAAGTCCAGCCCATGTTCAAAGGAGATTAGGCTTCAGCTTTTAAAGTAAGGGATGTCAGGAATTATTGATGTTTTAAAACATCCTGTTAGCCTCCTCAGTTCAGCCAGACTCCATTTGTGCCTCAACTTCCTATACTGCAGAGGGAAATTGTCTCTATGCAGAGATATAGACAATCATGGGATGTACTTTATGAGATTCCCTCCTCTCTAGGATTGATGTCTTATATTTCTGGTGCCTGAAAATATATTTTTCTCTTTTAATTTTGCAGTTGTTTATGATAAGCAGCCTAGTTTACTCATAATATATAATCTTTTTGATGAGGAAGAATGAGTTTTGTTTTTATTGGTGATCTTTACCTCATTTGTCCACAGGATTTATTTTTTTATTTCCTACATTGTGGACATTTTTAATATGTCAATATTAGAAATACAAGTTATAGCAATTGTCTATTAGGCTTAATTTTTATATTTCATCACATTTGTTCTTAAATGTTACTTAGAGTTTGTTGTTGTTATTTCTATACCTCAACAGTCACTAGCATTTAGTAGAAATTATAACTAAATGCAAAGTACATTGTGTTCTTCCACAAACTTAAAAACATATTTCATGAGTTGTTTAAATCAGCACAGCTATTGCTTTGACTGGGCATTTTAGCTCAATTGACTAGAAATTGTATTTGGAGAAAAGCTTCTCTGCCTCGTTTTTTTTTTTTTTTTTTCTGGATCTGGGCAACACCTAAACTGCTATTACATGCACATTTATACCCATGTTCTTTATTATTTTTCTTTAGGATGGCAGACACTTGAATTTTCTGACATCAGAACAAGCTCTAGCTGATTTTGCTGAGTTAATCAAACATTTGAAAAGAACAATCCCAGGAGCTGAAGATCAGCCTGTCATTGCAATAGGGGGCTCTTATGGTGGTATGCTTGCAGCCTGGTTCAGGATGAAATATCCTCACATAGTAGTTGGGTAAGTGCATTTATGTTGGCATGAGAACTTCTTAGTAATTGTCAAGGCAAACTTAGAGATCTGTTTTGGGTAAAACATGCCCCATTCTATTACTGAGGTTTCTAGTTCTGTGTCTTTAAAACTGTGTCATTTTTCCTCATTGATTTTGTTCAGTCTCAATTTTAATTTTAAAACTTGAGTTAAGTGAGTTCATATTTTTTTTCTCCTCCCTTGTTTCGCTTACCATTTAGAGCCCTTGCAGCTTCTGCCCCTATCTGGCAGTTTGAGGACTTTGTTCCTTGTGATATGTTTATGAAGATTGTAACTACAGATTTTAAGAAAAGTGGTTCAAATTGTTCAGTGACTATCCTCAGGTCCTGGGATGCCATTAACAGACTCTCAAGTACAGGTAAGTTTTATTCAAGTGAATGGATTTGAGATTTTGGTTAAATCAATACTTCCCCTCTTTCTTTTCTTCCTTCTTTTGCCTTTCTCTCTCTTCTTTTTCTTCCTCTTCCTCCTCCTCTTCCCTTTCCCCTTTTCCCCTTCCTCCTTCTCTTCCTCTTCCTCCTCCTTCTCTTCCTCTTCCTCCTACTTCTTTTCTTTCTTTCTTTCTTTTTCTTTTTCTTTTTTTTTTTTTTTTTTGAGACAGGATCTCACTATGTTACCAGGCTGGTCTCAAACTCATGGGCTTAAATGATCATCCTGCCTTAGCCTCCCAGGTAGTGGGGGCTATATGCATGCACCACTATGTTTAACGATTCTTCCAATTTTAAGCAAACGATTATTAAAGTAAAATATATGTACATAAAACTACACAATCAAAATGCATAGCTTGATGAATTTTTCACAAACTGAGTACTTGGTATAAATAAGTAGCATCCAGATCAAGAACATTATCAGCATCTCAGAAATTCCGTGGTGCCGTTCTCAATCATTATCTCCATCCCTACCCAGCTAATTACTATCCTCCCTCCTTGAACCATAGATTAATTTTGCTTGTTCTTGAACTTTAAATAATTGCAATTCTATATTATATGTTTTTTTGCCTGCTGTCTTTGTTCAATAGTATATTTGTTATATGTATCGATTTGTTTTATTAGTTGTAATTTATACATTATCCATCCTGTATAGTATTTCTATTTATTTGTTTCAATAGTATCTTAAAAGGGGGAAATAATTCAGACCACTAATTCTAGTAATCCGCATAAAGATAGGCAGCTTGTCTATCATGGGAGTATCTAGTAACTTTACAAGTATTTTACTGAATGTTGAAAAAATTCTGGAAAATTGGTATAGAAAATTGAGTTTTCTGTAATACTAAGTGAAGAATGAATGATCTGTAAAGACTTGTGTTGACTTGTACTGTTTAGACTCCAGCATTGTGATTCTATTCTCAGGCAGTGGTCTACAGTGGCTTGCTCAAACCCTTCACTTATGTAGCCCATTGACATTCGAGGACATCCCAAATTTGAAAGAATGGATTATGGAAACTTGGGTGAATCTGGCAATGGTGAACTACCCTTATGCATCTAACTTTTTGCAGCCTTTGCCTGCTTGGCCTATCAAGGTAATAGGAAAATTTCTTCTCATTTTTTTTAATGACATACTTTAATTTTCACATACATTTTCTGACTTTCATCATCAGAGGAAATCCCAGTGACATCTAGGGCTCTGTGGAGTTACTCAAATCTGGGTGGGAATCCTGGGTTCAGCCACTTTTTGATTATGTGACTTTGGACATGTTGCATAATTTCAGTTTTCCCATGAAAAATAGGGGCAAAATACATCAATTGTAAAGCTGTATGAAGTAGAAATAAGAACAACATTTGCAGTCATTTGAATATTTACTATGTGCCATGTCTAATGCCCTTTGAATATATAATATATTTGATTTTTGTGGTGTATGTATAATGCCTAGATCTAATGATGCTTAATAAATTGCAGTTGTTATCATAATATTATGATTCAGTCGGCTGCTAAAGTTTTCTAAGTGCTACACATGTGTGAAGGGTGATTCCCATGCAGCATGGCAGAATGGAAAAAACACTGACTTGGGTCCCTGAAGATGAAGGTCTGGCCAGAAACTGATGCTTTCCAGCTGCATGATCTTGGCCAAGGTGTTCTTCCTCCCTGAGTTTCCATGTCTACCTCTATAAAAAAGGATGACAATAGTTACGTAGGGTTGTGTTTAGGACCAAATAAAATATTGGATGTGAAAACACTTTGAGAAGTATAAAGACACATTACACCAATTTTAGGTTCTTTTAGATTTTTAAGTTTTTATTCATGTCAAATTATTTATTGTGTATGCTCTTTTTTAAGCATATTGTTAGGAACTTTTCCTTTTAGTTTTAAAAATAAAGGCTGGCCAACTCTATAGTTAAGTTTTGAGAATATAATTGACTCTACAGCTAGAATTGGTGCTGGAAATAAAAATGGAATTGGTAATATGAGAGTCAGATTTCAAAATCACTTGTAATTTACTGTGCCTTTGAAGCAGTAAACATACACCTTGCTTAAAACTTTGCAACTAAAATGAAACAAATTCATCTGCAATTAGTTATTTTTTTTCTTTTTTCATGAACAAAGTGTTTTGCACCTGTGTGCATTTAATTAAATTCAGTAAAAACTTATTAGAAAGAGATCTCTTTCATGTTAATAAAATCTGGATTCAAACATCAAATTTAACTCTTTCAGTATACAAAGAGAGAATTACATTTCCATCTTAACCCTTTCTTGGAGAACAAATGAATTGTCAGATGATAAAAACAACAGGGAATTCCCTTATTGATGGAACAGGGATAGGCAAACTTTATCTATAAAGGGTTATACTTAGGCTTTGTGGGCCACGTGATTTCTGTCACAGTTACTCAACTCTGCAGGTATAGCATGAAAGTAGCCATAGGTAATCCGTAAATGAAGAAGGATTGCCAATAATATTTTTTAAAAAACAGGCAGTTGGGCTGCATTTGGCCTGGAGGTTGTAATTTGCTGACCCTTAATCTGAAAAGAGCCAGAGGAATACAGCTTTAGTATTAGTTGTTCATCATGATTTGGGATGGTGAGCAGTCTAACATGGTGTTTTCTCCACTTCTTTAATGTTCCTTCAGACATTTTCCTGTTGAGTCTTCGATGTAAATAAATATTTTTTTCCTTCACTATTCTTAATAATTACTTGAAACCAGTAGGGTCTACTTAAAATATTTTGTTGTCTTTTATTATTATTGCTATTTAGTGCAGTCCTTTTATCTTTTTGTTTATATACATTATAGAAGCTTTTTTGTTTGTTTGTTTGGCAAGATAACTTTATGTCCTTCCCCCATAATAACCTTAGCTTCTTTTATGCAGGATTAGTTCTTGTCCTTTTCTTCAGTTATCTTACCAATGTTATTCTTTCCTTTGACATATTAAGGAATTATTTTGGAGAGTGGAACCCAGCACTATACCACCCAGCTATGCCCCCAACCTGGTATTATGGAATTCTTGATTGCTTACAATAAATACATTTATGATTCCATTTCCTGCCTATAACCCATCAAAAATAATCTGTTGCCTTTTCCTTGAGAAACTTGCATTGCCTCTATTTCCTTTTCCTCCTATAGTTAGTTACCCGTCTGATTTTCAGAATTTTTCTTCCTCCCAAACTTTTAGCTTCAGATCACTTTCTTTCACTGCCCATTCTATTTCTCCTTTCTTGACCCCTCTCTGTTCTCCCAACCCACTAATCCCTGAACACTACCCAGTTGGGGACCGCTCTTTCACTTGGATAGTTCCATTTAGCCAGAACTCCTCCTCCCTCTGATACACTTCCTCCTTTTTAAAGGGCTGACAAACAGCGGTCCTTCTCTGAGTCTGTGACTCAGGCTTAGGATGGTGAGATAATATGCAGCAATTGGGTTATGGAGAAAAGCAGGTGATTTCCAATTCAGGCTAAACCTTGTACAGTTCTGAAGGATCCATGGGCAGCAACTAAAGGCCATTTTCCGTGTCAATTCAAGGATCATTCTTTTTAATTTGTCTTTGGGCTCTGCAGGCTCAGGCTCCATTTACTTTTGTTTACTGTTAACAGAAGCTGCAACATTCATGCAGAGATAATCACAGACTTGGCCAGTGGAACACAAGGAAGAAGAGAAAAGGGAAATAGAAAACCCCTCTGTCATTTGACTGTTCTGTCCACGTAAAGACTACTAGGTCTTTTAACTTGAAGAGCAGTTTTAAAGGATACTGTATAGTTTGTTAATTTTGGAATCATTTTTTACCTGGTAACTAATTAGACTCCTGAGCATGCAAAAGGATAGAGTGAAGTAATAAGACATAAGATGGAAAACCTCTTCCATTTGTCTTGGTGTTTGGTAATGTATGCGACCTCTCTGGGTGGTTTAAGCGGTTTAGGTGCATTCTCTGAAAAGGGAGCTTTTAATGACAAAACTAATGTGATTATCCAAGTGAGTGTGAGAGGGGTATTGAAGCCTTAGAGAAAGAAAATCTGTTAGAAAAGCTGAATGTATCTGCTTAATCCTTTTTATAATGTGGATGGACCATGCTCTCTGAGAGGAGATTGGTCTTTTTTTTTTTTTTTTTTTTTTTTAACCTATCTTCTTTCCTTCCTCTTAAAAAAATTCTCTTTGCTTCCCTTTTCTTTCTTTTATTCAAATGCTTATTCTCATAGGTAGGGACACTTAGAGCTTTTAAACAAATCATTATCTTTCCTTTTTCTGGTATATGGGGGAGGTCAAAGGGCAGAACCTAAATATTTGGGTGCATATCTGAACAGCTTGGTTCCAATGTTTTCATGAATGTTCTATTTCTTATACTATTTCTGTACTTAAAGCTAGAATTAGGAAAGTGGACCTTTAAATTTTTTTAAAGTGTTTCCACAAATGCACACTTTTACACGAGGAAATAGAAAGTGAATTAAGTCTATTTCAAGTGTTGGTTCTTGAGCTTCCTATTGCTCTGCTATTTTGCAGTTCCTTTTTACTCTTGCATATTTTTAAAATTTTGTGATTTTATATTGCCACAAAACCCCTCCTAAGGTTTTACTTAAAACTAATAATCATAGAAACATATAAAGACAATCCAGGAATTTAAAAAAAAAAATGTTACAAAAAAGTCACCATGATACTATAGGTATATTTAGGCACTGTGTTGTGATTTCTCTTACAGTGTAACATTCAAAGGTGAGTATGTGTGGTTAATGATGACAAATGGAAGCTCCAGAGTAAGTCTGTGTTTGAATCTCAACTCTGGTACTTCCTTCCTGTGTAGCTTTAAACAACTTTTATTGTTAGAGTCTGTAAACAAGTCAAAATAACACCTGGCATTTTGCCAGGGGAATGTTAGAGTTCGTAAACAAGTCTGGATGGTGCCTGGCAAAATGCCAGAGGGAGTGGTTTGAGAAGTAACAAAAGTGAGCCATTAAGTGTGGAGATTCCTGATTGGTTGACTGCTGTATCTAGTTTATGTTAATTAGATAAGCTGTGTGGAATGTATAAATACTGCTCCTGTCCTGCAATAAAGGGCTTCCACTCCTGCTGTATCAACGTACACAAGTTATTCGTCACCCCCCCTGATTATTCTGCTGCAGCCGGACTGCGGCATTTTATAACCTCTCTGTGCTTTAGTTTCATCACTTGCAAATGGGGATAATTACAATTGCCATACTTATGTGGGTTGTTGTATTTCATAGGATCTGTTGTGTAGTAAGCACTAAATTGATGCTAGTTAATAATTAGTTATATAATATCAGGAAGAGAGTATTATTATGCAAGTAGTTCATTGCTGCAGTCTGAGTTCAGAACCTGTATACTCATAGTTTCTCAATTGTGTGTCTGGAGCCAAACCTCTGTGAGCTTGTTTTTTCCTCTGTGAAATGCGGGTGGTCATTATCTGTTGCTTCCTAGGTCATTGTCAGGAAAGTGCCTGGCCTTAAGGAACTTAAGCAACCCCAGCTTTACCTGGCCCTGTTTTAGTACATTTATGGCTTTGAGATTGTTCACAAGAAACACAAAATATATAGTATATTACAGGAGCTACAGATGGGTGTTAAGTGTGTGGACAGAGGTGGTTGTCTAACCTGATTAGATTGTAGTCCTTCAGCAAACAACCAACAAGTCAAGGACTTGCTCTTATTAAGTGGGTAATATATGTAAATTGTCAGGATTAAGCTGAATTTTATACAAGATTGTACCAAACTTGCCAGTATTTGACTATGTTTCACCTATAAATGTGGCAATTTTATATGGTTCAACTTAATATTTACATGTTATATGCATCCTACAAATCTGAAAAAAGTATGTGAATCTCTGTTTTTTAACTATCATAGTCTTTGAATAAGCATGGGAATAGTGCTAAGGTCTTCTTGGTATTACTTTGGTACTTTTTGAAACTTCATTTACTTCACTACCAAAATTGTTATGGAAGTGAATAGATATGATGGAATATACCTAAGGCCTTAAAAATGTTTAGTTTTTTGAATGAGTAATTCCTTTAAGAATTTGTCTCAAGAAAACTAAAAATAAATTTAGTCATAGGTATATTTTTTAAGCTTTATTTGTATTAATGAAAGGTTGGGAATGATTCACATGACCAATTTTAGGGTTGCTTCAACTATTTTTCAATTCCCCATCTCACCAGTTCCCCTCTGGATTTTCTCATGTTTGGTTGGTGTCCTCCTTAAGGTGTAGTGCCCAGAACTGGACTCAGTTGTCCTCTGACTTCACAGAGGAAAGTGGGCCCAGGATTGCCCTGAATCTGGGCATAGAATTTCTATCAGCAGAGGCCAAGTTTCTGACCATGATGTTCTGGGGCTGACAAAACACAAGTATTGTCAGCTGATGCTGGTCTCCAGCCATGCTTGTGTCTTTTAAGGAGTGACAGTAACTGTTCTTTGCAAATATGGCTATTCATGGGGACTCCTTTTCTTTGCCCAACAGAGGCCCAGTGTTCTAGCTCTAAGTAAGACTCTAATGCCAGCATGTGAGTCACACTCACTTGCTCCTGGTCTTTGCAGAGTTTTAGGCCAGTTCTTGTACACCAGTACCTTTTTCCCTCTGTCCAGCTTGCACCATCACCCTGTCTTATCTACCACAATGTGCTTGAACATAATGATCTTCTCCCCATTCCACGTAGCTCCTCTGTAGTATTGTGCTGCATTTTGAAAAAGCAGTCTGCTGCTGGTATCAAGATATAGGAAGGAATACTGATCAACTATTGGCAATAGCTGTGTTTGGTTCTTTACTTAATATCTATATCGTCTTGAGTATTTCTGTCTTGAATACTGAGATATATTGCCATATTTATGAACATTTTCTGACAATTGCCATACAAATGTTGGATAATTTTTTTAAATTTATATCTAACAGTGGAATGCATTACAATTCTTATTACATATATAGAGCACAGTTTTTCATATCTCTGGTTGTATATTCACACCAATTCTTGTCTTCATACATGTACTTTGAATAATAATGATCATCTTGCCACAAAAAAATTAAGAGCTGTCAACATAGGAAAACACTGTTTTGACTTTAAGTATTCTTCAACTGGCATTTCCTTATTATTCTAGGTTTATGAAGCTCTCAGTTTAGCTCGATTCTGTTTCTTCATGTGCATCCTGCATACTGGTGTACCTTATGCTTTTGACGTCATATTACTCTTAAAAAGTATATCCTTTGTTTGGGCATCTTATTTCCTGGCTTTTCTCACACTTGGCATTTCCAAAAACTTATTGATACATATTATCTTCATTTTGGAAATTCATATTGCAGTTGAACATATTAAATGCTCTGAATCCTACATTCAAGAAAGCTGTTCACATTTGCTAATACAATATTCCTTCTAATACAATATTCCTTAAAATTATTTGACTAAGAAGTTTTTTTCCCCACAAAGTACCAGTTAACAATTCATAGAATATGATTGTGTACAACTCATTTTCTCAGTCTTTTTAAGTTTTTTTTTTTTTTTAATGGGAGTGTTTCTGGGAGCTGGTCCTAAACAGAATTGTGATGAGGGGCTGGGTTTGCTTGTGGCTTGTTATTTCTACTTCCTTTCTCTATGCCCTCCTTCCCTGACTGGGGATATGTACCCAGCCCAGACCTTGCTCCTGCTGCTCTCTCAATTTGTCTGTGAGATGGACTCCTCTCTCTCTGTTTCGTTCTCTGGACTTGTTTCCTTTTTGCCAGAAACTGCCTATGTATTATATTTTTTCCATATGAAATTGGGAAAGACCAGATCACTGAATTCATGTTAAAGTTTTGATTACAAAATGCAAACTTTATGTGTTTTCTTTGCCATTGGGCTGTTTGCAGTTTTACAAAGATCAACTTTTGGGGGATGGGCGGTAACGGGCATTGAACTCAGGGGCACTCAACCACTGAGCCACGTCCCTAGCCTTATTTTGTATTTTATTTAGATAAAGGGTCTCACTGAGTTGCTTAGCGACTTGCTATTGCTGAGGCTGTCTTTGAACTCGGGATCCTCCTGCCTCAGCCTCCTGAGGTGCTGGAATTAAAGACGTGTGCCACCGCCCCCGGTTTACAAAGGTTGACTTTCTAAACTAAAAGATAAGATATGGATTTCATAAGCAGAGACACCTGGGAAATATCTATTTCCTACCATTTACTACTTTGGTAGCCTTTAATAAAGTGATTGAACCTGGGGCTGGGGATGTGGCTCAAGCGGTAACGCGCTCGCCTGGCATGCAAGTGGCGCTGGGTTAGATCCTCAGCACCCCCCAAAAATAAAATAAAGATGTTGTGTCCACCGAAAACTGAAAAAGAAATATCTAAAAAAAATTCTCTCTCTCTCTCTCTCTCTTAAAAAAAAAGTGATTGAACCTAAGAATCAGTTTCTTCTTATAATACTGGACAATCATCCATCTGATAGGTCTTTCTGAGGATTAAATGATGTAATGGTTGTAAGCTCAGGGCTTAATAATCAGTGACTATTATCGTTATTTTTTTAGCCATGATTCTATTGCTTGTAATTTTTTCCCTAACAGTTTATTATGAAACATTTCTAACATCCAGAAAAAGGGAACTAATTGAACAGTGAACACCCATACATGTACCACCTAAATTCTATGAATAATTTTTTGCTATATTTTATTTATCACATATAAATATTTACCTATCCATCTATCTCTTTTTCCATCTTATTTTTAATGCATTTCCAAGTAAGCTATTGATATCTTCCCCCTAAATAATTAAGTTTTAATATCATTAACTAGAATTCAATATTTGTTTATAATTTTTCTTTTTTGGGGGGGAAATAAAATCTACATACAGTGAAATGCATAAGTTATGTGTACCATTTGTTGTGTAACCCAGACCCCTATGAATATACAAAATGTTTCTGTACCCCAGAAAGCTTCCCAGGCCTTTTCTAGTTAGTCTCCACACTCCTGAGAATTGCCTGTGTTTATAGAGCTAGAATTTTAGGCACAGACCAGTGACAGGAACATTTGGGAGTTGGGGAGTTGCAGAATATGCTTCTTATCATAACATGAATGTTGGAGCTTAGTATAGTTTTTCCATGAAAAAAATTATGAATTTTGCATTTATGTAAAAATATACTCACTTCTTCAGCAAATATTTAGATAACAGAGACCTTTCTAAGTGCTGAGGGAGATATTCTGGAACTAAACGAGGGAATGTTGAGCATTACAGAGGCTCTGATAGAAATAAGTATAGGGAGTAGTGGAAGCACCAAGAAGGGAATAGTTGATTTCTTCTTGACTTGGAAACAGAGGTTAGGATGGCCTCAGAAAAGCAGTGATATTTGAGCTGAGTATTGTAAAACATGAGCTGACCAGGCATTAGTGGAATGAGAGGGGAAGAGGGTTTCAGGATGAGCAAGGGCAAAGAGGAAGGAAAAAGCTTGTTGGAGGGGAGAATGGTTTTATTAGGCTGGAGCAAAGGCTGCAAAGTTGAAACTAGAGGCAGGTGCAGAGGACTTTGCATACTGTACAAATAACTGTTTTATTTCTGTAGTCTTGGAAAAGCTTATTTTTCCATATTTTATTGGTTTACTATAATTATACATAATAGTGGGATTCATTATTACATATTTGTACATGCATAAGTTATAACAATGTAATTTGGTCAGTATCACTCCCCATGGGAAATTTTAAACGGTTAATTATTTTTTGAAGGGATTATACTCAAGAGATAGAAATTTTCAAGCAATACAGTTTGATATTTAAGAATACTTTATGATCAAATCAATATTTATTTCTTCTTTGTATTATCAAACTGTAGTTTTAGCTGGGCATGGTGGTACACTGCAATCTCTGTGGCTCAGCAGGCTGAGGCAGGAGGATCACAAATTTAAAGCCAGCCTCAGCAACTTGGTGAGGCCCTAAGCAACTTAGTGAGACCCTGTCTCTAAATAAAAAAATAAAAAGGGGTGAGAATGTGGTTCAGTGTTTAAGCATCCCTGGGTTCAATCCCTGGTACCAAAAAACAAAAACAAAACAAATTGTAGTTTTATATTCATATTCTGACTCTTCTTTATTATTTATCTACAATGACAGGTGGTGTGCCAGTATTTGATAAATCCTAGTGTACCGGATTCAATGTTGATACAGAATATTTTCCAAGCTCTGAATGTATATTATAATTATTCAGGACAGGCAAAATGCCTAAATATTTCAGAAACAGCAACTAAGAATTTGGGATCCCTGGGTTGGAGCTATCAGGTAAGTTTATGTGATATCCCCAAGCATATTTACCTTTCATTGATATAGTAGTACTGTAATAGAGACTATACAAGATTTTTTCACTCAACCTGAATCCAAATCTGGACTCTGTTACTTTACACTGTGAGACCAGTTTCCTTATTCACTCATTCATGCATTCATTCATGTACTTAATCATTACCAAATACATAGTGAATGCTTACCATGTGTCAGGCACTGCCTAGTCTGCAAAGATATAAAGATAAATAACACATAATCTCACCATCAAATATAGCCTTGTGAGAAAGACAGGTAATCTAAATTAATATTGTCATAGATCTCAATACATCCTATAGAGCAAGCATTTAATGGATGCATAAAAGAAGGGGAGTCTAATTTGACTCTGAGTCTCCATCCCTTCTCTTCATATGAAGACCAATAGTGATAATAATGTTTTCTTTCCAGAGCTGTCTTGAAGGTTAAATATAACAATAGATATGAAAAAGGCAGTTTGCAAAGAAGGAGCACATAGTCCTAACCCCTGTGGCTTCTCAGCCAAGCCTTACCAGAATAGTAAGAGGTTGTTCATAAGTACTGCCCACTTATCACTGAATGTATATTATAATTATTCAGGCCAGGCAAAATGCCTTAATCTTTCAGAAACAGCAACTAGGAATCTGTGATCCCAGGGTTGGAGCAATCTTTGATATCTTTGATATAAAAATAAAGAGCAGTAGCCCTGAAGCTGATTGCTTGAGCTCATGCCCTGGCTTTGCTGCTTTCTAGTTGAATGACCTTGGGAAATTTATTTTATCTTTTTTTTTTTTTTTTTCCTCATTTTCTCTTTGGATCCTCTCCTGGTTTGCCTTTAGGCTTGCACGGAAATGGTCATGCCCTTTTGTACCAGTGGTATTGATGACATGTTTGAACCTCACCAATGGAACTTGAAGAAATATTCTGATGAATGTTTTAAACAATGGGGTGTGAGACCAAGGCCCTCCTGGATCATTACCATGTATGGAGGAAAAAACATCAAATCACACTCGAACATCATTTTCAGGTGAGCTTTGATAATTCAGAGAGGAAATTTAGTTGGTTAAGACACTTGGAGGATAGCTGAGAAAATAGAACAGAAAATGCTGGACAGTAAAACAATGCAGAATATAACAGCAATAACCATCAGGTTCTTCTACTCCTTGAAAGACAGAGGAGGCTAGAAGAGATAGTTTTGTATTATTAATGTGCACAACAGCAGCAAAATCAAAACACTGGGGGGAAAAACTCTATAGCCCAAATGAAGCATTGTCTGTTATTCTCAGTTTATGTTATTTTTGTTACTATTATTGCTGATAAGGAAAAAAAATTCAGTATTTTACTCAAATCTTTTAACTCAAAACTCTGTTCTGTTTCAAGTATTGTATGAGGCACTTTAGATAAATTCTCATAGCTGCCCTATGGAGTAGTTGTTATAGTTCCCCCTCATTTATTTTACTGAAGAGGAAACTGAAGGTCACACATTCAGTCATTTTACCAAAGCCCAGCCAGGTAGGTGATAAACACAGATATCTTGACCTGTCTAACTAGACCTTGACCTGTCTAACTAGACTTTGACCTTTCTACCTTGACCTAATTAGAAAAGCCATGTTTGCTCTGCATCACATGACTCCTTTAAGAAGTGACGTACATAATTTAGTTCATGTTAGAGTTAATAGTATTGATTCTGGAGGTGTCTGAGATTTAATTTTTTTGTGTTTTGGCATAAAAATTATGTTGTCAGCTAATGGCAATCAGTTAATAAAAAATTTCCCTAATTTTTTATTATTATGTTTATATACATATTTATACATATACATATATTATATACATATATATGTTATATACACATATGCATATATACATTATATACAAATGTATTATATATGCATATAAATATATATTTATATGCATATATAAGTATATTTATATGTATAAATATATACATATTTATTATATATATGGAAATAGGATGGATACAAATAAGATAGATACAAGTAGGTACCTCTTAACCAGAAACATTGTTAAATTGTAAATGTCATTCTTTCACATGTTCGCTTAAACAAAAGTCAAATTTGGCCTTTTGTATATGTCCAATAGCTTTTGGAGTGAGGATTGTTTTGCCTGGAAGTTGACTGAGTATAGGCTGGTGGTTACCCACTTTGCAAAAACCCTCTGACTTACTGGACTCATACTATTTTCAAACCTGGCAGATACTTGTTTCCAAATAGAAGGTGAGACACCTTTGGGAAAGTGAGTTTTTCTTTGTTTAATTTCCTTAAATCCTCAATAGGATTCTTCCAAAGTATACTTTTCAGATCATTCACAAAGTGACAGTTGAGCAAAGAAATCTATTTAGGGTGTGTAAGGAAACTGTGCCAATTCAACGGTGTTTGAAGTCAGGAAAACTTTAAGGACTAAGAAAATGAAAAAGGTTTATATGTAAGCCCTGGATCTGTTAGTGCTATTATCACAAAAACCTGAGACTGAGTAATTTGTACTTGTCATAGTTGTGTAGGTGGGATCAGATGCTGGCGGGGTCTGTGGCTGGGAGAGCATGGTCTTGCTTCAAGGATGGCATCTTGAAGTTGGCATCCTTATTTAGCAGAAGGTCAAAGAGCAAAGAAGGGCCTAAGCTAGTTTCTTCTAGCACTTTCACAAGGCACTAATCCTTTCATTAGGTGGAGCCCTCTTAAGTTAGTCACTGTCCAAAGGCCACTTCTTATTACTTCACAGTAATAAGGGATTCAAGTTTCAACATGAACTTGAGGGTACAGACCACAGCAGTTATCTTTGTTCTATTAGAGGAGGAAGTACTTTGCTATTTGTTGTTTTTCTTTAGGAACTTGTCTCCATGGAGCATTTATTTGGATTTTCTAACATTCTGAACTTTTGAGTTCAGCTGCTTTTCAAGTAGGGTCTTTTAATCTAATACAATCTCCTTTTATATTGATTCAACCATTTCAGATAAGTACTTATCCTTTTGCCTTTTATAGTGTTTTTACTTAGGTTGTCAAATTATCATCATGATTGTTATCATAATCTTCACTGGAGAAAAGGTCTGATTTTGTGAGAAAAGTCTTGGGAATAGAACAGAGATCAGCAGGTGGAAGTTATAGCACAGTGTAAGAATGGACTTTTTTCTAAGAGGATTGGACAAAGGTAGAATGAGCTGTCTTAAAAACAGTGATGTTCTTTGAGCTATACTTTCATCTTCTGTAAAATGAGAATTGTAATATCACTCATAGTATTGTTGGAATGCTTTAATGAGTTAGCTCAGCAAAGCACTTGGCTCAGACCTGGCAAATATATATACTCAAAACATTTGTTGAACAAATGAATAAACGGAAGTACAATTTCTTTCTTGCACTTTATCTTTTAGCCACAGAAAACAAAATATTTGTCTTTGTTCTTTTTATTCCTTCCCCTCACCCTTTTTCTTAAGATTCAGACCTTCTCCAAGAAATATTTTCAGCCTCTCCAAGAAGAGTAGGTTTCCGTCACCCCATAGCTCCTTTAGGACCTGTGAATACCTCCTACCATTTGGTGTGGAGATTATCTGCTTGTGTAGCTATCTGTCCCAGGAGATTGTGAACTTCTCAGAGGCAGGAACTTCATCTTAATCATCTCTGTGCTTTTGGAACCTCCCACCTGACTAGCATACACTGGATGGCCAGTAAATGTGTGTTGCTACAAACTGAACAAGGAATGCAATAGAACAATGTGGGAAGTCTTTGGAAGTGTGTAAAAGTTTAAAGTCAGGCTGGGTGAAGATGCTAGCTTATCTTTCTGCAGTAGCAAGTCTGCTTTTTCAAAGAAATTGTTTACAACCAGCTGCTAGATATGAAAAATCCAATGTAAAAATTTAAAGATATTTCCCCCATATTTTTAGTGGTGCATTATAATTATAATAAGATTAAAAAATTAAATTTTTTTCCCTACTATTCTGAAGAAAATACATTCTCTTAAGTAAAAGATCAGTCTCAAGTGTCTCTGTGTTGTGTACTTTGAGTAAGAAAATGTCCAAGGAACCATATGGAAAGTTATCTTTGTATTCAGATGTCTCTTCTCAACTTGCCTCAGACAAATCCAAGTATGACTACTATTTTGATTGGAAAGTTCAATCTGTAATTATTGGATTGGAGATTTTTCAATTGAGGCTTTAAAGTCAGGTAGACCTTAGTGTCTTTCTGTTTCTTTCCTGAATTAGCTGCATGGCCTTGGGCAAATTGCCAATTTATATAATTTAGAAATAATAAAGTCTACCTAATAGAGTCATTTAAGGAATAAATGGATTGTCATAGAAGTAAATACCATGAAGGCAGAGCTTTTGTCTGTTATGTTCTCTGGTGAACTCATGCCCAGTGAGTGCCCAACACATACTAGGCACTTAACAAACATTTGTTAGATGAATGAGGCCTTAATAAATAGTGCCCGTTAATAGTCTCATTTCAGCATTTTTGAAATTGCACAGTGGTTTTGTTAGGATTTATTTTTTCCTTCAAAATTGGTAGGTTGTTTTATCAATGCTCATTCTCAGTTATTTAAATATATGTTAAGATGGGAGTCCTTGAGAAGTTGGTTAGTTTAGCTTCTTTTCTCAGGCAATGTTGCCAGTGATCAAATGAGACCACTCTTTGGGAATTTTCCTTGGGCATCCAGATTCTCTCTTGAAAGCCAAAGCCATTTTTTTTTTTTTTGGTAGATTTCCCAATGATTAGTTTAGCTTTCACATGTCTAAGACCAAGAAATTCAAGTCCATGTGCATCTTAGGTCTCTCAGCAACTCCAAACACTGTTGCTAAGCCGCTAGGCTGTTTCAGATGACCTTTTAAATCAAATGCAGTTTGCCTATTATGCAGCTGTTGGGATGGCTTTTTTGTTTTGCAAATAATGGAGTGTTTCCTATCTGGGTTGGGCCTGTCAATTGGAATAATGATGAAGGCTATTTGCTCATTTAAGAGAATTCAACCTCTGTTTAGTTTATTTTAAATATTTATCTGATAGTTGAAAACTATGACTTCTATTTTGCATAGGGGTTTCCCTTTTGTTTTTAATAGAACAAAAAAGGGTATTTTTGGAGTATTTTTTTTTCAAAATTGGTACTACTAAGTTACAATTATTATTATTTTAAAAAGAGAAGTATGTGATAATGGAATAAGGATTTTAAAATTGTATTTCAAACACATATTCTTAATGTATCTAAAATGCTTATTTGCTTATTTAATTTGCATATTTACTTAAAAAAGGTTGATTTAGTATTCTATTTTTATTAAATTTTTATGAGAAATACTCACATACAACTTTCATGATTCATTTTATTTCTGGGGGTGTTAACACTTCTCATGCTATATAATATGGCAATAATTATATTATTGTTTATTTGCATAGCATTTTATAGCTTATACCTTATTTCCACATATATTGTTTAATTTGGGCCTCATGATGATTCTGTAAGAGAGGGGCACTATGTTTCTTTAAAAATTTTTCTTTTCTCTAGTGCATATGGGAATTGAGGTTCACAGAAGTGAGGTAACTTATCCAAAGCCAGGCAGGATATAAACCTTTGATCTGCTAACTTAGAAAGTACTGAAGAGACTTATATGCTCATGAACTTACACACATGTATTTATAACTCTATATGTAGGCCACAAGTAATTAGACATTTAAATTCTTTTCTTGTTCATTCAATAAATATTTGCTTGGCTCCTACTGTGGGCCAATCCTAGGAATTGACAATACAGTAATAAACAAAACAGACTGAAATCCCTGACCTAGGAGAGTTGTAGTTTTGCAGATAATGAAACAAGGTAGCATCTATAAACATGCTAGAAGGATGTAAGTGCTAAGGAGAAAAATAAGTCAGGTAAGAGCAATAAAATGTCAGAAAGAGGTAAAAAGTGTTGAAATTTTTATGAGAGTTACTAGGAAGACCTCACCAAGGGATGGCTTTTGCAAAAACAATCTGGAGGAAGTGCAGGAGCTAGCCATGAGATTTTTGGGGTCGGAGAATTAGCAGAACCCTTGAGAGGTGACCGTCCCTGCATATTCTTCTTCAGGGGGAGTAAGGAGGTCAGTGTGGCTGAAGTGAAGTCAGGTGAGGGAGGGAGTAGATGAATAGTAGATGAAATCAGAGGCACAAGAGGACCCAGATCACATAGAGACTTGCAAGTTCTAGTATGAACTTTGTTTTTTATGCTGAATGAGATAGGAAAGCTGACTCTTTTGAGCAGAGGAGTCACACAATCTGATTCCGATTTATAGTTTCAAGTTTGCTGTATTATTGATATTAGATTGTAGGGGGACCTAAGTGGAAGCAGGAAGGCCAGTTAAAAGGCTCTTTAAGTAATTCAGGCTAGAGATAATTAGTGACTGGGATCAGGATGGTGACAGTGGAGGTGGTATATATATTTGAAGATGTAGCTGACAGGATTTATTGACAGATTGGTAGTTAAAGATTAGATTAAATGAATGTTTTGAACTGAGCAACTAAAAGGATAGAGTTGCCACTAACAGATTAGGAAGATGGTTGAGAGTTGGGGAGCATCAGGAGCTCACTTTTGGACTTGGTATATTTGAGATTCTGCTTAGATTTCCAAGTAAAAGTGTCAAGTTGGCAATTTTGGTTTCTGAAGTGTACAGGAATGGTCTTGGGTAGAGATAATATTTGGTAATTGTGTCAATCAGCTTTCCATTATTATAACAAAATAACTGAGATAGTCAACTGAAAAAAAGGAAGATTTATTTTGACTCATAGTTTTGGAAACCTTAGTCCATGTTCAGTTGGTCCCATTGTTTTGGGGCCTGTAGCAAGACAGTATATCATAACAGGAGCATATGGCTGAGCAAGCTGCTCATTGAATGGTGGCTGAGAAGTGAAATGAAAGAGGAAGTGGCCAGGTTCCATAATCCCCTCTGAGGACACACCCTGAGGCCTAAAGCCTCACTGTACCCTACCTTTTAGGTTTCCTCCACCTCCCAATAGTGTCAAGCTGGGAACCTAACACATAGGCCTTTGAGGGACTTTTAAGATCTAAGCTATAGCAGTTGTCATTTGTGTATAGGTTGTACTTATAGCCAAGAGTTTTGTCCTGGGGGTGGGGGCATTCGACATTTTTTATTGGTGCATTATATTCATACTTGCACACAATATAACAATAAAATTTGACCAATATTGGGGCTGGGGATGTGGCTCAAGCAGTAGTGCGCTCACCTGGCATGCGTGCGGCCCGGGTTCGATCCTCAGCACCATGTACAAACAAAGATGTTGTGTCCGCCGAAAACTAAAAAATAAATATTAAAAAAAAAATTTGATCAATATCACCCCCAGCAATTTCCCCATCCCTCCTCACCTCCTAACCCTTGGCCCCTTTCCTCTACTGATCTTCCTTTGATTTTCATGAGATTCCCTGTCCCTCCCCGCACCACCTTTCTTTTCCTTTTTGCTCTCTGGCTTCCACATCTGAGAGAAAATGTGTGAACCTTGACCTTCTGATTTGGCTTATTTCACTTAACATAATGGTTTCTGGTTCCATCCATTTTCCTGCAAATGACATAATTTTATTTTTGATTATGGCTGAATAAAACTCCATTGTGTATATATTCCACATTTTCTTTATCCATTCATTTGTTGATGAACACCTAGGGTGGTTCCACAGTTCTGCTATAATGAATTGCGCTTCTATACCTAAACATGGGTGTATATATATCACTGTAGTTTGATGACTTTAATTCTGCAGAGGAGTTGGTACAGCTGGTTTTTAGGGTGGTTCTATGCCTCGTCTTTTGAGGAGCCTCCATATTGATTTCCATAGTGGTTATATTAATTTATAGTCCCACCAACAGTATAAAAGTGTTTCTTTTTACAAGAGGTTTTTTTTTAATGATTATGTACATTATGGGAATAATTTAATACATTTGATAATGTGGCCATGACAATTTTTTTAAAATTTCAGGCTTTGTAAATAATACAAGAAAAGAAGAGCATGTATTAAACAGATATCAAAACACACACACAAAATGTTGTTTAGGTGATCTCAAGTGATATGTGAAGGTATGCCAAGAGGTGCCATGAAAAGGGAACTTGCCATGGACTGGGTACTTAGATCTAGGTATTTTAGTGCCAGTTTTATCCTAAGGAATCTGAGTTTCGATGAAATTAGGTAAGTGAGAGGAAGACCTGGCACAGGAACCTAGGTGGTGTGACCCCAAAGCTCAAGTTCTTTTTGCTCTGACCATACAAGTTAAGAGGATGGGTGCTACTTCCAGAATCAATCATATGTCTATGAAATGTAACATAATATAAAACTGAGCAATAGACTAGGGTTATAAGATCTGAATTTTGAGTCTCTAATTTAACAAGCTGAATGATTTGGACAAGGCTTTTAACCTCTCGGGGCATTCATTTTCTCATCTATGAAAGGGTTCTTATTAAACCTACTTGTAGGTTTGTTATAATGATCAAATGTGAAAATCTCTGTAAAATCCAAACCACTTTATGCATGTATAGAGTTAGTAATACTAAGAAACAATTTTACTTAAAATAATATCAGGAATGAAATATGTAGGAATAATTTAACAAAAGAAGTATAAGATGTGCACTAAAACCTACAAAATTCAAAGACATTAAAAATATCTTCCTTTAAATGCAAAGACATTTCCTGTTCGTGCATTGGAAAAAGTAATACTGTTTTGAATGAAACTTTTATAGTTTCTGTATCAGCTTACCTGGTAGCTAATGACCCTAGCAGACACCAGAGGTTGGACAAGGGAGTACCCACAAGGGAGCCACCTACATGGGTCCCATTGGGGTGGCCTCTCCATAAGGGGTTGTATTTTGGGCACAGTTTCAGTAATTTAACCCACAAAGTGAAAGTTTAAGAGCTTCTGTACTTACAAAAACTGGGGTTTGTGTGGAACATCTAGAAGCCACACACATAGAAGTCAGAGAGTTTAGGCAGGGAGAGAGAAAAGGGACTTGTGGGCTAATGTCTTTATTGGATCCAGGGCATTATCCAAACAGGTTTCCCATGGGGAATTTTAATTGGCAAGTTTAAAGTAAACAGGATGAATTCTAGGAGGTCACAAGGTGACTGAGAGGTAGTCATTGTGTCATGCCTTAACAATCCACACAGGGTGTGGAGGGCCAACAGGCAATCAAGCAGGCTATATCTCGCTGTCCCATGGGGAAGTGATTATCAGGGAGCAGTTCTATAGAGATATCTGGATCAACCACACTGGGGAACTGGGGTTGGGGGTGTATAGAGAACTGGAAATTGACATCAAAGATGACAGCCCTGCTTCTTATACAACAAAGTCCAACTTGTATTTAAAATGGATCCCAAGGTAAAATAAAATTGTAAGCATTCACTATAGATGGCAGTACTGTTGGGAAAAGTATAAACGGCAGCCATACCCCAGAGAAAAACCCCAACATGGCGCCTAAGGACCCCTTCTTCCTACCTTCTTCTTTTCTGCAGTGGCGCGAAAAGTTCCCGCCCGTGTGAACTCTCCCACCGGCGCCAATTTCAAATCTCGCTGGCGGGGAACCTTAGCCCCAATGAGAACTAATTCCTGGGCTCCGGAGCTGATATCTGAAAGAACTTGCCAATAAACGGGTTGCCTGCCATTTATCTAAGCCCTACCATCTCCCCCTTAGTTCTATATAAGCACACAGCTTTTTGCAATAAAATTGGAATTCTCCTGGCGAAGTGTCTTTGTGTGGGGAATTCTTTCAAGTACCCCTCAAATTAATTGACCTCCAGATACAGTGCAATCACTATCAAAATCCCAGCTAGCATTTTTAAAATTTATTCTAATTTGTACAGCTAGCATTTTAATAGAAATTGAGAAGCTGCCTTTAAAGTTCATATAGAAATGCAACACCCATAATATGCAAAACAATCTTGAAAAGGAAGAATAATTTGAAGAACTTAAACTTACTGATTTCAAACTTATTACAAAGTGACATTAATCAATATAGTATGATACTGGCATAAGGATAGATGTATAGATCAATGAAAGTTCAGAGTTCAGAAGTCAACTCTTACATGTATTGTCAATTGGTTTTCAATGTGAGTGCCAAGATAACTCATTGAGGAAAGAATAACTTATTATAACTTTTGTTAACAAATGATCCTGGGAAAACTGGGCATCCACAGGCAAAAGAATGAGGTTGGATCCTTTTTTATATCATATTTTAAAAGTCACTCAAAATAGATCAAGAACCAAAATACAAGAGGTAAAATTGCAAAATCCTTAGAGGAAAACTTGGAAATAAATTTTCATGATCATGAACTAAACAGTAGTTCTTAAACAAATAGCTAAACACAAACAAAAGAAAAAAGACAAATTGGATTTCCTCAAGATAAAAAACCTTGCTGTAAATGACGAGAGAAAATATTTGCAAATCATATATTTGATAAAAGACTTATATCCAGAATATCAAATGAACTCCTAAAACACACAAAAATAAAAAGATGGATAACCCAGTTAAAAAACAGGCAAAGATCTAAATAGACATTTTCCTCAATAATACATACAAATGGCCTATTAGCACATGAAAAGGTGTTCAATGCCATCAGCTTTTTGGCAAATGCAAATTAAAACCACAATGAGGGCCGAGGGTGTAGATCAGTGGTAGAGCATGTGCTTAGCATGCATGGGCCCCTGGATTCAATCCCAAGCATCAAAACAAACTCACAATGAGATAATGTGTCATACCCAATAACATGGCTATAATAAAAAGAGATAGATAATATTAAGTATTGATGATTATATAGAGAAATTAAAAGCCTCTTATGTAACTAGTGGGAATGTAAAATAGAACAGCCACTTTGGGAAAGCAGTCTAGCAGTTCATCAAAAGAGGGCTGGGGTTGTAGCTCAGTGGTAGAGCACTTGCCTAGCATGCACAAGGTCCTGGGTTTGATCCCCAGGATCACACATATACATAATTGCTTAAATTACCATATGTTCCAGAAATTCCATTTCTAGGTCTATACCCAAGAGAAATGAAACTGTATCCACACAAAAACTTGTCTTTGAGAATGTTTGTAGGAGTAATATTCTTAATAGCCCGAAAGTGGAAATAATCCAATTGTGTATCAGTTGTACAATAAAATATTATTTGGCAATAAAAAGAAATGATATACTGATCTGTACTACAACATGGATGAAATTGGAATATATTAGACCAAGTAAAAGAAAAAAGTTAAAAAGACTACCTGTTATACAATTCATTTAGATGAAATAGAAGGTAAATATATAGAAAAAGAAAGTAGTTTAGTGGTTGCCAGTGATTAAGAGTGAGAAGATATGGTTGGGGGGATGGGGAGTGACTGCTAATGTGTATGAGTTTCTTTTTTGAGGTGATGAATATGTTCTGAAATTAATAGTGGTGATTGTTGCATAACTCTGACTATACTAAAGCTTTGAACTCTACATTTTTGAATGGATGAATTCTATGGTATATGAATTAAATCTCAACAAAGCTATGCAAAAATATTATTAGGGATGTCATCTATGGTTGTACCTTTCTTTTAAAAATTCAGCTAAACTATACAATCTGTTGCAATGACATCCTGTTCATATCATTTTGAAATGTGTTTTGTGAGTGAGACTAATAACCTAGTAGCATTTTCTGAACTTTAAAGTTAATCCAAAATGAAGATCTTTAAATAATGACCAGATATTCTGATTCCAGATTCTGGGGACTTTTTTTCAGTTCTACCAGCTTATTTCCCAAAGTACTGTACTGAACAACAACAACAACAACAACAACAAAATTCTTTTACAGCTTTCTTTTTCTTTGAGCTGAGATAACTTACATTTTTAACTATGGAGATTTTATTGCTTTTTCATTTTGGTAGTTTGATCCTAGGAGAAAAGAAAGCTTTAATCGAGGAACTCATATGTGCCTGATCCTTGTGCTTATGAAGACGTCAAAATACACCATCCTGTTTAATATTTATAAAATTATGAGGTAGATCTTGTTTTCTCGATTTTACAGATAAGAAAACTGAGTCAGGTAATGAGAATCACAAAACTTTTGAATAATGGAGCTGGGATTGGAATTCAGTCTTCTAAATTCCAAGTCCTAGTATAGTCTAGGTTGATTTATGGAGGCACCAAATATAGTCTTCTTTGGTTATTTTTTCTTTTTATAAGAAATATTAGAAAACTCCAGTAGGAATCACCTTTCTGTAAGACAATTAGATCCTCAGATCAAATCCCCCAAGTTAAAGGTTTATAATTTTTGGTGTTATGCATATAATATATTTCTCCTATTTTATTTAAGCGTAGCTAACAGCCTTATTTTTTCTTTCCTTTATTCGCAGCAATGGTGATCTAGACCCCTGGTCAGGAGGTGGAGTAACCAAAGACATCACAGACACCCTGGTTGCAGTCACCATCAAGGAGGGGGCCCATCATTTGGATCTTAGAGCCAACAATGCCTTGGATCCTACATCTGTGCTATTAGCACGTGCCCTGGAAATTGAACACATGAAGCGATGGATCAAAGATTTCCATGACAATGTCAGAAGGCAGCCCTGAGCAACTTTTGATCATTTATAGTTTCTTCTTTTATGTTCAATACACCCCTATTCCCATTCACTTTGGTTTTCTATGTGTAATAACTTTCCCTCATTTGTCATTAGATTTGGTGGTGCCCAGGTTGAGATAGAAGAGAGGGTGATGGAGGTGTTGCCAACCCAATAATGTCGTAGCCCGGGTAGTCAACCTGCATGCATCACCTACAGGAAGAAATCTCATCATGATGCCTCCCACACCATCAGTGGCCCTCATAACTCAAGCAGAGTTTCTCACTGCCTTTCAAAAGAGAGTCACTTCCTTTGTTTCCCTGCAAGTAGGCATTTGAATTCTGAGTTCTGAGATTGAAATCTCTTTTGCCATATGCAAGTCCCCATTCCTACTCACCAAAAGGAAAAGCAGAAGATAGATAAAAATGACGTAAGTGCAGCTGGTAGGAAGAATGTCTGATGCTAATCCAGGAAATGGGGTCATTCCTTTTGTACTTGATTTAATGACTTTAAAATGTGCTGTAAATAAAGAATAAGGCTGGACCTTATACCTGTGTGTTGCTTCTGAAGCTCACTCCAGCTGTTGGGAATATAGTGTGCCCTGGGCTTGGCTGTTTTGGGAAAGTCCTTTAATTTTCTCTCTTCTACTTGGCAGCTTTCCTAAGTTCTGGGATATTTGCCACTGTGGTACTGCCAGTAAGAAAATCTGGCCTTTTCCAGCTCTATTTCTCTTTGTTTCTAATGTCAGTTTTGTGGTAATTTGGCTAAATCATGCCAGTTTAGGAAAATGACTGTTTTGCCTTTTACTTTAAATCTGAACAATCTCTGTTTTGGGTTACTGATGATACTTTAGTAAAAAGCCTTAAAAAAATAGACAAATCGACTATTCAGAAAGAAGAATGTAGTTATGTTCGGCTTTAAAAAAATTTTTTTTTTCCTGGTGGTTGTTACTGCTCTCATTAAAGCCAGAAGTGTTGGGACACTGAGAGGCAGGTGCATGAGGACTTTTCTGTATGGCTTCCAAATGACAAGCTGACTAATTCATGCAGGCAGCATATTTGACATTAATAAATGGCCAAGCCGTTCCTACTTCCAAGGGGTTGGCTTCTTTCAAGCAGTTCTTACACTGAGACCTTTCTTCAGAAGAGCTTTGCTAGGATAACAAATAGGGTTGGATCAAAACCTTTCAGGGACACAGAGAGACTAACAGTTTCTACTTTGTTGAAAGATTTCTTCCTTTTTTTTCTTCCTCTCAATAGTATTTTTTCCCCTTTTCTCTGCCTTGAGGATATTTTTTAAATTATTATTTTTAATTTTTTGCTTTTTAAAAACCATACTTAAGTGTGATCATTTCAAAAGCAGTTATTATTTAAGGTGCAAATGTAGAGTTCATTCTTGGGTATTAGACTGAAATATTTCCTTTGCTTTTTCTGGCATCTGAGAGATACAGAAAATCTTTGTCTTGTTTTGGAAGCTGTCAGTTCTCATTGTAATGAGTTATTCATCAAAGAATTTGGTCACTGTTTTCATTTCAGCATCAGAAAACAGACTACTGGGGTGGGAATTTAAAGGTGAAAACAATACTAGTTTTTAATTTTTTGTCCATTAAGAAGTTATATAATGTAGAATTTGGGGTCTTAATAGAGGATGTTCTTACTATTTACTCAAGGACTTTTAGGCTGCTTTTCTTGAAACCTTTTACTTGTTTAGAATCTTTAAAATGCTTTGCCATTTCATTTAAGATTAGTTGTTCAAATGAATTGCATTATATATAATATTTTTTCAGCAAATAGAATTTGATTGTATTACTATATACATTTCATTTATGTGAACAACAGCCTTAACTGAAGTTAGACTAATTGTAATGTGCTAAAATTTAATTTTAAATTGCAAAAGAATTGGAACATCAAATAAGCCTTATTTAAAGGTTATTGCCAGGCATGGTAGTGCATACCTGGCAATAAGCTCAATAAGCTTGAGCCTAGGAATTTAAGGCCAGCCTGGGCAATACAGCAAGACTCTGTCTCAGGAGGGGTGGGGGAGGAAGAGGAGGAGGAGGAGGAGGAGGAGGAATCTCATCTCATTTGAAGCCTCTTTTAATTAATAGATTGTGCTTTTAACAGACAGGGAAAGAAAGACATACAGAACTGGAGTTCTTTTTAAATTTTCTATGTTAACTACTTTAATTCCCTGGAGTCAATGAGTAGCACTAATTAAATTTATGGAACTTACTCAGGGGATCTGCATAGCCAAGAGATTATCCAGAGGTGCCAATGGCTAGGTCAGCATATTAGAGGGAGAAGGTGCCTGAGCTATCCAGTCCAACCCCATTATTTTGTAGGTGATAGGATTGTGACTCAGAAGGAAAGGGCTTGCCTAAGACTCACAGCTCATTTTTTTGCAAAACCAGGACTTAACTCCAGATTTTTTGTTTATTAGTTTGTTTTATTTTGTGTGGCTTAATCTTTGGGTTCAAAGCAACAAAAATCTCACCAAACTACCTTAACCAAAAAGGGGAATTTATTGAGACCATGTAAGAATTGTTCTAGGTCTTAGATTACTAGGCAGTATGAGGGAATGCAACCCAGACTAGTGAGTTAAGACTGTTATATTGCTTCTCTGGCTTTCAAAAAGGTCACCAGTTGTCAGCATGTGTGTTACATTTTTTTCTCAGATGTATACAGCTTGGCCAGCAGTGTGAAGTGTGTAACTATCCAAAGGTCTGTAAAGGCACTGATTGCTGAGTCGACCCCATAATTTCTATCTCTTGGGGTAGATCTTGAAGAGTTGCATTTCTAACAAGTTCCTATATGAGGCTGGCAGAACAGTTTGAGAACCTCTAGCTCAAAGAATTCTGAATTTGATTTTCTTTAGACAAAGCATGCCTCTTCAGTTCTTCTTACTCAAATTGTTCTTCCTGACCTTTCAGAGTATGGGAGCCCTGCCCAAGGCATTATTGCATGTGATTACTCTATTTTTTTTTTTTCTGTAAACCAACTTCCTCTTCTCTACTCACACAAGGACCATGATGACTTCCAAGTCTTTCCTGGCTTTCCTAAAGGAAGTCATTCCTTATTCCCCATTGCTTTATAAGTCCAGTGCGCTCAGGTGGTTAGGGCAGGGCAGGGCCATGAAACATGGTTACAGACATGCACTTCTTAGGATGGAGGAGGAAAACGTATCACATGGTATCTGTCATGATATTTCTTGGAACACAGGTGTCCAACAAAATGCCAATGACTTATGCAGTAGGTGAGTATGTTTGGAAAACAGTGAGATTAAACCAATTTCAATAGTAGTTTTGTTTGTAATCTGTAAATATGCATGTGACTGTCCAACATGGTAATCAAGAATGCAACTTTTCCTACTTGTACATAACAGATCCTCTTCTAAGCATAAGGCTTTGTTCTAGAACCTGGAAAATACAATAGCAACAGAGGAAATACATTTTGAATTTTACATTCCAGTGAGAGGAAGACATGAAATGCAATACAATGTAGTACAACATGATATATCACAATACAATGTGAGACATTGGAATAGGATATGATGTACTGTGACAGTGATATACTGCAATACAATGTGACATATTGTAATATTGGATATACTGTGATACAAAGCAATACAATGTAACACCAGTACAATGTATACACTGTCATACCACCATACACAGTGACACAATACATTATACTGTGTTATACTATAATATGATATAATACAATGTGATACATCATGATATAATGTACTGATACATCGTATGAAGAATAGTACTATAAAACTAGGGTCTGTTGGGTTAGGACACTTAACAGAGACTGAATTAGTCTAAGGGAATAACTGCTTTTTTTGAGATGCTACATTATAGCTATGATATAAAAGATGAACAGAAGCTATAGTAGGGAGAAGAGTGGAGAAAATGGCATGAGCAAAAGCTCTGAGTGTAGCATATTCAAAAGAGTGGTAAGGCCACTACAATGGGACAGCAGACAACCACAGAGAAAATGATATGAGGTGAGTCTAGAAGCATGAGCAAGGGGAAATCCTCATTCAAGTAGATCATGATAAAGAATCTTTGCAAGGAATGAATGGTAAACCACTAATAGGTCTTCATCAGGGGAGTGGCAGAACAGATTTTCATTTAAAAGAATCATTCTGGCTTTTAGGCCATTAGAGATCTAGTACAGCTTTTGCTTACCTTCTGTCACTCTTCACTTTCCAAAACCTCTGTACTTCAGCTGTACGAAACATCTTATCAGTCTAAAATACTGCTGTTTTATCTAAAATTACTTTCTTAGCACTCTCCAGTGGTGTGTGTGTGTGTTTCTTACAGACAAGTTCTGTGCATCTTGTAAAACCCACATCCACCTGGATACATCCCTGTGAAGTCTTTCCTGGCTTTCCAAAGGAAGTCATTCTTTATGCTTTCACAGAACCAGGTTCACACCTAGTGTCAGCTAGAATGTGGACACCATTCCAGTACCTTCAACAGTACCTGATCACCTTAATATAGTATATATACTCTAACTAATAATATTTTCTCAGTGTCCTTACCCTCTTTTTAGACAAACCAATTTCTCAGAGGGCAAAGACCATGTCTTACTCCTTCTGGTCATCAGCATCTGGCATAGGTCCTGGCAGCCAGGTCTCAGTAAACCCTCCATAAATTTATGTTTAATGAACAAATTTCAGGATAGAAAGACCAAGCTTTCTATTAATCTCTTTCTATAGCCAAGCACCTTTCACAGTTCTGATGTGTTTAAATGACCTTTGTCCTTGGCCTCCCTGGATTTTGAAAGAGGATCGCCTCATCCTCATGACCTCTGGAACTTGGACTTCCCTAGTTGACCCTCACTTTACCTGTGGGCATCTCTGACTCCCTTTCCCACTCTGTTAACTTGGTCAAAGAAGGTTGATGTTATGTGGAAAAAGAACACTGACCAGAGATAGTGTCAGCCGCTCATGAAGCTCTGTCCTAAAGGAACAGAACAGAGGAAGAGCTGGTTCGAAGAGCTGGTTGGAAAGCAGTCTTGAGATGTTTTAGCTCTATGTGTTGAACATGGCTGATGCCTTAAGCAAGAAACAGGGCCTGGAATTTGAATGTTACTTACTCAAGATCATACAGCTCAATGTTTATTTATTATTCATTTATTTATTTTTGTCATATCTGGTTTTGAAAGGGTTTCAGGTAACTCAAAGATATACTTTGAACATGACACAAGAAACAGAAGAGAATTAAAAGGGATAGAGATGCAAAAGGTATCTAGAATGCAAACTGCATGGCAGAACTTATCAAATATTTTCCACAGAATGCTATTAGGCCAGATGGCCAGATGTTAGTAGGTCTCTCTCTCTCTCTCTCTCTCTCTCTCTCACACACACACACACACACACACACACACACACAGAGTTTCTTAGTAGAAATGTTTGAATATATTGAAAACCAATTTAAACAGATTACTACAGAATCTTCCAAATCTTTAATTTTGTACTGTGAATCAACAAAATGTGACATAACCCAAGTTTATTTGATCTGGATCTCTTTCTTTTTTTTAATGCTATATTTGAGAAACTAGTGGTTTGACAAATACCTATTGGGAAACACAGCCTTGAAATTCTTCATATTTTCTAAGTTGAAGGCTAAGAAAATTCAACTCTGAGTTTTCTAGCAGAAACCAAGGAAAGCAGCCAGTCAGTCAGTCAGTCAGTCAGTTATCCTAGTACACACCTGTTATCCTAGTAACTAGGGAGGCTGAGGCTGGAGAATCACAAGTTCAAGGCCAGCCTTAGCAATTTAATGAGGTCCTAAGCAACTTAGCTAGACCCTGTCTCAAAATACAAAATAAAAAGGACTGGGGGTAGTTAAGCATCTCTGGATTAAATTCCCAGTACCAAACCAAATAAAAATGAAAATAAAAACAAAAAGGAAACAAAAGCCCAAGTCAGTCAAATGATTCACACTATATATAAGATAAAAACAGATCAATTGATCTGGAGAAGCCCAGGCAGGAACTCCTTGGAAGAGCCTCAGAAAGGAGAAAGTGTGATGTAATGAAGTCCTCAATTTCCCTACATATATTGCTAATTACATTGCACTCATCCTATACAATCCCTCAGTATAGATGAAAGCCGTAATACTAATATACAAACATTATTCTATAATGAACAAATGAAATGTACTATAGGTAAATATCTTGCTGATCTGGTTTACTATAGATTTTATAGTATATGAAAGTATATTCTTTTTTTTATTTTTTATTTATTTTTTATTTTTATTGTTGGTTGTTCAAAACATTACATAGTTCTTGGCATATCATATTTCACACTTTGATTCAAGTGGGTTATGAACTCCCATTTTTACCCCATATACAGATTGCAGAATCACATCAGTTACACATCCACTGATTTACATATTGCCATACTAGTGTCTGTTGTATTCTGCTGCCTTTCCTATCCTCTACTATCTCCCCTTCCCTCCCCTCCCCTCCCCTCTTCTCTCTCTACCCCATCTACTGTAATTCATTTCTCCCCCTTGTTTTTTCTTTTTTCCCTTTCCCCTCACTTCCTCTTGTATCTAATTTTGTATAACCCTGAGGGTCTCCTTCCATTTCCATGCAATTTCCCTTCTCTCTCCCTTTCCCTCCCACCTCTCATCCCTGTTTAATGTTAATCTTCTTCTCATGCTCTTC
>NW_026000174.1:6105156-6125352 GCF_001458135.2 Marmota marmota marmota
GTAATTCATTGTCGAAGTGATCTTTCATTGTCTGATTTTGCTGTCTAATGTCTTCCTTGAGACTCCAGATCATCTGAAGCATGTAAATTCTGAATTCTTTATCTGACATTCCATCTGCTGCAGCTATTACCTCTTCTAAAGTTGAGTTGAACTGCCTTGCTTGTGGTCCTTTCTTTCCGTGTCTTTTCATACTGCTTGCATTTCTTTCTGCTTGGTGAGACTGTTGTGTTATTGAATTTTCCCCCTATATATTTATATTGCTCTTGTATAGTTGCAAAGTCTCCCTTGTAGGGGCGGGCGGCGGCTGTGCTCCTCCTCCAATTGGGGTGATCTGTCTATCTTGCCGGCGGGCCGCTGGGCCCCTTCTCCAGATCGCGTGGTCTGCCTACCTTGCAGGCAACAGCTGGGCCCCTCCTCCAATAGGGATGATCTGTCTACCATGCTGGCAGGCCGCTGGGCCTGTTCTCCAGGTTGCAGGTCTGCCTACCTTGCAGGCGCAGGCGACGGCTGTGCCCCTCCTCCAATTGGGGCGATCTTTCAACTAGGCCTGCGTGCCGCCGGGCCCCTTCTCCAGGACGCACGGTCTGTCTACCTTGTGGGCAGCAGCTGGGACCTTCCTCCAATTGGGGCAATGTGTCTACCACACCGGCGGGCCGCTGGGCCTGCTCCGTCGGTCGGTCGCAGGTCCCACCTTGCAGGCGTGGGAAGCGGCTCTGCTCTGCACCTCCTCCAATTGAGGCGATGTGTCTACCACACTGGCAGGCCGCTGGGCCTGCTCCGCTGGTCGGTCACAGGTCTGCCCACCTTACAGGCATAGGCGGTGTCCCTGCTCCGCCCCTCCTCCAATTGGGGCAATGTGTCTACCACGCCGGCGGGCCGCTGGTCTCGAAAGTATATTCTTAGACAAAATTTTGCTGGATAAATGTTTCTGGACCAGTTTAAATGCCTTAGTAGATAATCAAGGGAAAGGAGGAAAAGTGACATTTTATAATAAAAATGAAGTAGTTTTATTCTACTATTTTTCTTATCCCCACATCCCCTGCCTTCTCCTCCTTTCACTTTCCTCTACCTAATCTAAGGTAATGTTATTATTATTTTTTTTCATTACTGTATGTGACTGCATGACCAATGTGATTCTACAATATATATACTCAGAAAAATGAGAAATTATATCCCAACTATGTATAATACATCAAAGTATATAAGTGCATTCTACTGCCATGTATAACTAATTAAAAGAAAAAAAAATAAAAATGAAGTAGTTTTAATAAAATGAGGTCAGACATCTGGATATTTCTTCATTCTACTTGGCTCACAGGTAAACTAGGGGGCTCTCAGTTATGTGCAGAAAGAACTGAGACAAGGAACCACGTCCTTTGATCACACAGATGTCAGCATTTATCACCAAAGTTTTTCTGTGGCTTTGGGGGAGTGGCTTAATAATTTTTCTTGTTTTGCAATCCTGAAATGTAGAGGTTCATAGCAAAAGGAAAGTTTGTATCATTCAATCATTAAGTCCAACTCATTAAGTTCTAAATGAAATTGTGTATGGTGTGATATAAAGTGCAAAGGCACTAATATCTTTTCTAAGGATAAGCCTAGATAAGCTTATTGACATGGGAGAATCCAGATGATTTGACAAATGACTTTCTTCTCTGATTATCAAAGGTTGTCATATTTTTCCTATTTCAGAGACCCTCCTGAAAGCTGACGAAAGACATTCAATATGGTACTTTAATGTCAGTTCATTTGGCCAATCTACCAGCCTTCAGAATGGAAGGTATAGTCATGCACATGTTGTTACCCCATGTACTCAGAAGGATCACAAGTTGGAGGGAATCTGGGCAATTTAGGGAGACCCTGTCTTAAAATATAGTAAACAGGGCTGGGGATGTACATTGTACACTGTAAACCAGTAATATAGTCACCTGCTTTAAGGAAAGCAGTTCTATTTTTTTGGGGGGGGGGGTCTCCATTTTTGCTGCTACAAAATTCACTTGCTTTTTAGGTCTAAGCCAGTGGTTCTCAATTGGTGATAATCTTGTTCCCCAAATGATGAAGTCCCATTTGATTATCAAAACAACTTGTTTGGGAATGTTCTGCTCTTTCCTGAAATAGACCAGAGATTCTGCTAATCATCCTAGAATGCAAAAGACAGCCCTCCATAACAGAATTATCTGGTCCCAGATGGCAACAGTGTTAATGTTAATGAAGTCTAATCTAAATCTCCATATAATTTAAGAAATTTCCTCAAGTTTTACCCTTCAAAGGAGACGAAAAATGAAAATAGACTTGTTGATTTGATTTATTAAGTAGCCTTACACTTTACCTTCCAATCAGCATAATAATAAATGTTTGATGTAAATATCTTCTCTGAAATTCAACAACCTTTATTTTTGAGACTGATTCTTAAGTTACTTCCTTTTCTCTGGTCTAAATAATGTCAAGACTTTGGATTGTTTGTTTACTTCTGATTTGTTAATTCAAACATTAATTTAACAACAACCCTGTGCAGGTAGAGTGCTAAGAAGGAAGAGTTAAATGGTAAAGCCCAGTATTCTCATGGGTAATGGGAAAAGACTGTCACAATGTCAGATTATTGAGTACCTTGTGCTCAGAATGTGTATTGCATTCAGGATGTCTTCTGTGGAACACAGAAGAATTCATCCTGAAGGTCAGAGGAAGGCTTTAAAGGGGAAGTAATGTCCAAACTGGGACTTGAGGGATGAGAGTTTGCAGGGTGATTGGGGACTGGGGAGAAAGTCAGTGAATGCATTCTTCATTGAGAAAAATGATTAAACATCCATTATTGGCCAGTAGTTAGGCACCAACCACATTGTGAAAAACGAAACAGACACCTCCTACCACTATGGGGGACTTTAAAGAACCAAAGGAAACCTCCCCTTTAATGCTTAGATCATGCTTTAAGAGTCCTCAGAACTCTACTGCCTGTCCCTTGTGGATGGGAAGAAAGATAGATACTATCTCCAATCTTATAAAGGAAGAGCTGAAGGCAAGAGAAACAAAGTGACTCCCTGCCAGCCCTAACCATGGCCAAAGATCTCAATTGTGACCAATTGAGAACCACTGGCTTAGACCTAAAAAGCAAATGAATTTTGTGGCAGCAGAAATGGAGACCGAAAAAAATTTAAAAATAAAAAAAAAATAGAACTACATTCCTTAAAGCAAGTGACTTTATTACTGGTTTACAGTGTATAGTGTATATCCTCAGCCTTATTTATTATATCTTAAGACAGGGTCTCCCTAAGTTGCCCAGACAGATCTACTAAGTGGCAAAACCAGTGCTTTTCTACTTTTCTTTGGTTTTCAAATGCAATTTCCTATGGCAGGGAGGCAAGCACGTCTATTTCTACCTGCTCCTTGCCCTGCTGTCTTCATCTCTGTCTTAGCCCCTGTTTTTTTGCTGGCCTCAGTGCTGAAGGAGTTTTCCAGTCTTCCTAGCTCTGATTGAAGTGGGAGTGCCAAGGGAAGGAAGTGAGAGCTGCTGTCCACTTTTCACCATTTGCAAGATCATTTCTACCTTGATTCTCTGCCGCCCCCCCCCCCCACTTTTTTTGATGAATAAGGAGAACTGAGATGTGGGACTGAAAATCCCTTTTGTTTGTCTTGGTGTTTGATAATGTATGCAACCTCTCTGGGTGGTTTAAGCGGTTTAGGTACTTTCTATAAAAGGGATCTTTTAATGACAAAACTAATGTGATTATCTGAGTGAGTGTGAGAGGCGTATTCAAGGCTTAAAGAAAATCTGTTAGAATAGCTGAATGTATCTGCTTAATCCTTTCTCTAATGTGGCTGAACAATGCTCTGGGAAGCCGTTGGTCCTTCTTTCTTCTAGTAAATGCCTGTCTCTAGAGGTAGGGACTGTTCACAGCTTTTGATAGCCTTATGCTTCACCTTCCCAGCTGCACAAAAGCACAGGAAAAGCCTGGAGGAGTCCAAAGCACCGACAGAAAGCAACATCTCCTCTGAACATGGACAGCAAGATGTACACTACAAGGCATGCTTTCTACAGGGCATCCTGAGCTGCAAGGACTGTGGTCACTATTGGGAATGCCATTTTGGAGAAGGGTCTGTTTCTGCTGATGCTGGGTGACAGGAACTTGTGAATATTATTTAAAATCTTACCTCTGAGTTGTAAGAGTAGTTAAGCTCCTCTTTTGTGTGTGTATGTGTGGGGGTGGTGAGTGAGTGGCAAGGGAAGCCTAAGAGGGGAGAAAAGAGAAACAGTTTGAGTCCTGCAACCTGCTCTGTGATTTGGGGACAAAATTATTTTCCTCTAGTATCTGTTCTCTCATTTCATGAACCAGAGATAATAAAACCTCCATATAAGTTCATTGTGAAAATCAAAGTAAAATGGGAGCATGAACATGAAAGTGTCACAGCCAAACTGCAATATTATCACATAACTTACTTTTTAAAATTTTACTTTATTTAAAAATTTAAATTCTTATTCTTTTAAGAATACTCTTCTAGATGTATAATTTAACTCAAGAAAGCATTTGCCCACTTATGTGCTGGAAGTTATTCTCTTGACCTTCAGGGAAGTTGCAATCTCGTAGGGTTGCGGATATGTAAAATGCAGTCTGAGAAAAGTATATTGCAAGTGATTAATTATAAGATGGGAGCATAGTAATAGCAGCTAACCCTTCTGTAGTATTTATTGTTTTCCAAGCACTGAGCTGTATGTTTTATTTGAGTTACCTTATTCAACCCCCACAGCCCTGGAAAGTAGAAATAAGTATCATCCCATTTCATGGATGAGGCTGACACTCAGTCAGATCAAAGAAGTCACTTTCCCACAGTGTCACAGGTGGTAAGTGGTGAGCTAGAACAGTTCTAGCTGTTTCATAGTCTAAACTCGTTGTACTGTTACATCCCGAGTTAAGAAAGTCTTCCTAGAGAAGGAGATCATAGGTGGGTTCCATCCCAGAATTGAAAATGTGCTCAGTATGTAGAAGAGAAAGGGCATTCCAAGCAGAGGGGACAGCACAGGTCAAAGCACATTGCCCATAAAGTTTTTGTGCAGAGAGAAACTAGAAGCAGTTTTCAGTTAGTGTGGAGTTGGGTACATTGGAGAGTAAGAAGGGGCCATATTAGGATCTCCTATACTGCACCTTTGTGGAAAAACAAGGAGGCAAGTTATTTCTTTTAATTAATTACTTTGTTTCTATCCTGTTTGTCAAAAAAGATTTTGCAGCAAAGTGGGAACTGTTGATGCCTTTATATATAGATTGGAGACACACTGGAAGATTGAAGACCCTTCAGAGATGATGAACTCATTCTTTCCAAGAGGAAATCCAGGCTGAATGCATGTAAGTGTCTTAATCAAGATTATAATGTAGTTTAACCTGTCAAACCAGGAATACTTGTGCTTTTCAGACAAATTATGGAGTCGAAGAGAATGTTACAAGAGAAATACAGGATTATGTTCAGATGCATTTAGAGAAATGAGTTGAAAAGAGGGAGAGATGCAGTTGGCAATTCCAAGGAATGGCAAAGAAGCTAGGGGTTCCTGACTGGGAGCTCACAAGACCCTCTCTTTGTTGAAAGTGGATGTCTTGGCTGGGCTAAAGCTGGGAATCAGGTTTGACTGGATGGTAGAGTTTGGAGATATCTTTCAATGCCTATTTATTACTTTCACTGGCTACTTTAAACGGAGCCTGGTAAGGATAAGGGCTAGTTCTTGTTCTCACCAGGCTCACAATATGGATAGGGCAGAAAAGAAAACAGGTAACTGCAACAAACTGGGTTAGTCATGTAATATGGAATAGGATATTATGGCAGCCCAGGGAAGGATGAGGGTCCAATTCTATTATGGATAGGTAAGGAAAAGCTTCCTGAGGAGAGTGACATCCAAGGAAGACCTAAAAGATGAGAATGTGGTAAAGGGGAAGGCAAAAATTAGGTAAAGGGAACGGTTCCTACAAATGCCCCAAAGGAAAGACCATCCTGCATTTGGGGAAATTAGCTTGTATATGCTACTCTCATTTGGGATAGCAAAAATATAGGGGATGCATTGTGAAAGTTTTTTCTCTGCCTTTTCTTTTCCCCAGCATGTGAAGCAATTTACCAGAAGTGTCACAACTCTTACAAAAATGACTGAAATACATTTTGGAGCACCCCCAGAGAGCAGGTGCTGACATGCCTGGGCACACTCAATGATTGCATGAAACAAAAACTCCAGTATTTCCCTTCCCTGTGTCACCATAGCCATCCCACTGACCTGAGAACCAGTCTTCCCAAAGGGGCTACTTCTCACCTCTCAGATGGAAAACAAAAAGGCATGAAATCAATGCTCTGAATGTAAACTAGACAGATAAATATCAGTGCAGCAGGAGGGGAGAGCAATAAAGTGAGCAGGCCTGAGTGATGGTGGTAACCTGCTGAATTCCCAGGTCACGGAGTAATTTACTGACTGGTCCTAGACCCCTGGATAATTATCCAGACAGCCCCCATTCTGATGTGAAGCCTCCTGCTGCTTATGTTATTAATTCCGTCTGCAACCAGCGGGCGTTGGTGGGAGCAGAGAGGAGCAACCAAGTCCCCAAGCTGCTGAGTGAATGCGGAGGCACCTGCCCAGGCCCTCGGAGCCAGACCTCACCAAGAAAACCCACTAGCTCTGGCTTTCAGCTCTTAGCACAGCCACTGCCTGGCCCTAGGGAGAGGCTCCTAAGGATGGCCAAGGCCTTGGTAAAGGCAGAAGATCCAAGTTCTGGAGTGTGACCAGCTTGTATCAAAGAACCACTGCCTTGTTCCTCTTTGGGGCTGACTGGAAAGTGATTTTGAGGTTTTCCCCAATAAAACTGATATCCAGGAAGCAATGTCAAACACTTATCTTTGATGAGGTGTGAAAATCAGACTTCACTGCCCTCAACTAAGATTGGGGAAAATGGAGGTGTATGTTTTAGGGTTTAATCACGTGAGATCTTTTTCTTATCTTTTCTGCCCAATCTACATAGATGTCCCAGCAGCATGTCTTAAAACCAAGTTCCAGTTTTTCATCCCCCTACACCCCTACTTTATTTTCAGCTTACTGGATTGGCCCTAGAGATGACAGGATGACAATGTTTCACAATCACTTCTGCTTTGTCAAGATCTGTGTAGTGAGTAGAGGTATCTCTGCAATATCACACCCCAACTCAGCACTGCCACAGGACAGGTGGTCCATACATATTGAGTGAATAATTAGGAATGTATTCATGAAGACTCAACCATTGGGACTTTTTTTTTTTCTTTAAGCAAGCAAGTTCAGATTTGTATTTGAAAGGATTACTTTGCTTCAGTGTGCAAACTCTCCTGGAACAGGATTTCTCAACCTTGGAATTATCAATACTTGGCAGAATAATTCTTTGTTTGTTAGGGTCTGTAAACAAGTCAAGATGGTGCCTGGCATTTTGCCAGAGGGAGTGGTTTGTGAAGTAACGCCAGCGAGCCATCAAGTGTGGAGATTCCTTATTGGTTGACTGCTGTATCTAGTTTATGTTAATTAAGATAAGCTGTGTGGAATGTATATATACCCCTCCTGTCCTACAATAAACGGCTCCCACTCCTGCTGTATCAATGTACACAAGTTGTTCGTCACCCCCCAGTTATTTTGCTGCAGCCGGACTGCGGCATTTGTTGTGGGGGATGACAGAACTTTCTACACTAAGAAGGGGAATATGTATGTCTTTCAGTCAGTAAACAGAACTGACTCTTCAAGTCCCAAGCCAGGAACACATGATTTCTTCTTGACCCTTTCTTCTTCCTCAGGCTCTCTATTCAAGCCCTTGTGTACTCTGTGAAGGAATTATGCACCAATGGTATAAATTATCCATTAAGTGTAATGGATAAACTTCTCTCCATTGAATCTAGAAATGGCACTAGCTAAGAACATTGGCTGGGAAAACTTAAAAAGAGATTTGAATTATTTTCTGTAGGGTTTAATTTTCTCAGAGGACACTTGTGGAGAAAGACTGCCAAACATTGTGTCTCTATGGCTTGTATTTTAACTGAACTTGACATTGTAATCTTTAAAATATTTTTTTCTTGTTAAAAGTAAAATCCCTGATCATTAGCATCTCTTGTGGTGCATTACCTTGGCATGTTTTAGATACCATAGTGTTATTTTCAAAAGGTCATAGCAATTCACCCACACACATTCCATGTAAAAGGAGGCCCATGCTTTTACCTCCTTACCAGCCCAGGATTTTATTGCTCTTTGTAATTTCTCCAAACTGTTAGTGTACAATTGTTGCCTTAATTTGTATTTTATTGATCACTAATGAGGTTGAAAAGATTTTCATTTCTATTGGCCACCTGTATTCCTCTTCAGTTCATAACTTTCTTCCATTTTTTAAAAAAGTTTGTTTTGTTTTACCAGTAAATAGAAGCACTTCATAACACATTGCCAATTATGCATTGACTCTAATCCCAGTCATAAGAGCTCCGTCTTCAGGACCTAATCACCTCCCCAAGATCCCACCTCCTGACGCCGTGACCTGGGGTTAGGATTTGAATATATCAATTTTTAGGCAGCACAAATGTTCAGACCCTCTACCAACAGAGCCTCATTTCACCCTGCTGGGCTCTGACAGTTAGTGCAGGGTTAACCTGCTCCCCACACCACATGGATGTCCTTATCACTCTCATCAGGCTTCAAGAGCCTGGGCCAGCTTGCTGGACATCATCCTCACTTTCCTCAGTCTTCAGTCCTCTGTAGCAAGCAGACTTCCTGTGCAGCCAGACACCTTTCTCATCCTGTTTAAGCTCTGACACTCAGTGCTGGGCCCATGCCTCTAGTGGGAAGCCATTGTTCTGCTTGGATTCTACCCATCTATACCCCAAGTGGGGCCTTTCCTCTGCAGAGATGTCCTCCTCTCCCTGTTCTGACTCCGATACCTCACATCAGGCTGCTTGCACATGTCGATGACCTCCTAATCCTGCAGGGGCTTGCAATTTCCATGCTGGTCTGACTGCTCTGCAGATACCTCCTCCCCCTGCAGGGCCCCCAATACCCACTGTGTGTCTCCATTATTCCCCTCTCCCATTGCAGACACTGCTTTAGCTCCATCAAATTGTGAGGGAAGAGGAGGAAAGGAGAAAAGTATGGTATTCATACTTATAAACAATTTGGGGGTAGATTTTTAATTTTTTATCTCCAATATCTGGAGAGTAAAAATTTATTAGAATTTTAGTTGAAATTATATTGGAAAAAATTGAAATCATTATATTGTGAATGAAAGTTTCCTGTTAGGAAGTTTGGTAAATTTCTTTACTTGTCTTATATTTGGTCTTATATTTTGTCATGAGATTTTATTGTTTTTTTTTTTTAATATTTATTTTTCAGGTTTTTTTGGTGGACACAACTCTTTATTTTATTTTTATGTGGTGCTGAGGATCAAACGATTTTATTGTTTTTTTAATGTAGAATTTTTACATTTTCTCTTAAATTTATTCTCAGGTATTTAATGGATGGAAGTGGGAATGTTCTCCTATTTCCCTTCTGAATGGATTATCGTCATAGGAGGGAAGCTAATGATTTTGGTGAATATGCTTCCCTCTTCTTCACTGGGAGTTTCCAGATCATCTTGCCCTCTTAACCCTGGTGTGTGCCAGGACTTGATCTTCCTACTACTCTTTTCAGTCCTTACTTCCTGTATTACTCATTAATCTCCTGGTCTTAATATCATTTATGTACTGATGACTCCCTAATTTGTATCTCCAGCCTCAACCTCTTCCTCGAATATTGGACACACCTATCAACTCTTTTGTCTCTAGTTGGATATCTAATAGACAAGCTTGGACTTCTGGATCTGTTTCTCCAAATCTACTCCATTAGGTATCTTCTCTATATCAGTAAATGATTTTCAGTGGGCCAGGCTGCAGCCTGGGGATCATCCTTGAATTCCTTCAATCCCATTCACCATCCAATCTATCAAGATTCTGTAGCTCTGTCTTCAAATATATCTCACAGCTTTCTCTGCTTTATCTTTCTCTATTTTTTTTTCTTCCAAGTTTTATCAGCTAATAATAGATATATTTTACTTATTTATTTTATTTTCTGTTTGTTTCCCAGCACTAGCAGATTGAAAGCTCTATGAAGGAAGGGATATATTGTTTGGCTGTGTCTCTATCTTTAACATCTAAAACAATTCCCAGAACATGGGAGGCACTCATTAAATATTTGATGAACGAATAATATCTTGTATTCTACTATCTTGGCAGCTACTAATAATACATTTTAAAAAGTCACTTAGGTTTTCTAAGACTGTATCAGTTATAAATATGATAGAATTATCTCCCCTTTTCAGCATTATACAAATTTTGTCTCCTTGTGGCAACCCAGAATCTTCCAAACAATACTGAGTTATAGCAGTCAACTTTTTTGGTTCTTGATTATAATGGAAATGCTATCAATATTTCTCTGTTTAATGGGACATATTTTGGTGTGGGTTACTTTCTCAAATCATCATTAAGAAAAGTTGTATCTATCACATTTTCAATAAAGATTTGGCATTGCAAAAGGGGTCATAGCTCAGAATAGTTAGTACATGCAATAAGTTACAGCTATCATTGATCTAAACACTGCTAACCACTCTTTGCTTCAGGGATTTTTTTGCTAGAAATATTTTCCACCTTTCTGCCATGTTTCCCTGCATCTAGTTTCTCCTCAAACTCTTCTAATCCCCCAGTTTTCACCTTCCATACTGTAAATTCCTGCCACTTATACACAGCAATTCAGTCCTCTCTGTGCTTTTACTCTATACAGAATTACATTTAAACATGGTTGCTGTTTATCCAGCATCTACATGTTTTTTAAAGTACCTACTCTATCATACCATCAGTAATTGATGTCTGTGCTTTTATTTCTTATATTTCAAAAATATTGCTCTATTTATGCACAAATTGCATTCAGTGAAATGCATAAATCTCAAGTTGATCAATTGGTTAATTTATTATGTTGCAATAAGCTCATTGACTACCACTCATAAAAGGATTGGAAAATTTTTATAACCCCAGAAGATTTCCTCATGTCTCTTTCCAGTTGATTCGAACCCACCTCCAATGGTAATCTACTATATTCACTTATACTACAACAAATTTATTTAGCCTATTATTGACCTTCACATAAATGGAATTATACAAAATACACCTTTGTTTCTAGTTGTTTTTCTCAATGTAACAGTTTTTATATCCATCCATGTTTTTCTATATGTTAGTAGTTCATATCTTTATATTGTTGTATAGGTTTATTTCATTGTATAAACACAAACCAATTTTGTCTTCATCTAGTCTTCTATAAATAGACACTTGGGTTATTTCAAATTTGGGCTTTTATGAATAAGCCTCCTATGAATATCACTATATAAAAATTTCATGAATATTTTTATTTGTGTCTTTTAGGCACATATCAAGGAATGAAATTGCTTGGTAGACAGGTTTATCTTTATAATAAGTTGCCAGACTAATTTTCAAAATGGTTTTAACATTATAGAATTTCACCAGCAATGTGTGAGAATTCTAATTCCTCTATCTCCTTGCTTACTTTACATAGTCAACCTTTTTAATTTTAGTCATTCTAGCAGGTGTGAAATTGGTATTTCATTTGAGTCTTATTTTGTAGTTTTCTGATGACTAATGATATTTATCATCTTTTCATATGCTTTGGACAACTGTGTATACCTTTCTTTATTAAGTGCCTATTTAAGACTTTTTCTGCATTTTCTTTTCTTTTTGTTTACTTTTATCTTCATGTTATTGATTTGTAGAACTTCCTTATGTATTCTGAATAGAAATCCATTATCAGGTATAAATGTTGCAAATATTTTTACTCAGCATGCACTTTTCCCTTTTACTTTCTTAATGGTGTTTTACAAAAGGCAGATGGTTCAAATTATGATAAAGTTGATTTATCATTTTTTTCTTTTATAAGTAGTGCCTTTTGTATCTTAACTAATAACTTTTGCCTGCACCAAGGGCATAGAGTACTCTTGCATGCTTTCTTCTAGGACTTTCATAATTTTAGCTTTCATAGTTTTAGCTGTTCTTAAAATATATAAAATTGATGAACTTCACCCATAATAAGATAATTTTACCTGTCAATTTGGAAAATACAAATATGTTTGGTAATATATTGCATACAGATTCAATTACTATTTTGTATGGTATGAGGTGGAACTTTGGGTTAATTTTTCCACGTAAAAATACTTTACTGTGGGGGCTGGGGATGTGGCTCAAGCCGTAGCGCGCTTGCCTGGCATGCGTGCGGCCGGGGTTCGATCCTCAGCACCACACACAAACAAAGATGTTGTGTCCCCCGAAAACTAAAAAATAAATATTAAAAAAATTCTCTCTCTCTCTCTAAAAAGATACTTTACTGTGAAAAAAATCCAAACATATGCAAAAGTAGAATAGTATTATAAATCCCAAAGGATCCATCACCCTGCTTTAATTATTATCAATATTATTTGACATAATCTTTATCCAGTTTCCTTACCCCAAATTAGATTATGTGTAAGAAAATTCCTGATATTATATTGTTTCATCTATGATTATTTCAGAACCAATATCTAAGGATAAGGATTATATTTTAAAAGCACACTACAATGTTATTATATTTAAACAATCAAACATAACTTCTCAACATTATAAAATACAACATTTTTATCCACATTTCTCCAATCATCTTCTAAATTTTAGAAATTAGTTTGAGTCAGAATTCAAACAAGTTCTTTACATTGATTTGTTTGCAAAGTCTTTCAAGTTTAGTTTAATTTAATAAATATACCAGTACCTCTTTTTTCTTTTTAAAGTAAGTATTTGTTAAAAAAATATGGACTTTTTTTTTTTTTCAAATAGTGTTCCCCTCTCCAGATTTTGCTGTTTGAATTTCTTTGGTGTTCCCATTCTTCTGTGATTACTGTAATGATGGTTAGAATAAGCATTCCCCAAGGAGCTCAAAGACACATGTAAATTACTTAGGGCCTAAGAATTTCCTGATTTGGAGAGATGATAACACTTTGATCCCCTCTAAATCAATTTCCCCAACTTCTGTTCTCCTTGCTTGACACAAAAGGGAGACATCTTTCTCATTCTAAGTGGCCCTGTTCTCTCCCTTTTATTCTCCTCACATGGTCAAATATTAATTTGTTCCTTCCTTCATCCGGTCCACATAGTACATGGAGAATACGAGATAAAGAAGAGAGGTACAAAGCTAGGAAGGTTATTATGTAATGGTTAGCTAACTCTTGGGTTCTGAAGCCACACTGCCTGTGTTCAAATGCAAGCTCTGCCACTTTGTGACTGTGACATTGGACAAAGAAGCCACCATTCCATGCTTAAGAAAATGGGGATACTAGAGCATCCCTCATGGTGTTATTATGAAGGTTAAAAAAAAGTAGTTTATATAACTACTTATGTTATATAACATATATGGAGCAGTGCCTGACACATAAGTGTAAAAAGGCCTATAATTCACTAAGAAAAATATCAACAATAAGGAAATACAATTTATAGGAAAGGAAATACATGCTGTTCTTAAGTATAAAAAATTGATGAACTTCACCTTTATAATAAGATATGATTTTTTTACCTATCATATTAGAAAAATGAAAATGTTTGACAACACATTGCATTGGTGAGAATGAGAGAAATTAAACACTTTAATAAAGCGCTGATGGGATTATTAACTAGAGAACGATTTGGAAATAATTTTAAATGTACATATCTTTTCTGCCTAAAATTTCACACTTTGAATTTTATTCCACAAACTATAAGGTGATCTAAATGTCAGAATATTTAATAAAACATTTTTTGTAATGGTAAAATGTGAAAAAGGAAGTGGTAAAATAAATGGGTCTATCTATCTGGGTAAAGATATATTTTACAATATTCTTGTGTAAAACACCTGGGAAACTTGTAGTTACCTTTATAGGGGAGAGCAGAGGGATAATTCTTTTCCATTCTAACTATTTATGTCCTTAAAATGTCTTACTATGAGCATGTGTTTTCTAGTGGAAAAATAATAAAATAGATTTAAAAAAATAATTGTAAAAAGAAATTCAAGTTTTTATGGACTTGATTTGGTTTTGGACAATTATTTGACTTATTGGTTTCAGACATTTTTGCAAAACTCAGCAAACTGAATTCCTGTATTTTAACTCAAACATATTCAGTTAAGTCAATTGAGCAACAGTACTCATTGCTTTCTCATCTTTAAACTGATGGTGAATGTACCACCTGCTTTACAGGATTGCCAGAGGGATATCTCATGAGGGTTTCAGCAGCAACTCATAAAGTTGATAGGATTGCTGTAGTAGGATCTGCAACAATTTGAAGCTACTAGGCCAATGTTAGCCCTTTTCTAAATTATCATTTACTGATTGTCTTCTTTGTTCTAGGTGCTGCATAAGAATTTTTCTTATGCTAACTAATTCCATGAATTCCTCAGCAAGCCTTGGAAATAGGTATGATCTCCTCTTTACAGTGAGGATTCAAAGAGCAGAGAATTGGGGTGACTTGCTGAACTGCGATTTGAACCTTCTCTCTTTATTCTGCCATATCACCTAGACACATGGCAGATGTTCAAAGCTGAGTTACCAACAGAATTACTAAATGTGAGCCTCAGTGTAGACTCTACTATTCTAGGAATCCTTCCATAGCCTTTTTCTGTCTTACCACCTCCCTGTTGTTACACATATGGAACAGAACTCTGTTCCCACACTTTTACAATGACCTGCATCAGGTCAGTGGGTCTAAACCTGCTGAGCGCACTATGTGGATTATGCATGCACTTCTGGTACTAGTGAGCAAAGAGGAGTGGGAAGCAGGACAGTGGAACCAGCTCTGGAAGAAGTGCTCCCGGAGTACCCAGGGCTGAGGCAGTTAATTTGCCCCAGTGGTGAGGAGGAAATTTCTTGTAAAAGCTAGCTCCCCTCAGAACAATGTGGCCTTTTATTTTTTAGCTTTGGAATGGAGCCTAGCTGTCCGTGGAAACAAAGAGAGGAGAGAATCACTGAACCAGTCTCGCACATAAAAAAACTGACCAGAATGTCTGTCTTTGAAGTCTCCTTTATGTCACTCAGACAAGTTTGGATTATAGGGGTGTTTTTTCCTCCTTTTTTTCCTTAGTTCCTCACCCCACCCCAATTTTTTTTTTCCAGAGAAAAGAGAGAACTGGGTGTAAGGGAACCTTTCTTTGAAAACAGGGCAGAAGTCATTAATTAAGGCTCCCATTCATTCCTGCTGACACTTGCTCATCAATCAGATTTCCTCTTAGCATTCTGATGACCCCTCTGACCTGGGTCCTCCATACTGTCTGCCAGACAGAATTGAGACTCAGACCACACACCAGAGGAGAGAGAGAGTGGGCTCCCAGCTTCCTGAGATTGAGCAGAAAGAGTCTGAGGACAAAGCTGGCTAGTCTGGAGATCTTCTGGGATGTGGTGAAGGTGAATAAAGAAGATTTTTTTTTTTTTTTTTTTGCGGAAGCAAATGTTGCTCACTTCATAGAAGCTGTGATCTATGGCTGCCCTTCCCTTTCTCCCCCAGCCCAAGGCCAGCCATGGAGCTCGGAGCATAGCCAACTGAGCCCGGGAAACAAGGCTAGCAATTCCTCTCTGCCAACTCGGCACTATTGAAAAAAGTCAGCTTCAGCCTTCACTCAGAAAAGTACAGGGAGCTGGTCTGGAGATGGGGGTGGCCTCTGGGGGTAGTCAGTCTGAAGTGTGGGGACTTCTATTTCATTATTTATTCATTTGTTCGTTCATCCATTCATTACTCATTTATTCAACAGAAGTTTATACCTGGTAGATACTATGTACTGGGTAAGTTTTATGTTATATAGTTTGTCACAATTTAAAAAATAAGATTTTTTAGGTGCTGGGGCTGTAGCTCAGTGGTAGAGCACTTGCGTTGTACACGTGAGGCCCTGGGTTTGATCCTCAGCGCCACATAAAAATAAATAAATAAATATTTTTAAAGAGTTTTTTTTTTTTTAAGTATGTGTATAGAGAAGATACTGGAAACCAAAAAACATCCATTTACTATTTTATTGGGGTAGTAAAGTTATGGGGTGACTTTCTTCTATATGTTTGTTGCTACAAAATGTTGGAAGAGAATAAAAAAACTAAAAAGAAAGAAAATGGGGAAACTACTTGAACAGTTTTCTACAAAATACAAATGAGAGAGAGAAGGGGAGGATGGCTGAGAGCATATGAAAAGATGTTCAGTACCATTTGTCATTAGGGAAATACAAAACAAATCATAAAGATTTCTTTTTACACATACTAGGATGATTATGATCAATAAGAACAAATAATAAGAGCTGGGAAAACTGAAACTTTCATATACTCTGGTGGGAATGCACAATGTTGTACCTGCTTTGAAAACAAAGGACGGAGAAGAGAGTTTATGGAGTGATGCCCCTACTAAGGGAAAGGGGAAGGAATCCAGTGGACAAGCAGACAAATCAGCCTTCGGTAGGAGTGAAGACAGTCCATTCATAGTAACTGGGGGGAAAGTAGAGATGTGGGCATAGACACAGGCCTGAGTGCAAACTGCCGTGCAGCTTCCAGAAATTCTATATGGCCTTCTGTCTCCTCAGTGAAAAAGGAGGCAATCATGGAAGACACAATAGAGATTGAAGGAGATGAAAGTGAATGGAATATTCCTCTAAGAAAGGGGAAAATTGAGTCAGGATCAGGGAGGTGAGTCCTGAGCAGCTCCAAGGGCCTACTCAAGTGTAGACGTTATGAACTCAGACATCTTGTGTACCAATCCATAGCCAGGTTCAGTAGCTCAGGTGCAGCCTAGGAGAAGTGGAGAAGTGAAGAGGTGGATTTCAAGAAGAAGAGATTTTCAAAAAGAGAACAAGGTGAAAAAGGGAAAAGATAGTTGAAGGTGCATGTAAGTGAGAAATTATAATGGTAGATTATAGATTCTAAGCTGAGAGAGGATGGTAGGAAGATACAGCAGTGATGATAGTGAAGGATAGTGAATAGGAACAGGATCTAAGATTGTAGTTCTCTGTGGGGTTAAATTTGTCGAAATCGGGATACTAAAAAAGGTAAGAGGTAGTGGTGATCAGAAACTGGGATATTTAAGACTGATGTTAGGCTAAAATGTCAATTCTTGGCAACATTAAGTTGTAACATATGACCATGGAATGAGTAACCGGGATGGGGTGTGAGTCAGAAACATGGGTGGAGAAGAGGTCGAGGAATACAGGAGCCACCATATAGAGAGGGATGCCTATCTGGTCATTAAAATCATGTCTCAGTAAAGTTATTGAATCATAACTAAATGAGTAAAAGTGAGCTACGATTTCATGAAATAAAGGTTAGAGGTCAGTAGATGACAATAGCCAAGAGAAGGTAACGAATAGTAGTTGTATGATGTGATTAAAAGCTGAGAGATCTAGGGAAGAGGTGAGAATGTTTGACACCATATTAGGCCAGAAGAACCTTCACCCCACCTGGGCTTGAGGCACAAGGAGTTTGGAAATAAAGCAGCAACTACCTGAGAGGGCTGAACTTGCATGCATGCCCCCAGGCATATGTATGAGGGAATCAAGAGCATCGGAGCTAGTGGTCTGTGTCCAGGGGTGTTGCAGGCTTCTAGAAGTTGTATGCTTGGAGGTAGCGCTGAGTCTAATCAGAGGCCAGAGTGGCACAGAGAAGGAGAGGCTGAAAAGGGGTCTAGATAATGTAAGACAACACTGCTAGTAGCCTGCAAAGGAAACAGGGAATCATTAAATTCCTGCTTCACTTGGTGATGGGGCTTAGATGTGCTGAGGAGGTGGGTGGATTAGCAGAGCTGGGATTGAGGTAATGGGCCATGTAGGTGTAGCAGTGTTGCAAAGTGGGCAAATTACAAGTGACATGAATTTTAACAGCAATATATATGGCATGATATCTGCAAGAGATCTGATGGAATCAGCAGATTCCAGTTCAGAGGTCAGACATGAGAATATAATAAGTAACTTCCTGATGAAATGTGAAGATTCTCCTTCCCCGCTGGCTCCTCTGTAAGTGGAATACAGGCCCCTCAGCTTTGCCACAAGCCCATGGAAACCTATCCTCATTGCCCTTCACCCTTCCTGGGTGGATCAAAGATCTGAGCATTTACCCCAAAGAAACCAAGGTACACAAAAGGTACAGTGAAACCAGAAAAGAGAAATCATTAATTTGAATAAGTTTAGTCTTCTCCTCCTGCAACTTCTGAGGAAGATTTCAGCAATCAAAAACATGAAATGGTGATGTGTTAAATTTGCATCCTATTCCAACAGTACTAATTTTAAAACGTTTTATTTCAATGGCTTGGGAAAGCAAGGTCATGCATATTCTTACCAAGCAACTGTAAACTTCAGATAAGCTTACACACTACCCTGACTCAGGAGGTATGTGCTATTTATTGCTCCATGCTACATATAAGAACACATGTCTGGCTGTCATGTTCAGGACTACTGAAGTCTGAATATTTGACAAGAGACAATGGCCATGGTCTCATTTCCTTCCTTCCAGTGGGAGGGTTGGCAACCACGGCAACTGGGAAGCAGCTGCCCATGGGCCGGGATGAGGTGGGAGAGAGGTTTCCAGAAGATGCTTGGCCACAGGCTTTTTCAGTAACACAGGCTCTGGCTTCCATAGCCGTTGACGGAAAGTCCTACATGAACTCAGACCTTTCTTACCATCTGGTTGGGCACCTTTTCCTCTCTGGTTTTGAAAAATCAAGAGAGGGTTAATGGATAAGGGGAAAATATCCCTGGAGACTAGAGACCTAGCTTGGAAATCTGAATAAACTGGCTTCCACAAAAATGAAAAGAAAAAAAGCACTTTCAATGAATTATAAACAGAAGAATTGATGTGTTTCTTATCGGTTCCCCAGCTTTGGCTGGGAGATAATCACCATGGTTAACAAGGATCCAGGCAGCTAGTTATTATTCCTTCCTGACTATTCTCTCCTACCGTTGTTCTGGCATATAAAACCCTGAAAGAGCATCAAATCCCCCGTGCTCCTCAGCATTGTGGCTTCTGATTATAAACCCCGACCTCCTCATCCTCTTCCCAGTTCTCTCTCCCTAAGGGCCCCCATGCCCCACCCCTAATAATTACGAGAGACAAGGAGGAAGCTGAACACAGGCCTCATATTCTCACTCTAACCAGAGGAGCTCTGCTTTCATCTGCTCTGTGAAATCTATGAAATCACCTACTGAACACTATTTACTCTGAAGCGTTTCTCTGGAAACAACTAAAAATCACATACTGTCAATGTTCACCACCCCTAGTTACAAGAGCTGATGGGAGGTAGGACGGTGAGGTTGGTGGACCCAGGCTTCCTGTTCTCCACTCATTGGATAAGAGGTCACATGATTGTTGGTGCCCCCAACTATGATACTGGAAGGAAGATAAAGAAGCCCAGGCACATCCTGTTAGTACAGGTGTCATGGACCTGATTGGCTACATTTTCTTTATCAGCCCCAAGTCTCTGAAGGTCCCCAAATTTTCCTGTTGAGGAAGGAGTGGCCACCCTGAAATGTACTCTGGATCAAAGTTTGTTTGGTCTCTGGGGGAAGGTTTGAGACTAGACAGCTAAATAGTGTTTATGCAGTTGGATTCTTTTAACTAACCTGACACTCACTCCCGCCCTTGCTGGGAATATATAAAAATAGTTGCAGAATTGACACACCATGGTTTCAGTACAGTTTGCTCGGTGTTATAATAGAGTGCATATCAAAATCCTTAGGAAGAAGAGAGTAGTTGCCAGACGATGAGCGACATGAGGGAAACAATTCTGTCTTATCTTCTTCACATCTATTTACCTAGAACTTAGCAGATTGCCTGGAACAAAATATGTGTTTGTTTAATTGAACCTGTTCATTTACTGCAGGTATATCCAATATATCCAACTGACTCATTCACTTAATTATTCACTCATTTATTTAGTCATTTATTCAGTCCTTAAATAGTGTTAACTGTTTTGTAAAATTTATTTATTTATTCTAATTTGTTAGACATGACAGCAGAATGCATTTCAATCTGTAGTACACATATAGAGAACAATTTTTCATATCTCTGGTTGTACACAGAGTAGAGTCACACCATTTGTGTCTTCATACATGTTCCTAGGATAATGATGTCCATCTCATTCCACCATCTTTCCTACCCGCATGCTCCCTCCCTTCCTCCCCCCCCC
>NW_026000174.1:6128255-6128984 GCF_001458135.2 Marmota marmota marmota
AGGCTAGTAACCTGGATCAAAAAAACAAATCCAACAATATGCTGCCTTCAGGAGACTCATATGATAGGAAAAGACATACACAGGCTGAAGGTAAAAGGTTGGGAAAAATCATACCACTCACATGGCCCTTGGAAGCAAGCAGGAGTGGCCATACTCATATCTAATAAAATCAACTTCAAACCTAAGTTAATCAAAAGGGATAAAGGAGGACACTATATACTGTTGAAAGGAACCATCCACCAACAAGACATAACAATCATCAATTTATATGCACCAAACAATGGAACTGCAACGTTCATAAAACAAACTCTCCTCAAGTTCAAGAGTCAAATAGACTACAACACAATAATTATGGGTGACTTCAACACACCGCTCTCACCATTAGACAGATCCTCTAGACAAAAACTGAATAAAGAAACTATAGAACTCAATGACACAATCAATAACCTAGACTTAACCGACATATATAGAATATATCAACCATCATCAAGTGGATACACGTTCTTCTCAGCAGCACATGGATCCTACTCAAAGATAGACCATATATTATGCCATAGGGCAACTCTTAGTAAATATAAAGGCATGGAGATAATACCATGCACCATATCTGATCATAATGGAATGAAACTGGAAATCGATGATAAAACAAGGAACAAAAAATCCTACATCACATGGAAAATGAACAATATGCTACTGAATGATCAATGGGTTACAGAAGACATAAAGGAG
>NW_026000174.1:6130196-6159000 GCF_001458135.2 Marmota marmota marmota
CTCCCTCCCGTTTGCCCTGTCCAAAGTTCCTCCATTCCTCCCACGCACCCCCCCCCACCCCCTTTATGGACCAGCATCCTCTTACCAGAAAAAACATTTGGCCTTTGTTTTTTTGTATTGGCTTACTTCACTTAGCATGATATTCTCCAACTCCATCAAATTTACCTGTAAATGCCATCTCTTTAAATGATGAATAATATTCCATTGTGTATATATACCACACTTTCTTTATCCATTCATATATTGAATGGCATCTAGGTTGGTTCCACAATTTAGCTATTGTGAATTGTGTTGCAATAAACATTGATGTGGCTGCATCACTGTAGTATGCTATTATTAAGTCCTTTGGGTATCAACGGAGGAATGGGATAACTGGGTCAAATGGTGGTTCCATTCCCAGATTTCCAAGGAATCTCCACACTGCTTTCCAGATTAGTTGCATCAATTTTCAGTTCCATGAGCAATGTATGAGTGTGCCTTTCCCCCCATATCCTCACCAACATTTATTGTTGTCTCTGTTCTTGATAACAGCCATTCTGACTGGAGTGAGATAAAAATCTTAGTTTTGATTTGCATTTCTCTAATTGCTAGAGATGTTGAAGATTTTTTTCATATATTTGTTTATTACACGTATATCATCTTCTGAAAAGTGTCTGTTCAGTTCCTTGGCCCATTTATTGATTGGGTTATTTGTTGTTTTTTTTTTTGGTGTTAAGTTTTTAAGTTCTTTATATATCCTAGAGATTAGTGCCCTATCTGATATGTGTGTGGTGAAAATTTGCTCCAATTCTATAGGCTCTCTATTCACCTCACTGATTATTTCTTTTGCTGAGGAAAAGCTTTACAGTTTAAATACATCCCATTTATTGATTCTTGCTTTTATTTCTTGAGCTTTAGGAATCTTGTTAAGGAAGTTGGGGCCTAATCTGCCAAGATGAAGATTTGGGCCTACTTTTTCTTCTATAGGCGCAGGGACTGTGGTCTAATTCCTAGGTCCTTAATCAACTTTAAGTTGAGTTTGTACATAGTGAGAGATAGGGGCTTAATTTCATTTTGTTACATATGGATTTCCAGTTTTCCCAGCACTATTTGTTGAAGAGGCTATCTTATCTCCAATATATCATTTTAGTGCCTTTGTCTAGTATGAGATAACTGTATTTATGTGAGTTTGTCTCTGTGTCTTTTATTCTGTACCATTGGTCAACAAGTCTATTTTGGTGCTAATACCATGCCGTTTTTGTTACTATTGCTCTGTAGTATAGTTTAAGGTCCGGTATAGCGATGACACCTGCTTTACTCTTCTTGCTAAGGATTGCTTTGGGTATTCTAGGTCTCTTGTTTTTTTCAGATGAATTTCTGATTGCTCTTTCTGAGGCATGTCATTGGGATTTTGAATGGAATTGCATTAAGTCTGTATAGTGCTTTTGGTGGTATGCTCATTTTGACAATATTAATTCTACCTATCCAAGAACAAAGGAGATCTTTCCATCCTCTAAGTTCTTTTTTAATTAATTTCTTTAGCATTCTGTAGTTTTCATTGTAGAGGTCTTTCGCCTCTTTCATTAAGTTGATTCCTAAGTATTTAAATTTTTTTGAGGCTATTGTAAACAGGTAGTTTCTCTTTCAGAGGATTCATTACTGATGCACAGAAATGCATTTGATTTATAGGTATTGATTTTAAATAGTGTTAACCATGTATAGGAAGTAAGAAATTTATCATCTTTTAATTTGAATGCAAAGTTACTCTTAAATAATAGTAGGGAAAATTTTGATCAAATTCAAGAGTTATGGGAGATCCGGGCTGACTGATCCGCACGGCCCGCCACGCGGCTACAGATGGCGGGGCACCACTGAGAAGCGACCAGCAAGCAGGGAGAAACGTTGCTGCGGATTCTGTGGAATCCTGCCGGCTGAGCCCCCTCTGAACCCGGGGCTGAGTTCGGGATTTCAGACGGGGAAGGAAGTGGTACAGTTCTATCCCCCACAACGGAAACTCCACCAAGGAAACCAGCGGCCACCATCTTGGAGAGCTGAAGTGACCACCGCCACTCTCCGAAAGATTGCAAAAATAAAACAGGTGTGTGTTACTCAGCTCAGCTCCCATACAGCGGGGAATTCGCATAAAATCTTTCATAGGCTTTCTGGGGATGGGATTATCAGAGCAAGCCTGCATAAAGATGAGGGGAAAACTAGAGACACCTGACCTTCAACTCCCCCTCCCATTAGCGGCGAAAACGAAACCTGTCTGGCCAGCGCTGGGGGAGGGGCAAGCGGAAAAAATCAAAACAATAGAGTGCTGGGGTTCCCAATAGACACCCTCCACACCCAACAAACGGCAGGCCCAGAGTACAGTTTGAACTGCCGAGAGGCATCACTCAGGGGAAATCTGGTCTAGCAGGAGAAACCAGGACTAGCAGGAGAAACCAGGGGACTAGAGGCCAGGCCCTCGTGACTGGGTGGCTGGAGACCGCACGCCCACCAGCGACCGGGAGCTGAAACCAACCAGAGACAGTCCAGTCCCACCCCCCAATTCGGACACCCCGGCAAGGAGCCTGGGGCCAGCCATAGCAGAGAGGTGACGTCACTGGAGCTCGGCCGTCGAAATTCCTTCCCATAGGAATACACTTTAGCAGGCATAGTCTACCAACACAAAGGAGAGACAACAGAGATATACAAAACCAAAACAAATCTATAGAAGAGAGCAGAAACACAGCAATCACATAGAGCTGGAAAGTAATGTGAACATCATGAAAAAACAAGGGAAAAAAGGAGTACAAACAATGCAGGACAACTTAATTCTACAGGAGGACCTAGAAGCATCAGAAACAGGGATAGGGAAAGAACTCAAGGCATACCTAACTCAGATGGAAAGGAATATTAGAGAAGACATGAGGCAGCAAGTCCAAGCAATAAAAGTATATTTTGAAAATGAATTAAACAAACAAATTCAAATGGCAAAGAACGAGCTTTACCAGGAGATAGAGATCTTAAAAAAAAATCAAACAGTAATCCTAGAAATGCAGGAAACTATAAACCAAATTAAAAACTCAAACGAGAATATTACAAATAGACTAGATCAAGTAGAAGTCAGAACATCAGATAATGAAGACAAAGTTTATCAACTTGAAAAGAATATAGTCAACACAGAAAAGATGCTTAAATCCCACGAGCAATCTATTCAAGAGATATGGGATGTCATAAAAAAAACCAAATTGAGAGTCATCGGGATAGAAGAAGGCATAGAGATTCAAACCAAAGGAATGGACAACATATTAAATGAAATAATTCTAGAAAACTTCCCAGAGATGAAAGATGGAATGGATTGCCAAATCCTGGAAGCCTACAGGACCCCAAACATTCAAAACCGTAATAGACCAACTCCAAGACATATAATTATGAAGATAGCCAACATACAGAACAAGGAGAGAATATTAAAAGCTACGAGAGAAAGGAGGCAGATTACATTCAGGGGTAAACCAATTAGGTTAACAACTGATTTTTCATCACAGACTTTGAAAGCGAGAAGATCCTGGAACAATGTATTTCAAACGCTGAAAAATAATGGATTCCAACCAAGAATACTGTATCCAGCAAAATTAAGCTTCAGATTTGACAATGAAATTAAAATCTTTCACGATAAACAAAAGCTAAAAGAATTCGCAGCCAGAAAACCAGCACTGCAAAGCATTTTGAGCAAAATACTACAAGAAGAGGAATTGAAAAATAGTGCCCAAAACTAACAGCGGGAGGTATCTCAGTAAAGGGGGAGGAAAATAACCAAAAAGTAAAAACTAGCCAAACTAAAATAAATAAATAAATAAACATGACTGGAAGTACAAATCATATTTCAATTGTAACCTTAAATGTTAATGGACTAAACTCACCAATCAAGAGACACAGGCTAGTAACCTGGATCAAAAAAACAAATCCAACAATATGCTGCCTTCAGGAGACTCATATGATAGGAAAAGACATACACAGGCTGAAGGTGAAAGGTTGGGAAAAATCATACCACTCACATGGCCCTCGGAAGCAAGCAGGAGTGGCCATACTCATATCGAATAAAATCAACTTCAAACCTAAGTTAATCAAAAGGGATAAAGAAGGACACTATATCCTGTTAAAAGGAACTATTCACCAACAAGACATAACAATTATCAATTTATATGCACCAAATAATGGTGCAGCAACGTTCATAAAACAAACTCTCCTCAAGTTCAAGAGTCAAATTGACCACAACACAATAATTATGGGTGACTTCAACACACCGCTCTCGCCATTAGACAGATCCTCCAGACAAAAGCTGAATAAAGAAACTATAGAACTCAATGACACAATCAATAACCTAGACTTAACCGACATATATAGAATATATCAACCATCATCAAGTGGATACACGTTCTTCTCAGCAGCACATGGATCGTACTCAAAGATAGATCATATATTATGCCATAGGGCAACTCTTAGTAAATATAAAGGAGTGGAGATAATACCATGCACCATATCTGATCATAATGGAATGAAACTGGAAATCAATGAAAAAAGAAGGAAGGAAAAATCCTGCATCACATGGAAAATAAACAATATGTTACTGAATGATCAATGGGTTACAGAAGACATAAAGGAGGAAATCAAAAAATTCTTAGAGATAAACGACAATTCAGACACAACATACCGGAATCTATGGGACACAATGAAAGCAGTTTTAAGAGGGAAATTCATTTCCTGGAGTTCATTCCTCAAAAAAAGAAAAAACCAACAAATAAACGAACTCACACTACATCTCAAAACCCTAGAAAAGGAAGAGCAAAACAACAGCAAATATAGCAGAAGACAAGAAATAATTAAAATCAGAGCGGAAATCAACGAAATTGAAACAAAAAAAACCATTGAAAAAATTGATAAAACTAAAAGTTGGTTCTTTGAAAAAATAAATAAGATCGACAGACCCTTAGCCATGCTAACGAAGAGAAGAAGAGAGAAAACTCAAATCACTAACATACGGGATGAAAAAGGCAATATCACAACAGACACTACAGAAATACAGAAGATAATTAGAAAGTATTTTGAAACCCTATATTCTAATAAAATAGAAGACAGTGAAGACATCGATAAATTTCTTAAGTCATATGAGCTGCCCAGATTGAGTCAGGAAGACACACACAATTTAAACAGACCAATAACAAAGGAAGAAATAGAAGAAGCCATCAAAAGACTACCAACCAAAAAAAGCCCTGGACCAGATGGGTATACAGCGGAGTTTTACAAAACCTTCAAAGAAGAATTAATACCAATACTTTTCAAGCTATTTCAAGAAATAGAAAAAGAAGGAGCTCTTCCAAATTCATTCTATGAGGCCAACATCACCCTGATCCCGAAACCAGACAAAGACACTTCAAAGAAAGAAAACTACAGACCAATATCTCTAATGAACATAGATGCAAAAATTCTCAATAAAATCCTGGCGAATCGAATACAAAAGCATATCAAAAAAATTGTGCACCATGATCAAGTAGGATTCATCCCTGGGATGCAAGGTTGGTTCAATATACGGAAATCAATAAATATTATTCACCACATCAATAGACTTAAAGATAAGAACCATATGATCGTCTCGATAGATGCAGAAAAAGCATTCGACAAAGTACAGCATCCTTTTATGTTCAAAACACTAGAAAAACTGGGGATAACAGGAACTTACCTCAACATTGTAAAAGCTATATATGCTAAGCCTCAGGCTAGCATCATTCTAAATGGAGAAAAACTGAAGGCATTCCCGCTAAAATCTGGAACAAGACAGGGATGCCCTCTCTCACCACTTCTATTTAATTTAGTCCTTGAAATACTAGCCAGAGCAATTAGACAGACAAAAGAAATTAAAGGCATAAAAATAGGAAAAGAAGAACTTAAAATATCACTATTTGCGGACGATATGATCCTATACTTAGAAGACCCAAAAGGGTCTACAAAGAAACTACTAGAACTGATAAATGAATTCAGCAAAGTGGCAGGATATAAAATCAACACGCATAAATCAAAGGCATTCCTGTATATCAGTAACAAAACTTCTGAAATGGAAATGAGGAAAACCACCCCATTCACAATATCCTCAAAAAAAATAAAATACTTGGGAATCAACCTAACAAAAGAGGTGAAAGATTTATACAATGAAAACTACAGAACCCTAAAGAGAGAGATAGAAGAAGATCTTAGAAGATGGAAAAATGTACCCTGTTCATGGATAGGCAGAACCAACATCATCAAAATGGCGATATTACCCAAAGTTCTCTACAGGTTCAACGCAATGCCAATCAAAATCCCAACGGCATTTCTGGTAGAAATAGATAAAGCTATCATGAAATTCATATGGAAAAACAAAAGACCCAGAATAGCAAAAGCAATTCTAAGCAGGAAGTGTGAATCGGGAGGTATAGCGATACCAGATTTCAAACTGTACTACAGAGCAATAGTAACAAAAACAGCATGGTACTGGTACCAAAACAGGCAGGTGGACCAATGGTACAGAATAGAGGACACAGAGACCAATCCACAAAATTACAACTTTCTTATATTTGATAAAGGCGCTAAAAGCATGCAATGGAGAAAGGATAGCATCTTCAACAAATGGTGCTGGGAAAACTGGAAATCCATATGCAACAAAATGAAGCTGAACCCCTTTCTCTCGCCATGCACAAAAGTAAATTCAAAATGGATCAAGGACCTAGATATCAAATCAGAGACTCTGCACCTGATAGAAGAAAAAGTTGGCTTCAATCTACACATTGTGGGGTCGGGCTCCAAATTCCTTAATAGGACGCCCATAGCACAAAAGTTAATAACTAGAATCAACAAATGGGACTTACTCAAACTAAAAAGTTTTTTCTCAGCAAGAGAAACAATAAGAGAGGTAAATAGGGAACCTACATCCTGGGAACAAATCTTTACTCCTCACACTTCAGATAGAGCCCTAATATCCAGAATATACAAAGAACTCAAAAAATTAAACAACAAGATAACAAACAACCCTATCAACAAATGGGCGAAGGACCTGAACAGACACTTCTCAGAGGAGGACATACAATCTATCAATAAGTACATGAAAAAATGCTCACCATCTCTAGCAGTCAGAGAAATGCAAATCAAAACCACCCTAAGATACCATCTCACTCCAGTAAGATTGGCAGCCATTATGAAGTCAAGCAACAATAAGTGCTGGCGAGGATGTGGGGAAAAGGGTACACTTGTACATTGCTGGTGGAACTGCAAACTGGTGCGGCCAATATGGAAAGCAGTATGGAGATTCCTAGGAAAGCTGGGAATGGAACCACCATTTGACCCAGCTATCGCCCTTCTCGGTCTATTCCCTGAGGACCTTAAAAGAGCATACTATAGGGATACTGCCACATCAATGATCATGGCAGCACAATTCACAATAGCTAGACTTTGGAATCAACCCAGATGCCCTTCAATAGATGAATGGATTAAAAAACTGTGGCATTTATACACAATGGAGTATTACGCAGCACTAAAAAATGACAAAATCATGGATTTTGCAGGGAAATGGATGGCATTAGAGCAGATTATGCTAAGTGAAGCTAGCCAATCCTTAAAAAACAAATGCCAAATGTCTTCTTTGATATAAAGAGAGCAACTAAGATCAGAACAGGGAAGAAGAGCATGAGGAAAAGATTAACATTAAACAAAGACGAGTGGGGGGAGAGAAAGGGAGAGAGAAGGGAAAGCATATGGAAATGGTAGGAGACCCTCAATGTTACACAAAATTATATATAAGAGGTTGTGAGGGGAAAGGGGGGGGGAAACAAGGGAGAGAATTGAACAACAGCAGATGAGTTAGAGAGTGAAGATGGGAGGGGAGGGGAGGGGGGATAGTAGGGGATAGGAAAAGTAGCAGAATACAACAGTCACTAATATGCCATTATGTAAAAATGCGAGTGTGTAACCGATGTGATTCTGCAATTTGTATTTGGGGTAAAATTGGAGTTCATAACCCACTTGAGTCAAAAGTATGAAAGATGATATATCATGAGCTTTGTAATGTTTTGAACAACCAATAAAAAAAATAAAATAAATTCAAGAGTTATGATCTTGATGGATCTTGAAAGATAGCTGGAAAATATTGACAGCACCTACACTTTATTGTACAACCAGAGTGTGCCAGCTTCCTTGTAAGGGAAGTAGTATTTTCTTTCAAATGCATATGGAAAACAGCAGTTTATGGAGCCGAAATGACTTGCCTAGCTCATATACTAGGATTTACATGAAGTCTGCCTGATTTCAAAGACTATGATCATTCTCTAGCCCACACTGCCTCTGCTGGGGGTTGTGTAGCCCTGGGGAAGTGAATGGAGCTGGGGTCCACAGGGAGGGCCTGTGTAGAAGAACTAAGCTGCCTTTGAATCTGATTCCTGAAGGAGATGACCAGGAGCTCCATTTGATCCAGGCTGATGTCAGGTGTTCAGGGATTTTTATCTGGAAAACAGGGCAGGGCATGACATAGAAGAAAGGGTCCCTGCAGTGATGATACTTAGACAATAGGAGTGGGGTAAGGTAAGCACAGGATTTGAAGTAGGACTAGAGCTAGCAGCAGATTGGGAGATGGTGGTGAGAGAGATAGGATGGGCCCCATTCCACTTAGGGAGGAAGCTCCTGAGTAAAGGTTGGAAGGGTCATGGAACCAGGTCAAGAAGTCTGGGTTCCAAGACATAAACCAGGAAAATGTTGAATTGCAATTGAATGTCGCATTGTAAGCACATCTCTCAGTGCATCCTTTGGCTTGTATGTCAACACAGCTGAAGGTGGTATATTATAAAGATCTTAGACTTTGGAATCAAAGGAATTTTTTGACTCCTTTTTCCCTACTTGCTAGTTTTAAATTTTTCATCAAGTGCCCCATCTCTCTGGATTTTACTTTCCTTATCTTTTAAATTTTTTATTTATGTTTTCATTTTTAATGGTACATGATAATTGTACATATTTATCATTTTCTTCATGTTAAATATTGGGATTTTGACAGTTGCCTCACTCAGTGGTTATAAGGACTGTAGGAGGGTTTGTGGATTGCATCCTGTATGCCGAAGCTCCAACTACTGAAGTCTTATTCTTATGTGTGTCTTCTAAAAAACCATGGCTAGAAACTATGAGTGGATAGTGGCTTGGAAAGCAGAGGCTGATCAGAGGGTACATGTCTGTGATTGTAGGGCAATGGGTCACAGATTAAAATGGGTTGAAGTCCTTGGAGGGAATAGTGGGGCCCAATGGGAAATGACAATAATGTTTATAAACAGTTCTTTATACACAGAGGAGCCAGTTTTTTTTAAAAAATGTTTTCAGTTGTTGATAGATCTTTATTTTACTTATTTATTTCTATGTGGTGCTGAGAATTGAACCCAGTGCCTCGCACATGCCAGGCAAGTGCACTACCGCTGAGTCACAGCCCCAGCCCAAGGAGTCAATTTTTGCCTTGTTGCTAAGATCTAAATTGTTTCCTGACTGTCTATCTTTCCAAATTTTTTAAAATTTATTTTGTATTAGTTCTAATCAGTTATACATGACAGCAGAAAGCTTTTCAATTCATTGTACACAAATGGAGCACAACTTTTCATTTCTCTGGTTGTACACAATGTAGAGCTGCACCACAAGTGCAGTTATACAAGTACCTAGGGTAATGATGTTCATCTCATTCCATCATCTTTCCTACTCCCATGCCCCCTCTTCTTCCCTCCCTCCGCTTGGCCCAATCAAAGTTCTTCCATTCCATCCTCTCCCCTCATTATGGATCAGCATCCACTTATCAGAGAAACATTTGGCCTTTGGTTTTTGGGGATTGGCTTATTTCCGTTAGCATGCTAATTCTCCAACTCTATCCATTTACTGCAAATGCCATAATTTTATTCTCTTTTAATGCCGAGAAATATACCATTGTGTATATATACCAGTTTATTTTTTATTTTTATTTTTTAGTTGTAGATGGACACAATACCCTTTATTATCTTTTATTTTATTTTTATGTGGTGCCAGGGATTGAATCCAGTGCCTCATGCTTGGTAGGCAAGAGCTCTACCACTAAGTTACAACCCCAGCCCTATACCACAGTTTCTTTATTCACTCATCCCCTGAAGGGTATCTTGGTTGGTTCCACAGTTTAGCTATTGTGAATTGTACTGCTATAAACATTGATGTGGCTGTGTCTCTGTAGTGTGCTGTTTTTAAATCCTTTGGGTATAAACCAAGGAGTGGGATAACTGGGTGAAATGGTGGTTTCATTCCAGGTTTTCCAAGGACTCTCCATACTGCTTTCCAGATTGGTTGCACCAATTTGCAGTCTCACCAGCAATGTATGAGTGTAACTTTTTCTCCACATCCTCGCCAACAGTTATTGTTGTTTGTATTCTTAATAGCTGCCATTCTGACTGGAGTGAGATGAAACCTTAGAGTAGTTTTGATTTGCATTTCTCTAATTGCTAGAGATGTTGAACATCCTGGGCCTGACCTAGGCCTGGTCTCCTGCATGGTCCTGGTCCTGGTCTTGAGCTCTGGAGTGGGTCATATATATGTCTTTCTCTGGTCCTTCCTTGGGTTCCTTTCAGGGACTTGCTGATGTCAATCTGAAAAAAAAATTATATCAGTGTCATCACTTTCACTAGCCCCCTTTATTCTGCTGGGACCTTTCACATAAAAATAGAAATGGATGATATTCCTTTCCCATTAATAAGACTCAACTTGCCAGGCACAGTGGTGCACACCTGTAATCCCAGCCACTCTAGAGGCTAAGGAAGGAGGATTGCAAGTTTGAGGCCAGCATCAGCTAAGGAAGGAGGATTGCAAGTTTGAGGCCAGCATCAGCAATTTAGCAAGACCCTGTCTCAAAATCATAAAAAAATAAAAAATAGAAAAGGGTGGAAATGTTGCTCAGTGGTAAATCACCACTAGGTTCAATCCCCAGTACCAATAAAATAAAGTAATAACAAAATAAGACTCAACTTCTTCCTGGGTTATAACTTGGAGAGTCATCACAAATAGAAGCTTTGGGGAAAAGTTTCGGGTCAATGTGTGAGTGAGCCTTCTTAAGGCACTTATGAGACCCACATATTCAGCCAAACCATTCAATTCCCTTTTGGTCTTTCAAAAACATCCCCTTATGATATAGAAGACTTTCACCCGGGATGCAGCTTGTTCAAAAGAAACTTTTGAAGGGCCTGGATTCAGCAGTGAAATTAATTTTGATGTTAATAAACATACAGTCAGCCCTCAATTCTTGAGTTCCACATCTCTGTGTGTGTTCAACCAACCTTGATAGAAAATGTTTGGAAAATATACTGCATCTGTACACATGTACAGACTTTTAAAATTGTCATTATTTCTTAAACAATACATATAACAATAATTTATATAGCATTTAAATTCTATTTGGTATCATAAGTATTCTAGATAAATGTTAAAATATGTGGGAGAGTATGAGTTATATACAAATACTAAATATTTTATATATGGGATTTGAGAATCCAACACTGAAAGCATGATCCATGAAAGAAAAAATTGACAATTTGGACTTCCTAAAATTAAGAACTTCTGCTCCATGAAAGATACTGTTGAAAGAAAATGAGAAAACAAGTCAAAGACTGTAAGAAAATAGCTATAAAAGAAATATCAAGAAATTGTATTCAAAATATATAAAGAAAATTCTTTAAACTATATAACTACATAAAAAATCAAACAAATTGAGCAAAAGATGTAAACATACACAACCCAAAGATATAGATTGCAAATAAACTTATAAAAATACTCGACATCATATATTATTAGGCAATTGCAAAGTAAAACAACAATGAGCTGCAGTACTTTTGGCAAAGTGAAGTTGTTGTAGCCTAGGGCTAGTGCGCATGTGGGTGAATTTTAAGCAGGTAGCTGATGTCACTGAAGAGTTAGTCAATGCCTTTAGAATTGGGCTGTTGCTGTGAAGAACTAGTTTTTGAACCATTTCCTTTGGGCAGGGTATCTAGCACCACCTTGATTGCAACATATGTATTTCTAATTAGAAGCACTTTTCTGGCTGTCAAGGAAAGGTATTTCTATGATTATGTTAAGTTTTTGTAAACTTTCCATTATACAGAATAGTGGTTAAGTCCTGGCTCTGGCAATTCTGGAAAAGAGAATAGTAACTCCTGCTTCAAGGATGTGGGATTGAAGAGGGATCATTAACTTTTTTTTTTATTGGTTGTTCAAAACATTACAAAGCTCTTGACATATCATATTTTATACATTTGATTCAAGTGGGTTGTGAACTCCCATTTACCCCAAATACAGATTGCAGAATCACATCGGTTACACATCCACGTTTTTACATAATGCCATATTAGTGTCTGTTGTTAACAAAAAGATCTTAAATTTGATAATAAAGTTTACCTTAAGTAAAGGGGTAATGCAAGGTTATGAAATGTCTGCCATTAAATGCTCAATAAATTAAAGGTATCATTACTAAAAAACAAACAAACAGCTGGGCGCAGTGGCACATGTAATCCCATTGGCTCAAGAGGCTGGGGCAGGAGGATCTTGAGTTCAAAGCCAGCCTCCTTAATGGCAAGGTGCTAAGCAACTCAGTGATAACCTGTCAAAATAAAATACAAAATAGGGCTGGGGATGTGGCTCAGTGGCTGAGTGCCCCTGAGTTCAATCCCCAGTACCCTCTCCTGAAACAAAACAAAACAAAACAAAAAACCAACGAGATACTTCAATATACCTGTTAGACTGGCTAAATTCCTGAACACTGCCAAATGCTAAAAAAGATGTAAAACAATTTTCAGTTGTTGCTGGTTAAGAATGCAAAATAGTATAGCCATTTTTATTAAGTATATTTATAATATTATGAATACATTTACCTAATTTATTTTTTAATAGTTATTCCTAAGTTACTTTTGAAAACTGAGATATCAGAAAGCTGTCTTTCTTTTAAATTGATTATTCATTCAAGAAGATTCCATATAGAGAAGCATATGTGGTTTCGATCCAGTAATTTGGGCTCTAATAATCAAAAAGCTTGGACATTCAGCAAAGATCTTAGGAAAACATCTCTACTGCAAACTGTGAGCAGGAAGGCCATGGTTTGAGATGAAGGGGAAGGAGCTGGTTCTCAGAGGCCTCCACTTTTAGTCTTTACAATGTCATGAGGTGCTCAGGGAGCATCTACATTCCATAGACGTGTTAATTTTTGACCAGGACCTCAACTTTGTCATTTATTCTCCATGGAAGCAGGACTTCATATTGCAGTTTACTAAATCAACTTATGATATGCAATAAGAAACAAAGAGAAAGAAATGATTTAGATTAACACACTTGGGGTAGTTTGCAAGCACATTGCATGAATCCTGTAATTATATAATATCTACACATGTACTTACATATGTTCATATGCCTCGTTTTCTCTGCCTCTTCAACCCTCTTGGCTGATGGTCTGGTTACAGGGACTGGAAGTGACGTTGAAAGGGATGTGAATTAATAAGGTGTTGCCTGTAGCTGGCACTCACACTTATGAAGACAAGTACACTTAGTATAGCTGTAGCTCTTTGATTGGCCTAGTGAGCAGTTATGGATTTTATTGGCATTTTTTGGGCAGATGAAGTGTCACAGTGTCGTAATAAGTATCACTTGGGCAGTTAGAACCTCATGAATATTTAGTGTATCAAGAATATTTGGCCCACCTCTTTTCTATCCTCCCCCTTTTTTTAAAAAAATCTTCCTCCTCTTTCTCCCACAAAATTATTAACAATCATAATGATAATAACAACAACCTTTCATGCCTGTTGTATTAGTGCAGCGTAAGATGCTTACGGTAAATTATTTGTTTTAATCTACATAGAAGTTCTGTTAAGAGGTCTTATTTTCTATACTTTAAAGTTGAGGTATCAGAATCCCACAGATGTGAAGTAATATTTCCTTTGGCACTGTCTTTGCTGATTTTGAATATTCTGAAAAGAGCTGTTCATATATTGAAAAGAAGAATATCTTTACCTTTCCTTGCTCCTTGTCTCTGTTTATATAAGTGAAGTCCAATGAATATGACAGCAAACAATATCAAAGGAGATAGCAAAACAGTGGCTTCTATTATGACTTGATGGGAATATGAGGGCTCGGGCTCAGCAACTGAAATTCAGATGTGTCCCCTGTTAGTTTCAATGGAAAGAATTGTTCCCACATTTACTTCTTGCTCAGTGAATCTGCAATTCCTCCCTCCAATAATTGCATTAGGGGGATGCTCCATCTATCTACATCTCATTCCTGACCTAGTTAGTCAGTAAGTGCATTGTTATACAAAATGTATGAAGATGTGAGAAAAAAAATAGCATCACCTTAGATTGGGTAGAGAGAAGTGATGGGAGGGGAGGGGAGAGGAAAGAGGGAAAGAAAGGACAGTAGAATGAAATAGACATTATTATTGCTGTGTGTATATACGTGCCTGCATGACCAATGTGATTCTGCAACCTGTACACTCAGAATAAAAAGAAATTACATCCCATCTGAAAAAAAATTATCTAATAGTAAAACTGTCTAAGGATCATCTGATTTAAATGAATAAAATTTCTTTATGATTTTGTTGCCCCAGTGGTCATTAAATTTGTGATATTTTTAGGTTTCCTTTTTTCATTGATTTTTGAACTATCTTTGTTAGCCTAGTCCTTCCCTCATTTATGCATTGATTAAAATCATAGCACCTGATTTACATGTATTTATATGAGAATTATATTTTTAACACTTTAAAAATTATAATTTGATTCCTTTTCTTCCCCTTCCTGTAACCTCTCTTCATGTTCTGCAAGGATAGATACTATATTTTTGCCATTATGGCATTCTCAGCAATTAGCATGTGCTGGCTCATGGAAGTTGATGAGTAAACATTTTTGAACAAATATGAAAATGAATGTGTAATAGTGGATACGTGGCATTTATATATCTGAGATTCTAGAGTGCTGGATGAGCTGTCTCCTTGGTCATGGGAGTGTTCTAAGGTGATAACAGGTATCAGGGTGCAGAGGCACACTACAATCCAGGTGCCAAAACCTGATCTTGACACGAAGCATTTACATGGCTGGAAAAGGACAGAGGCCTGTAAATAGCCCTAGGAATTGCATGCAGTGCAAGAAAAGGGGTGGTGGTGGGGGAATCTTTTGGGGAAATTTGGGTTTTAATTAAGATAAGAAAGTAGATGGAACTTGAGGGAGGAGATGAAAGATGTTGAGGAATTTCTTTCAGAGGAAAAGTTTAGGTTGGGGAATTGGGAGCACTGGGAGGTTGATTCAAATTAGAGAAAGTTGGGATAAGTAACCTGCATTACAACTTAAAATTGGATCATACAAAACCCCTCTCCTTTGAGCATCTCTCCTTCCTCTCTTCTGGTCTCACAGTCATTCTCCCTCTCATTGATGGCACCAGGCTCTGGCTCCCATACCACTCTCCAGGCTAGTTCTGCCACTGTCATTAGTGACCTCAGTGCCTACATGAGGTCAAGCCATCCCAAACTCTTATCTTCATTGAATTCTTTGCCAATAAATATTGAATGATTTCTTTGTTTCATTTACTATATTAGGTAGCGGATTTTAAATGATTAGAAAAAATTCATACCTCCCATCTTCATAAAACTTACTCTATAATGAGTTACACTGACATTAAATAAATAAATGCAAAGGAAATAGATGCTTACATTTGGTTTGGTACCAAGGTTATGAAAACAACAAGGTTCTATGACAGAGAATAGTGCCAAAATCTAATTCAGCTAGAGGGGCAGTAAAAGGAAGCTTCTCTAAGGAAGTAATATTTCAGCAAAGATTAGATGAATAAACAGACATTATCTATATGAAGAATAGAGAAAATAATTGAAAAATGCAATAGGACTTGGCATAAATCAGGAAGGAAGGTAGAATGTAAGTGACCAAAATCATGACTGTGTATCTATGGGGAATTCTTATCTGTGTTTAAACTTAAAAGAATTATTTTAGCAGAACATTTAGGTAGAGGAAAGATCTAACAAAATATCTGAGGAGGAACCTTAAAAAGGCAATGTAGGAGAGATTGGTGTATTGAGATCTAAAGAGGAGATTAGATTGTAGTTTTTGATGAAGAGGCCTCAGTTTCATGGAGGTGTTAAGTCAGTTGGGGATTGAAAAAGTCTGGTGAGGAAGGGAAAGGAGGAAGTAGAAAAAGAGAGGGAAATTGGGTCCTATCGGCAAGGATGCTGTGGTGTGATGGAAGAGAGCAGAAGCAGGAGTGGAGCATACCTGGTAGGTAAGTAAGGGAAGAGAGAAAACTGACCTGCTATGGACACTTGCCCTTCCTTTTTCTAATTTAGGATTGGGTTCCAGATGGAACATGTTGTGTTCGCTTTCGCAGAATCTCTGAATAGGAGAAATGTGGTTACACGGAACAGTCCATTATGGTCCTGGGTCTGAAACTCAGATACAGGTGGAATTTCCTCTCCTTGAGAATTTATCCACTGGACCTTTGGCTTAGGGAACCAGCCCTCTGACCTGCACTCCAGTTGGGTTTCTCTGGTCTCAGTAACCTCCATGTGGAAGTGAGGAGCTGAGCCTAGAGCTGAGAAGAGAAAGAGATGCTCATTTTCTCACACAGTCACATACACACACACACACACACACACACACACACACAAATCTCTATGTTTCTCTGAAGAGTTGGGGCTGCTGACTAGATCATAATGCATAGAGTAGAAACTGAGGCTCTGAAAATATCTTGGCCATAACTGATGGAGATTCAGATAAGAGATGAATCCAACACTGTTCAATACAAATGGTGCTTGCCCATTTCTTTCTTCCTTTTTCTTCTTTATTTTTTCTTTTGAACCAGAGGTTGAACACAGGGGCACCTTAACCATTTAGCTATCAGCTACATTCTCAGCCCTTTTATTTTTTTATTTTGGGACTGGGTCTCACTAAGTTGCTTAGGGCCTTGCTAAGTTGCTGAGGCTAGCTTTGAACTCGTGATCCTCCTGCCTTAGCCTCTCAAGCCACTGGGTTATAGGCATGCACCACCATACCTGACCCTGCCCATTTCTTGACTCCGACCATGACTCTATTATCTTCCATTTATCCCTAAACCCTGAAGGTAGTCTGATCCTAGCAGTGGTATACAGAATTATGAAAAAGGCTGTTGTATTAGCCACCTCCATTTCTCTTACAACCTCTTCTTTATGTTTCCAAGGAACATGGATCAGAGAAGGAAATCTATCCTAGAGTAAACTCACTCTGAAGAGGTGTCAAGGGCAGAACCTGGGCCATTACCTGCCACTTTCAGTTCAATCAATGTATCACTGTAGAGAGAGCCATGCTGGAACCGACAGTGATACTGCCCATCATCAGAGGTTTGGATGTTGAAGATTATCAGGATCACAATGCCTTTACTGATAGCATCTCTCACAAGCTTTGTCCTCCCTGAGTACTCCTCCATGACTTCCCCGGGTTGGTCGCTCCCATCCTTGTACAGGTGTACAATCTGGGAGGACAGGGAGTGGAACCAGCTTATCTGCATGTTCTCAGCACTCTGATGAGATGAGAGAAAGCAAGGCAGCTCTGCTTCACCACCCAGCACAGCCACCACAGGCTTATGGGGCCCTTGGATTTGGAATGCCCCTGAAAAAAGGAGAAACGGAGATGGAGTCAGGGAGGACTGAGGTCAAGAAAGGGGCAAGAGATGTTGAAAGTAGAACAGTGGGCCTGGGCTAGAGTGAAGCTCACGAGGCACCTAGGGGACATGATTTAAGAAGGCCTTTGCTCAGGGCTATGCAAGTCCACAGGCAACAAGCTCCTAAGAGTCAGTGCTTCTTTAAAATTTGATCCTTGGAAATGTTACCTAACTCACCTAGTTCCTTGTGGGAGTGGGAGGTTGGTGAGGGCCTGAAAAGTTAGACTGCTGGATTTGGGAAAGAGATGCAATAACTTCTTTGGGTTAGAGTCTGTCCTCATCTTGGAAGGGTAATCCCAAGACTTTGTGCTTGTGCTACTGAAGGAGAGGCTGTAATAATGAAGGAGATTAAAAAAAAAACAACTCTGAATATAAGGCAAGGGGCAGAATAGAAGAGAACACAGAGGGAGGGAGGGAGGAGAGAGGAAGGGTTCTCACATGAAGTCTAGTGGTTTGGGAGTGAATAACTGGACAACTGTGTCTAGAGAGAATCTAAAACAGCTCAGTAGGAAACATGACTGAGAACGGATAGTAGTGTTTGCCATAAGCAAGGGATGAGACAATGGTGCATGCAAACTTATGTTTGCAAGGTCTTATTCTGTCATTTCATGAGATTCTAAGAACTTGTGCTTCTTAATTACAATGTGAGGCTTCTTCACTTCTTCTCAATTCTTGCTGCACCACATGTACACTTGCACTCATGTGCGTGCATACACACACACACACACACACACACACACACACACCCCATATGCACTCACCAGTAGGCCTGGACCAAGAGATGCAAGAATAATGCCTGATACTTAGTAAGCTTAAAAAGCTAATTTATTTACTTTTATTTTTCCCAGGTTCTCAAAGAATTTATTTGTATTTTTGTCTTCTTTCTTCTGAGTTTTCTTTCTTTTTTTTTTCCACTCACTCTTTTGTATCATAGAACCAGAGACTCAGAATAGGAAAGAGAACAGGAGTTCCTACCTGCAACCTGGAGACAGAGATAGAGTGATAAGAGGCTGCCATGGTAAGTTGGAGAGACTCGCTGCTTCTTTGGTGACCCAGAAAGGGCAACCCCAAGGATATGTGCTCGTGCTGCAGAAGGAGAGGCTGTAATAATGAAAAAGATAAAAAGGTGAAGTCTGAGATATAAGGCAAGGGGCAGAATAGAAGGGAACACAGAAATCTCACTCCCAGGCAGGAGGGGCACATCTTATCTACAGTGCTAATGTTAGGAACAGACTAAGCTTCTTGTTCCTTTTCTCACGAATTTCAGGACTCTGGTTTTCAGGCCACTCAGGGACACCCAGGCTTCCACAGTCTTGCTATTCCTCACACATATCTGGCTGCTTCTACTCATTCTCCTTCTCTGGTTCCTCTTTCTCACCCTGCAGCTTAGTCTCTCTTGGTGATTCCTTATAATCTCATGGCTTGCTATAGTCAGGATCTTGAATGTCTTCCAAAGGAGGCTTAGTTCCCAGTCTGTGGCACTGTTGGGAGGTGGTGGAACCTTTAAGAGAAGGAACCTAGGTCATTGAAAGGCATGCCCTTGAAGGGGATATTCAGAACCCAGCCTCTCCTGTCTCCTTGCTTCCCAGCCACCATGAGGTGAGCAGCCTTCTCTGCCATGCACTCCCTACCATGATGTACTGTGCCTCTACAGGTCCAAAGCCCCAGAGCCAAGTGACCAAGACTGAAATGTCTGAAATCATGAGTAAAATAAGTATTTGCTTCTTAGAAGTTTATTTTTGGTATTTTGTTACAGCAACAGAGGGCTGACTGTTGGCTCCAGCTATCTTTTACATGCTGGTGACTCACTTCCAAATGTACATCTTATAATGTCTGGGGATCCAGTAGCATGAATTTGCTTCTAGAGGTTCCAGGAGCTTATGGACCTCCTCTTCCTTGGAGTAGGAGGAGAAGCAAGTGGGTTCTATCAGTACCTGCCTGCTTACTTTCCTTTGCTTGCCCACAGATGAATTCTGATGTTCCCTACCAGGACATGAAAAATATTGTTACTAGCAGTGAAGAAGGGACTGTAGCACTCTCAGAAACAACTGCAATGTGGAGTTTGGTGGCTACAGCTATGAAGTTTGCTTTCCTGGGCCAAGGGCCCAGAGATCCTATTTCTCAGAGCATGTTTAGGAAGGGGTTGGTCCAAAGAATAGAGAGGAAGAGAATTCCAAAGGTCATGCTCTCTTCATATGGAAAGATATATTCTTTATATGTGGGTGAATGAACCTTGATCAATGGAGGCATGTGGTATGACTATGCCGAGTCTTAGAGGATTGTGGCAACAACTCCAAAGACTGAGCATATAATTATTTTATGGAGTAGGAAGTACATCCTGACCTTTTGGATATGATGACACATGGAAAAAAATGATACCACTTTTCACATTGTAGTAAACTGGAAGGAGATTTGTAGACATTTACATAGGCTTCATAAAAAATACATTTTAAAATATCCTATCATTATGATAAGAAAATGAAGTAGTAATTATTAGGAAGCATATTAAATATTTAATTTCAAAGGTTTAAGTATAAATATCCTAAATTTTTATAGCACTTGAAATTGCTTCAATAAATACCTTTATTTCCCATTTTATACTTGAAATGACTACAGATAATTATCAATTATAATTACTAATCATGATCTTTTCAACTTCATTATAGTCACCATTGGTGAGATATTTTATTTGCTCAAGTTGATGATATAAATTTTAAAATATTTTTATTTTCATTTTTGAATCAAATTTAAGGAATTTAATAGTTCTTTCTTTTTTAAACAATACAATATTGACATTTTTTGGTGAAAATTTGAATGACTTTGAAATCCAATCATTTTTTTCTTATTATTTCAAAATAAGAATGATCCCAGCAAGTTATTTTGTGGATTCTGAAGTTTTATGTAGGAAACCAAAAAGACCGATTAGCTAATATAATACTGAAGAAGAACAAAATTGGATGATTGACATTACCTGACTTCAAGCTTACTATAAAGCTATAGAAAGCAAGACAGTTTGGTATTTGTGAATGAATAAACAGATAGATCATTGGAATAGAATAGAGGGCCCAGAAATAGATGCATACTGATATAGTCAATTGATCTTTTTTGTTTTTTAAAGAGAGAGAGAGAGAGAGAGAGAGAGAGAGAGAGAGAGAGAATTTTTTAATATTTATTTTTTAGTTTTCAGCAGACACAACATTTTTGTTTGTATGTGGTGCTCAGGATCGAACCCGGGCTGCACGCATGCCAGGAGAGCACGCTACCGCTTGAGCCACATCCCCAGCCTGTCAATTGATCTTTGACAAAGGAGTAAATGCAATGCATTTGAGCAAAGACTTTCTTTTCAACAAATGGTGTTGAAACAATCAGACATTCACATGTGAAAAACTGACTCTACATATAGACATTACATCCTTCACAAAAATGAACTCAAAGTGGACCATAGATTCAAATGTAAAAACAAAACTATAAAAATCCTAGAAGGTAACAGGAAAATAATTTAGATGACCTTGGGTCTGACAATGGCTTTTTAGATACATCAAAGGCATGATCCATGAAAGAAAGAATTGATAATTTGAATTCATTAAAATAAAAAACAGTAAGTCTTTAGTTTACATGATTTATATACCGTGTTAAAATAATTATTTTTGCAATTAGTTTCATATTATCAGTTACAAATTGACAGAAATATTTAAGGACAAAGTTTATTGTCTGTTATTTTGAACTCCATGTAGGAACATTGGCTTGGCCTCCTTTGTCCCCTTATATCCATTGAATCCTAGATTTGTGCTCTTTAGATGCCTGTACCTTGAACTCCCCCAGACTCTATGATCTCCTTTTTTATGATAGGTAGAAGCATTCAGTGCAGTTGACTGGTGGAGATGCTAGCTAGGTAATTGAGCTTTTTCTTGGTCAAACAGAATGTACAGTTGCTGTAGCTGATTAAATGTTACAAATGTTCACTCTTTGCTGCTTATCTTGCACCACCATCTAAGTGACAATCTGGTGGAAAAAAAAAACAGCCTAAGACATTCTGTAGGCTGTAAAAGAATAAAGTTCAACTGCTATGTTTTATCTTGGGAAGAGGGGGTGGGTGTTGGAGGGAGGCTCTGAATCCAAGCCTCTTGAAAGTTTAGGAAATGCCAGGTTACCAACAAAATTTCATGGCAACTATCTCACTGGGCAAAATAAACTTAACTGAATTCTTTCCAGCTGACAGAGCCAGATCCCCATCAGCAGCAGGAAAGGGACTATTTGTGGAAACCATGCATAAATCTAAGAAGCTGTTAATAGAGATGATAATTTTTTTAAAAAAAATTTCTTTTGTAGTTGTAGATGGGCAGCATGCCTTTATTGTATTTGTTTATTTTATATGGTGCTGAGGATTGAACCCAGTGCCTCATACTTGCAAGGCAAGAGCTCTACCGCTGAGCTATAGCCCCAGCCCTAAGATGATACTCTTAATAAAGTATCTTAGTGCTCTTCAAATAAATGTCTACACCAAAATCTCTTTATACAAACTCACTGCAAGATTAAAATATCTGATGCAATTTCTCTAGTATTTCCTTTGTCTTTCTCTCACACCACACATATTTATGAAGGAACTCAAAGGAAATGATTGAAAAAGGAAAACAGAAATAAGCCTTATTGTTCTATGAAGTTCAGGAGTTGATGAAAGATGGGGTTTGGGATTCTCTAAAACAATTCTCCCGTAGTGGCACATCATATTTGTAGTTAGAAATCTTACCTATTAAGAACTCAAATTTAGAACACACGGATTGCCAACTCCCAAGCACAATTTTCTTGGCAATTTTGAACAATCCCACGAGGATATTCACTGGTCTCCTCTTGGCTACTTTGCAGGGTTCCATCTAAATCACCAGTCAGTTGAAGGAAGAAAAAGAAAGATTTTTCCATAGCACTTTCACTTTAAAATACTCATACCTTCATGCACCTCTGCCCTGAACATGTTTATAAAAGGGTTACCACCAGATATGGCTAAATTTTTCTTCATAACATCTTGGTTGAGGTACAAGTCACATGTCATAAAATTCACACTTTAAAAGCATACAATCTTCTTTCCTTGTGGATTTGCCTTTCCTGAACATATCATATAAATGGAATCCCAATTTTTGACCTTTTGTGTTTGGCTTCTTTCACTTGGCATAATTCATTGAAGGTTCATCCATATTGTGGCATGTATTAGCACTTCAATCCTTTAAATTCCATTACATGGTCATAACATATTTTGTTTATTTATAAGTTGGTAGACATTTGAGTTATTTCCTTTTTTAGCTATTATGAAAAATGTTTTTATGCGTATTCATGTACAAGTTTTTGTATGGATATATCTTTTTGATTCTCCAGGTGAGGAATTTCTGGGTCAGATAGGACCTCTACATTTAATATTTTTTTAATAACTTAATTTTATTTATTGACTGTTAAATGTGGTGCTGAGGATCAGACAGGTGCCTCACATAGGCTAGGCAAGCCCTGTACTACTGAGCTACAACATCAGCCCCTCTATGTTTAATATTTTGAGGAACTGTCAAACTGTTATCCAGAGTGGCTGCACCATTTTGCATTTGCACCAGTAATGTATGTGGGTTCCAATTTTTCCATGTTCTTGTTTTATTCTATTTTCCTATACAGAGGATGAACGCAGGTTTGCTCTACTACTGAACTACATCCCCAGCTCTTTTATTTATTTATTTTTAAAAATTTGAGACAGAGTCTTGCTATCTTGTCCAGACTGGTCTTAAACTTGGAATCCTTCTGCCTCGGCCTCCTGAGTTGCTGGGATCATAAGTGTGTGCCACCAAGCCAGGCTCTCCATATTCTTGGCAGCACTTGTTATTATTGTCTTTCTTCTTTTTATTTTAGCTATGTCTATGGTTTAAATATTTTTCCCCTCCAAAATCTATACTGAAATTTAATTGCCATTTTGGTGTTATTAAGATGTGGGTCTATTAAGGGGCTACTAGGCCATGAGAGGAGTCTACCCTCATGAATGAAGTCATGTCACTATCATGAGAGGGGTGAATTATCATTGGAGCAGGGTCCTGATAAAGGGATAATATTTGGCCCCTTTGTTGTCTATCTCTCGCCCTCTCTGTCACCCTTCCACCTTTTTCATGAGATGATGCTGCATATATGAAGACCCTCACCAGATGCTGGTGTCTTGCTCTTGCACTTTTTAGCCCCCAGAACCATGAGTCAGTTCTCTATTTTATGCATCTGTCAGTCTGTGGTATTCTGTTATAGCAACAGAAGATGGACTAAAAGAGACAGCCTTGTTCATTGTAGCACTATTCACCATAGCCAAGGAGTTGAAACAATCTATTTGTTCATCAACTTCCATCAACTGATGAACAGACAAAGAAAATGTGGCACGTATACAGCGTGGAATACCATTCATTCTCAAAAAAGAATGAAATTCTGTCATTTTTAAGGACATGGAGATCATTATTATATAATGTGAAATTATGTAATGAAAATGAAATTATGTAATTCATAATGTGAATTATGAAATTATGGAGATCATTACATAATGTGAAATAATCCATGCATAGTCTCACTCATATTTAGAATATTAAAAATTGATCTCAGAAGCTGAGTAGAATGGTAGTTACCAGAGGCTGGGGACAGTAAGGCAAGGGAGGGATGGAAAAGCTTAATCAATGAGTACTGAGTTACAGTTAAATAAGAGCAAGACACTCTGGTGTGCCATTACACAGTAGGATGACTATGCATAACAGTAATTTACCGAACATCTCAAATAGCTAGAAAGTAGATTTTGAATGATTTTACCATAAAGAAATGATCAATGTTTGAAGAGATAGAAGTGCTTAATCTGGTTTAAACATTATAAAATGTGTACTTGAACTGAATTATTATAGGCTATCCCATGAATATGTACAGTTTTTATGTTTTTATGTATCACTTAAAATAAATTTAAAAACAGAGACTAAGACACTAGCCTAGGCAACATGAAGTGTTATCCCATTGTTGTTTTGGTTTGCACTAAGGATGCTGAGTGTTTGTCATGTGCTTATTGGTCATTTGCATATCTTCTGTGGCAAAATGCCTAAACAGATCACTTGCCCATTTAAAAATTGTGTTTTTATCTTTTTGTTGAATTATAAGAATTCTTTATATATCCTGGATGCAGGTATCTTATTAAATATTCAATTTGAAAATATTTTATTTTGTTCTGAAGGTTGTCTTTTTTCTTTATTAATATCATTCTTTTCAGCAAAATGTTTTAAATTTTGACAAAATCCAATCTGATTTATTTTGGTCTCTTGTACTTTTGGTGTCATATCTAAGAACAGACAAACAGATCAACAGAATAGAGCTCAGAAATAAACACTTCATTTATTGTCAATTGATGTTTGACAAGGGTGCCAAGACAGGTCAATAGGAAAATAAAAATAACAAGTGGTATGGGATAACTGGATATTCATAGACAAAAGAATGAAACAGAATTCCTACCTCACCATATACAAAAATCAATTCAAACAAACAATGAACCCAAATGTAAGATCCAAAATTAGAAAATTCTTAGAAGAAAAATAGGAGTTAATATTCATAATTATGAATAATTTTAAGGGAATTTATTTTCAAATATTTTAGTATATATGTATTCTCTTTGCTAAAATGGATCTATTTGAGAATGTTGTGCATAACTTTCCTTCAGATACTTTGCAAATCCTTTGTTGGGATGTGCTGAATTCAGGAAGATGAGAAAGGAAAACTGACATCTTGCCTTTAAGTTAATATTGTTCACTTATAAGGCTAAATAATACATCGTGGAACATAGCCAAGAAAAATACTTTGCACCTAGAGTGACACCACTCACCTACTTGGCTCTGACACCCTAACTGTGGATGGCTGCAGCATCCCTTTTTCACCTAACCACCTGCCCTGGCAGCACAAATGTCTACTTTGCTCCTCTCCACTTAAATCTTTAAATCTGAGTTCTTCAGGATGGGAAGGAAAGTGGAAATAAAGGAAAAAAAGGAAAGGAAGAGAAGAAGGGGAAGGGGAAAGCTATGTGTTGCATTTTGTATGTAAAAAAATTGTGAAAGCCTAGATAGGAAAGAAACCTCCTGATCAGTATTACCACCATCTAAGTTCTCTTGAAGAGCCTTTTCATGCATATCCTATAGTTTGAAGACTACAGATGTAGGCATCACGAAGTAAATGCAATGGAAACACCTAGAAGACCCTTCCCACCTCAGAACCCTGGCAAGCAGGGTCTAAAACCTCTTAGTTGGCATTCTTGTGCAGAAGGCTCTACTTTTCCACCCTTTTCCTTCTTTCTATTCTTTCATCCTGCTCTCCTGCCAGGAAGCACAGCACTCTGTCCTCACCTCCTCTGTGCTGTAGAACCTTGCATGGGACAATGACATGGCCCTTTCTTCAAGCTTCCTCTTTCTTCAACTTGGGGAAGGATCCTCTTTATAGACCTCAGGAGAGACTTACCTTCACATTTCTTGCAAGATTCCAAATATCCGGGGTATATTTGTCTAGAAATTTTTCTTTCAGGGATTCAGGATTGGGAGAAATGAGTTCATCTGAGTTAGAGAAGAAAACAAAAAGGAAGTTGGAAGGAGCCCTGAGCAGGAATCAAGTCAGATTATCTAGGAAAGAAGCCCACTGGTAGTACTAAGTTCAACAAAGCAGCATTATTTGGTAAGTTTTATAACCACCATTGTATAGAACAAAACTGAAAATGAAAGAAAAAACTACAAAGGGAAAAAACCAAAGAGCACAGATTAGACAGGCTGATTTCATACAAATTAATGATTAACAACCTCAACAGAGCCTGAAACACTCCATGGGCATTATACTAGGTTTCTCTAATATCTTCCTTCACCTACTTTCTGTAAAGGCTTTGCACATCTTTTTCTCTCTTGGGTCAAAAATGAAATTTAGATCAAAGCTAGAAATTTGCTAAAAGTTTATTTTATACACACAAAAGCAAACCAAACCCCAGATAGTTCACAAACTGGGAGACCTTGAACTGAAAGTGTAGGAAGCTTCCTTAAGCCCTAGTATTTTCTCCATACCCAGATTCAGAGGGTCATGCCACAGAAAAAGCAGGCAGAGAGATGAGTGTTGGGAGAAAGAAAGGCTCTTTTCAAGTATGCAAAGAATGGAGAGGAGGGAGCTCACAAATTAGCCTCTCATCTCCAGGGAGTTGAAGGATCACAGGTATAGAGTAGGAATACCGAGGGAGAAAGGTAGGCTAATGAAGGGGAGGAAAGTTTTATGTCTTTTCTGGGAATAGGCAAAAAACCCCTATTTAGGAATTTAGGTGCTACCTCTTTCTATTTCTGTTTTAGTCACCTTTTTCATGGCTATGACCCAAAGACCTGATAAAAACAATGTAGACTAGGAAAAATTTATTTTGACTCACACTTCAGAGGTCCAGAAGATGGCTGGCTGACTCCACTGTTCAGGGTCCGAGTTGGGACAGAACACCATGGCAGAGGAAAGGGCTCAGTACAGAGCAGCAATAAGCAGAAAGAGAGAGCTCCACTCACAAGGGACAAAATATAAACCACAAGGCCACACCCCCAGTGACCTGCTTCCTCCAGCAATGCCCTACCTGCCTACAGTTACCACCTAGTTAATCCATATCAACAGGTTCATTGGCTATTAGATTATAGCTCTCCTAATCTTTTCATTTCACCTCTAAATGTTCCTGCATTGTCTCACACATGAACTTTGGAAGACACCTCATATCTATTTATTAAATATTTTTTTCCATTTTTTTATTTGTTCTACTTAGTTATACATGACAGCAGAATGCATTTCAATTCATTGTAAACAAATAGAGCACAACATTTCAATTCTCTGGATGTACACAATGTAGAGTTGTACCATTCATGCAATCATATATGTACCCATAATTACCAGACGGTAATGGCGTCCATCTCATTCCACTATCTTTCTTGTCCCATGCCCCCTCCCTTTTGCCCAATCCAAAGTTCTTCCATTCTTCCCATGTCCCTTCTTCAAATATGGATCAGTATCCACTTATCAAAGAAAACATTAGGCCTTTGGGCTTTGGGGATTGTCTTACTTCACTTACTCTAACTCCATTTACCTGCAAATGTCATAATTTTATTGTCTTTTAATGCTGGGTAATATTCCAGTGTGTATATACACCACAGTTTCTTTATCCATTCATCTATTGATTGGCATCTAGTTTGTTCCCACAGTTTAGATACTGTGAATTGAGCTGCTATAATCATTGATGTGGCTGCGTCACTATGGTATGCTGATTTTAAGTCCTTTGGGTATAGACTGAGGAGTTGGATAGCTGGGTCAAATGGTGGTACCATTCCAAGTTTTCTGAGAAATCTCCATACTGCTTTATAAAGTGGTTGCAACAATTTGCAGTCCCACCAGCAATGTATGAGTGTACCTTTTTCCTACATCCTCACTAACACTTATTATTGCTTGTATTCTTGATAACTGCCATTCTGACTGGAGTGAGATGAAATCTTAGAGTAGTTTTGATTTGCATTTCCTAATTACTGTAGATGTTGAAAAGTTTGTATATTTGTTGGTCACTCGTACATCTTTTTCTGAGAAGTGACTTTTCAATTCCTTAGCCCATTTATTGATTTGGATTATTTGTTTTATTTGGCACTAGGTTTTTTGAGTTCTTTATATATCCTGGAGATTAGTGCTCTATCTGATGTGTGTGTGGTAAACATTTTCTCCCACTTTGTAGGCTCTCTCTTCACATCATCAATTATTTCTTTTGCTGAGAAGAAGCTTTTTAGTTTGAATCCATCTCATTTATTTTTTTTTTTTTTATTTTATTTTATTTTTTTTTTTTTAGAGAACTAATATTTATTCTCCTTGTATTATATCCAAAACAAAAGAGGAAGCAATTCTTCCAAACACATTTCATGAGGCCAATATTACCTGATACCAAAACTAGATCCGGATATAACAGCAACAATAAAATGGAAATGACAGGCCAATATACTTGCTGAACATAGATGCTAAAATCCTCAATGAAATACTAGCAAACCAAATCCAACAGCATATATTTTTTTTTTTTTTTTCTTTTTTC
>NW_026000174.1:6162690-6191646 GCF_001458135.2 Marmota marmota marmota
GTTACCCTCCGTGCGACAAACCTCTCGCGTTTGAGTCCCCGTAGCCGATCCTCGTGCGATGGAAATCCTTCCTCCAGGTTCCGGAGCACCCCACTATTGCTGGAAATTCCTAACAAGATATCCTTTAGCCGTCCTGACTTGTCATACTCCCACACAGTGAAGCAGCACACGGGGGTAATGCACTCCCCTCGCCGCCATCTTCCAAATCCCCATCTCATTTATTGATTCTTGCTTGATATTATTTCTTGTGCTTTAGGAGTCTTGTTAAGGAAGTCAGATCCTAGGCCAACATGGTGAAGATTTGGGTTTACTTTTTCTTCTATTAGGCACAGGGTCTCTGGTCTAATTCCTAGGTTCTTGATCCACTTTGAGTTGAGTTTTGTGCATGGTGAAAGACAGGGATTCAATTTCATTTTGCTGCATATGGATTTGCAATTTTCTCAGCACCATATTTTCTCCAGTGTATGCTCTTGGCACCTTTTTCTAGTATGAGATAACTTTATTTATGTGGGTTTGTCTCTGTGTCTTCTATTTTGTACCATTGGTACAAAATATATCTATTTTGGTTCCAATACCATGTCATTTTTGTTACCATTGCTTTATAGTATAGTTTAAGTCTGATATTGTGATACTTCCTGCTTCAATCCTTTTCTTGCTAAGGATTGCTTGGGCTATTCTGAGTCTCTTATTTTTCCAAATGAATTTCATGATTGCTTTTTTTAGTTTATGAAGAATTTCATTGGGATTTTAATAGGAATTGCATTAAATCTATATAACAGTTTTGGTAGTATGACAATTTTGACAATATTAATTCTTCCTATCCAAGAGTATGAGAGGTCTTTCCATCTTCTAAGGCCTTCTTCAATGTCTTTCTTTAGTGTTCTATAGTTTTCATTGGAGAGGTCTTTCACCTCTTTTGTTAGATTGATTCCCAAGTATTTTATCTTTTTGGGAGGGCTATTTTGGATGGGGTAGTTTTCCTAATTTCTCTTTCAGTGGATTCATTGAATGATCTTTTTTTAAAAAATATTTATTTTAGTTGTAGGTATACACAATGACCTTTATGTTGTTTTTATGTGGTGCTGAGGATCAAACCCAGAGCCTCACATGTGCTAGGCAAGTGCTTTACCACTGAGCCACAATCCCAGCCCCTCATTGAATGATCTTAATGCAATGAACTTCCTCTTAGCACTGCCTTCATAGTGTCCCAGAGATTTTGATATGTTGTATCAATGTTTTCATCTACCTCTAAGAATTTATTTTTATCTCTTTCTGATGTCTTCTGCTAGCCATTGTTCATTCAATATCATATTATTTAGTCTCTAGGTGTTGGATTATCTTCTTTTATTTTATCATTGATTTCTTATTTCATTCTATTATGATCTGATAGATATACAGTGTAGTATCTCTATTTTTTTGTATTTGCTAGACTTGCTTTGTTGCATAATATACAGTCTATTTCAGAGAAGGATCCATGTGCTGCTGAGAAGATGCCAAGCATCTTCAACTCATTCCTGTCATCCTTTGGACATCAGTGAGACCAAGCAAAGAGTCATTTTTTGTAGGGACCTCTTTCAGATCCCTAAAGAAAAACCTAGACAATAGTATCATCATAACCCACACACCAGTGGTGCCATCTACTGCAAAGCTAGCTGGAGACTAACACTGTATTGCCCAGCTGCGGGACCTGCAAATTAGTGATTTTTTAGAGTTCATTCAGAAATAATTGAAGGTAGAGGGTTTATTTAGTTTTTTAAATTATTTTTACTGAGTTTTAATCATATCAAACTTTACACGTATTTTTAATTTTGTAATTATATAGGTATATTTCTGAAGACAGGAAGCTAGAATATATATAATTTATTTTATAGGTACATTTTATGCAATATATTGTATAGAATATAATGATAGAATGTATCGCATACAATTTAAATTATCAGTATAAAATTCTAATAGTTTTGTAGTGGTATTTTATTGCCGTTTTAATTTACAGTCCTTTAATGATGTATGTTGTTGACTTCTTTTATATGCTTATGTGCCATTTGTATGTCTTCCTTAGGAGGTGTCTGTTCAAATCTTTCATCCATTTAAAAATCACATTATTCATGTTCTTATTGTCGAGTTTCAAGAGGTCTTTGTATATTTTAGATGAAAGTCCTAGTTTCTTTGAATTTCAATATATGTATAGATTGATGTAATGATAAAAATCAGCATACAGAATAGTTCCATTGCCCCCTGAAACTGCTTGTGTATTGTGCCCCCTTATTATTTTGTATTATACCCCTTGGCAACTGCTGATCCTTTCTCCATTGTGTGCTCACGCACACAAACAGTGAAGTTTTGCTGTGCTTAGCAAAACAAGGAGTTCTGTGAGAAACTATGAACTCTTTGAGCTGTGTCCTTGTTGCAGTCTTGCGGAGACGGGAGAAAAGAATGTTCTGCCAAGATTAAAATCTATATAGATATAGATATGTGATTGCCCAGAAATTAACTAACTACAACTCAGATAATAAGGAATATGGAGCACTGTGACCATGAACAAAGTTACTCTGAGAATGTTTATCCATGCTTGATAAGATTAAGCTAACGGAAAGATGTGTTTCATTTTTGCTGTATAAAAGAAGGAAGGAAAAAATAAACCTGCTGCTTATTCTCTACTGGATGTGTGTGTGTGAGTGTGTCTTTCTTTATGCATCTCTGCTGTACCAGGAATTACGGATTGTCAGCGGGTTCTGACACTCCATCACCACAGCTTTGTCTTTGGTAACATTGTAGAAGTGGAATCACAAAATGTGTAAACTTTTGAGGTTAGCTTCCTTCACTAAGCATAGTGCCTTGAGATTCACCCCAGTTGTTGCATATATCGACAGTACACTCTTTTTATTGCTGAGGTGTATTCCACTGTGTGGATGTACACATTTTGATTATTCATTTACCCATCTAAGGCTGTCAAACTCCCTTATTGGTTTTATTAGAGTCACTGGAATTTCTCATGTGGGCAATTCTCTGAAGTCAAATCAAAACCATTTTATTTCCTCCTTTCCAATTAGCATGGTTTCTGTTTCATTTTCATGCTTTATTGCACTGGGTAGTGTTTCTAGGGCAATGTTGAGTGGACATGGTGGCTCAGGGCATTTCCTTGATTTCTTTGCAATCTCAATCTTTCATCATTATTATGATAATGATGATGAGACCTGTAGCTTTTTCATAGACACCTTTCATCAAGTTAAGAAAGTTCCCTTTTATTCCTAGTTTGCTGATAGCTCTTATCATGAATCGATGTAAGGTACCATCAAATGCTTTTTATTCGTCAATTGACTGACAATGTGTTTTTTTCTTTTGAAATCTCATTTGGTCATGATACTTATTATTTGTTAAAATATTACTAAATTCAATTCTCTAATATTTTATAAATGATTTGTTGTATGTCTATGTTCTTGTAAAGTATTGGTCTCTTGCTTTCTTATTCTGTCTTCTTTCTTGCTAGAGATTTGCCAAGGTTTTACTATTTTTAAAGATTCAACTTTTGGTTTAGTGATATTCTCTATTGTTTTTCTGTTTTCAGTTTAATTGATTTTTGTTTTAATTTTTGTTGACTTGATTTCTTGTGCTTGCTTTGGGCTTGTTTGGCTTTTATTTTATTTTTAGCTTTTTAAAAGTAGAAGCACATTATTGATTTGAGAACTTTCTTGTTTTTTTAGTATAAGTTATTTTTTCCAGGTTCCCCTGCTCAATAATCTTCCTGGCACTTTTCCATTTTCAGTCTTTTGGCCCAAATGTGGCTTTACTTATGCTACTATGCTGGTATTGCACCCACTTTCAGGACCAGGTGGAAGAACAGAGATAAAGAAAGCAATAGGGTTCATTTCACCCTCTAAATAAACAACACAGCTACTTAGACTGGGAAGAAAAATTCTTTCCTTCAAAATTTTCTATGTCTACAGGTTTCTACTGCTGCTCTGACAGCTCTTGGTGCTACTGTCACCACTATAAGATTGTTTGGGGGCCAGGGCATGAGAGAAAGGAGAAAAGAAAAAAAAAAAGAAAAGTGGAATTTCCTCTACTCTCTTTGAATGAGATGCTCATCCAGAACACAGGCATTTTCTTGTGCCTGTGCCTCTCTGTCCATGCCACTGTTCACTTCCTGGTTTGAGTCCAGTCTGGAGAGAGTTGCAAGTGAGAAAACTTCCTGCTGATTTGGTGGCAATTCTGATTCTGGTCTTCCCTAACTCAACTGCTACTGTTTACTCCTTAGAGTCCTTGTAACTGTCCTGCCCTATGGGTTCCTTCCAGGTTGGATAGTTGTATTCAGTGGGAGAGAGAGTGTTGTGCATTTTCTCTACCATACCTTGAATCAGACTCTTAGAACATATTCTATTTTACAGTTTTTCAGTGTGATATAGAACATGTGGTTAGTGGGCCTTCCTGTGTGCTCTTGTCTCAGCCCTGCAAATGTAGGGGTAGATAGGCATCGTTATGAAGATTGATGGAAAGGGAAGAAGCAGAGAGAACAATGTGTTTGCAAAATATCTATCAGTATTGGTGTCAAAGAAATATCTGATATTTGTGTCTATTCCACAGAATACCTGGAATGTGGTCCTTGAACTAATGTAGGATTAAGCCAGGAGAATCCCAGGCTTCTGAGATGACAGATCTCATTCTTATGTAGTTCTGTGAGGCATTTCTTCATGGTATTCATTTAAAATTTCTCTCATAGCTTTTTAACATTTTTTTAAAATTGAATTTACAAAAATGCTAACCTCCAAATTAATTTTACACTCAACTAATGTGTAACAGTCTAGTTAAAAAAAAAAAAAGAACTGTTTCAGCCCACTCTTCTAACTTTGCAAACAAACATAATGACAACCTGAAGTCCAAGGTCATATAGCTAGTTGTTAGCAAAGCTAGGGCTCTGGACTCCTGGAGTTGTTTCCAGTGAGTGTCTCTCCTCTCCCTAACTCAAGCCATTCCTTTAATTCAACTGGAGTGCTTAGTATGTGCAAGACATTTTGTTGGACAGTTTCAAGAGAGAGGAATAAGGTGTGGCCCTTGCCTCTATGACCTTTATCCTTATGTGGGGGATTAAATATAGAAATAAATATAATATAAGGCAGAAAGTTACTGATGAGATAAACAGATAAAGATAAGGTACTGGAAGAGTTTAGAGAGGAGGGGTGATTACTGTTAGTTGTAAGGATATGTAAGAAGTGACTTTTTTAACAATTTGTTCTAATTAGTTATATATGAAGGCAGAATGTACTTTGACACATCATACATAAATGGAGTATAATTTCTCATTCTTCCAGTTGTACATGATTTAGAATCACACCTATCATGTAATCATGTATGTACATAGGGTAATAATGCCTGATTCAGTCTACTCTCTTTCCTAAATCCATACCCACTCCCCTCCCTTCACTCCCCTCTACCTAATCTAAAGTAATTATATCTTCCCTAGCACCCCTCTCCAATTATGAAATAGCATCCGCATATCAAAGAAAACATTCAGCCTTTGTTTTTTGGGATTGGCTTATTTTGCTTAGCATAACATTCAGCCTTTGTTTTTTTTTTTGGGGGGGGGGATTGGCTTATTTTGCTTAGCATAATATTTTCTAGCTCCATCTATTTACTGGCAAATGCCATAATTTCATTCTACTTTAAGGCTGAGTAATATTCCTTTTGTGCTTATATACCACATTTTCTTTATCCATTCCTCGGCTAATGACACATAGGTTGGTTCCATATTTTAGCTATTGTGAGTTGAACTGCTATGTTTACATTGATGTGGCTGCATCACTCTAGTATGCTGATTTTAAGTCTTTTGGGTATAAACCAAGGAGTAGGATAACTAGGTCAAATGGTGGTTTCATTCCAAGTTTTCTGAGGAATCTCCATACTGCTTTCCATAATGGTTGCACCAATTTTCAGTCCCATCAGAAGCAGGAGGAATCACAATACTAGATTTTAAACTATATTACAGAGCCATAGTAACAAAAATGGTTATGGTATTGGCACCAAAAGAGACACACATGGAAGAGAAGACACAGAGACAAACCCACATGAGTACAGTTATCTCATACTAGACAAAGGTGCCAAAAACATTTATTGGAGAAAAAATAGTCTGTTCAATAAAAGGTGCTTGGAAAATTGGAAATCCACATGTAACAAAATGAAATTAACCCTTTTGTCTCACCCTGCTCAAAACTCAACTCAAAGTGGATCAAAAACTTAGGCAACAGAACAGAGACCCTGTGCTTAATAGAAGAAAAAGTAGGTCTAAATCTTCACCATGTTGGTCTAGGATCTGACTTCCTTAACAAGACTCCTAAAGCACAAGAAATAATATCAAGAATCAATAAATGGGATGGATTCAAACTAAAAAGCTTCTTCTCAGCAAAAGAAACAATCAGTGAGGTGAATAGAGAGCCTACAGCTTGGGAGCAAATCTTTACCCCTCACACATCAGATAGAGCACTAATCTCTAGAGTATATAAAGAACTCAAAAAGCTAAACACCAAAAAACCAAATAACCCAATCATTAAATGGGCCAACGAACTGAACAGACCCTTCTCAGAAGGTGATATATAATCAATCAACAAATATATGAAAAAATGTTCAACATCTCTAGCTATTAAAGAAATGCAAATCAAAACTACTCTAAAATTTCATCTGACTCCAGTCAGAATAGCAGCTATTAAGAATACAAACAGCAATAAGTGTTGGTGAGGATGTGGGAGAAAAGGCACACTCATACACTGCTGCTAGGACTGCAAATTGTGCAGCCAATATGGAAAGCAGTATGGAGACTCCTTGGAAATCTGGGAATGGAACCACCATTTGACCCAGCTATTCCACTTCTAAATCTATACCCAAAGGACTTAAAAACAGCATACTACAGGGACACAGCCACATCAATGTTTATTGCAGCACAATTCTCAATAGCTAAATTGTGGAACAAACCTAGATACTCTTCAGTAGATAAATGGATAAAGAAAATGTGGTATATATACACAATGGAATGTTACTTAGCAATAAAAGAGAATAAAATCATGGCATTCACAGGTAAATGGATGGAGATGGAGAACATAATGCTAAATGAAGTTATCCAATCCCAAAAAAACAAATGCCAAATGTTTTCCGATATAAGGAGGCTGATTCCCTCCATTGTCTCACATTGCTTTCCCCTCACACCTTTTTTTTTGTTTACTTTTTTCTTCCCTTTCATTTACTCCATTTTCAAATTTTTATTAAAGCACTGTCATACTCTGTGTCAGGAACTGAGATACCTTTTTTTTTTTTCCTCAGAAAAATTACAAAGTGGAAGGACAAAAAAGCACACTTTTCTCCATTCAATGGTGTAAGTAATGTGCTCCTCTGTCTGTGGGTTGATTTTGATCACCATCATCCTCCCAGGCCTTTTCCTCCATATCAGCTGTAACATCCTCAACATTCTATAACTTGTGGTCTCCCTGTGGTTTGATCAATGCAGATCTAGAAAATGCTCTTATCCTTTCATAAGGCTGTTTTTTGAATAAGCTAATGATAGTTTGTTCAGGGATAAGTCATGACTGGGAAAGTTCATTCTAATGGTGGATGCCATGTGTAGAAGTTAAAGTGGCCAGATGTGTATTTCCTAATGAATATTCACCCCGTAGTAAATGTCAAAAGCTCTAATTAGGTACACAAAGCCACACAGAATCACATGGTCATTCTGGACTCTGGCAATTTTCAATGGAAGGTGAATGTAACAGTCTGAGTTGTTCTGGTGCAGGTGAATGAAGAGCCTGTTAACTCTGAGGGCTGGCACTGTGCAAGATCTCTCCTAGAAGTTGTTACAGGCAGCAGTTCCATTAAGAACCCAGAATGTCATGATGCAGAGAGCCCAGGATTTGTACTGGTCAACCATGACTCATTAATGGTAGATGGATGAAAGATTAAACAATGCAGTTTAGTGAGTTGTCATACTTACTATTAAAAATGAAGACATGGACAATGTTTTTCAACTTCAGAGTATTTTAAAGGTGACTTTGAATTGCCTAATGCCACATCTTAAAAATTGAATCAATGGCTTATAATTCAAAATAGAAAACAAAGCAATTTCTATAAAGAGAGCAAAAAAGTTTTGCAAAGAGGTTTTGCCATTTCTATATAGCTTTGCAAACGAAAATTGTGTTTGGATTCCAGTGACCCTAAATAACCAGGATAGAAGTGGGACTTTTATTTTTTTTTCACACTGATTTTCAGATTTGTCTTTAAATTCTCCATGATGAGTGTCTGTCATTTTTGATGGTGACAAGATGCTTAATGATGAAAACCAGAAAAGACCTTTACTGGGGGAGTGCAAGCTGTAACCCACCCTGGATCTGACTCTATATAAAAATATTTGAAAACAGACAAGGACAGAGGAGCACATAAAGAAGAATTGCAGCTCATGGCAGCTTAAGCAAAAACAGCTAGGACCACCCCATGATTGTTTTACCTGCTAAAGCATGGTGGCTTTTCTCCTTGCATATGAGAGCTGTTGGAAACCATAACTTTCAGCAAGTGCTAGTAGAAGTTCTATCTCATCATGCAGAAACTCAAGAATCGAAGAGAATGTTGTTTGGAGTAATTGTGCATACTTCTGAAAATCTCAAGCCTAAAAAGGAATCCATGAAGTCAGATTTCAGAGCAAAATACTCAAATCAAATATAGCTCTGAGTTGTAGTGTAAGAAAAAACAAAACAAAACAAAAAACAATTGCATTTCCTTGGAGAGAGATTCAGAGAGATTCCCTGAAGTAGTGGAAAAAACTAAAAAGAGTGGCTTTTGGTCCTTCCAGTATTCAAAGAATGAAGGAGAAAGCCTAGTCTTAAAATTGTTTGAGACAATTGTTTAATTGTTTCTTTTATAAACCCTCCTTCTGGCATATTGCAGAGTCCCCTCATATTTCCTTCTCAAAATTAGATCATTCCTCTGCAACCTCTAAGAGACTTCGACTCACTTTGAGATGACTCTAGTGAACAAAAAGCAAGTCACTATCCCGAGTCTGCATTCTGAGCTTTTATGTCTCACTGCCTGTCACAAGGAAGCTTCCTGGACATTTTAGACTTTTTGAAAAACTGCAATTCAATAAAAATGAAGATTTTCCTTTTAGGTCGCCATTTCTTCTGGCAGACTGAGCCTAAAGTGCACTTTATTTCCCTTTAATTTAACAGCTCCAGCAGCTTTTCCAGTTAAATCGACTGTTCATTATTGAGCCCCATTTATGAAGGGGCTGTGCAGTGCAGTTTAATGAATCCTTGGCACAAAGCTCCCTTTCAGGGCTGGAAAAGAATAGGGGCTGTTCAGGCCCTGTAGGGCTGTATGTCAAAGCCAGCCCATAATGCCTGTCAGCCAAGGGCAGAAATTCCCACTGATATAAGAATGTGCAAGAAATCAACTTTCACCACCGACGAGCAGATTAAGACACGATCAGGAAATGAGACTGTAGGTTTAGAACAGTGACACCTGTTTGAACAGAGCGATTTTCCCATCCCTTGATCACTGTGTGGCTGGAGTGGGGGCTGGGAGAAGCTGCAGCACAGCCAAGGCCGCAAAGCCCTTGCAGGTTCTCTGGGAGCAGAAGGAAGGACTTTGCGGTGGGCATCTTAGGGTGAGGCCCTGTGCTAAGTGTCTTCATACCAGTTTACTACTTTAATCCTTATAATGAGCCTATGAAGATTATTACCATAAGACAGGGGAGGAAAGTGAAGTTCAGGCGCTTTCATTTTTGGTTCCAGGTTACACTGCTCACTGACCTATGTAGCTGTGGGATGTCTGTCTTTTCCAGTGCTCTGGAGTGTGGTTCAGCAAACAGGTTTGGTCTTTTGGAAATATCCAAACTCTAGTCACTGCAATGAAAAGTTTTCATTGCATGAGATATATATTGAATATTTGTGTGCTAGGCACATGTAATATTGCTGAAAATACAGGTAGATGAGACATAGCATGATGTATGAGGAGGGGTAGTTAAGGGCCTGCTTTGACTACTAAGCATCTCTGGACAATATATAATGCTCATATTTTTCAAACCTTAGGAAACCTTGGGAAAGACCCTCTTACTAAGTCTTGGCTGTGCTAATGGTGAAAATAGTACAAAAGATTTCTACAGAAAGGAGTTCTAGATGCTTTGGTGGTACATTAGTACCTGGATCCTGTGTTCTCAAAATGGGATTATAGATTGGTTTTCTTCCACCATCATGAAACAGATAAAGCCAGTTGAAATATAATTTTCAAAAATGTAAAATCACAACTCTGAGGTAAATATAATATGAAGCACATGTAAAAGAGCCTATTTAACTCATTAATTAGTAACAACCAGTAAATGTTAGGACTCCCTCAAAGAACATGTACAATTCTAAATGTATATATATATATATATATATATATATATATATATATACACACACACACACACACACACACATATATGTCTATATACATACCTGTATATGCATATACTTATATATACATATGCAATGTTAGTAATACTTAAGCAGTAAAAGCAATATTGATACATATGCTTAGGATAAATTTATTAGATTACATAAAAGCTGGACTATAATTTTTTGTTGTTACCTATTCCATAGACAAAAATTATTTGCATATCTATTAGAAAAAAATCTCTATCAGAAAACAAGTAATTTTACCAAATCTGATCAATCTGATTACCTCTAATCAATAACAAATATGAGAAGAATTAAATTACATTCCTCTAGACAGTCTCTACATAGTTTTTTCCCCTGTACAACATTGAAACAATGCAGGGCTCTCATTTTTGCCTTATTCCAAGTTTTGATTTTGGTTTTTGATAATTAGGACCCACCTAAAGAAAGGAAATGATCTGTCTACATCACAGTGAGTTAGTGGCAGATGCAGAACTAAAATTCAGGTCTGCTCTCTTCCTAACAGTGCTTGCTCTGTTTACTGCTGTGGGCATTCTGATTCCTTAATCTAGTGTTTCTACTAGAGCCCCAAGAGGAAGAGAACTTGGTCTTTGGTGGTTATAGAGTGAAGGTGCATACATTTTTTTTCAGGGCAGTGTTTAATTCATTTGAATTTTATGTAGGATAGAGAAACATGTGCATATTGACCCATGTTGCTAAAGTAGAAATTAGGAATATTTACTTCCTGCTAATAGCCCAGAGGTGATTTAGTTCCTTAGATGGGTCTCCCTAGAAACAGACCCAGAGATGGAGAGTAGTATGCAGAAGATTGAGGCGCACTCTTGAGAGAGATATTTGTAGGAAAATGAGGAAGTCAGGATTGGATGGAAAGAGAAGCTGACCTTCCATCTGCCTCAGCTAGTTAGTTCTGGAGCTGGGATGGCCTAGCAGTTTTGACCCAAGTTGAGGCAAGAAATATCTGGCCTTCTTAACCCTCTCTGGTACATGTGGGAGGGCAATGTGACCTTGGGAAAGGCTATTTCCTTCAGCTGAGGTCAGTGATTGGTAAGAGGTCCAACCATGAGCTCTCAGTAGCCAGCAGACTCAGCAGCTAGAGGATGGGCTCATGGGCTCCCAGAGGGATGTGCACAGCACACCACAGTATCCACTACATCTGGGTTTTATTACAAGGCTAACTAAAATAGAAAGGTTCCAATTCAAGGGTCAACACTGATGGATTACTAGTGAATGTCAGGAACACTCCGTGGAGACCTAGGTTCTAGGCTCATCAGGGCTTAGAGTGATGGTAAGAGTGTGGGGATTGAGAAGTGATGTCTGGACAAGGGAGTAGGGTATGATGCCACATTCCTTCTTGTATTTCATGTTGATGTAGAGTAACTACACCACAGTTTGCCAGGGAACATCATCATTTATGTCTGTGTGTTTAGGGTGGCTACTAATAATGTTACATTTTTATGCATAAAATGTCCTTCCTCTGAAGGCTAATTTTATGGTCACCTAAGTAAGAGGTTCTGCTCCATCTTGCTATTCCTGCCTCTGAGAAAAACTCCCTTTTCTCTGAACCCCAGTTGAGAAAAGTAGCCTAGTATATTCAGTGTATTTAGGATTTCAAAGAAGATTGGCAGAAAGCATTTGCTTCAAGCTTAGTAACACAAAGCTTTATGGAGGCAGAGGTACAAGCATTCCTGGAAACTGTCCTAGAACAAGAAAGGAGGAGGTAGAATGTGAGGCAAAGTACACAAAGAATAAAACATAGATAACCACCACAGAAGATTAGTCTGCCACTTGGTAGACCAGAACGTGGCAGATATAGTCATCTTTTGGCCTGGCTGGAGGTATGTTGACCCTGCATTTAAAAGCAGAGACCCTTAAGGTTAGAAGGGAATGTAGAGATCACTTGTCTATTTTATAGAGGGACATGGGAAGAATTTACACTCAAGATATTTGTCGACCAGGAACTAACACCCTGGATCTTGAAGCCTCTCAGGACAGTACTTCTTCCACGGGAGCAGCCCTTATTTGACTTCTCCAAAGAGAAATTAGCAGTATCCATAGCAGTGACAACATCATGGCAGCAGCCATTTGGCTTCAGTTAAAAGAGAAAGATTGTTCACAGACCTGGGATGACTTGGCACAGAGGCTAGAAAGAAAATTGCTGTGTGCAAGAGCATGGGGAATTATTTTTTTCCTGTGTAAACAGAGTATGGCATCAGGTTGGGGACCAGAATCCTCTCTGGTGCCAGAAAAGTGACAAATACTAAAAAGTGCTACCAAGAGCAAGGCAGTGTGCCACACGCCATGGAATACAAAGATAAATAAGTTCCTCTGCTCAGAAATCTCTGATGGCTCTTCAGTTTCATAAGATCAAGTCTATGCTCCTTTGATCTTCCTCCATGCCCTACCTCACACCCCACAGTACTGCCACGTCCTTGTACTGTTTGATTGATGCTACCCTGCTAGTTTTTTTTAAAGGATTTATTTTTGATTTATGTGCATATTGACCCATGTTGCTAAGGTAGAAATTAGGGACATTTACTTCCTGGGCAGAGGTGATTTCGTTCCTTAGATGGGTTTCCCTAAAAACAGACCCAGCACAAATAAAAGGAAGGTGGAGATTTCCCTTTGTCCCCTACCCTTACACATGCATATTTTCCCTTATCATCCACATTCCTCACATGGGTGGTGCATTTATTACAGCTGATGAATTTCTGTTGACATATTAACCACCCAATGTACATAGTTTACACTAGGGTTTGCTTTTTGTGTGCTACCTATGGGTGTGGAAAAATCTACAAGGACATATTTCCATCATTACAGTATCATACAGAATATTTTCACTACTCTAAAAATCCTCTGTTTTTTACCTTTTTTTCCTCTCTCTACCCTCCAACTCCTGGCAGTCATTGATATTTTTAATGTCTCCAAAATTTTGCGTTTTTCAGAATGTCATATGGTTGGAATCATATGTATCGTATGTAACCTTTTCATATTGGTCTATTTTACTGAGCAATGTATATTTAAGGTTCCTTTATGTCTTCTTATGGCTGGGTAGCTCATTTCCTTTTAGTGCAGAATAATATTCCACTGCCTGGATGTACCACTGTTTATTGATTCAACTAACAAAGTTTTCAGTTGCTGACTAGTTTTGACATTTATTAATAAAGCTGCTGTAAACATCCATGTGTGGATTTCTTTGTGGACATAACTTTTCAACTCCTTTAGGTAAATACCAAGGAATGCAATTACTGGGAGGTATGGTAAGAGTACATTTAGTTTTGTAAGAAATGTCTAAACTGTCTTCCAGTATATCATTTTTTCATTTGCTCTAGAAATGAATGAGTTCCTGCTGCTCCACAATCTTGGCAACATTTGGTGTTGTCAGAATTCTGGGTTTTGGCCATTCTATTGGTGTGTAGTACAATCTTAGTCTTGTTTTGATTTGCATTTCTTGGATGAAATATGATGTTAAGCATCCTTCCATGTGCTTATTTACCATCTTGTATATCACCTTTGGTGAGGCATTTATTCAGGCATTTTTCTTATTTTTAAACTGGATTGTTCATTTTCTTATTGTTAAAATTTTTGAGTTCTTTGTATATTTCAGATAATAGTCCTTTATCAAATCAGGTGTATTTTTGTGAATTTTTTTTCACAGATGCATCTTTTATGAATATGGCTTGTCTCCTCATTCTTTTTACATTATCTTTTACAGAGCACAAGTTTTCAGGTTTTTTTTTCTTATTTTGAACCCAAGGGCTCTTAACCACTAAGACACATCCCCAGCTCTTTATAAAATTTTTAATTTAGAGACAGGGTCTTACTAAGTTACTTAGGGCCTCACTAACTTGCTGAGGCTAACTTTGAACTCTCAATCCTCCTGCCTCAGCCTCCTAAGCTGCTGGGATTACAAGAGTACACAACTGTGCCTAGCAGAACTTTCCAGTTTTACTGAAGGTCATCTTATCAGTTATTTTTTCATGGATCTGTTGTTTTGTATCTAAAAAGTCATCTCCAGACCCAAGGCCATCTAGTTTTTTTTTTCCAAGTTAACTTCTAGGATTCTGAGGATTTTTTTTTATTTTGCATTTAGGTCTATGATCCATTTTGAATTAATTTCTGTCTCAACTCATTTTCTGCATATAGATGTTCAGTTGTTCTAGCACCATTTGTTGAAAAGACACAAGACTATATTTCCTCCATTGTATTGCCTTTACTCCTTGGTCAGAGATGAGTTGACTGCTTGGGCTGTCTATTCTGTTCCATTGATCTATTTATCTGTGATTTCATCAATATGACACAATCTTGATTACTAAACTTCTTAGTAAGTCTTAAAGTTGGATAGTGTCAGTTTTCTAGTTTTGTTCTTCTTCAATATTGTGTTGCCACTCTGTAAATTTAAAGTCTCCATATCTGGGATCATGAGCAGGATCTCTATAATGCCACCCTGCCCCCTTTAAAAAAAATTGTCAGAACTCTCCATTTCTTTTAAGGCCAAACTTAATGACATCTTTGTGGAGCCTCCTTAATATTTCCAGCATAGTGAATTGCTCTCTCTTGAGTGCTCCAAGACAATTTGTTTGTATGTCTATAAAATACTGTTTTGAGGATAGGAAGCATGTCTATGCCATTTGTTCATGTCTAGGGCATGGTGTACCTAGGATGTAGTAGGTGTTCAGTAAATGTCTGCTAAACAGATAAATAAAGGACATGACAAGTAGGTCATTAGAGATTATATATGTCTTAGGACCAGGACTTAATCATGTTTGTGGTTTTGGTGCTTAGGATGATGCCTAGCACAGAGAAAGCCCCCCCCCAAAAATATTTGGTAAGTGATGAAGATAAACAAGTACATAAATAGCTCTATAGAAGGCAGTCTGAGCCTGAAGATAGGGGATTTGAGTTTGAAGCTAAACACTTGCTATCAGCTATTTGGCTGATGACAACTGCCTAAGTTTAGGTTTAGGTTTCTTCAGTAAAATGGAGATGCTAGTACCTACCTGAAGGGGTTACTGGGAGGATTATATGGATAATATGTGCAAGTACTGCTTTGAAACTAAGGTGAGAGGTCAACAAATGCTTGCTGAGTGAATGTACAGGTGGATAAAGAAGTACTATAAAAGACATGCAGGAAGCTTAAGGGGAGGAGATATGACAGCCTGGGTTGGTAGCAATGAGAACTTGGGAGCAGTTTTGATAGAGGCTGACAATAATGAGGTTTTAAAAGCAGGATAGAATCCTCAGAAAAGGTAGTGGAATCTGTGATTCCCTAGTTCGATCTTATAGAAATGTAATCTAATATATTTTCTACTGTCTTAAATGTTAAGTTCAGTGAAAATCATTTTAATAACAATGAGACAAGGCCAAGTACAGAATAGCAAAAGTGCCACTGGCTGAGATGTCTAAATTCAGATTCCCTTTTCATAAAAGTGATTTTTGAGGGGCTGTTGGTAGGTCTGGTAACCTGAGACTTGAAAGTACCCCCTTAACTCATTTCCGCCTTTGGAGCAGTCAGGAAGTACTTTCCGGAAAGAACAGGCAGGTTTAATGCAATTATGCAGCCTTGGCCCTCCCAACTTGGCGATGTGCTGGGCAGCTCCAGCTGGCCTCACGGAAGAGAGAGTAAACTTCAGCTGCCCCTTGGGCCATTGTTTTAGTGCTCTGCAGAGAAGTGTTCCAGTGGCTGATCGGAGCTGCTTAAGCTATTTAATTGAATGAATTCAACCTCATATAATAGGATCTAGGTCTTTAAGCATTTCTGTCTGGTGCACCGGATATTGGGCTGTTGGGCTGCTCAAGTTACCCAGACTTACCACGGCCCTGGGCTTTCTGGTGTCCAGAGTTGGCTGCAGACCTCTGTGGGCTCCGAACAGCCTTGTATTCTGCTGGGATGGATTCACCTTGAGTTTCAAGCTCTTAGTGGGGTACGTTATCAAGTGTTCACATGAAGTCTGAGTATAAAAGACTGCACACGGAGGGACTGATGTGATTTTCCTCATTTTCATGAAAGGAGGAGATTTTTCACTTTTTGGAAATTGAGTCCTTCAGCTCCCTCTTGGCTCCTCTTCCTGGGCCTGCCGCAGAGTGCCATGTGACAGAGCAGGCCTCGAATGTGTTAGAAGGGGACAGGAAGAAAACTGAAAGGCAGGTGGATCTTCTTCAGCCTTACTCACCTTCAATTCAAACTTCATACTGATCCCAAGTGAGATTTATTTTATAAAAATGGTGTAATTTAAAAACTTGACAGATCTTAAGTGAACAGTAATGAGTTTTGACAAACATACCCTAAAATGGCTTGGCTATGGTTGGACGATCCCTTATGGCTTCATGTGTTGGAATTTAATCCCCATTATGAGGTATTAGGAGAATGAAAATAAGCTGACTGTGGGGTTTAGAGGTGGGGCCTTTGAAAGGTGATTAGGATTATATAAGGTCATTAGGGTGGGGATTTATGACTGAATTCTGGTGGTTTTATAAGAACAAAAGATACATACATATATATATATGTATATATATATATAATATAGATATATATTCTGTTCTCTTTTTAGGGAGAACAGAAGACAGATATATATCTATAATATACAGATGAGATATATATCTTATCTCTCTATCCATCATCTATCTACCTATCTCTTTTCTCTTGTCATGTGATATTTTGCATCATTTTGGAATTCTGCCAGCAAGAAGGCCATCACCAGAACTGGTCCCTATACTTTGGACCTTCAGAACTGGGCACCAAAGTAAACCTCTTTTCTATATAAAGTAGCTTGCCCCAAGTATTTTGTAATAGTAACAAAATGGACTAATATACCCAACACTCCAGTAAAGATATAATAACTTTTCCATCACCACATAAAATTTCTTTGCCCTCCCTTTCAGTGAATCCCATCCCATAGGCAACCACTATTCTGACTTTCAGTGCCAAAAATTAGTTTTCCTGTTCTAGAAGTTCATATAAATGGAATTGTACAATATGCATTCTTTTTAAGTCCAACTCATTTAGTTCAGTTCATAGTTTTGAGATTTATCCATGTTGTTGCAATAGTAGTTTGTACCTTTTTATTGATGAATAATGTTCCATTGTAGATACCTGCCATGCATAATAATCTTTCTAAGACAGGAAAATGACCATTCTCTGTGTTTAAAATCCTTTACTATTACCCCCATTGTTTAACCAAGAATTGTTAGTATGGCATTCAAACTTCCTCATCTGATCATGGCTACTCTTACCCATGCAAACCACATTCCAGATGAACATTTCACTGTTTTGCTCTTCTGATCTGGTAAAGAAGATCTTTCTTTGCTTCTTCCTCCCATGGAAGGCATTTCCCAGGCTTCATACCTGCATGAAGTCTTCCTTCACCTGTCAGCAACAACTTAACACTTCCCTCAGTTATAGACCAGACATTGTGGTTTTGAGAATGGGATAATGCCTAAGTGCCCTTGGCCATCTCTGCATCAGAAAGGAGCTGCACTCTGTGGATGGAGGATTTTAGCATGGAAAATTGATAAATTTTATTATTGGAGGACTAAAATTCTGAGTGGTCAGCATTTCCAAGATAACTTTGACAATCCACATGAATCAGGGTCTTTTCACATTTAGTCACACTTCCTGGAAGAAAGTGAGAGTATTTAAGAGTTACATCTTCACTTCTGTATCCATCTTCTCAGAGATCTAATGTCCATCTCTAATCAAATTTTTGAGAAACTGGGAACCTCTTATTGGGAACTCAGAACATATGCTGGCCACCATTTTTGGGGGGGAAATATGTAGTTCACGTACAAAAAATTTTACTCTTTATAAAACATTTCTATGATTTCAATTATTTTATTTTTAAAATTAATTTAAAATTTCATTGACAAATAATAGTTGTGTATAATCATGAGGTATTTATGTGATGTTTTGATATATAGACATTGTTGAATGACTAATTAAGCTAATTAGCATAGCACTTTCATACTTATTTTTTTGCATGATGAGAATATTTGAAATTTCCTCTTAGTTACTTTGAAATATACATCACATTATTATTGACTATAGTTACCATGCTGTGAAATACATCTTAAATATTCTTTCTTCATGACACTTTGTACCCTTTGATCAGCATCTCCTATTCCTCAACATGTTCATCCTGGATTCCCTCGTAACCACCATTCTACTCTCCATTTTTATGAGTTTGATTTTTTAAAATATATTCTACACACAGATGAAATCATAAGGTTTGGCTATTAATTATTCGGCTTGGCTTATTTCACTAAGCATAAGGTCCTCCAGATTCATCCGTGTTTTTATAAGTGACAGGATGTTCTTTTAAAAGCCTGAATGGTATTCTATTGTATTCTTTATCCATTCATCTGTCCATTGGTGCTTAGGTTGATTTCATTGGTTATTGTGAAAAATGCTGCAATGAATATGCATGCAGATGTCTCTTTGACACAGAGATTTCATTTCCTGTGGATATATACCCAGCAGTGAGATTGCTGGATCCTATGGTAGTTACATTTTAATTTTTGAGGAGATCGCATACTATTTTTTCATAATGGCTGTACTAAATTTCACCAACGGTCTGCAAGTGTTCCCTTTTCATTATATCCTTGCCAACATTTATCTCTTCTCTTTTTGATAATAGCCATTCAAACAGGTGTGAGGTGACATCTCATTGTGATCTGAATTTACAGTTCCCTGATGATTACGATGATGAGCATTTCTCCAAATACCTCTTGGCCATTTGTATGTCTTCTTTTGAGAAATGTCTTCTGGTCAGGTCCCTTGCCCATTTTTTAATTGGGTCATTTGTTTTATTACTATTGGTTTGTTTTGAGTTCCTTGTATATTTTGGATATTAATCCCTTATCAAATATTTGGTTTGCAAATATTTTTCCCAATATGCAGGTTTTCTGTTTATTCTGTTGTTTTCTTTGCTAAAAACCAGTCTTTTGAAGGGTATGTTTGTTCAATGCTTTCTTTTTTTTTCAAACTACAGTCAAAAAATTGTGCAATTATCCACACTAATTCCAGAATATTTTCATCACCCTAAAAAGAATCCTCATACCCATTAATAAAGGCCCCAAATTTTAGAAAATGAAATAAAAAATTTTAAAAACCTTAATCATAGAATACTGTATAGCAATAGCATACAGTTTTAAAAAGCAATAAGAATATTTAATATCAGGGGGATGAAATCATTTGCAATCTTCTACTAAGGTGACTAGTTACAGATAAGTAACCGATTGCTTCAACTTACTTCAGATTCCATAACAAGATAGAACTTCTTTCTTACTCAGAATTCTCCTTTGTTATGTTTTGTTTTGTATCTCCCTAAAAGCACATGTGTTAAAGGCTTGATCTTCGATGCTGCAGTGTTTAGAGATGGGACCTTTAGGAGACAATTGGAGCACATGGTTCTAACCTCATGAGTGGATTAATCCATTTATGGTTTCATAGTTTAATATGTATTGAGGAAGCAACTCTGTTATAAAAGCAAATGACCTCTCTCTCTCTCTCTCTCTCTCTCTCTCCCCTTCCCAGCCAACATAGGTGAGCAGTTCTGCTTTGGACATGCTGCCCACCAAGATGTTCTACCTTGTCACAGGCCCATAGTGATGGGACCAAGTGACCATGGACTTAAACCTCTGAAACTATGAGCCAAAATAAACTTCCTCAAGTTGGCTTTCTTAGGGATTTTGTTATAGTGATTCAAAGCTAAGTAACATAACCTTATTTATACTAAATTGCAAGTTCCTACTCTCTACTCTTACATGTAGTTGAGAATGACAGCAAATGTTTGGTGGTTCTGTTAGAGTTTTGAATCTTTAGATCAAACAAGGCATCTTGCCCATTATATAGTATACTTCATAGTCAGCCTTCCTGTTTCTTTCTGCAAACAGTAAACAGAATGCTGATCTATGTAAGTATTGGGAAGAAATCCTTTCATCTCGGTAAGCATTGATACCTACCCAGCTTCAGGGAATAAATTATTATTGGTCTAAACAAATCTTGGCAACCACCAGCCAAATTATAGACCCAGAAATTAGAAAAAAAATTTCTAACTCAACATCCTATCAGATGTTAATTTTACAGACAGAGGAAGGGGGAAGGGCAGGAAGTATCAGGCTCAAGAGGTATTTCCAAGGTGTTCAGAATGGAGGATCTCTGTTCAGTTACTTTTGATGTATTTATTGGAGTATAGGGCTATTCTTCTACAGCAAAGGCTATGATTTAAAAAATTAGCCCTGTAAAACTTTTTCTATAAAAAAATGACAAGAGTTACTGGCCTAAAATCAAAATTTATTATTTCATATGATTCTGAGTTACCAGTCTGAGCAGTTCTTCTGTTGGTCTTCTACCCATGTGATGATTTGATGGGATTTGGAGGGTTCAACACAGCCTCTCTGGCAGCTTTCAGTAGAGGCACCTCATTTCCACTTCCCATACAGACTCACAGTCCCTAGAAGGCTAGACTACTTCCAGTGTTGAAAGACTGTGAAAAGTGAAATTGTCAATTCTCTTTTGTTGCGGATTTGCAAAGGTTTGAAACCTTTGCACTGTTTCCAGCATAGGTTCAAAGGTATGGAGAAATAGACTTGAGCTCTTTATGGAAGGAGTGGCAATAGCATATTGCAAAGTGGCTTGGAGACAGTGGGCAGTGACTGATTCATTGGGGTCATTATTACAACAATGTACCATAGCCATTATTTATGATGGGTGTTCACACTATTTTACATTTTCTTTTCATGAGGACCCTTTAGAGAAACCTGGCTCCATTATGCAAGATCCTTGTTTTTTATCCTAGGTGATTGGTCTCCTTTTACCTCTTGAATAGTGTTTATTATGGTAACTGGCCAGATTTCACATGCCCATTGACTGTTGGGAAAATATGAGCTCAATTTGTGATTATGTCACAAGGATATATCATATGTTTGTTATATTTAATCTCATTCTAGATTATAAATTTTATGCTATACTTTAACATTTTAAATTTCTTCATGAAATTCTACATTTTTTTCTTCTTAACTAAACTTTTAATTTTAGAATAGTTTCATATTTAAAAAATATTGCATAGGTAGTACAGTGTTCCCATATGCCCTGCACTCAGTTTCAGTATTTTTAATATCATGTATTAATATGATACATATGCCACAACTAGTGAACCTGTATTGATACACTGTTATTAGCTGAACTCCAACTTTATTCAGATTTCCCTAGTTTCACCTAATATACATTTCCCTTCTAGGATACTATTTTACATTTACTCATCATGTTTTCTTGGACTCATCCTAGTAGTGACAGTTTTTCAGACTTCATTTTTGACAACCTCAGCAATATTGAAGCCAGTAAGGTATTCTGTATAATGTCCCTCATTTAGGATTTGTTTGATATTTTTCTTATGACTAGACAGGGCAATAGGTTTTGGGGAAGACCATGAAGTAAAGTTCCATGGTCATCATGTCCTATCAAGGGTACAGACTATCAACATAACATCACTGTTGACATTGGCCTTGATTACCTAGCTGAGGTGTTGTCAGATTTCTCTATTGTAAAATTACTCTTTCCCCCCCTTTTACAGACTTCTATGGTACTCATAGAAGTCACTATACAGAGTCCACACTTAAGGAGTAGGGAGTTATTCTTCACTTCTATGAGAGCAGAATATCTACATAAACTATTTAGAATTCTTCTGCATAAGAAATTTGTTTTTCCTCCCTCATTTATTTATTCAATTATTTGTTCATATTAGCATAATGGATGTTTATTTTTGGCTTATAATTTGATAATCCATTAATTTTTTGCTCAAATTGTTCCAGCTTTGGTCATCAGTAGCTCTTTCAACTTGACTCCTATCATTTTGTCGTCCTCCATTGTTCTGTGTTTTGCGTACTTCCTTACTTTCCTGCACTACAAGTATGTATCTTACTCCAGCCCTGAGCAGCCAGTCCTTCAAGGAGTTCCAGTCTTTTTAATGGAGAATGGTGTTAGAAACCAGTATTTGAACACTGAGTTGTAATTCTGCTTTTATTTATAGTACCTTATTTTGTTTTATGCACTCTTATAATGACCTAAAATTCATCCTGAAATAAAGCAAATAGAATAAATAAGCAAAATACATTTTAAAAAGTAGGTCCACAAATTAAATCCATATCTTTTATCTCCAAGTCCTATTTTCCTTTAGCATAAATCAAGCCCAAGGGGGCTAGTTAGCTTTTCATTGCTGTGATAAAAATACCTGACAACAATTTGGAGGAGAATAAGTTTGTTTTGGCTCACATCTCCAGAGGTTTAGTCCATGGTCACTTAGTCCACTGCTCTGGGCCCAAGGTGAAGCAGAACATTATGGCAGAAGGGTCTGGTAGAAGAGCACTGCTTTATCTATGGCAGCAAGGAAGAAGAGAGAGAAGGGGGATGGGCCCCAGAGAAGGTGAACCCTTCCAGGGCACACCCCCAGTGACTCACCTCTTCCAGCCATACCCCACTGCTTGCAGTTACCACCCAGTCAGTCCATTCAAATGAGGATGGACTGATAAGATTATAACTCTCATAATCTAATCATTTCACTTTGGAATATTCCTGTATTAACAGGAGGTTTTTGGGGGGATACCTCATATCCAAACCATAACATCAAAATATCTCAAGAGATACAGAAGGGCAGAGACATACTACAGAGCTAAGTGTTTATTATACATTATCTCTTCTTGGCTTAACATTTAATAATCCTAGACCAGTTACCATTGTCTCTTACTACTCTCCTAAACACACACAGGAATGCCACCTATATTCATTTGAAAAATTAATATTTCAACTAACCATGTAATATATGTAAATAGTAATACATGAATATATTACATTATAAAAAATTAAAACATTCTATAGCTAAGGACAAATATTATAGCTAAGTCTTCACAAGACCTCTCTTGCTTATCTTGTCTTTATGTATATGTATTTGGGGAATTCTTCTCTTCCTTTAAAGTTCTACTCAATGTCTATACCTCCTTCAAAATTTCCTTGATCAGAATGGATTTTGCCTTTTACTGAACCCTCAGTGATTCATCCACATCTTATTTTATAAGGCTTTGCATTTTGTTGAATATGTGTCTGCATTGTTTACTAGATCACAATTTTTGTAAAGATAGGTCCCTGCATTTTGGACTCTATATTCCCTCCAAATCAAACCACATAATAAGTAAAAGAAAAAAATGAATATATGCCTTATTTTCATAACTATGCTGATAACATGAAAGGAACACCAGACTAGAGTAGGTTAAATCTTGGTTTTATATAGAAGCTGTTTGTTGCAGTATAATTTGTAACACGAAGGGTCTTGGAAAACTCTAGGTAAGCTAATCATAATGTGACTGGTGGAAAAAGTGGTAGATCCACTCAGTGGAATACTACTCAATGTGAAAAATTAAAAAAAGAAGAATTAAAATATATTGTTGTTAAGTTAAAAAAAAAGCAAGGTAGAAAAAGGTTTGCATAACAAAATATGATTTTTATAGCAGATTATAAACCTGACCCTAAATAAAACAAAATAATAATTACCCGTAGAAAGGAGAGAGTAAACACAGTGAAGGGACCACCATGGAAGTTAGTCCCCTTTAAATATGCTTTGTGGTATAGTTTTGACTTTAAAACCATTTAAATTTTCAAAAATTAATTTTAAAAATCAAAGATTTACAAAGCAATTTTTATAAAAAGCAAACAGAAGACAAATGAACCTATGCAGTGAATTGATGACATAACTGAAAAAAGAAGATTTAAAGCCTATGAGGGTATGAGGAAATGTTTTGAGAACAGAAGAATGGCAAAAATAAAAAAAAAGAAAGAGAAAAAAATTGCATTATATCGTTAAGAATACTGGAATTCTTATTCTAAAACTATTATACATGCGTAGCATATGCGTGCATTTATGCTACACAAAGACTTTAAGCAACATATGAGAGATGGAGAGAGAGTATAAAAAGAAGACAAATCTGATAAAGTCTCTATGTTTACTTCCTATTTACAGGAAATACAGGGATTAGAGAAACATGTTAAATGACATGAAGACGAAGCAATCAACCACAGTACAGAATATGGGAAAGTTAACAAGGCAATGACCGAGTATCTCCAACACATGAATTGCAAAGAAAATAAAATAGGGGCAGGATAGCTAGGGATTATAAAAGATTTAAGAGACACAGCAAATTAATTCTACATTATTTCTTTCACCGAGGGGTGGAGTCTAATATCTCTCCCTTAAATCTGAGCTGGCCTTCATGACTTGCTTGGCCAATATTAGAATGTAGTGACTAGGATGTTCTAGGGATTTGGGGGCTAGGTATTAAGCCTAGCAAATGGGCATAAGCCTCTTACAGCAGTCTCTGGATTCCTGAGGGTCCATGTAGGAAGTCTGAGTACTTTTTGACCAGCATGCTGGAAAGGCCAGCATATTTAGGCACAGATTCAGCCCTGTGAATCCATCTTGGATCTTCCAGACCAGCCATCATTAAAGTCACATGGACCAGAAGGATTACCTAGTCAGCCATGCTCAAATTACTGACCTATAATATTGTGAGATATGGTAAAATGGTTGTTGTTTTAAGTGTTTCAATTTTGGAGTGATTTGTTGTATAACTATACACAGCCAGAAGAACATCCAGTACTTTTAGATGGAAATTCAGATCTAGCATTACGAGAATATGGTTTGCAGGGGGAAAAGATGAGAGGGAAAACATATTTTTTTTTTTGGGGGGGGCATACAATTTGTAAGGTAACATTGTTTTATGCTAATAATGATACTTTATAAATCATGTGAAGAATTCATTTGCTTTATTTGAGATTTCAAAACTAGTGAGCGAAAGGAAATTGGTTTGTGAAGAGAGAAAGAAAAAAACATGCATAATTATTTCTTTCATTATGAATGTGCATTCCTGACATCTCTGAGGACTAAGATTGTCCTGCAGGGACTATGATTAAAGTTACAAAGAGGAAAACAAAATAAGTAAGTCAGCTTTTGATCCTGCTGCTATATTTACCCACAAAAAAGGAGGCAGCTCTCAGGTGGGCTTTTGTCTAAGTAATGTCCTGAAATCCAAGTGTAAAAGAACAATATGAAATCTCAATTCTCCCAAACGGTTTGGGGCAGTTCAGCCCTTGAGCCCCTGGGGGGCTTGGTTCCCAAGGAGACTAATCCCACTTGCTCAGCATTAGGCATCACTGGGAGGAAAGAGCTCCACTTTGGAGTTCTGCAGAGCCTCCTATGCAGACTGGAGCGGGGTCCCTCTGCTCTATAGGAAGTGAAATGTATTGATGTCAAAGCCTCTCAAGTGAACATGCTCACTCAGGGGGTAGGAGGAGGGGCCAAAGGGCCAGGCAGGAGCTGACCACTGACTTTACTGAAACCAGTTTCATCCCAGCTCTTTTCCAAAGGAAAGGAGATCAAGCAGCAAAAGCAACTGAGTCCATGAGGCAGAATATTTATGGACAATTTAGGTGGATAGTAGAAGCTTTATGAGAACTTATTTTGGTTTCTGGTATGGAACTTATTTTTTTTTCAATTTTTTTTGTTGCCTTATTATTGGTCACATTATTTCCATAAATACTACTGCTTTCATGTAGCCGTGCCTCTCCCCAGGTTGTTCTCTCTGACAGAGGTATTGTTTATTGGTTGACACACTCAAGTGCATCATTTAAGTCTTGTTGTCTACCATTATTTAAGGTCAAATGTTGTCTATGTAAATATGCTGAGTCTTTTGGGCAGGCTTGAGGGCCCTTTTATTGGATCAACTATGGTAATTTAATTTATTTCCTGTTTTAGTCAGTTTTTTTTTTTTTTTTTTTTGCTGTGAACAAAAGACCTGACAAGAAAATTAGAGGAGGAATAGTTTCTTTGGGGGCTTACAGTTTCAGAGGTCTCAGCCCATAGACTGCTGGCTCCATTTCTCAGGGCTTCAGGTGAGGCAGGACATCACAAAGGAACAGTGGGGCAGAGGAAAGCAGCTGGGAACATAGTGCCAGGAAGTAGAAAGAGAGAAAGCTCCACTATCTAGAGATAAAATATATACCCAAAGATACACCCTACCCGGGGATCCACCTCCTCCAGTCACACACTGACTAGTTAGCATCTAGTTAATCCTTACCAGAGGACTAATGCATTTATTAGGTTAAGATTCTCATATGAGCCTTTAGGAGATATCTCATATTGCAACCATGATGCTTCCATTGAGGCATGAATCATATTATATATTACAATGGCTTGTTTACATGGTTGTCTTTCTACCAGAATGGGTGGTAATCATAGTTTCTTATCTCTGCATCCTCAGTACTAGCACAGTGCCAAACACATTGTATGTAAATATCTTTGTGTGAAATGAGTGACTGGATGGATATTTATGTGTAATAATCAATTTTGTGACTCAGTCTAAACCATAAACATCTTATTTTGTATATCGAACTTTATGGTTGACAAAAGACTTTCATTTCTATTGTCTTACTGATTGTCTGTCAAAGAGGCTCATATTACTATTCTCATTTTACAGATGGGAATATTGAAAACCAGAGAGTGAGTCAGCCACATAATAAAGGCAGGATTAGACGTCAGCTCCTGGCTACAGTTTTAGCATTTCCTCCACTATGTTACACTGCCTTATGTCTAAGTTCCTAAAACCCAGAGGTGTAGCTACTCTTGCATTTGAAGATAGGCACTCCCTTTGTTGGGGAGAAAGGACAACTGATGCTGATTTTATAGTGTCATGATAAAGAATGGGTGGGGCCTAAGGAATCAGGAACATGGGTATTTGTTGAGCTCTATTTTGTATCAAGTGCCTCGTACACACTGTCTCACAACAACTTGGAGGAACTGAGATGATCTCATGAATGGATGAGAAAAGTAAGACTTGGAGGTATTATTTGTTTATTGTATCATGTAATGCTCACAAAACCCCTGAGAACAGTTATAACTGAGGTTATGATGAGGAATCTGAGCCTTAGGAAGATTAACTGACTTTCCAAGGACACCTAGCAACAAGCAGGACCAGAATTGGAACCTGACGTCATCTTACTTCAAATCAACTTTGATGCTTAGCACTCAGGTGGTCTATATGTCTCACATCTCACATGCAGACTCTGCACCTATACTATAACAACTTGATTTGAGAACACTTTAGCATGCACAGTATCTTCATGTATGTAATCTCATTTAATCTTCACAAACACCTTAGGACAAAGAAATGTGTAAGGGAATATAGTCATTTTTTTTCTTGTGTATGTTTCAGAGAGGTAAGAGTGACTGCTCATTCAAGTTATGGGACAGTCAACAGATAAAGCTCCTTACAGGAATTCTCATTTAAATACCACAAGTGGGCCGAGGCTGTAGCTCAGTGGTAGAGTGCTTGCCTAGTGAGCATGAGGCCCTGGGTTCAATCCCCAGTACTGACTCACAAGTGCCATGTGAGGTGGATAAACTTACCGAGTTTTGGATTTAACATGAGTTAAACTAGCTTTGGATTTAACATGAGTAAGCTGTGCAAAACATGATTGGCTCCTTTGCCCAAAGGCATGTGATCAGCAAGGCAAGGATCTCAACTTAAGTCACAGGGGTATTGAGTAGCTAAACCCAGAAACCAGGTCTTTTCTAAATCGCCTTCCATGTTCTACCATATTGCTCATTTTCTCTATTCCCTGAGGAATGTCCAGGTGAAAGTGGGTCAAATGCCAAGGTGATCCTCAAAACGCAATAAGAGTTTCAGAAGAACAATCAGTTCATCTTTTGCCCTAGCAGGTGTGAAGCAAGAGGTGGTTTAGTGATAGTGATTCCTTTCTCATTTCCCTTTTGTTGTCTTTGTGCTAATAAATCATGGGTCAAGGGCTGGTTGCAATTTACTGGAAGTTAATCGTTACTTCTAACAATCAAGGGGTAGAAGAAATAACATTGCACTTGAGAGTCCTGGGGATGCTCTGGTTAGAGTTCTGGACCAAGGCTAGAGCTCAAAGAAACTAGTTTCCTTCCCTGATGAGATAAAACAAAGCCAAGGGAGAATACTAGTTTTGTTAAGTGTTCTGGAATGGCTTTATAATTAAACTGGAATAGATGGGGCTTGGGCCAACTTCTTTGAGGCCCAGTTTCCTCCTTTGTTTAATGGTGATAGTAATGTGTAATTCACAAGGCTGTGGTTTAGGGATTAAATGAGATAATGCACCAACAACATCTGGCACAGGCAAGCACCCAGTAGCTGGTAGCTATCATTATTACAAGACTTGGAGCAGAAACCCTGTCTTTGGACCACTGCCTTCTCTACCTCCGGCCAGTCTCCTGCTGAAGTTTGAGGACAGGCCATCTTCTCCTTGCCCCTGGCGGTTGGAAATTGCCTAAAGAAACGTCCTGGGGCAAAGGGAAAGTAAGGGGTTAAGGACTGAGAAAGCCCAGAAGACTGGAAAAGGGACGACCCCCCCCACCGCCCCGCGCCCCACCAAGCTAGGCCGAGTAAGCCCCTCCCCTTCGCCAGCCACCGGGGCGGTCGCCGTGCGCTCCTTCCCTCCGCCTCTCGCTTACAA
>NW_026000174.1:6192049-6253209 GCF_001458135.2 Marmota marmota marmota
CAGCTTTATCGACTCGGCGTCCAGCAACATCAAGCTAGCGCTGGATAAGCCCGGCAAGTCGAAGCGGAAGGTGAACCACCGCAAGTACCTGCAGAAGCAGATCAAGCGCTGCAATGGCCTCATGGGCGCCGCGCCCCCGGGCCCACCCTCCCCCAGCGCGGCCGACACGCCCGCCAAGCGGCCGCTAGCCGCCCCCAGCGCTTCGACGGCCGCGGCGCCGGTGCATGGCAAGGCCGCCCCCCGGCGGGAGGCGTCGCAGGCCGCGGCAGCCGCCAGCCTACAAAGCCGAAGTCTGGCAGCGCTGTTTGACTCGCTGCGCCACGTCTCCGGGGGGCGCCGAGCCAGTGGGGGGGTGCGGTGGCAGTGCCAGTGACTGGCCTTGGCGGAGCGAGCTCCGGGGGCGCGGGAGGGGAAGCGTCCGGCCTCGCCGGGGGCACAGCGGTCCCCGGCGCAAGGAAGGTCCCATTGCGGGCCCGAAATCTGCCCCCGTCCTTCTTCACTGAGCCCTCCCGGGCGGGCGGTGGCGGCGGCGGGTGTGGCCCGTCGGGGCCTGGCGTGAGCTTGGGCGACCTGGAGAAAGGGGCGGAGGCCGTGGAGTTCTTCGAGTTGCTAGGGTCAGACTACGGCGCCGGTACCGAGGCAGGCGTCTTGCTTGCCGCAGAGCCTCTCGACGTGTTCCCCACCGGAGCCGCTGTCCTGCGCGGACCCTTGGAGCTGGAGCCTGGCCTTTTTGAGCCCCCGCCAGCGATGGTGGGAAACCTAATATACCCTGAGCCCTGGAGCGCCCCGAGCTGTGCCCCGACCAAGAAGTCTCCCGTGGCTGCAGCCCGCGGCGGTTTGACCTTGAACGAGTCCTTGCGGCCCCTGTATCCTGCTCCCTCGGACTCTCCCGGCGGCGAGGACGGGACCGGCCATTTGGCCTCTTTCGCCCCTTTCTTTCCGGACTGCACCCTGCCGCCGCCGCCGCCGCCGCATCAGGTGTCCTACGATTATAGCGCGGGCTACAGCCGCGCAGCTTACTCTAGCCTTTGGAGACCGGATGGGGTTTGGGAAGGGGCCCCGGGGGAGGAGGGGGCGCACCGGGACTGACTGAAGTACCCTTCTGTCCCATTTGAGACTGCTGTGGGGAGCGCCCTCCTCAGGGTCCCTCCTTAGCCTGGAGAACGATGGGAAAACGCACATGGAGATGAAACGGGATTTAAAAAATTCAATTAATAAAGGAAACTTAAGAAAAAAGAGATGCACAGGAGTTGGGGATTGTTTTAATCACAGCCGTGTTTGTGTGTGTGTGTGTGTGTGTGTGTGTGTGTCTTTAAGCTGTCTGTAGGTTCTTACTGGACCAGAGGAAACAAAAAAAAAAAAAAACAAAAAAAAAAAAAAACCAAAAAAACAAAACAACAACAACAACAAAAAACAAACAAGCAAACCAAGACATGGCTTGGGAAATAATGGATGGGTGGGGTTGGCAGAAGGCGCAAGAGGTGGCTGTAGAAGCCACCTCTTGCCCCTTCTACAACTTTTCATCAAAGGTCAGTGTATTCAGTGTAATTTCTCCTTTTAAACATTGCCTGGTCCCTTCCATTGAGTGCATCATGAAGTCAAAACTGTACCAAAAAGAATGGAGCAGAGCGATGTTGTTATGATTTGAGTGTTTTCGTAGAGGGTAATCTCAAAGATCTCCGTGGCCTCTCAGACCTGCTATGTGGGAGTGTTACCGAGGACCAGCGGTGGTCCACCGCTGACCTCTAGATTACTGGTCCTTGGGTGTGGTTCTCTTGTCTCTTGTCTGTTGCTCTTCCTCTCAAAATTTCCCCCTGCTTCCTTTCTTCTTTCATCTTTCTGCTCTTATCTGTGCTTTTCTTTACTTTCCTCCTTTTTTTTTCTGGCCTTTCATTGCACTCCATGCTCTCTCATATTTCTTTTTCTGTTTGCTTTTCTCACCAATATCTGTGGTAGGAGACAAATTTGGCAAACCTCTGTTCATTTTTTCTCTTGTTTCCCTTTCTTATTTTCCAACCATTTTGGGGAGACAAGGCAAGTGTAACCTCTTTGCATTGCAGTTTCCTTATCTGAGAGGGTGGGAATGACAGCATTCCACCACCTCACTTCTTCACAGCTTGTTGGATAGCGCTCAGAAGTGAAATATACACAATGCTTGAGGCTGCAGCAGTGCTTGATTGTCTGTGTGTGTGTGTGTGTGTGTGTATACATATGCATTTAAATGGTTTTCATAAATAGGAGCAACTGGAAATGTGATTCTCATGCTCTTTTGGGTGATCTCTTTGACCTGAGAGTGCGCTTTCCCTAACAAGCTGTTTGCCTTCTCCTGCTGCTCCACTCCTACACCCTTCCCTTGGTTTGTGCCCCCTGTTCTTCCTCACTCATCACACCCATACCCTCCCTCCCCAAGATAGGGAATGGTGAAGGGTGTGAAATTTCCAAAGTAGTTCCTCTATTCCCTAAGTTGCAGGTTCAATGAATGGAATCTGAAGGTCTTCTGGAGGGAAGAGAATAATCTGTTGTCATAGGGAGACTTGGAGGAAAAAAAAAGAAAGAAATAATTTCAACAGCCTTGGATATGGCAGATAGGGTACACAGCACCATCAGGATGGTTGAGGGATAGACTAGGAAAGATTGAGTGCGAAGTGAGTAGCTAGAGGGAAAAGAGGAGGTCCCTCGGTGCAGATCTACAGGTGAAAATACAAAAAAAAAAAAAAAAAGAGAGAGACTAACATTCAGAAAATACAAGGGAGCTGTTGTCTACTGGTTGATTATGTTACAAAGGAAAGCTGCTTCTGTTCAAGGCAGCAAAGTAGAAAAAGTAGATTGTAAGAATATCTGGATGTGAGATAATTAGAACTCCAGTGTTGCTATGATAGATTTTAAAAATCTAGGTTAATATTTGTACAAATCAAATATTCTTTGATATTTTCAGAAAGGAATTTATGAAAAAAGCAAATGGGTACTGAGCAATGGTAGACACAAATTTAAGTGCTATTGCTAAGTCACTTTCTTCTGAATATAACTTTACTTAAGAAAGCAACAAAGAAACCATAGTGATGAGCCTTGGTAATGCCGAAAAGAACCTTTGAAACTTCAGAAACCTGTGCTATGAATTTATTTCCAAGTGGTAAAAATTGACTAATTCCAATATACTAATAGAATGTTAGGATCAGTACTATCTAGGGTAGAATTTTACAGTAGGAAGACATGAATACCCCTGTGACTATTATTATTATTGAAATGTTTCTTATTTTTCCTCTTTTTTTCTTACCTAGCTTGGTAAAACAAGGTCTCTCTCTTAGTATCTTGCTTGCCATGCTTTTCCTTAAAATAATACCCAAACTGAGTGTTTCCTGTATGCCAGGCATTGAGCTCAGCCCCAACTCACTGATCCTCTTAACAGTGCCATGAGAAAGGGGAAGAAGATATTATTATTCTCATTTGAAAACTGAGGTTCAAACCACTTAAATAAATCATTGAAGGAAGTAGTGCATCTTAAGATTCAGATCTACCTGTGTCCCATTACCAAGACCTGCCTGTTTGCAAGGCTTTGCTGTGCTTCATAAGGGGGTCTGGGTCCCAGTCCCCTGCATTATAATACTAGCAGAGTTTCTCAACCTCAGCACTATTGACATTTCAGTCTCCATAATTCTTTGCTGTGGGGCTGTCCTGTGCATGACAGAATGTTTACAGTATTCATAGCCTCTTCCTGTTATATGCCAGTAGCAGTTCCCTAGTTGTGATAATAAAAAATATCCCCATTGCTACATGGGGGGCAAAAAGGCTAAAGGGAAGGGTCAAATCAATCAACTTAGGTACATCTTATCTCTATTACTTCACCAAACACGGACCAGTTACTTACTATATTGAAATGTAGTTTTCCCATTGGCAAACTGAAAAGCATTCTATCACAAAGGGTTATTGTATGGATTTGGCATGGACTATATATAAATGCTCAGCAAGAGGGAGGTGATAGTAGTATGTGGTACCTACCAGTCAGCCAGGGCTTGGCATTATATCAAGGTTCCAAAGCATCTTATTATCCAGAATGCTGAGAATGTGTGCTGGGCCCTTATGTAGCCTCCAGATTTCTTCATCTCTGACTCTTCTTCTCTCTTCTAGTTTGAATATATTAATGTCTGACCATGCTAAGTGCTATAGTGCCCATTAATAATATGTCTGCCAAGGGCTGAACATACTATTGCTTCCTCTCCCATGTCATTTTCTACCTGTTAGAAGGTATTTCTTATCTCTTCTTTAGCCATATCATTATCCATAAAGAATTACTTTTAAGTGCAGTGGCAGATAGTTTTCAAGACCAGAACTAGATCATAGTATGCTTCTAACCAAATGATTTTGGACAGGCTGTGTATCCTAGTCTGGTTGGTGATAACAGTCATACTCGTGGGACACATATTTATGATTCCCTCATCAGTTGGAAATTCCTTGGTGCCTTAAATGTGTTTTAGTGTCTTCCTACAACTTTTAAATGTCCCAAACCTTTGCCCATCTCATTTCAAGCTCCACCTTCCCCCTCCCCTCATTATCAGGTCTTGAGGAGATAGAGACTATCTGTTGTAACCCCCTATCCTTCTCTACACTGGTCTGAGTTCCCTTTCACAACTGGCAGGAACTTCTCCTGCCCTAATGGCTCAGGTTCCTTCCCCTTCCTCTCCATGAGGACAAGGTGTTGCTCCATCTATTATCTTTGTTTCCCTTTATCTTCAGCTTTACTATCTCTCCTCATTCCCCCCTCTCATTATAGAGAAACATCTTCAGTGTGATTTTTAACAAATAACAATGGGGAATAGGAGGAAAAAACCTCAATCCTGTTTCCTTCTCTAGGTATTACTCTATCTCCTCTTTACAGCAAGTCTTTCAGTAAATGAATCTACAGTTTTTGCCTTTACCTCACCTGCTATTTAAATATTAACTATTTTGAATTCTAGGGTGACCAACCATTCCAGTTTTCTGGGACTGCCCCCAGTTTTAACTCTGAAAGTTGTACACACCAAGAAATCTCCCAGTTCCCAGCAAACTCTATTTCTGCCCCACTATTTTCCAGGAATTGCTTTCACAGGAGCCCCAATTGATGAACACAATCGCTTGAAACTTCAGTTTTCTTGATCCCATGCTGCACTGAGCATTTGTGCTCCATTCCCCTAAAACTCCTTCTTGGGTTTGTGGACTTCATTTTCTTTTGGTTTTCCTCCTAACTTTCTGGCCAAGTCTTCTTCTTTTTCTTGTGGTAACCCTTATGTGTTGGTGTGCCTGAAGGTTACCTCTGTCTGTCCTTAGCTCTTCACACTTTTCACGTTCATTTTGGGTGAGGTAGTTTTTCCTAAGGCTCAGGTATTATTCTTAATGTGCTGATGACCTCCCAGTTCTATACCTGCAGCCTTGGCTTCTTTCCACCATCTTGGATCCATTACCTACATTTTCCCTAGGTAGCATCTTCTGAATGATTCCTAAACTCTTCAAACTTCATGTCTAAAGTTAACACTCCCACCCACACAGACTAACCACAGTCAATGTAGCCTAGGTTTCTTGTAGCCTCTCTTATCCTCTCTTATCCTGTCCAAGTGGTTACCAAGTCCTATTCCATACTACCTTCTAAGTCAGTATGTTTCAAATATTTTTATTCATGATCTTCAGACCATCTTCATTTGACATCATGTCCCAATATATTCAGATCCATATTTATATAAATCTGCATTTGTAGAAATATCGTCATGTTTAAGAACTGATATATTATTAGATTATCATCTATATTGATATTTAATTCTCTATTCAATAGATAATTAAATTTTTAAAAAACAAAGCCTAGATTTTTGCTAAGGAACTATGTGATATACTGATATTTTCTTTTCTTGACTGTTGTTCATTAAATTGACTTCACAGCTTACTAACTGGTGGGGCCTGCAGTTTGAGAGAGACATTACTCTAAGCAATTCTTGAGTGTCTCTGTCTCTCTCAGTCCTCAAGCAGGGCCAGCTCTAAATTAGAGCCCTCACTACCCCTCACTTAACGTACTCCAGTGATCTCCTAATGACCTTCTTGTCTCTAGACTCACAATCCCCTAATCCATTTTCGTAACTGCCTCCTGAGGTGATAGTTGTAAAAAGCAACATTGAGGTTGTCACTTCTTTGCTTCAAATTCTTCAGTGGCTCCTATTATTCCCGAGGTAAAGTTTAAAGTCTCTGCTTAGAGATGTGGCTCCTGCCAGCATCACCAGTCTTACCTTCCACCTCCCTAAGAGTACTTATGTTTAATAAATTTAATTGCAGATGCTTGAATGCTCATATCCATGTGCCCTCTTTGAATTATTCTGGGTATGCCTTTGCCTAGAACTCATTCTCCCGTTTTCTCTGCTTGCTAATTTCTACTAAACCTGTCTTTCTCAAACCTGAAGTGTCATCCTCCTTTTAAGCTTCCTGGATTAATTAAGCACCTCTGTTCTGGAATCTTCTATGATACACCAAGACCCTAGGCTCATCTTATAGGCAGCTAATTACATTGTTATAATAGTTATTATTCATCTGCCTCTTTTATTGGGAGCAAGAACTTGCCTGTGCATTCCTAACACTTTCTAGACTCTGGCAAGATTAATGCATAATTAATGATTTCTGAATGAATGTTACGAAGGCTTATAATTGAAAAGGGAACTTTATACTCATTCTCTCATATGAGCTTTGCCCATACTTGCCAAATGGCTACATAATCATATTATTTGTTGAGCACCTATTTTTTAAAAAAAACCCTTTTCTGTGAAAACTCTACTTGTGGCAGGAATATGTATATGGCAATAACACCCATGTTAATTTTATAGAACCAAAGAGCAAAGTTATTTTACCTGGAACAGCACATTGGTGGCAGGCAGAGATGATACTGGTGACATTTCAGTCATTTGCTTTGCCTGTAGAGTGAAAACAAAACTTTCCTCTGTGAGATCAGTAATAAATCCTTTCTTCAATGAGCTTAAAATTGAGTTAGACGCTTACGACTTGGGTATACAATATATTTTGTTCACTGTCAATAAGGGAGTGAGGACTATATAAGAAAATAATTATAAACATGTCCCAAAGTACTAGACATTTAATTGCTAAGCAAATGATAAAGGCAGTTCATTTCATCTCAAAAGGCAATATTATTAGAAATATATTCCAAGTTAAAAGAAATCATTTTTACTTTCCCATAGAATGCAATGTCAAGAGAAATGAGGAAAGGAAAGAAAAGGGAAAGAGAGGGAAAAAGAATAAGTAGGTGGCTATATTCCTGGCAAAGGGAATCCATTTATCCCAAATTCCTTTTATTACCTATAATAAATGTTATGGGTTTAATTGCGTCCCTGCAAAGATGTGTTGAACACTAGCCTTCAGTACCTCAGAATGTGACCTTATTTGGAAATAGGGTCAGGTTAAAATGAGGTCATTAGGGTAAAAAATCTCACTCAATATGACCGGTGGGTGTTCTTATTTAAAAGGGGGGATTTTGGGACCCACACATGAAGGGAAGACAATGTGAAGGGACCTAGGGACAAAGCAGCCCTATGACTGGAGCAATGCATCTGCAAACCAAGGAACATCAAGAATTGCTAGCAAACACCAGATGCTAGGACAAAGGCAGGTAGCAGTCTTCTCCAGGGCTGTCAGAGAGATCATAGCACTGCCAACACCTTAGTTTCAGACTTTTAGCCTCCAGAACTGTGAGACAATAAATTGTGTTGAACCACCTAGTTTTAGGTATGTTGATACAGCAGCCTGTTGATACAGTAGGAAACTAAAAATACAGTCATTAATGAAGACAACGGCAATAAAAATGAATCCTATTTATCATGCCACACAAAGTTCCTTGCTTAAAAAGCACTTACGTAACCATACCATGTCTATTCTCTTCTGATCTATTCTTGTGGAACTCTATGTGAGAAATCTAAAAGTTGTCAATATTGAATTGGAATTATTTGTATCAACCCTACCAAAAAATAGTGATAAAGCAGGGAGGTCATGAGGAAGGACTTTTAGCCATGATTATTGCTGATAGTAGCCATCACAAAAAGATGGTCAGAACCACATGCTCAGAGGCCACTGCAATCTTATACAAAAAGTGCTCTTACAAGGACATCTGCCCAGCAACTGTGTGTTCAACTTCAGATGGATGCTACTCTTGTTGTGATGAGTTGCATCTGGCAGTTTGAAGCCAGCTACTTGTTAAGCACGCTGAGGCTCTTCTTGAACCATATGGCTTTTAGCTCCACTCAGCTGTAAATACTCAGCATCTGGGTCAATAAGAACCTCTCTGGATAGTGCATGGGGCAAATGCTCTTCATTCAGAGGTGGGTCTAATAGTGATTTGGTGTCCAGCTGTGTTGGGGAAGCTGGCAAGCGTCTGTGTGCTTGAGATGTGGTCTGGTCTCCCTTGATGTGTGCTTGATCTGCTTGGCCTGCTTCTGCCCTGGCTCCTGCTCAAGTTCATCGAGGACAGATAGACACCCAAATCATTATTATAGATAGCACTGTGTGACACGTGCTGGCACTAGGGCAGAAATGAGGTCCAACGGGAACAAAGAGGAAGGCTCTAATGAGCTGTTTCATTCCTCCTTCATTTCACACATTTTTATTAAGTCACCTACTGAGGGCAGGCAATGTGTTGAATGCTATGGATATGACGGTGAGAGAGATGAAAAAGGGGATGTTCAGGGTGTGTGAAGCAAGTGTAAGAGAGTGGGTATGTGTCATGAAAAAGAGAAGGAAGGGTATAATAGGCATTTGCAGAAATTGATATAGTCAAGGTTTAGCAAATGTCAGGCAGGAACAGCTAATTTGCACTAATTCAATAGGTAACTTCTACTCTCTAAGCATGAATTTAGTTCCATTTACCATTTTTTAAATTAGTGCCACAGAGCTGAACCAGTACTGGAAGACTGACACTGTCCAAATTCACAGGGATTCCAGTTTATAAGCCATAAATAATCTTGCTCATACATAGTGAGAAACATAACACAAATCAGTTCACACCTGATCAGGACAATCCCTAAGATTCACCTACAGAGAAGATAGTGCAAATCAGAATAACATGTGGTGAATAGGGATTTGGAGCAGGAAATATGGTAAAGCTTGTGTAAACAACTCCACAAGTTGGGAACAACTCCACCTATGATTAGGTTTATTTTATTGCCGCAGTCTGGCTGGGCACACAATCACGAGCCACCACACAGCTTGTAGATTCAAACAGCAACTCTTTATTCCCGAACTCACACCAGCCGTCTACAATCACGTTCTGGGGAAATCCACGTTCTCTGCCCAAATCCACTCCCACTGGGCTTCTGTCTACTGTCTGAATCCCGTGAGAACTCAAGGGGAACTCAGGCAGCAGGATACGCCCTATTCCCAGCAGGAATAATCTTAAACCTGGAACGCCCTAAACCCGATTATCCTAAACCGGGAACACCCTAAACTCGGATCCGCCTTGGTCCTTGAGCAAGGTCACCTACATGCAATGTCACTGCAAAATGTCCTATTTCCACGAGTCCTTCCACTAAGCAACATGGGGTACGCTGGCAAGGAAATTGTCATACCTACTTGGCTAATGGCTCCCAGCATTTTATATTCAATTAATTGTTCAAGGACCTCCCTTCCTTAATTTTATAAAGCCTCAAAAACTGTCTTCCATATTCTTCCCCTCTTTCTAGAATGTGTCAGAACTCTGGAAACTAATTAAATCCAAAATACTTACATAGTCCAAAACGGGGATTCAGTCTGGCTTTGACATTTAAGTGAGTCTAGAACTGTGTTGTGATAAGTAGACTACTGGCATTGTCATGCAACTCAGATCACATACTGTTTGAGCATGCGCAGTCAATTAGTTGGGTGGAAACTAAACTCCAGCCCATGCTTACTCTAGTCACCACCAGCTGTGTACCCAAGTATGTTTAGTTTTATTTGCTCAAAGACACTGTATAGCCAGCAGTGACCCTGGGGGTGGGGTGGGGGAGTCACCACTGAAAACTAGTCCTTCCTGGAAGAATAGACCTTCTAGTGGTGCAATCTCCTGTTTGCTGCAGAGGCCCTGTGTGCATTGTAGGAAGATGGTTTCCTCCTTTGGGACTAAGCCCCAGTAGCACTGGGTCACGACTAGTTCTGGTTCCTGTGGGACTCAGCACCATCATCACTTCTTCTTCTCTTTTTTTGGGATCTACTGAGTCATCAGCTTTTCCTTTTAAAATCTTTCCCTGGCCTGTGGGACTCCTTGATCCTAAGGGATCAGTTTATTTTCTGTTTTTACCAACCTGAGTCTGGGTGGCAACTTAGTAACTCTTGGTGGTGGCTGCTGTGGGTAGGTCCTGGCTTCAACCTGGCTTCATTGGTAATGCAGTCTGAATGCTGAGGGGCATCTTTGGAGCCACTGGGGTCAACAGAGTGGAATGTTAATTCCTGTTTCCCCCTTTTTAGCAGTAAGCCTTTGGGCAGGTTACTAAACTAGAGCTTCACCTTTCTTTTCTGTCAAGTGGCAATAATGATATCACACAGGGCTGTGGTTATATTAGGTGACATAAATAAAGCCCTTGGCATTATAGGAAGGCCCTTTAAATGGTAACTATTATTGGTGTCCAAAGAGGCTTTGGCAGACAGCAGAAGAGCCTTGAACTTCTCAGTCCCTCCCCTCTGCATCCAGAGAGGAAGAGCTCTACATGTCACAGAGTTTTCTTTTCAGGATTTAAAGGGTCACTGCAAGCTCTGGCACTGAAAACACCCCATTCCTCCACAATGACTTGGAATCCGTGACTAACTGGCTCCTTCAGATGAGCTGGTTCGAAAAGAAGTAATGGCGGAGTGAGCCTTTACCCCAGGAGACAAAACGAACCCCACAGGAAATGGTGAATCTTCCTAGCACGCTCAGAGTGTCTGGGCCTTCTGCAGGGGAGCAGGCCTCCCTCCGAGGGCTGATGGTGGGTGGTCAGCTCTGTGCTCAGCATGTCCCAGGATCCCTGAGTTCTGGGTGCTCAGTGCTGTTCAGAATCCCATCTCTTAATCAATTCTGCCCCTAACAACAGAATTTCAATGCATGGCAGGGGATAAAGTGGCCCAGAGAAACTCAGGACACATTTGAACAGTAGCCCAGAACTCGGACAGAATCAGAATCACATTGGCACAGGCCTGGGTCATGGGTTGCTGCCAGAACATTGTAAGAAAAGCCATTCTTGTCCACACAATGGCCTGAGGAAACAGGAAGCACTGCAGCATGACTTCAATTATTATCCTTGCGAGTCTGAGCAGAGCCACAATTCAGCTTTTGGGTTGCCACACACCAACTATTGAGACCAGTGGACAAGGGTGAAAAGTGATGAAGCAGCGGCAGCTTGGACCTGCAATGGCTGCTCAGCAGTGACGGGGACCTGCCTTGAATTCTGTTTCTGTCCTTCCCTACTGTTGCCACTTGGTAGAGTTCCTAAGCCCTTCTAAGCATCAATTTTCTCATATGGAAAGTTGAAATAACAACATTCCCTGCTTTTCAGAGTTGGTGTGAGGAGTAGAAATCATGTATGTACCTGCTGCTGCGGGCCAGGCACAGAGCAGGCACCCAGGCACCGGTGGGTGTTGTTATTTCTAAGACCTGGATGTCACCTACTCTGCTGCTCACTAGCGCTGGGTGGGTCAGTCACTTGGCATTTTTGAGCGGCAGTCTTCTAATTCACAGAATGGGGATAGCTGATGTCTCCATGGGGTGGGTTGTGAGGATGCTCTGAAGTATACAGCCTCCATGTATGTGCAAGGCACTAGCAAAAGTCATCAGGACCTGAAGATCACATCCCGGAGGGGGCAATTCCCCTTTCAGCTGTTAATTTATTTCATTTCAATTGGCATCTGAGGAAGAGCCAAGTGCTGTTGTCTAATTAGCCATATCTGACTCTATGCTAATACTTTAAGTTGCTTTGATGCTACTTCTGAGTGATATTTCCCCTTCCTTAGGCTCTGGTAAAAGTTTCAAACACAGGACCCTTAGAGTTGGATCTTGCTTTGGAGAGCAGAACCGTTCCCAGTTCTGGCTGTGTGTCTGTGTCTACTGGGATGAGGGGAGGGCTTGAGGAACAGTCCCAGCTCCAGGCCAGTTCTATGCAGCTGGGCCATGGGTAGAGCATGGAGCACAGCTCCTCCCAGATGCTTCTTACAGAGATGTGGAGGAGGGACCATACATTCTCTTACCCTCCTCTTCCTTAGCCTCTTTTATTGCCTTGGTGTTTCTGTTTTCTTAATTCACATAGTTGACAAAATATACAACTAGAGCATGTGAAAGAGTTTATCTTGATATTGGCCCAAATTATAGGATCATGTTTAAAGAGAGAAAGAAAAAATATCTTGTAAGCATCTGAAAATAATTTAAATATTTATACTCTGTGACAGCAAGTGGGAAAAATTACTGCTTTTGTTCAATAAAAGTGGTTGGTGTTAAGATTAAAAGCTAATTTTAAGAGGAAATCTGGAAATGTGAATTATGGCCTTATTGCTGCCAAAATGAGCAGGTTGCTTAAACTTCCCTGAATCTCAGATCCATTTTTCCCCCTCTATAAAATGAATGTGAATTTAGAAGCAGAATTAGCAATACTTGTTTTGTTTATCTATGATGTGATGAGGAATGAGGAAGTCAAAGTACTGGCGACATTTTATAAAAGGCAAAGCACCAAACAATGTGAAAAAACAATTTGCCGTGGAACCTCAGAAAGTTATTTGACACTTTATTCTCTTAGTTCCCCCACTTACAATGAGGCACATAACGCTTAATGCAGACCCCACTGTCCCAGGGGCCCAAGTAGAGGGTGTTAGTGAAAGCACTTGGAAAAGCAGGAAACCTGTATTAAGTTTAACTAGTATTATAGTGTCACTCGTCTGATGATGGTGCAGAGGTAGTGTGAGGTGACATCCCAATGAGCATTCCTGGCAGAGCTGGGGCGCCAGCCAGGCCTTCTGAGCTGTCTCTGCTTCCAAAGGACGCCTCCATGCCCTGTTTAACAGTGCTGACTTCTCTTTTCTCTCAGTTGCCAATCTTCCTGAGGTGGAGACAGGCCCAGACTCATTCTTTGGTTGAGTCCAGGAAGAATAGGGCCATTTATATTTCTGCTCAGATGACTGGAAAATCCTTTTATCCTGCTTCACTGCAAAGCATCTCAGAGCAAAACTTGGGGAATCCAAGGCCCTCAGGCCCCATCTAATGGTCACATATGAAAATAACTCCATCTAGTGTCTGGCTTCATGGCATAGAGGTAATCAGAATTAATTTTTTTTTTCTGCTGCTAAATTTGCATCTTCCCTGACAACCATGAAACAGGGACGTAGGTAACTTTACACATTCTCTGTTTATAATTCTGGATTGCAGAGTGATGCTGGAGGAAATCTGAGAAGCTCTGCAGGCCCGAACTGCTACAAAGCCCTGGTTTTCACCCTCAGCTTCTGGCTTATAGGAGACGTGTTCTCATGACGGAGTTTAGGTGATGGTAGGGCCCTGTAGGACTAGCTAATGGATATTCCTACATGGAATTCTCAGAACTATTTCTCATTTTGAATCTTGCTATAGATGGGGACAGTGGTCTTGGAATTCATGTGTTGAAGGTGAAGCCATAAAATGAAAGGAACCTGGTTCTCCACATTTCCACTTAGAGGAGAGCTGCCAGTTAATGAAGAATACCTCTTTTGTATCTATGTAGCAAGAAACAAATCTCCATGGTCTTTGAGCCATCATGGATCTTTTGTGTATATTTATTAGAGTAGTTAAAGTTGCCTTAACTAACACAGGTGAGTGCTACTCAAGTCAACAATGGAAATCAGGGACAGATTTACCATAAGCAACAAAGCTCCATCTTCAGAGACCTTCACTTCACAGCCCCTTCAAGGGCCCGAGGAGTGTGTGTGTGTGTGTGTGTGTGTGTATGTGTGTGGGTGTTGCACGTGTGTGTATTTTCTTTTTTTTTTTATTGGTTGTTCAAAACATTACAAAGCTCTTGACATATCATATTCTTACCAATGTATTCATATGGTTAAAGTTTTACAAAATATACAAAAATAAGATTTTAAAACTGCATGCAATTGGTTAGTACTGCTGTCTCCTTCCTGTTCAACTTCTCCTTCATCACAGTTTGTGCTGGATGGTGTTGGACAGACCCTGGGAGTTTTGGGGATCTAGCTAATGGGAAGTTGAGTAGGGATACATTTAGTTTAAGTTTAGTTGTATTTATGTTCTTTTTTTTTGTCTCTTCCATGTGGAGTTAAGTTTTGCTAGCTGTGTTGGTGTAGGAATAATTTCCAGACACATTTCTGCCCCCACTGTGAAAAGATGATGCAAGGCCAGAGATTGTATTGCAGTAGGATTTGTCCCATAGTGCCTGGTCCAGACAGAATGTCTGCAGGAGAGGAGAAACAAGGTTTGAAATGCATGGAGTCAAAAGCTAGCCTGTAGAAATTTCTTTAAGACCTTTAGATGTGTAAAATTATAACCAGGGAATTTAGTCACTGATGCTTTATCAAAATTGAATTTTTCTCCTGCCAGGAATATACTTGGCAATTTTTTAAAAAAGCATATTCAATTCTAAGTACACTTTGCAACTTCCCTCTTATTTTGTCAGAAATAGGTTAGTTGGTAAAGCTTGAATATATAATCTAAACTGCATTTCCAAAACATGTGTTGGGACATTTCAATAAAATAAAGGGAAAATTACAGACTTTTGATTTAGAACTTATTTTGATAGCTTCAAATTTAGGTATTGAAGAACTAAGAGCAAATTCAGATAAACATTATGGTACATCAAAGAAAAACAATAAGTAGAGAACAATAATAAAAAATATTCTGACTTCAAGAAGTGAGTTGTAATGGAAAAATTCTTCAGATGGACAGTAATTCATAAGAGAAAGAGATAAGTTTTAGTGAGTAGGCTCTTGGATTATTTGGTAATCCACTTGCCGAAGAGGAGTGTATCATATGAACACATCAGAAATGACTTGGACTTCTTTATGATTGGACACAAAATTCTGATGTGGAAAAGGTCACGTAGAACTCACAGTACACCATTCTGGAAACAACACTGACATTAGGCCCAATAATGTTCTCCCACTTTTTGAGAACAGTTTAAGACTAGACATTACACACAGGATACCCTGAAATCTTACGGTCCAAAATGAAAGAAAGTTGATACAGGTTTTCTCAAACTTAACAGCAGTTCTAAAAATTTATAAGGCATGATCAATAATAAGTTGTGAAGGTGAAAAAAACTTTCTTAGATCATGAAGGAAAGAAACCAATCACCCATGCTGGAGGAAAGACTGAATTAATTTTCTGTTATTTCTATAGAAAGCAATATTATAAAATCATTGTCATATGGAGAGGTGGTTTTGGCACCATAGCTGAAACAAAGCATATTAAGAAAAATTAATAAAAATATTGCTTTTCTCTTCAGAATTCTGTGATTGATGTTTGTGGTATCTGGTGGATTTTGTGATTTGTTGTTGCAATTTCTCTTTTCATTTTAAATAAATATTGGCTTTTCTAATTAATCCTGTAGTCTTTCTTGAGAGAAAGAATTTAACAATGAAGTTAAATTAACTTCATTTAACAATGAAGTTAAATGCCCACGAAATCCAAGTTCACTTTTGGGCTTGCACATATTCAGGGCCTTCAAAGAAGCTGAAGTGTCATAAGAGACTGACTTTGGTGGATGGTAATGACATGGCCAGCAGGCAAACCTGGAGAAGAGTGCAGGGCAGGGAAGAATAGAGGTCTTGTTTCCTTGCATTCCCCATGCTGGACTCCAGTTCTCGCAGTGGTTGGATGCTCATTGGCTGTAGGTAGTTTTCTACTGCTGCCCAAACAAATCACCACATTTATCGGCCTAAAATAATACTCATTATTTCACAGTTCTGTAGGTCAGAAGTACTGGTGAACTCTACTGTGTTCTGTGGTTGGGTCTCAGAAACCTGAAATCCAAGGACTGATAGAACTAGGTACTTACCTGGAGACTGAGGGGTGGAGGAATCCACTTCCTAGTGTATTCAGGCTGGTGGAAGCCAGTTCCTGAGGTTGTGGGAATGAGACATGCATTTCCTGCTGACTTTGGGCGGAGAGCTGCTGCTTTCTAACGCTAAAGGCTGCTGTACTTCTTCTAAAGTGGCCACCTCCACCTTCAAAAGACCAGCAATGCCATATCAAGTCTGTTTTACAATGTTATGCTCAAATTCGGGACCCCCAAAATACCACCAAAGACCAAGATCCATGTAAGCAGCAAAGAGGTGTTTATTGCGAGCTAGCTCGGTCCTCCGCACCCACACAGAAACTGGTGATGCTGAGAGGCCCCGAGCCCAGGGTTTGCAGCAGTTTTATACACTCTTTGGGGAAGGCAGGGATCCCACATACATCATAGCATCTCTTAGCAAATCGTCACACACCGTGGGGAAATCATAAAACAACTCTAAAACATGATGAGCACTGGTGGGAATAAGTTGGGTAGGGGTGATTGGTTAGTACAAGAGGGAGATTCGTTTGAACTGATTGGTTTAAGCCTTGAGGGGAGTATACGCTGAACTACATGGTTTCCCAACATGTTATCAACCACCATAAACTACTGGGAGGGTCATCTGACATCCCAGATATTTTCCCTGCCTCATGCTGATTGGTGGTTGCTAGGGGGTTGCTATGGGTCCCCACCTAACCTGACTGAGTCAGGGACACCTGATGCAGCAGCAGATCTCTCCTGTTATTTGTAGATAAACAACTGATCCGGGTGGGTGTGTGCCTAGGAGTGCTCTGAGGGTCTTTCCAAGGACAAGGGTCACGCCCCCTTCCTTGGACAGGCTTTGCTCTGAGGTAGAGGCTGGTTTCTCACAATTTGGACGATTCTGATTTCCCCTCCCACTTTCCTCTTCCCAGCTAGAGACAGTTCTTCAGTTTTAAATGCTTTTGTGATTAGAGAGGATACACTGGGTAATCTCCCTTTTTGAAGGTCCATGCTGTAACATAACCCAATCAAAGGAGTGAAAGCTTATTACATTCAAAGGCTCTGGGGGTTAGGGCGTGGACTCTTGAGACTAGTTCTAGAATCCTGCCTACTGCAAGCTGCATTTGCAGTCTGGTGGTCCTACTGAAGCCAGAATTAGACAGGCAGTCAGTAAAGAAAGGTAAATCGAGTCAGGTTGGATCAAGTAGGCCAATTTTGAGTGAGTCAGGCAAGTTGGAGACTGTCCCCTGAGGGATTGAAATGTTAATCCCTTCAGAGCCCTTCCTCTACACTTATCAAGAACCTTCAACCTGTTGCCAGGTTAACCTGTCCCAGGAATTTCCCCTCCCTACAGGGAGCTATAAGGTTGTTAATGTGTCCTTGGCTGCTCTATCCTGTGCCTTACCCTTCAGCCTACCAGTTTCCCACCTTTTGGCCATCCCACCCAGCATTTCCTAGGCCTAGTCAAATGCCTAGTCATTTAGGCAGGAAGGAGAAAGATAAGGGGAAGAGGTCAGGAGAATAAAGGAAGCCTAGGACACATAAAAAGTGCAGAACACCTTGCTTCTTGGGATACCAGGATACTAGCTATGGCCCCCTTTTTCCCTCCCAGGAGAAGTCTATGTTACCCCTTTTTAAATAAACACTGCTTTATATGCTTGCCTCGGTGTGCTTCTCTAATGTTCAAACTTCAACATGTGAGGAAGCAGAACTCTTCAAGGATAACGACCATGGCTCCAGCTCTGTCCAGGTCCTGCTCAGCATTTTTTCCCAGCCTCCTTATGCCTACAGGTGATAATGCTGCCTGCTATTGCTAGTGCCTGGGTCTTCATGGTTGGTTCTATCTGCCCACATATCCTAACTGTTTCTCTCTTTGAGCATATCATCTGTTTTCTGCTGAGACTCTGACTGATTGACTTGGGAAAATAAATCTGGTGGAAAGCCATCGTTTTTGTGTTTTCTTTGTACTAAGAGAAGATATTGGATCTTCGGCTTCAGGCACCCATGAGGGAAAGGAAGGCATTGCAGTCATGTCTTGTGAGTGAGAATGTATTGTCTCCTAAGGGCCCCTGATGGATTCTGGAAATCATATCCACGTGTGGGATGGGCTCAGACTTCTTCATGTTCAAACATGATGTCTCCATTTACCATTTGTGTGAATGCTTAACCTCTCTAAGCTTCAGTTTTCTCATCTGAAAAATGGGAATACTAAGAATAGCTCCATTATCCAGAGGAGTAAATGAGTTAACTTATGCAAAGCACTTCTCGGTGCATGGCACATGGAAGGACTTGTCTGGTAGTGTTGTAATTGATATTATTCAATATTGAGGGCTGCCTTGATGTAGCATTGTTCTCACCGAGTTGACAAAATCAGACTTGGTTAAGACAACATTTTGCTCACTATAGTCTGTTGAATTTCTACGCTATTTGCTCCCACTTGTTCTTGCTCTTTGTGTATTTTGATCATGCTATCCAGAGACTGAAATCCCAGAAGTTCACCCACCTTAACAAATGGACATTTTGTATTTATTTCATTCTCTGTTTTTCCTTTTCTTTTTTGATCTGTTTTTGGTGTGTGTTACCCTTGATGGTATAGAAATACATGTCTACTTCAATCCCATGCAACAAATTATTAAAAAAATTATGGTAGGGAGAGAAAATTCTCAAAGATTACAAAGGAAGCTCCCTGCCTCACTTATCCTAGTTTATGATTCTTCCTCTCCATGAGGATAGTTTGTACTAAGTAGCTTTGCAACTCTTGAAGTAATAAAATTTTTCAGGCTTTGGGATCATGGTTCTTGCCATTTGGTTCCTAACCAGCAGCATCAGTATCATCAAGGAACTTGTTAAAAACATGAAAAGTTTGGAACTCATCCCAATGTCTAATGAACTAGATATTTTGAGGGTGGGATCTATGCATCCATGTTTTAACAGACTCTCTGGGTAATGCAGATGTACCCAGAACTTTTGAACCATAGCATTGGCAGATTGAGCCTTGCTTCATTTACCCCTAGCTATTTCGCATTTAGGAAAAATCAAATGCTATAACCAGTGCCCTTCACCCATCTGGCCACTCTTAAGTTCTTTAAATGCTTCATCCTCAAAAACGTCTTTTCTTCTTTTGGGTTGGATCTTCAATGTGTAGGGCTGAAGTAATCATATTTCTCAGATTATGGTATTCTGTCATCTTTGGTCTCTGCAAATTTCCTCTCTCTGTATGTGTGAGCAGATGTTTATATTCATCCGTTTTCATTCCTCATTCTTCTTATCATGTGTGTTTAACATGTATCCTTTGTTGTGTATTTCTGTAAGATGTGTACTGTTTTGTGTACACACATTTTTGTTCACATAAGTGGCATTGTGTTACATATCTTGTTTTTCCACTTACACTATATTTCAAGGGCCCATTTTGGTTTTTCTGTATTCATCTTGTCAATTACTTCTAGCTGCTCACCTGCAGGGTGGGCATCCACTGTATTTTACCCGATGGACATGCAGATTGTCTCCAACTCACTGCCTGAGTGCCGTGATGAAGTTCCATCCTGAGAAACACTAGCCTGAACAAGTCTTAGGACCACACCTGTCTGCTGACCTAGACCTTGCCTCAACAGAAGTGTATTTGCTTAGTAGTCTGAGGAGACACTTAAAAAGACTTAACCCTGAAAGAAAGAGGAGCTTGGTTAGATAAACTTGAACCTCCTCCCAAGAGGGAGGTCTTGGTGGTATCTCCTGTTTCAGATTGTCTCCTTATCCAATCTGCACTGCTTGTTGCTCGGAAACACTGTCTGTGTTGCTTGGAAAGTGAAGTGACATGGATTTACAGGGGTCCCAGGCCCACAAATAGCACAGTTTTATAACACTTGGAGAAAAAACCGAGAGGTATAATTATTGATGTGTCTTAATCATGGCAGGAAAGAACCAGGGAAACTTACTTACTTTGTGTGTATAAGACTATACTGATAAAGAAATGTAGCCATTTGCCCATTAAAAAGGAGGGTGGAGGGCTAAGGATGTTTGGCATGTCTTTTTTCCTTTGCTTCTGAAATATGATCTCCAGGTAGTTTTATTTTTATTTTTATTTTTTGGTACCTGGGATTGAACTCAGGAGCACTCAACCATGGAGCCACATTCCCAGCCCTATTTTGTATTTTATTTAGAGACAGGGTCTCACTGAGTGCTTAACATCTCGTTTTTCCCTGAGGCTGGCTTTGAACTTCTATGTAGTTTTGATAGAAACAATTCCATTTTGGAATATACTTCAATGCTTTTAATCCTCTAATTAAATCACTCTTCAAGATTATCCAAATACATGTCCTGGGATGAAATGTTTTACAAAAACTTCCTTTAATAAATCCCACTGGGCTCCAACAGAAGCCTAATTAGTCCCTTTACTGGTGTGTTCTGTATGAGAAGACTCAAGCCAACTGTTGATACTAGAAAGTTCTCACTCTGCCAAGAGCTGCAGCTCTTGGTTCTTGGCAGTTATTATTTACCCAGACAGATGGTGGATGGGTCCATCATCCCAATGACTTGCATACTAGGAAGAGGATGGAAAATGCATGCTTAAAACAAGAATATTAATTAACTCTCCAGAAAGCAGCTTTAGGGATTAAGCAAATTTTGTTTCCAATTTTGTAACCACCATAATATAACTTGGGGTCACTAATGCAGAGCTTAATTTGCATAAGAGTGTGATATTTGTGGGACACTTAAAACTGCCTCTGATGCTTGGTTTGTAGCTCTTACTCATAGTCTCAGGCCCTGTTCAAATACTAGCTTCCTATCAAACCATCTGTGACCTCTACTACAAGAGGTAACGAGGTGTCCTGGAAAGATTATGAGTTTTGAAGTGGCACTTAAATTTATGTTGTATTTCCACTAATAGTTAACTTTGCATTATACAAGTTCCTTAACTTTTCTGAACCTCAGTCTTCTGAGCTATACAAGAGATGAAATTTATTCAGCAGTGTTATAGTGGGGAAGAATTCTGATGTGATGGAAAACACATATTAATTAGAACACACCATTTCTTCATAGGTGCTTTTCCAAGCATAAGACTTAGATCTGTACCTGGAATTTACTCCATTCTTCCTCATATTATAGTCAGTTTTGAAATGAGTTTGTGTAGGCTAGGTTATGGTTACAAAGGATTCATGCATATAATGGTTTAACACAAGACACAGAAGTCCATGGGAGAGAATCTGTTTTAAGCAACAGAGGAAAATAGGAATGAGAGATTTGGACTAAGGCCCATAAGATTTCTTCAATAAATAAAAGGATTTTAAAGAAAAAGCCAAATTAAGAATGTTATTTCCCACTCAAATCTTTTTATTCAGATGGCTTCAAGGTGCCTACCTTAATGTCCGGGGGAGGGGAGCATGGGAGATAGTAAAGAAAGAAATAAAATTTCTATCTAGAAAAGAAATTAGGCTGTGGTAACTAACACTTAAAACTGAATGAAAGTAAACCATGAATTCTAGATAGGAAAGATGAGTGGGAGGGAAAGAGACAGGGCAGGAGATTAGCAAGGATGGTGGAATGTATGAAGTACATGTATGAAGACATGATGTGAACATACTTTATATACAAACAGAGGTATGAAAAATTGTTCTATATGTGTAATAAGATTTGTGATACATTCCGCTGTCATGTATTTAAAAAATGAAACCAATTAAAAAAAAAAAAAGAAAGTAAACCATCCAGCCCCGGTGGATGTTTCACCATCTCTTTTGCAAGAATGCAGATTCTCTGAGATAAGGGAAGGATCTGCTTACTATTTCCTGCTTTTCCTTTTACCTGAAACTTTATAAGTGCTAAATTAAAGTCATTTGAGACTCTCATCTTCCTGAATGAGGGATATGTCATTACTGGAGACTTACATGCTGCTGTTTGGATGCTACGAGAAGGAGAGTTAGCTATAATAGCCCTGAGGCTACTGATGTGAAATGGGTCAAAGTAGGATCCCAGAGGAGCTGCTGCAAACCAGGGGGGATGTGCAACTTACTAAAGTACCATAAGAAATTTTGCTGCTTGTGCAGTTACACATACCTCTAAGGAAGTCAGGTAATGTTAAATGGCAGGTCCTTTTAGTGACTTGATGGCTTTGGTTCCACAGTAGGGGGAAGTTCCTGAGGATGATGTGGTAACACCTGGTAGGATGAAGGAAGGGGAAAAAGAAGCAATAGAACACAAGAATGGGAGCAGAGGGGTGAAAGGTGGGCCAGGCTCTGGTGCAGGGACTGAAGGAAGGATGAGAGATGACTCCCACTGTTCCACTGGAAGCTGCTGCTGCATGTGATCTGGTATTGCTTCCAGTCTCATGGAATCTTCCACTAAGGCCACCAGATACCCACATGCATGTGAAAGGAGGCATTATTGTGATAGTCAAAGAAGAGGCTAGGGTCACATCTGGGGAAAATGTTGTAGACCAGAGAAAGGTGTGTAAAGGCAGGTGTCTAGAAGGCAGAAGAGATGAGGAGACCCTGCTCCCAGCTTTCCAGGGATTTGTACCTTCACAGTTCTTGGCTTGGAGCTAGTAACCTTAGATATGCAAGGCTGGTGATCTCAGTGAAGGCGTCTCCTCAGGGGAGAATGTGTCCGGGATTTGGATCTCTTACCAGTGCTTGCAAGAATGCAGATTCTCTGAGATCTTGTGTTTTCTTGTGTTCCAGAAGGCAAGGGGTATTCTTAGTTACCACATGGGTTGCGATCCCTAAATCCCTTTGTAGGTTCTGCTGAAATACCTGTAAGCATTGAAGTCACTTTTGTCTAAACTAGAGGCCTGAGCAGTCCCTCCTGTGCTTACTTCCCCATCGTCCCTCCCATGTTGCCATCTTGGAAGAACCTAAGCTGCGTCAGGGACCACCCCTCAAATCATACTAGCTCCCTGGGAAACTGATAGTGCCTGGGCAGAGGTAGATAGAGATAGAATTCAAAACAGAGATACAGAAGAGGCCAAGAAAGAGCCTGTCCAGTCTTATTAAATGAAATCTCCTAGTCTGGTGGACTCAAAATATGTCCTAAAGTCTCTATTCTGCACGTGTTCCCATTTGAGGGCTTTCTCTTCTTTGGGAGAGTATCAGGTATGGGCTGTGGACACACAGAATGCCGAGAGTTTTGTCAGTATAGTAAGGATAACCCAACACCAGTGGGAGGCCTCTTTTTAGCTTGAACTCCTTCAGAATATTTCTCTTACCATAAAAAGGAGCAGATTTCATTTCCTTCTCCAAGGTTCTTAGAAGAGAGAGGAAAGAAGCTATAGTCACTCTGTCCTCTGATTTCTCAGGGGCCATAGCACTTTCCTTTTCTGAACTGGAATTTTTCTGTGGGTCTCCACACCAGGTTGTAAGCTCCTCAAAGACAGGCTTGTGCTTTATCCACTTTCCTATTTAGCTCTGGAAACTTGCACAAGGTCTGTTGAGTGGATTCCTGTTGTAGTGTGTGTGTCAGGTGACACACATACAGAGCAAAGTGGAACAGAAACCCATGTTAGAATCAGCAGAAACCAGGAATCAGCAGGGTAATGAAATAGGACAAAATCAGTTTGGAGGTATGATGTAGGGTGGCTGTCACTCTAGTGACCTGGGTCCAGGCCACAGAGCACACAGGGTGCAAAGTACAAGGAAGCAAGTATCATTCCAGAGCCCACCAGATGGTGGTGCTGTCATCTCACACACTGCCAATTTTCTCAGTTTCAGCTCAGCAAAGAGCCCTGTGTCCCATTCCCCTGTTCCTGCAGCTGAATAGGCAGGGAAAACATTCATTATCTGCTGGGTTAGGTTTTACTGTAGGAATTCTAGAATTGCGAATTCTTATAGCTACTTTAAAATATAACATTACTATCACCATTATATAGATGTAAAAGAGAGCTTAGATAATTTAAGTGATTTGTCCAAGGCAAAGAGGAAAAAGACTTGAGACTCAAATTCTCACAATTTCATTTTTTACAATACCTATACTGCACTTATCATCTGAGTATTTGCTTTACATTTACAACTTGCCCAATGTTGTGGGGATCTGACAGTTGTCAAGGCAAGTTCCCATCCTTGAAGAGCTTATAGCCGAGATGGGAACTCTGATAAGAACACAGAGGGGCCAAGAAGGCAGGCAGCTGAATGTCTCCTCCAGTCGCCACTCCTTTGTTCATGCAATGTGTGATTTGTTGATGTCTGCAATGTTCTAGGACCTGTGCTAGGTGCTGGGGACATTCTGTGGTCTCCCTCCTATAACCACACAGCAATCAGTCTATGGAAGACACACACATTAATCCAATGATTTCAAACATTTAATTTCAAACTACAATAAATGTTCTGAATATTACTTAAAACTGAGGAGATGAATGGATGAATTTCAAGCATTATGAAAGGCTTGTGTGAGAGAAAATTAATTGCAGGCAGAGCTTTTGGGACTTACTCAACCAATCCCAGATAGGCAGCTTCTCTTTTTGCTACACAACATCAAGTGTGCAAATGTTTAGCCAAATGGCATTGCAGATGGAACTTCCTTTTGAAGTCAGGTAGATTAGGACTCAAACTCTGATTCTGCTTCTTACTAGCTGGGTTATATTGAGTAAGTTACTTAGCCTTCCTGTGTCCCAGTTTCAAAGGATTAAGTGGGTTTGCATGGATGGACCCATTCTCCCTGCTTTCTTGTAGGGAGAGTGACCATGTGTGTGCTGGGAGAGGAACCTCCTGAGATGAGGAGCCTGGCTGGAGCAGCCCAGGCTCTGTTCTATTCCCCCTAGAACAAAAAATTCTTTGTTAGCTACCCTTTATTAAAAATTGTAATTATGTGGAAGGTAATATGAAGACCTTCCAGCTACTCAGTGAGCAGTGGACACAGGTGGATGCAGCTACATTTATGTTTGGAGAGTTCATTCACGATGCTTTGGAATTGCTCTAATTTATTCTGGACACTGTTTCCTGTGTTCCCAGTTCCTGTGGAATTATATATTTCTGCATTTAGGCAGTAGAGGAAAATAAATAGCACAGTGGTCTAAAAATGAGGAAACAGAATCCGGTTACTTCAATCCTGTCATTCTTTGTGCAAATCACTCTTAGAACATTGGCTCATTTTTTTGGAAGCATTTTTTCTTGTGTTTACCAGGTTCTTTCTTTCTCTTTTTAAAAGTAGTTAATGTAACTTATAAAGTGCTAATCTATTACTTTCTATCTTTCTACTTTAATATTTATTTCAGTTTTTATTGTCATTGTCATGAATATATATGCATAGTACAAAAAAGAAAATGTGAAGTACTTCAGTGCTTGGATTCCTTGACTGATTACCCATGAAATAGCTTCTGGAATCTAATATGGTATTTGTTTTAGTTCATGACTACTACTGAAAATGAATTTATTTTATGACAGAGGAAGGTGTTAAAAATGATTTATACCAGGTATCAAATGTTCAAATTATGAACCATTATTATTATCCTATTCATATATCTTATCTCTTGGATCAGTTGAAAGAAGTTTCATTGTCTTAATTACTTATACTTGTCAATAAAATTATGCTGCTGTGGCCCTCACTGCTTTAGTTTTGCCTGGGAAAAAGATTGAGGTGGGTGTGAGGAATATCTTATCGAGTTTCCTGCGGCCACATAAGAGTTTCTGGAAACTCCGACATTAGTGCCCAAGGGAGAGAACATTTGTGCTAAAAGCCTCAGTCATGGGAGTGGAGGGATGTGATGAAAATTCATGAAGGCCTACAGACCACTTGTCTGAGATGAAGGAAACCAGGGTGCTCACTGAGTTGAACAGCTGGAGTGAGAGTGAAATAATTCTTGGTAATGCTTGGATCTAGGTAGCATATATTACTTTCCAGGTAGGACCAAATATTTCTGAGAGGTGTTCTGGATAAGGAGCATGCAACACACCTTCCATATTAATTTTGGTTTAACCATCTCTACGTATGTTCAAATATGTGGTGGGGATGAGCTGGGTTGTGCAATCCGCTGTGCAAAGTTTACAATTATCATTTCACTGCAGCCTCATTCTCCTCTAGCATTTATTGAGTGCCAATGATGTGCAGGCACTGAACTAGGAGTGGATTTCACTATGCCTTTCAAGAAACTTATGAAGGGGAATTAAAAGGTAGCAATGTGAGTGTAAAGAAGCAGGGCTTTGGAATTCCATAAATCTACATTCAAATATTAACTCTGTTAGTTCCCAGCTGGGTAAACTTGGGTAAATTACCTAACCTTTCTGAAACTCCACTTTCTCAGGTGTAAAATGGAAATAAATAATAACTACTTTGTTGAGTAATTGAAAGAAGTAAGGTAAAATGTAAGTAGGCACAACCATCAAATGACTGTTGCAAATGAATGTTGCAGATGAAGAAGGCCATATCTTGAATGACCTGGTTAGGGTGGAATAAATCCAGCTTCTACTATTTTACCTACTGGGGTACCCTACTGGGGTTGGCAAAACCATGCTCCTTTTGTTACATGGGGTGTCTCAGATGGTAGTGCTGATGGAGGTGATGGAATCATGTATAGATATTTCAGCAGGAGAATGTTCCCCAAAGAAGGCGCTGTTATAGCCTAGATAAGGAAGGCAAGGGGGTGCTGGAAGCACAGATCCTCTAGTCTGCACTTTTGTTAGCTGTTCAGAGCTATGGGTGACTGTGAGGATAAGTACAAGGGGTACTGCATATGTGGCACACGTTAAGGGCGCCTGAGTGGCAAACCACTTCCCTCATGCTAGGTGCGTGATTAGCAAACCGCTAACCCCGTAGGCACAGCCCTGGGCATGAGGCCAATTGTTGTGGTCTCAGTGCTTGCTCCATAGCCCACTCCTCAATTGTTGCTGCAAGGACAGCTGGCCAGAAATTGTATTGGTGGCTGCCTCTAATTTGCTCAGCTACTGCCTGAGTATATATACATGGTTATTACGCAATAAAATCAGACCTGCTTCCAGCTTGGTCTCCAGAGGTCTTGATTTGTGATTCCACAGCCACACTCTCCTTTACCCTGTCCTGTGGACCTCCTTGCTGGGATGAGAGAGAGCCCATGCAGGTGACAATCAATATGCATGATCTTAGAATGCCTGACCTGCTCCCTTAGCCTCCTACATGGTATGTAGAGACTCTACAATATTGGTATTTGTCAGTGTGGCCATGGCACTAGGGCCGTAATGTTGAAATATATAATGAAAGATGCAAAGAGGTCACATTTAGGAAGATAGGTGGGGAAGTCCCAGTATCATCATCTGTATCTCTGAATTAAACAGCGAGATTTTTTTTTTAGCATTTTAATTCTTTCTTTATTTTTTATTGTTTTAATAGTTGTTCCAAACATTACATAGTTCTTGACATGTCATATTTCATACATTTGATTCAAGTGGGTTATGAACTCCCATTTTTCCCCCCGTATACAGATTGCAGAATCACATTGGTTACACATCCACGTTTTTACATAATGCCATATTAGTGTCTGTTGTATTTTGCTACCTTTCCTATCCTCTACTATGCCCCCTCCCCTCCCCTCCCTTCCCATCTTCTCTCTCTACCCCATCTACTGTACTTCATTTCTCTCCCTTGTTTCCCCCCCCCCATTTCCCTTCACCTCCTCTTATATGTAATTTTGTCATAACGATGAGGGTCTCCTTCCATTTCCATGCAATTTCCCTTCTCTCTCCCTTTCCTTCCCACCTCTCGTCCCTGTTTAATGTTAATCTTCTTCTCATGCTCTTCCTCCCTGCTCTGTTCTTAGTTGCTCTCCTTATATCAAAGATGACATTTGGCATTTGTTTTTTTGAGGGATTGGCTAGCTTCACTTAGCATAATCTGCTCTAGTGCTATACATTTCCCTGCAAATTCCATGATTTTGTCATTTTTTAGTGATGAGTAATACTCCATTGTGTATAAATGCCACATTTTTAAAATCCATTCATCTATTGAAGGGCATCTAGGTTGGTTCCACAGTCTAACTATTGTGAATTGTGCTGCTATGAACATTGATGTAGCAGTATCCCTATAGTACGCTCTTTTAAGGTCTTTAGGGAATAGTCCAAGAAGGGGAATAGCTGGGTCAAATGGTGGTTCCATTCCCAGCTTTCCAAGGAATCTCCATACTGCTTTCCAAATTGGCTGCACCAATTTGCAGTCCCACCAGCAATGTACAAGTGTACCCTTTTCCCCACATTCTCGCCAGCACTTGTTGTTGTTTGACTTCATAATGGCTGCCAATCTTACTGGAGTGAGATGGAATCTTAGGGTGGTTTTGATTTGCATTTCTCTGACTGCTAGAGATGGTGAGCATTTTTTCATGTACTTGTTGATTGATTGTATGTCCTCCTCTGAGAAGTGTCTGTTCAGGTCCTTGGCCCATTTGTTGATTGGGTTATTTGTTATCTTATTGTTTAATTTTTTGAGTTCTTTGTATATTCTGGATATTAGGGCTCTATCTGAAGTGTGAGGAGTAAAAAATTGTTCCCAGGATGTAGGCTCCCTATTTACCTCTCTTATTGATTTTGGTGGTTGCTGTTTTTTTTTTTTTTTTTTTTAAAAACATACAAATGTTCCTAGTTGCTGTGGTGATAAAAAGGAGCTAAAATCAAGAAGGGGTTATGAAATGTCGCCATGGGAATGGGTTTTACCCCTTTTAACTTAAAGGAACATGTTGAAGATGTTTTCTCCCAATCCACCTGGGGAATATCTATGCCCTTTTCCGATGAATGGCACATCACATGGCATTGAAACAATAGAAGATTATGTGGTCAAAATGTTTGTTCTATTTTTTAAAGTTACCCTAGGACTTCAAAAAGGGTATAGGTACAATTAAGTGATTCACCTGCCTTATTTGTAGTTTTTCTGCCCAGAAACCTGTTGACAGGATCAAGAGTTATATTTAGGCTAGTTTGAGCCCCAGATAATAGACAAAGATAATTAGATCTTCTGTTTAATATGTTCCTTTATAATGCAGGCTTTATAACAGAGACCCTTCCACACATCAGAGGCAGTGTGGCAGAAGAAGATTCTGAGAAGGAGTGCAGTATCCAGGATGGTATTAATGTACAGCCTTGGGATTGGCACCTGCAGAAGAGAGGACTAGGAGTAGAATTAGGCAGAGGGAGAAGCTGAGCCTCAACACAGACCCAACTGATGACAGCCCCAGGCGAGTCTGTGGGGAACTCTGGAGTGAGAATGGCCATTAAGAGGTGTCCTTATCTGGGAGGAGATGGTCAGGCTCTTACTGTACTGCATCAGTCAGTCATTGTAAGTAGGTCACTCCCGGAAGGGCATGACCTTGGGTGAGGCAGTTTTTATAGCAGAGGCAACTCACTGACACCTGGAGTCTATCTCTAGCTGTATGCTCCTGGCAACTGGGGACAAGTCCCTCCTTGCATGGGAAGGGAAAGAGTGTACACTGCCCAGCATTCCTTGGATTACAAAGGGGAAGGCTTGTGTGGCTGTGTGTGTGTGTGTGTGTGTGTGTGATTGTTAACTGTCATCGTATTGGAAAAAGCAGACTTATTTCCATCCTGTTAGCATGGTTTGATTTTGGTGGCATAGTAGCCTTTGAACAAAAGATGGCACTGCAGTGTCAGTTTTGAAGTACTTTGATGCAGCTAGGAATTCTGGCAGAAAGAAAGTAGAACCATCCTAAGGTCTTAGAAAGAAAAAGCATAGGAAAGAGATCTTATGCTATTCTCAGTTTGTATATTCCCCTGACAACTGAAATACTTGAAAGAGGTGACATTCAAGATGTGGGTGAGTGATAAAGGAGGTAGGAGATGGCAGAGCCACCCCTTCCTCCTCCTCCACCTCCCTTTTTTCCTTTCTCTCTTCCTGCAGGTTGAAAATACCTAAGGGCTAGCTCCTGGGTTCTGGGCTCTGGATTGAACACCAGAGCAAGAAGAAGGATCAATATCTTGCCACCTTTTGGGGAGCTTTGATGGAACAAGGAAACATTACCTTGATGTACCTCATAGAATATAACAACTATGGGTGGTACACTCCTAAGTCAGAGGTTCAGGGGTGACTGGGGAGGTTCGAGGGGAGAGGGAGCAAAGCTCAAACTGTAGTACAGTTTTTTGTTCAGGAGGCAGCTGTAGCACATGGGTGAACCCATCATTCTGGGATCTCATGCCTCCTATATCTGACCTCTACTACCTTCCAGCTGTGTGAACTTAAAGGACTTGATCACTCTCTGCCTTAAAATGGTCTCTTGGCTGGAAGAGGGGATAGTTATATTTCCTAATTCACATGGCTGCCTGATGATTAATTGAGAGCTAACAAGTGTAACGGGTTGTTAGTTTATGGCATTTGACAGGGCTCAATAAATGATAACTACTATTTTTAATGTTCTGTTAGTTTCCAAGAGTATTTGAGTATTTGTACTGTTCTAGGTCCTATGATAGTTGCTTGGACAGCAAAGATGTTCTCACATCAAAGGAAATCAAAGTGTGAACTCCCAGAACTGAGATACAGGTAGGGCTTATAGAAGAAGGAGGAGGGGCACCCATCTCACCTTTCGGGGAGGGGTATCAGTGAAGAGCTTGGGGAAAGCTGACTGACTGAGGTGCTTCTTCAACTGAGTCACTAAAAGAGGAGTGAGGGTTCACCATGTGAGGGTGGGCATGCACGACTGGTTGAGAGCAATCTTAGATGAGGACACATAAGAGAAGCCAATGCAAAACCCTTTTGAGCAGGGAATGACTGTTTAGTTGTCAGAGCAAAAACTTTGAGTATGAAATGGCAAAGGTATAAAGTGGCAGTGCTTGGGAGGTCTGGGATCTGACTTTGTCATGGCTAGAGAAAGTCACTGAAGGTCTTAAGCTGAGCTGTACAGCCAGTTATCCTGCCTGAAGATCATACCTGCAGAGGGACTTAAATGTTAATGGATGAAGGAGTAAAACTGTAGGACTTTCACTTATCATTGTAGAGAGTGTCAGTGGGATTAGTCATAAGTAGATGATTGTATCAGCCCAGGTCTAGTAACTTGCTCTAAACTAACTGTGTGTGTGTGTGTGTGTGTGTGTGTGTGTGTACATATTGTAAAGGTAATGTGTGCTTATTATGAAAGTTATCAAGAAATGCAGAAAGCCATGTAGCGAAAAGGTAAAAATTCTCCTTGCATTTCTTCTTCAGTTTCCTAATTCTGATTCTTGGAGGTAATGAGAATTTTCTTGGAATTCTTTGCAGATAAGTGAAGGCATACCTTTGGTGTGCTGCTTAGATGCTGAACCCGGAAGCCTTCCTGCCTGGGTTCCAATTACAGTGCTTAGTTCCTGCTAGCTTTATGAGCTTACCCTGGTTGTATGACCTCCCTATGTCTCAGTTTTCCTATATGTAAATTGGACATCTTCTCTACAGGGTTGTTATGGAGATAAAATTAATTATTATTATAAAGCACTTAGAGTGATAACATATAGTATTTGATATTTTTAATAGATAATCTCTTAAAAATGATACAGGACATATATTTTTTAAAAAAACATGTACATTAAAAATATGTACATATTTTATTTTTATTTATTATTTGTGTATCAGGGATTGAACTCATGGGCATTCAACCACTGAGCCACATCTCCAACCCTATTTTGTATTTTATTTTATTTTTTGCAGTGCTGAGGATTGAACTCAGGGCCTTGTGCATGTGAGGCAAGCACTCTACCAACTGAGGTATATCCTCACTCCCCAAGAACTTATTTTAATATCTCTTTATAGTATGCTTTTTCTTACTTACTAAAGGATCTTGCACATCTTTCCCTCTCTGAAGACATAAATCCACCTTATTGCTCGTAATGCTGCACAAAACTATATGGCATGCATATACTGTAATTTATTTAAACATTCTCATATTTATGGACATTTAGGTTATTTCCATTTTCAATCTTACAAATCAGGCTGTGGTAGCTGTCTTTGTGCACTTGTTCAAGTATTTCTGTAAGGTAAATTCCTACAAATCACATTGCTGGTATAAGGGAGAGTCCTACAATATGTAAATTTAATTTTTTTTTTTTTGTGTGTGAAAGTTGCTGCCAAATGTTCTTACCCTGAGGCCCATTTTTTTCCCCTTTGATACCAGGGATTAAACCTAGGGGCAGTTTGCCTCTCAGCTACATCACAACCACCTTTTTAAAAAAAATTTTGAGACAGAGTCTTGCTAAGTTGCTAAAATTGACGTCAAGGTAGAGAGGGAAGATGGGAGGGGAGGGGAGGGGGGATAGTAGGGGATAGGGAAGGTAGCAGAATACAACAGTCACTAATATGCCATTATGGAAAAATGTGAATGTGTAACCGATGTGATTCTGCAATTTGTATTTGGGGTAAAAATGGGAGTTCATAACCCACTTGAGTCAAATGTATGAAAGATGATATGTCATGAGCTTTGTAATGTTTTGAACAACCAATAAAAAAAATATTGACGTCAAACTTTAATCCTCCTTCCCCAGACACTGGAGCTGCTGGAATTACAGACACATGCCACCACTCATGGCTCCTGGAGCTAATGTTCAGGGGCAACATCTTAGATCTGTAGATGTGCACCAGACTGGGACTTGTTCTGGGTAAAATGTATTATGTGAAGCTCGGGGAGGGGCAGGGCCACTGATATAAGAAGTCCCTCTGGAATGCAGGGGGTCCTGCTCCTTTTGAATTTCTTCCTTTCAATTATCATCTCACTGAGATTCAGAGTTGGGGAGAGATTTTTGTGGATATTGGTGGACTTAATTATGGCCTAATGAGTGTCCATCACCCAGCCCTCTTGCAACTCCCTTGCTCTAATCTAGGAAAGATGCACCGAGAGAACTGAGAAAACAGCTGGCTGAGCCTGACAGTTGTGTAGAACCCTCAGGTTTGGCAGTAACCCAGGAGCTCACAGATCTTTCCAAGAACTGCTGGTCTCTGGAAAGGATTTAACACCAGACACTCTGGTAGGGTCAGATCAATTGCTGCTCTTTGGACAGAGCCTCCCTGGCTCCCAATCCCTCAGTGTATACTTCCAGTGGTTCCAGCAGCTCCACCATTCTCAGTCTGTGAAGGACCCTGGATCTGCACCTTTGCCACTGTGAGGCAGCCTCCAGCCCCATGTGTGGAATGCCATGGGAGCAAGATGTAGGAGTTTAGACCTTGAGGGCCTGGTGTGATGAGGAGACCCCACCACATAGCTGAGGCTTGGATATGGGCATCTCCTGCTCCTGAAGAATCCCAGACCAAGACAGTTACTCTCAGGTCAATGGAAAGAGTGGGAAGAATAATCTGAGGAACATTCCAGAACTAGTCTTCAACAGTGCTTGGAACCAGTGAATGAGAAGTACTAGAGGAGCAGACATATCCAATTGTCCAGCTCTGTTTGTGGTGAAAGTTATGAGTAGTACTGACACCACCCTCACCTGCCTGAGGAGCCACTGGACATCTACAACTTTGAGGCAGCCCTCAGGAAAGAGACTGGGGCCTCTGCATGGGCACATATGCTTTATTCTGTTTGTTCTGCTCTATCAAAGTGTTGGACACTGAGTAATTATAAAGCAGAAACTTATTCCTCATGGTCCTGGAGGCTGAGAAGTCCAAGTTCAAGGTTCCAGCAGTCTGGTGTTGAATGAAGGCCCCAGTCTTTGCTTCTAAGAATGTATCTGAAGTGCTCTGTCCTTACTTAGCAGAAGGATGGGGCAAACCCAACCTCTCAGGCCCTTTCATAAGGACCCTAATCCCATTCATGAGCGTTCTTTCTTCATGATTTAATAATTTCCAATAGGCCCCACCTGTTCATATTGTCACAGTGATGATTAAATTTTAACATATGTGCTTCTTTTTTTTTTTTTTTCTCCCAGTGCCAGGAAACAAACTTAGGGCCTCATACATGCTAGGCAAGGGCTCTAGCACTGAGTTACACCCTGTCCCAGCATAAAAATAATGATGCCATTTGCACCTTGAGTGGGTGAGTAGATGTTTCCAAATTGTTCTTTTAAAACTTGGACCAATTTCTACTCCCCAAAGTACAGGCAAGTGCCTATTTCCCTTCATTTTTGACAACAGGGAATATCACTAAACTTTAAAGTTTATATATTTTGCCTAACGGATAGGAATATAAAGTAGTATCCTAATGTTGATTTAATTTGCATTTTCTTAATTATGAATGTAATCAAACATATTAAAATCTATTTGTTAACATTAGCATTTCTACTGGGTTGTGTGGCTTTTCTTTGTTGATTGTAGGAAGTTCATCTTACAGTAAGGAAATTAGCCCTTTGTCTAACAATATTCTCCTAAGTTTCTGTGTTCTTTTGGCTTTGTTTTCTTGTGTAGATGACTAAAGATTTTATGCAGTCAGATTTATCAACTCTTTCCTTCAGGGTTTCTCAGTCATGCTTAGAAAGTGTTTCCCATTCTAAGATTATAAAGCTATGGATGCTCCTCAGTTTACAGTGGGTTTACCTCCTGATAAACCCATCGCAAGCTGAAGATATCTGAAGCTGAAAATGTGTTCAATGCACTAACCACTCAAACTTCATAGCTTAGCAACACAGCACACCATGCAAGTGTTCACCCTCCAGATCACAGGGCCGACCAGGGGTGATGGCTCTGTGCCACACAAGAACATCACACACAAGAACATCATACTGCGTATCACCAGCCCAGGAAAATATAGATATAAATATTCAAGGTAGGGCTTCCTTTGAGTGTGTATTGTTTTCACACCATTATGGAGTTGAAAAATTATAAGTTGGGAACTGTCTGTATTGACTCATTCTTTTCTATTATTTCTCTGATTTTATATTTTAAGTAAATTTAAAAATTTCTGAAATAATTTTTTGCTTAAAATAGAAAAGGATACAGAAGAAAGCAAACATAAAAAAACCTTATCCTGACACCCAGAGAACCTGTGTTAACAGAGATTAACAGTTAAGAAAATATTATACATACATAAGATTTTTAAAAATTAATAGTACAGAATGTAAATATTAAACACTATTTCTCTTTTTTTTTCCATTTTTTTTTGTACCAGGGATTGAACTCAGGGGCAATCGACCAGTGAGTCACATTCCCAGCCCTATTTTGTATTTTATTTAGAGACAGGGTCTCACTGAGTTGCTTAGCCCCTCGCTGTTGCTGAGACTGGCTTTGAACTCGTGATTCTCCTGCCTCAGTCTCCTGAGCCACTGGGATTATAGGTGTGTGCCACCATGTCTGGCTCTCTTTCTTACCCATGCCTCTACCACCAATTTGTTATATCCCTTCAAAGAAAAAACCTCAAGTTTATGGCATATGTAAATCTTTTGAAGATGTATAAATTATGTTGTTACTCTTAATCATTCCTACAATGAAAAAATACATAATATAAAGATCTCTCTGGAATTTGCATTGGCATAGGAATTAAGATAAGAATCCACCTTAATTTTTTTTTCTAAAATGCTGACCAGTTATCCCAGTGCTATTTGTTGACTAGTCTGTCTTTTTCCTGATGATCCAGAATGCCTCCCTTTCCATATATCAAAGGTCTCATTCTCTCTATTTAGGAGATCTGGGTTTGTCCCCATTGCTGTCACTTATTTTCATGTGACCTTTGAAAAGCCTCAGTTTACTTCTGTGTAAAATGAAGGACTGAGAGAGAGGCTGCTCAGCTTTCTTTTGCTTTAACACTGTTTGGGGATGCTACGATTCCTCAGGGAGATCATCCTCCTTCTGGAGCCCTTTCCAACTACTCTGGGGAGCCCCTCCCTCCCAAAGAAACTTCCAAAGCTCAAACTCCCTCTTACATCTATTCCTGTGTGTCCTGTCACAGAAGGAAATAAGAGGGTCTTGAGAAGTAGTCCTGCATCTCTGGCACCTCTGAGGGGACTGAGGATAATGAAGATAGTAAGAGAATGTGCACTTTGTAAAAACTTTATTAAAAATCGGGACCCATGGATTGGGATTGTGGCTCAGTGGCAGAGCACTTGCCTCACATGTATTCTCCTATGTGTGAGGTAAGTTAATAGGGGGATGGTTTGATCCTCAGCACCACATTAAAAAAAAAAGGTATTGTGTCCATCTACAACTAAAATATTAAAAAGAAAAAAATTGGGACCCGCAGAACCATGTCAACACTGGCTTTCCTGGTTTTGGGTAAGAAGCCTGTCTACAGGTAGTTCACATAGTTCATGCTGGCCAGAGGAGAAGCGAACAAACGCTGGTTGAGTTCAGATGTTCTGCAAATAGCTACACATTTGATTCTCTCCCAAACCATGTCAGTTCAGAACGATCATTCTGTTTTCAAGATGTAAGCAGTCACTTTTTCTCTGCCGCCCAGATCACTAGGTTTAAATGATTTTTCATTGAGCAGATTTATTTAACAGACCTGACATGTGCCAAATTCTGCTATATCCTTTCATAAGTTACCTATTAATCAGAGCTGTAATTTAGGCACATATTTGCTTTTCAAGTATTTTATTTAGCCTACTGTACTACAATCCAAGCTTTAATTACATTATGTTAACAATAGCTATTTGATGGAAATTTGCAAAATCTGATTCCCCCAACTCTTCCCCCCTATTAACTTTTAGTTAAATTATATCATAGAGAAACATTTTAAAAATATGTACAATTTTGGGTTGGGGGACAGAAGGATGGCGATTTCAAAGCCAGCCTTAGCAATGATGAGAAGCTAAGCAACTCCGTGAGACCCTGTTCTAAATAAAATACAAAAATAGGGCTGGGGATGTGGTTTAGTGGTTGAGTGCCCTGAATAATCCCTGGTATTCCCCTCCCAAAATATGCAAAAGGTTGGGCTGGTGCTGTAGCTCTGTGTTAGATTTCTTTCCTAGCATATGTGAGGCCCTGGCTTCAATCCCCAGCTCTGCAAACAACAGCAAAAAGACAAAAAACCAAACATCATCATCATTAGCAACTACAAAACCAGAAAAAAATAAACCTACTAGGTATTTTTTAATTGATGCATATCATTTATGCAGAATGGTGGATTTCATTGTAGCCATTTGTGCATACATAAAGACACTCCGAGAATTCAAATTCATGTCTACACAACAAAATTTGACCTGTACTTGCCATACTCCAGTCCCTAGTAGAGGTATGATTGGTAGTTAAATATTCTTGATTAATTTAAAAAGGGGTAATGGATTTGTTCTCCTTGGTTGACTATGGTGGTACCATTCTGTAAACGTTGTCTCTCCTCAAATTGTTGGGCTCTACCTTGGGGCTTTGGTCCTGGGATTTAAGAAGTTGTGATGTCACAGAATTCCCATTAGGTGGCAATGTAAGCTTAGCAATGGAGTCAGTCTTGGGCAGGAGTCAGCTGGAGTCCACAGGTGCCTCTGGAGACCTGGGCACAGATTCAGTTATCTCCCTGCAGATGGAATTACTCTGAACTCTTCCAGGTAGGGTACAGCCAAGTTGATTCTGTTTTGGGTTAAAGATGGTCCCAGGAGATGGAGCTGAATTCAGGGTCTGTCTCCTTGGCAACTAGATGGACTTCGATGCTGGTGGTGAGGAGATCCTCTGCCACTGCTTTTGCTATGGTGTAGGCAGAAGCATTTAGTGAATATGGATTGGAAGATCTTGCTGAAAGGGTCAGAATGAGCTTTAAACCCCATAACCATGCTGTGCTAGGGTTGAGCACAAGGAAGAATCAGTATAAGGGAAGTGAAATACCCATTATCGAATGCTTACCTTGTCTCAGGCACTGTGACGGAAGCTTTCTCTACATTTTCTTATTCAGTCCTCACAACAATCCTGTGAGTTTGTTTCTATTATTATCCCCATTTTATAGATGAAGAAACAGCCCTGGAGAGATGAAGGGACTTTCTCAAAGTCACAAAGCAGGACACGGTACCTGTCTAAGCTCCCAGAACCAGACCCCACAGAACTGGGGGATGGGATAAGATGAAGAAATTGAAAACCTGTCATTTCATAGTTCAGCCAGCACCAATTTTTCTTACTTCCTCAGAAGTTTGGTTTCTGTATATGTTCAAGACTGCAGAAAAAGTTTAGGCAGTATTACTGATACTGCCAGTTATCTGTGATGAGTTCTGCTCCCTCACGTGTTGAAGTTTGAATATTAGAGAAGCACACCAAGGCAAGCATATAAAGCAGGGTTTATTTAGAAAAGGGCAACATAGATTTTTCCCAGGATGGAGAAGGGGGCCAAGTTGGTATCCTGCTACCCCAAGAAGTGAGGGGTTCTGCCCTTTTTATATATCCTAGGTTTCCTTTGTTTTCCTGTTCTCTTCCTCTTTCTCCTTCCTACCTATGTGACTAGGCCCAGGAATGCTTGGTGGGATGGCCAAAAGGCGGGAAACAGGTGGGCTGCAGCGAGAAGTGCGGGTTGCAGCAGCCCAGGACACATTAATTAACAACCTTATAGCTCCCTGTAGGAGGGGCAGTTCCCAGGACAGGTTACCTTAGCAACAGGTTGGAGCAGCGGCAGGTTATCTTGATAGAGTGGAGGAAAGGCTCTAAGGGATTTCAGTCTCTCAGGGGACAGTGTTCAACTTGCCCGACTCACTCAAATTGGCCTCTGAGATCTGACCTCACCCAATTTACTATCTATACTGACTAATTCTGGCTTTTTGTCACCCTGTTCTAGATGAGAAAACCGAGACTCAGAGTATACTACTTGTTCAAGGTGAGGATTCAAATAAAAAAATGTAACTCAAAACATATTTTATTTACAAATGCAAATGTAACAAGAATGTGAATATTTATTCATTCAATCACTCAACAAACAGTGACCAGGCAGGAATCTAAGCAGAATTTGTAGCAGCTGTTTTCACTTAAGATTAACTTTATCTAAATATTCCTTCATCCTCCAGGTTAATCCTTGTCCTATCCATCCTCACACTGTGCCCTGCCATCATAGCCAGTCAGTAAAGGCTTACTGAATGGGATGGAATTGAAACGAATTGATTAGAAACAGCTGGAGTGCTTGAAGTGATCCAGCTCTTTGGACTTTCCTTTCCAAGTCTCCTGAAACCAAATTGTTGAAACTATTCAATTTGATTCAATATGCCCAGCACATGTTGAGCACCTGCCATTTTATTCCTTTATTATTCAGCTAATTTTGGCCACATCACCCAGCCTGTTGCCAAAATTAGACTCTACACTGAAATATGAAGCTATGCTAAAATCTGAGGTAAGGGCCGAAAACCGTGAGTTTCACACTAGTAGAAGGTGGAAGATGGAAACACGAAACCCTGTTCTCAGATATTCTGTTATAGCAGTGCAAATTGGATTAAGAGATGCTGGAATGAATGAACTCACTTTGGATGCTACTCTGTGCATGGCACACAGATGCAAGCCATTAATGATGCATGCTGTTGACTAGAAAATGCTTTACAGGGAGTGACATTAGCAGAGGAAGAGTGTGGCACAGGATCCGTAGAGTGCCCACGTTGTACAGTAAAGTGTGTTTGGGTTACAGGGCTAGGCAATGTTGTGAAAAGCACTCTGGTAGAAGTATGTCATTAATAATCAATTTAAATATTATAGGCAAGGCCAGGGAATGTGCATGGGGTCAGGGGGAGGAACCTGGTATTTCATTTGACAAAGGAGTTTTTGTTCCAAGAAATAAGCCTAAGAAGCCTCCTGACATTAGAAGAGTTTGTGAACCAACCTTGCTGTTAGTGTCCTTATTTCTAGCTGAGGTAGCTCATGCAAAGGCCTTAGGAAATAAGGAGGAATAGGATGTCTCCAGTCACAGAAAACCAAAGGTTTGTCCTTTCTTGAAAAAGTCATGTCTAGATTCTGGTTTTATGGTAATAAATTTCCCCTGGTGGGCTACAAATCCTCTCAGCTTCATGCCTCTTTGAAGCTCAACACTTAAACTACTCACTCTCACTGTTTTAGGCTTACAACAAAGGATTTAAAATCAGAAGACATAGGTTTGAGTACTTGCCTAGCCATTTGTTAACTGTGTGGTCTTGGATAAGCTTTCAATCTTTCTGAATCTGGTTTCTCATCAGTAAAACATCTAACTCTTGGGGCTTCTCTGAGAATCAAATAAAACAACAAATGTCAATGTACTTCGTAGACTTCAAGGCCTTCAACTAGAGTTTTCTATGATTATTACTGCTTCCTGCAAACTTCTAGGGAACAAGATGGCACATAAATGGCATTGTCTGGCTCACCCTGCAGCAGCTGTTCTGGTTCTGTTTATCACACATGGGTGAACAGTTTACTCCGAGGGAATAGTTTACTCATTACAGGGTTGTAACTGCTACAAATAGCATAGGGTGCCTCCCACCTAATGTAGAACACAGTCTACACCATCCCAAGAGCCAACCAGATGCCAGATGCCACACTGTGTGTGCAGCAGAGAGTAGCAGGGCCTGCTGTCTTGCAAAAATGTAATGGCAGGTATCTAATGTGATTAAGGCTCTGCATGTGCAAGCCTGATTCTGGGACATGATGTTCTGAATCCCACTACAGACATTCTTGGACAGCAAAGTCCATTTTTCACCTGATTGCCCATATGAGTTTTCCTAGATTGGGCTGAGTCTTTGATTTGCTCTTCATTTAAAGCAATATAGCACAGTGGAATGAATATGTGCTTTGGAGAGAAAATTTGGGTTTAAATCTTAGCTCTGCTTCTTAAAACTGGCTTGTGTGCATTCACTCTCTGAGTCTTGGTTTTCTTATGAAGTAGTGCTTTTAAAATCAATTATTTTAATTGTACATATTTATGGGAACAATGTTATATTTTGGAGTGTATACAAGGTAGAATGATCAAATCAGGGTAGTTAACATTTTCATTTCCTTAAACATTATTTTAAAAATGTGGCTAACATAATAAGTATATAAATTTATAGATACAGTGGGATATTTTGACACAAGTATGTAGTATGTACTCATTAAATCAGAGAAATTAACATTTCCATCTTCTTACTATTACTTTGTGTTTGGAGACTGCAAGATCCTTTTTTCAAGTTAATCTTAAAAGACATTATAGAAGGGAGATTCAAGATGGCGGGCTATAGGGAGGCTGCATTCCTTGTAGCTCTGTGATCTGGGATTCAAGCAATGGGAATACTGTTTCTCTGTGAGGTAGATGAAAGAGGGATTTCACTAAAACCCAACACTGGACAGTCAGAGTGTCTTAGAGACTCAGAAATTTGGGTAAATTGAACAAAGTAAAAGTACATTGGAGCCAAGCTGGTGGCAGCCCCAGCAGCAGTGTGGTCAACTTGCTGGTTTGGCACAGAGGGAGAGAGAACAGAGAAACACCATGAACAGATTTTGTACAGAAAAATCCTGAGATCAGAAAAGCAGCCCGACCTTAACTAACCCAGAGGCTTCACTGTACATTAATTGCATGAAAAGTGCCCCATGTTTTCCAACTGGCTGTAGAGAGCCGAGGAAGGAGCCACCACAGGCAGCCCTGCTGCAGCTGCTGCTGAGGGAGCTGGCAGACCTGAGCTTCATCGTCCTGGCAAGTGCCTGCCACATGACGTAGGCTGTACTTAGCAGAATCAGAGCAAAACAGGCATGGAAAATATTTTATCTAGGGAGATTTAAATTGGAAAAGTGAAAGGGAGCCAAACTTGCTTTCCCATTTGAGTCTGGTGTCTCACAAGATCAGCTAAAGTGGGTCAGGAATCTGAACCCGGGGGTGTGAATACATTCAGGGTGTAAAGCTGGGAAGCCTAGAAAGGCTGTGTTCATGGTAGCAGATAGGGTGAAGGATTGTCTTCCCTGCTGCGTGAGTAGAATTCTAGGGAGACTCCTGAGATCCAGACTTGCAGCAGAGATTAGCAACTGTCAAGCTGTAGGGGTGTGTGGATCTAATCTCTCCAGAGCAGTCACCATCCAACAAAGCCCCTGAGGCTTGATTAAATCCATACTCCACCTGCAGAAACTCCACTTATAAAATTCTGTAGTGGCCCTACCCTGGGAGAGCATGAACTTGGTCTGTGCAGACAGAAGTTTGGTCGAGGTGCTGGTTCAGCACAGAGGGAGGGACTTCTGTGCAGACAGAAGTTCAGTGGACAGTACTTCCCGTCCCATCCTACCTCATGAGAATGGAAGCTGAGAATTTTTGAACTCCAAATGGCAACTTGGTGAGTAACACCAACCTCAGCCCTTACTGTCGTGCTCAGTACATAGCTCAAGAAGAAAGGGAAAGACAGTTGGCTTAGACAGTGAACATATATTCTCATTGACTATTTTGACCACCTCAATGGAAATTATTCCTTAACTCTTCATTGAGAATCAATCTCTCTCTCTCTCGTGCTGATTGGTTCATGGACATATATACATATACTTTTTTATTTCTGTTTTTCTAATTTGTATCATTTTAAAAAAATGTAGTTATTTTTCCTTGACTTGTATTTTGAGGATTAGAACATTTGATTAGTATATTTTGGTTTTGTTTTCTACTGTTTTTCATTTGTCTATTTCTCTTTTATCTTTTTGTCTTTTGCTAACAGCCAAATTTCATCCTCTCTTTCATTTTTTAATTTTTTACTTCAAATTTTCTCCTCTTTTCTGATAACCATCACATTCTATATTATCTCTGTTCGTTTCTGAAATTGTAAACGTATCACATTTTCTTTTCTCTTAATTAACTATATTTTTACCATCCTTTAGCACCAATTGATTCATATAACACCTGCAGCCACCATTAATGCTGTTGAAATTATTACTTCTGTGGATGTCATGGTGGACAACTGTTGTTTAATGTAATGCCGGATATAATATATAATTACTTATTGTTTTTACTGATGGCAATTACTGATCCTGCCATTTCTGTTTTTTTTTAAAAATTGCTTTATTTTAATTAGGTATATATGACAGCAGAATGCATTTTGATTCATTGTACACAATTGCAGCACAACTTTACATGTCTACGGTTGTACAAGATGTAGAGTCACACCATATGTGCAGTCATAATTGTACCTAGGGTAATGATGTCCATCTCATTCCGCCATCTTTCCTGCACCCATGCACCCTTCCTCCCTTCCCTCCCCTTTGCCCTGTCAAAATTCCTCCATTTCCCCATGCCTCTCCTCTCCCCATTATGGATAAGCATCCACTTATCAGAGAATACATTCAGCCTTTGGTTTTTTGGGATTGGCTTACTTAACTTAGCATGATATTCTCCAACCCCATTCATTTACCTACAAATGACATAATTTTATTCTCTTTTAATGCTGAGTGATATTCCATTGTGTATATATACTGCAATTTCTTTATCCATTCAAGAGCATCTAGGTTGGTTTCACAGTTTAGCTATTGTGATTGAGCTGCTATGAACATTGATGTGGCTGCATTACTATAATATGCTAATTTTAAGTCCTTTGGATATAAACCAAGGAGTGGGATAGCTGAGTCGAATGGTGGTTCCATTCCAAGTTTTCTAAGGAATTTCTATACTGCTTTACAGATTTGTTGTACTAATTTGCAGTCCCACCAGTATGAATATGCCTTTTCCCTCACCACCTCACCAACATTTACTGTTGTGTGTATTCTTGATAACTGCCATTCTGACTGGTGTGAGATGAAATCTTAGAGTAGTTTTGATATGCATTTCTAACAAAAGAGGTGAAAGACCTCTACAATGAAAACTACAGAACACTAAGAAAGAAAATGAAGAAGATCTTAGAAGATGGAAAGATCTCCCATGCTCTTGGATAGGTAAAATTAATATTGTAAAAATGACCATACTATGCAAAGCACTATACAGATCCAATGTGATTCCAATTAAAATCCCACCATCATTCTTTATAGAAATAGAAAAAGCAATTATGAAATTTATTTTGAGAAATAAGAGACCCAGAATAGCTAAAGCAATCCTTAGCAAGAAGAGTGAAGCAGGAGGCATCACAATATTAGACCTTAAACTATACTACAAAGCTATAGTAACAAAATGGTATGGTATTGGCACCAAAATAGACATGTAGACCAATGGTACAGAATAGAAGACACAGAGATAAATCCACATAAATATAGTTATCTCATACTAGACAAAGGCATCAAAAACATGCAGTGGAGAAAAGATCACCTCTTCAACAAATGGTGCTGGGAGAACTGGAAACCCATATGCAGCAAAATGAAATTAAACCCCTGTCTCTCACCCTGCACAAAACTCAACTCAAAGTGGATGAAGAATCTAGGAATTAGTCCAGAGATCCTGTGCCTAATAGAGGAAAAAGTAGGCTGAAATCTTCATCATGTTGGATTAGGCCTAACTTCTTTTTTTTNCCTTCTCTCTCCCTTTCCCTCCCACCTCTCATCCCTGTTAAATGTTAATTTTCTTCTCCTGCTCTTCGTCCCTACTCTGTTCTTAGTTACTCTCCTTATATCAAAGAAGACATTTGGCATTTGTTTTTTAGGGATTTGGCTAGCTTCACTTAGCATAATCTGCTCTAATGCCATCCATTTCCCTGTAAATTCTATGATTTTGTCATTTCTTAATGCAGAGTAATACTCCATTGTGTATAAATGCCACATTTTTTTTATCCATTCGTCTATTGAAGGGCATCTAGGTTGGTTCCACAGTCTTGCTATTGTGAACTGTGCTGCTATGAACATCGATGTAGCAGTGTCCCTGTAGCATGCTCTTTTTAGGTCTTTAGGGAATAGACCAAGAAGGGGAATGGCTGGGTCAAATGGTGGCTCCATTCCCAGCTTGGGCCTAACTTCTTTAACAAGACTCCTAAGGCACAAGAAACAAAATCAAGAATTAATAAATGGGATGGATTCAAACTAAAAACTCTTCTCAGCTAAAGAAACAAACAATGAAGTATACGGATAGCCTACATTTTGGGAGCAAATTTTGCCACACGCACATCAAATAGAACACTAATCTCCAGGATATATAAAGAACTCAAAAAACTTAACAGTAAAAAAACAAACAACCCAATCAATAAATGGGCTAAGGAGCTGAACAGACACTTCTCAGAAGAAGATATACATTAGGTCAACAAATATATGAAAAAATGTTCAACATTTCTGTGAATTGAGCTGCTATGCACATTAATGTGGCTGAATTACTATAGTATGCTGATTTTAAGTCCTTTGGGTATAGATTAAGGAGTGGGATAGCTGGATCAAATGGTAGTTCCATTCCACGTTTTCTAAGGAATCCCCATATTGCTTTTCAGATTGGTTGCAACAATTTGCAGTCCCACCAGCAATGTATGAGTGTGCCAATTGTGGAAATTAACATTGTAGATGTCATAATAGGAACCAAGTATAGGATTGTTGCTATTATTTGTTTCTCCCTAATCTGTAAGGTACTGGAAATATACAGGGACACTACAAGTTTATAGGGTAGAAACTTCTCCTGAACTAAACTCAACCAAAAGACAGCATGCTTTGCTCAATACACAAATTAATGACATTCATTCTTTAGCTATGCTTTAATACAAAGAATAGAAGATACAAAACCAAACTAATGACCAGGCCCCAAGTAGAAACAACTAGGTGTGGGCCTCCAGGTCCTGCCTATGGACTCCATTGCTGTAGCAGAAAGAGTGAAATAACAACACAAAGCCTGTGAACACCACCCCTTTGAAGAGATCTCAATCTAGATCATTCTAGGACACTTTAGTAACTGAAGACTGTGCCCTAAAAAAAGAAGTAGAGGAATCTACTTCAATTGATACATAAGACCAAGACCTCTGAAAACACAAGAAAACAGGCAAACAAATTACCCCCTGCCCATTCACAATTCCCCAATAAAGGAATCCACTGATAGTGAGGTAGATGAAAACCCAGAAAAATATTGTAAAAAACTGACTAGCAAAATGTTCAATGAAATAAAAAAAGACCTAAGGAAGGAATTAAAAGAACAATTGCAGAACATGAAAGACCATTTTAATAAAGAGATAGAAATAGTAAAAAGAAACCAAGCAGAATTCCTAGAAATGAAAGACAAGATTGATCAAATTACAAACTCACTTGAAGGTACCAGTAACAAACTAGAGGGTATAGAAAATAGTTCAGCCCTTGAAGGCAGAACTTCAGGCATTGAAGACAGGCTGTATAGGGTATAGACTTGAATGCACAGAAGGCTCTAAGGCAAAAAATATAGAACATGACCAGAATATATAAGAACTCTGGGAAAACTTTAATAGACCAAACCTGAAAATCATTGAGATATAAGAGAACATGGAGATACAAGCTAAATGCATTAAAAATATTTCAGTGAGACAGTTACAGAAAACCTCTCCTATATCAGAAATGAGATAGACATCCACATACAAGAGGCTTACAGGACCCCAAATAGATCCAGCCAAATGAGAAGCTCACTGAGACATATCATAATCAAAATGCTTAACATAGAAAATAGGAAAAGAACATTAAAAGCCACAAGAGAGAAATAACAGGTCACATGTAGAGGTAAACCAATAGGTTTACTCTTGATTTTTCTGTTCAGACCCTAAAATCAAGGAGGGCCTGGAATGAGATAATTCAAACCATAGGAGAAAACAACTATCAGACAAGGTTATTACACCCCACAAATCTCAGTTTCAAGTTTGAGGGGGAAATGAAAACATTCCATAAAAAAGAATAAACTAAAAGAATCTATGAGCATGAAACCAGCCCTACAAGGAATACTTAAAGATGAACTTCACACAGAGGAATAAAAAAAAAATTCCCAAAGCCCACAAACAAAGGAAGTTCAATAAAAGAATAATCCACTAAATGATAATCAACACAGGATAAAATTTAGCAAAAAATCAAAATGGCAGAACACTACAAACACATATCCATACTAACACTGAATTTTAATGCTTTTATCTCCCCAATTAAGACACACATTATAAGATGTATCAAAAAACAAAATCCAACTATATGTTTTTCTCCTATATATTTATAAGAGACCCATCTTATAGGCAAAGACCCCCACAGACCTAAAGTAAAAGAAATATTCCAGCTATACGGTCCAAGAAAACAAGCAGGAGTAGATATTCTCATATCTGACAAAAAATATTCCAGCTATACGGTCCAAGAAAACAAGCAGGAGTAGATATTCTCATATCTGACAAAGTATATTTTAAGCAAAAATTAAGTCAGAAGAGACAAAGAGGGACATTACATCCTATTAAAGGGAGTACTCCAACAAGAAGATATAACCATAGTGAACATTTATGCCCCAGATGTCAATACACCCAATTACATGAAAAAAAATACTCCTTGGAATTAAATTCCACATAGACCCCAATGCATGAATACTGGAGGATTTAAATAGGAAATTTAGACACAACTGACTTCCCAAAATTTTCACCAATAGACAGATCATCAAAACAAGAAAACCAATAAAGATGTTTCCAATCTACATAGCACCATAATTGAAATGGACATCTACAGAATATTTCACTCTCAAATAACAAACTATTTTCTTCTCAGCTGTGCATGGAACTTTTTTCCAAAATATATCATATTCTAGGCCACAAAGCAAATCTCAAAAAATGATATAATCTCATGTATCCTATCAGATCATAATGAAATTAAACTAGAAATCAATAGCAGGAAAAATAATAGAAACCACATGAACTCAGGGCGATTGAACAATACTCTTAAATGAAGAATAGATCAAAGGGTAAATAAGAACAGATATCAAGAAATTCTCATGAATTACTGAGAACAAAGACACAACATATCAAAATCTATGGGACAGTATGGAAGCAGTTCTAAGAAGCAAATTTATAGTGCTGAGTGCCTACATTAAATAATTAGAGAAATCCCGAATAAATAAGCTCATGTTCCACCTCATGGCCTTAGAAAAAGAAGAACAATCTAACTCCCAAACCAGTAGAAGAGAGGAAATAATTAATATCAGAGCTAAAATCAATGAAATTGAAACAAATAAAAAATTCACAATGTAATAAAGATTTGGTTCTTTGAAAAGATACATAAAATTGACAAATCCTTAACCAAACTAAGCAAGAAAAAAAGAAAGAATGAGAAGAAGCAAATCAATAGCATCAGAGATATAAAAAGGAGATATCACCACAGACTTCTGAAATCCAGAGGATTATCAAATCCTATCTGGAAAATTTATACTCCAACAAACTAGAAAATCTGGAAGTCATGGACAAATTTTTAGACATAACTGACTTCCCAAAATTGAGCCAGGAAGGTACAGAAATATTAAAAAGATCCATAACAAGTAATGAAATTGAAATAGCAATTAAAATCTTCAAAAAACAAAACCCCTGATGAATTGAAAGAGAGGGAACATACCCAAATACTTTTTCTTTTGGGGTACTAGAGATTAAAACTCAGGGGCACTCTATCACAGAGCCACATCCCCAGCCCTATTTTATATTTTATTTAGAGACAGGGTCTTGCTGAGTTGCTTAATGCCTTGCTTTGGCTGAGGCTGGCTTTGAACTCTTGATCCTCCTGCCTTAGGCTACCCAGCCACTGGGATTATAGGTGTGCACCACCATACCTGACCTCCCAAATACTTTTTATGAAGCTAATATAATCCTGATACTAAAACCAGACAAAGATGCATCAAGGAAAGAAAACTATAGATCAATATCCCTGATGAACATAGATGCAAAAATTCTAAATAAAATATTAGCAAACTGCATTAAAAAAACACATCAAGAGCTAGGGGCAGTGGTGTATGCCTGTAAGCCCAGCAGCTCAGAGGCTGAGGGAAGAGGATCCAGAGTTCAAAGCCAGCATTAGTAATGGTGAGGCACTAAGCAACTCAGTGAGACTTTGCCTTTAAATAAAATACAAAATAGGGCTGGGGATGTGACTCAGTGGTCTAGTACCCCTGAATTCAATCCTTAGTATAAAATAAAACAAGCCAACCAACAAACAACCCCCCAAGTCCCCCCGAACCCAAAAAACATCAAGAAGGTAACATACCATGACTAGTGCAAATCAATAAATGTGATTCATCAATTAGAATTAAGAATAAAAATCACATTATCATCTCAATAGATTCAGAAAAGGCCTTTGATAAAATCCAACATGGATTCATGTTAAAAATCCTGAAGAAGGTAGGGATTAATGGAACCCACCTCCATATTGTAAAGACCATTTATGACAAACCCAACACCAACTTCATACCAATGGAGAAAAACTAAAAAGCATTTCAACTAATTTCAGAAACAAGTTAGAGCTGTCTACTCTCACCATTTCTATTCAATATAGTCCTTGAAACCTCATCCAGAGCAATCAGGCAAGAAAAGGAAATCAAAGGGATGCAAATAGGCAAAGAAGAAGTCGAGCTACCTCTATTTGTTGATGATATCATCATATATCTAGAAGATCCAAAAAACTCCACCAGAAGATTTCAGAGCTTATCAATTAATTTAGCAAAGTAATAGGACATAAGATCAATGCCCATAAATCAATACTTTCCCCATACTTCAACAGTGATTCAATTGAGGAAGAAATCAGGAAAACCAGTCCATTCACAATAACCTAACAAAAACAAAAAAGCTTGGAAATTAATTTAATTAATTAAATTAATTAGGTAAAAGAAATCTACAATAAAATTATAGAACACCAAAGAAAGAAATTGAAGATCTTAGAAGGTGGAAAGACATCCACGTTCTTAGACAGAATTAATATTGTCAAGATGGTCATACTACCAAAAGCAATATACAGATTCAATGTAATCCCAATCAAAATACTAATGACATTCTTCACAGAAGAAAAAAAAAAAACAATTCTTAAATCAACTTGGAAGAATAAGAGACCCAGAATAATCAAAGCAATACTAAACAAGAAAAGTAAAGCAGGAGGCATCAATACCTGATCTGAAATTATACTACAGGGCTGTAGTACCAAAACTAGGATGATACTGGCATCAAAATAGACATGAAGACTAACAGAGTAGAAGAGAAGACACAGACAAATCCACAAACCGATAGTTGTTTGGTATTTGACAAAGATTCCAAAAATATATCTAAAGAGAAAAGATAGCCTTTTAAACAAGTGGTGCTGGGAAAACTGGATAATTACATGTAGATGAATGAAAGTAGATCCCTCTCGTTCACCCTGCACAAAACTCATATTGAAATGGATCAAAGACTTAGGAATAAGACTATAAACCCTACCACTGCTGGAAGAAAACATAGGGTCTACACTCCATCATATAGGTGCTAGAACCACCTTCCTTAACAAGACCCCCAAAGCACAAGAAATAAAACCAAGAATCAATAAGTGGGGTGGCATTAAACTAAAAAGCTTCTGCACAGCTAAGAAAATGGTTTTAAAAGTGTGAAGAGAAAGCTGTTGGGTTGGAAGAAAATCTTTGCCAGCTACTCCTCCAATAGGGGATTAATATCCAGAATATACTTAGCACCAAAAAACGAATAGCCTAATCAATAAATGGGCAAAAGAACTGAACAGAAACTTCTCAATACAAGAAACACAAAAGGTCAATAAATACATGAGAAAATGTCCAACATCTCTAGCAATCAGGGAAATGAAAATCAAAACTACACAAAATTTCATCTCATTCTTTTCAGAATGACAAGGGTCAAGAAAACAAACAAAAATAAATGCTGGCAAGGTTGTGGGGAGAAAGGAACACTTGAACATTGTTGGTGGGAGTGCAGACTGGTACAACCACTCTGAAAAGCAGTTTGGAGAGTCCTAAGAAAATTAGGGATGAAACTACCATATGACCCAGCTCTTCCATTTCTTGTTATATGCCCCAAAGATCTAAAACTACAGCAACTTAGTCACATCAATGTTTATAGCAGCATAATTCAGAAGAGCTAAATTATGGAATCGACTCAAATGCCTACCAATAGACAAATGGATTAAGAAATTGTGATATTACATATATGTGTGTGTGTGTGTGTGTGTGTGTGTATAGTGATGTATATAGTGGGATATATATATTCTGATATATGTAATATATATTATTCTGACATATATAATATATAAATATAATGAGATATATATTTACATTGTGTAAATACACACACACATAGTGGTGTTCTACTCAGCCATTAAAAAGAGTGAAATTATGGTATTTGCTGGCAAATGGATGGAAATGGAGGATATCACGCCGAGTAGAATTAGTCAAACTCAGAAACTCAAAGGTCAAATGTTTTCTTTCATATGTGAAGCTAGAGTTAAATAAAGGAAACGGAAAAGGAAAGGTAAGTTTAAGATTACATTAAGAACCATTCAAATACAAATTAATAGATGAGCAAAAGGAAGTCTAGTATAGTAGAGGAAGGAGAAGAGGAGGAGGGGTGGACAGAAGGGGAAAGGGGGAGGGGAAGGGGTGGCTCATGAACCGAAATCTATTTTCATGCATGTATGAGTTTGTTGAGATGAACCCAACTATCTCGTATAACCATTAAGCTCTAATAAAAATATATTATAGAATATATTATAGAACTATAGTCATCCCACCATGTTATAGAATACTAGAACTTATTACTTCTCTTAACTGTAATTTGGTACCTGTTATCTGATGTTCCTTTATCCTTGCTATCCCTCCTTCCTAACCTCTATTAATCACTATTCTACATTCAGATTGACTTTTTAAAGCATCTACATATAAGAGAGAACATGTTGTATTTGTCTGTGTCTGATTTTTTTTCTTCACCTCATGTTTTCCAGTTCTACCAATTTTGCTACAAAGAAGGTTTTTATTCTTTAGGGGACTGACAAATATTGCACTGTTTATAGATTACACATTTTCCTTGTTAATTCCTCACCAATGGGCATCTGGGTTGTTTTATATCCACCTTGAAGGGCTGTGAGAAGGTCAAGTAGGATAATGTTTGTAAAGCACCCAGTCTAGTACCAACATAGCTGTAAATGTTAACTGTCTCACAAACAGTGAGCCATCCACAGTCCACCTGACCCCAGGGTTGGGTCCACTTAGGATTTATTATGGTTAAATATCTTTAAATGCTTTTTGAACTTCAGAATGCCTACAAAGCAGTCAGAGGCCTTATTAAAATTCAGGTTCAGATCCAGTAGCTCTGGGGTGAGACTTGAGATTGTGCATTTCTAACAATCTCCCAGGCGATGCAGTACTCAGGGGTCATACTTTGAGAAGTAACATTTTTTAACTGTATCTAGCAGATCCAAAACAATAGGGCCCAACCACCTGTCCTCTATAGTTTTTCAGAAATTCTCAAGAACTAGTTGATTAACTGTGTCTGCTGGTGGAAGCATCAACTGCTGAAAAGCAATTGTGAAAATGAAGATTCCTGAATTTACCCTAGGAGATTCTGTTTCTATAAGTAGGGCTTGGAATCTCTATTTTTAATTTTTAAAAATATTTTATTTTTTATTGCCACATGTTAATTGAATGTATTAATAGGGTTCACTGTGATATTTCAACACATGCATGCAGGGTACACAAATCAGATCTGGCTTCCCTTTACTGATTCTCTGTTGAACTTTCTTTTTTTCTTTCTTTCTTTCTTTTTTTTTTTTGTAACAGGGATTGAACTCAGGGGCACTCAGCCACTGAGCTATAACCCCAGCCCTATTTTGTATTTTATTTAGAGACAGGGTCTTAGAGTTGCTTAGTGCCTCGCTGTTGCTGAGGCTATCTTTGAACTGTGATCCTCCTGCCTCAGCCTCCTAAGCTGCTGGGATTACAGGCGTGTGCCACCACACCCAGCTCTCTGTTGAACCTTCTTAACCTCTAGCACTCACTATTCTGTTTAGGCCTGTATTTTTTTAAGCTTCTACATATGAGAGAGAACACATAGTACGTGTCTCTCTGTGTTGGCTTATTTCACTTAAATAATGTCTTCTTGTTCTATCAATTTTGTTGCAAATGACACAATTTCATTCTTAAGTTATTGCTGAATAATATTCCATTGTGAATATATATAGTACATTTTATCTCTTCATCTGTTGTTTCCATGTCTTAACTATGGTAAATGGTGCTGGTATAAACATGGGTGTGCACTTTTTGTTGTTATGCTGATTTCATTTCCTTTGGATATATCAAAAGAAGTAGGATAGCTGGATCATATGACAGATTTGTTTTTAGTTTTTTTTTTCCTCAGTACTGAGGACTGAACCCAGACCTTGCACATGCCAGGCAAGTGCTTTACCATTGAGCTACATTCCCAGTTCTGTTTTTAGTTTTCTGAGGAACATCCATATTGTTCTCCTTAATAGTTGTACTAATTTACATTTCCATCCACAGTGTGTAAGAGTTCCTTTTTCTCAACATTCTGACTTGCATTTGTTAAGTTTTGTCTTTTTGATAATAGCCATTCTAACTTGGGTGAGATGGGGTCTCTCTGAAGTTTTGATATGCATTTTCCTGACGGCTATGATTTGAGAACTTTTTCATGTATTTGTTGACCATTTGAATTTCTTCTTTTGAGAAGTATCTATTCAGATAATTTTCCCATTTATATTGTATTTTTTAATATTTTTGATTTCATAATATATTCTACATATTAATCTTAGAACAAAATAATAAGACTAAAAGCATTATAATAAAATATTTTCAAGACATACTTTAGAGCCATAATCACCAAACAGTAAGATACTGGCATATAAGCAGACACCTAGACCAATCTTCTGAATAGAGATTACAGAAGTAAACCCACACACCTAATGCCAACTGATTCCTGACAGTCCCCAAAAATATACACTGGAGAAAGGACAACTTCTTCATTAAATGATGACTGGAAAACTTGATATCCACATGTGGAAGACTGAAACTTGACCCTGTATCTCATTCTTTACAAAAATCAATTCAAAATGGATCAAAAATCTAAATATAAGACCTGCAACACTGACACTACTAGAAGAGAGCATAGAGGAAACACTTCAAGACAATGGTTATAGGCAATTATTATTATTATTTTTGGATGTGGTCCCCAAAGCACAGGAAACACAAGCAAAGATAGAGAAAAGGGAATGCAGCAAACTACAAGGTTTCTGCACAGGAAAGGAAACAATCAGCAGAGAGAAGAGACAACCTACAGAACAGGAGAAAATATCTGGCAACTATTCATCTGGAATCTGTGTTTTAAAAAGGCATCCTAGATGACCCTGATGGGGGAAAAAACCTATGTAATGGTTTCTGTATCATGTCAAGATCCACTAGTTATTATAACTGAAGCTGAACATGATTCCCATATAATTCTGAGAGTCATACCGTGAAATGGCACCATGGAGGTTTATTGCTAAAATGATAAACAAGAGTCAAGTCTCCTTTGGAGCATTTGATTCAACAACATGACTGGTATTAGAAAACCCTATTCATTTACCAATTCTATTAATAAAGCATTCAGATACCTGCACATTTGTGGTCTTCTGATCATGTGGCCCTGAATAGAAAAACTCCTGGCTTTCAGTTTGCAAAGCAGAAACATGTAGCATTTAAGTACTTAGACTTTGGAGTCAGACAGACCTTGGCTTAAGCCTGATTCAAGAGCTGACAAGTCATGTGTTTGGATCATCACTTAACCATGTAGGCAAATGCAGATGACGTTGTCTATTTCATTAGTTTACAGTGAGGGTTATCAACAAAAAAAGTTTCCATTCTTAGTCTTTGCTACATCTGGGGGATGGCATCTTAATATCATTCTTCACTCCTCTCATCTTTTATATTCCACATTCACTGAAGCTAAGTTCTATTAGATTCCTTTTCAAAATAAGCACAGAATCCAACCACTCTTCATCAGTTCCTCTCAACAAATTCACCTTTAGTTCTCTGCCTTGAATTATTCCCTTGCCTGAGGTGCTTCCTCCAGGTAGCACCAAGTCTTTGCTCAAAGGTCCCAGGGACATCTACCTGGACTACTGTCTTTAAAATCTCCTGTCTTCAGCCCTGGACACTTTACTCAATTCTACTTTTATGTTTACTATTATTTTCTAACACACTGAATTATGTTTTCCGTTCCTTGTCTGACTTATTCCACAGGAATCTCAGCAAACCTCAGCAAACTTAAGCCTCATTGTATTCATTCCCGAGAAGAGTGAGGCTAGGATTCCTACCTCACAAAGAAGAGCAACTAGGCTCACAGGGGCCAGGTGATCCATCTAACTAGTGCATTACAAACCAGGGCTGAAGAATGTCAGACCTCTCAATTCTGAGTACAGTGCTCTTTCTATGCTTTCATGGAAATTAGAAAAAAGGGGAGATGACTTTTTATACCAAGTTCTGAGTTTTCCCAAACCCAGTTTATGTGTTAATCAAACACCCAAAGTGCTGATGTGCACAGGTGCCAAGATAATGTCAATAGTTTAACTTGAGCCTCATTTATCTACATTTCCTTGAAAAAAGGAGGTCTATAAATTTAGGCAACATTGAATTGAATGACAAAGATCAATTACAAGCACTTTTGCACAGTAGACTTAAAAAAAGTCACTGATTTCCCTAAAGAGATTTTAAATGTCTTGTCTTTCTCTGCTATAAAAGAAAGTCAGTTTGGAGTAATGCTAAGTTCTACTTATAATAATTTATATTACAATAAATATCCTGTAAATTAAAAAAAGAAGACAACTGGTCTATAATACTGTCTCCATTACACATCCACAGTAGCTATTTTAATGTTTTATTTCCATATTTTTGCTTAAATATTATTTTTCATGGCATGGTAATTTTTTCTTTTTAAATTTAGTATTGTCTGAACATTTTAGCTTCAACTAGCTAGAGTTTAAAAATATACTTTTTCTAGCTTTAAAATTTTAAAATTCTTTTTTATCTTTTAAAAATTTATTTATTTATTCTAATTTGTTATATATGACAGCAGAATGAATTTCAATCCATAGTACATATATAGAGTACAATTTTTCATGTCTCTGGTTGTACACAAAGTAGAGTCACACCATTCATGTCTTCATACACGTAATTGGGATAATGATGTCTATCTCATTCCACTGTCTTTCCTTCCCACTGCCTCCTCTCATCCCCTCCTTCCCCTTTGCCCTATCTAAATTTCCTCTATTCCTCCCATGTTCCCCGCCCGATCCCAAATATGGGTCAGGATCCTCATATTAGAGAAAACATTTAGCATTTGTTTTTTTTTTTGGGATTAGCTTACTTCACTTAGCATAATATTCTCCAGTTCCATTCATTTACCTGCATATGCCATGATTTTATTTTCTTTTAGTTCTGAATAATATTCCATTGTGTATATATACCACGTTTTCTTTATCCATTCATCTACTGAAAGGCATCTAGATTAGTTCCACAATTTAGGTATTATGAATTGTACTGCTATAAACATTGCTGTGGCTGTGTTACAATAGAATGCTGTTTTTAGGTTCTTTGGGTATAAATTGCGAAGTGGGATAGCTGGGTCAAATTGTGGTTCCATTCCAAGTTTTCCAAGGTATCTCCATACTGTTTTCCACATTGATTGTACCAATTTATAGTCCCATTAGCAATGTATTAGTGTGCTGCTTTCTCCTCACATCCTCACCAGCACATATTGTTGTCTTTTTTTTAAATGTATCCAACCTGAGTCCATCTGCATGTTTTATGGTGGCATTTTTCTGGAAAAATTTTTTTTATATATGACAGCGGAATGCATTACAATTCTTGTTACAAATATAGAGCACAATTTTTCATATCTTCAGTTGCATACAAAGTATATTCACACCAATTTGTGACTTCATACCTGTACTTTGGATAATAATGATCATCACATTCCACCATCATTAATAACCCCATGACCCCTCCTTTCCCCTCCAAACCCTCTGCCCTATCTAGAGTTTGTCTATTTTTCCCATGCTCCCTCTCCCCATCCCACTATGAATCAGCCTTCTTATATCAAAGAAAACATTTGGCATTTGTTTTTTTGGGATTGGCTAACTTCACTTAGCATTATTTTCTCTAACTCCATCCAATTACCTGCAAATGCCATGATTTTATTTTCTTTTATTGCTCAGTAATAGTCCACTGATATATATATGCCACATTTTTTTTTATCCATTTATCTATTGAAGGACATCTAGGTTGGTTCCACAGTTTAGATATTGTGAATTGGGCTGCTGTAAACATTGATGTGGCTGTGTCCCTGTAGTATGATGTTTTTAAGTCCTTTGGGTATAGACCGAGGAGAGGGACAGCTGGGTCAAATGGTGGTCCCATTCCCAGATTTCCAAGGAATCTCCATACTGCTTTCCATATTGGCTGCACTAATTTGCAGTCCCACCAGCAGTGTATGAGTGTACCTTTTTCCTGCATCTTTGCCAACACTTACTGTTGTTTGTCTTCATAATAGCTGCCATTCTGACTGGAGTGAGATAATATCTTAGAGTGGTTTTGATTTGCATTTCTCTAATTGCTAGTGATGATGAGCATTTTTTTTCATATATTTGTTGATTGATTGTATATCATCATCTGAGAAGTGTCTGTTCAGGTATTTGGCCCATTTATTGATTGAGTTATTTGTTTTTTTGGTGCTTAGCTTTTTGAGTTCTTTATATACCATAGAGATTATTCCTCTATCTGATGTGTGAGGGGTAAAGATTTGCTCCCAAGATGTAGGCTCTCTATTCACCTCATAGATTGTTTCTTTTGCAGAGAAGAAACTTTTTAGTTTGAGTCCATCCCATTTACTGATTCTTGATTTTAATTCTTGTACCACAGGAGTCTTATTAAGAAAGTTGGGGGCAAATCCCACATGATGGAGATTAGGGCTTACATTTTCTTCTATTAGACACAGGGTCTCTTGATCCATTTTGAGTTGAGTTTTGTGCCTGGTCAGAGATAGGGGATTAATCTTTTTTTGTTGCATATGGATTTCCAGTGTTCCTAGCACCACTTGTTGAAGAGGCTATCTTTTCTCCAATGCATGTTATTGGCACCTTTGCCTAATATAAAATAATTGTAGTTTTGTGGGATAGTCTCTGTGTCTTCTATTCTTTACCATTGGTCTACCAGTCTGTTTTAGTGCCAATACCATGCTGTTTTTGTTACCATTGCTCTGCAGTATAGTTTAAGGTCTGGTACAGTGATGCCACCTGCTTCACTCTTCATGCTAAGGATTCCTTTACCTATTCTAGGTCTCTTATTTTTCCAGATGAATTTCATGATTGCTTTTTCTATTTCTATGAGAAATGTCATTGTAATTTTGATCAGAATTGCATTAAATCTGTATAGTGCTTTGGAAGTATGGTAATTTTGATAATATTTATTCTGCATATCTAAGAGCATGGTAAGATCTTTCCATCTTCTATGGTCTTCTTTGATTTTTTTCTTTAGCATTCTGTAATTTTCATTTTATAGATCTTTCACCTCTTTTGTTAAGTTGACTCCCAAGTATTTTTTTGAGGCCATTGTAAATGGGGTAGTTTTTCTCATTTCCCTTTCTGACGATTTGTCACTGATATACACAAATGCCTTTGATTTATGGGTGTTGATTTTACATCCTGATACTTTGCTGAATTCATTTTCTAGTTCTCTAAGTTTTCTGGTGGAACTTTTAGGGCCTTCCAGAATCATATCATCAGCAAATAGTGAAATTTCAATTCTTCTTTTCCTATGTGTATCCCTTTAATTTCTTTCATCTGTCTAATTGCTCTGGCCAATGTTTCAAGAACTATCTTAAATAGAAGTGGTGAAAGAGGGCATCCCTGCCTTGTTCCAGTGCTTAGAGGGAATGCGTCCAATTTTTCTCCATTTTGAATGATGTTGGCCTGGGGCTTAGCATAGATAGCCTTTATGATATTGAGATATGTTCCTATTATCTCTAGTTTTTCTAGTGTTTTGAACATAAAGGGTGCTGTATTTTTGTCAAATGCTTTTTCTGCATCTATTGAGATGATCACATGATTCTTATCTTTAATTCTATTGATGTGATGAACTACATTTATTGATTTCCATATGTTGAACCAAACTTGCATCCCTGGGATGAACCCCACTTGATTGTGGTGCACGGTCTTTTAAATATGTTTTTGTATTGGATTTGTCAGAATTTTATTGAGAATTTTTGCATCTATATTCATTAGAGATATTGATCTTAAGTTTTCTTTTTTTTGATGTGTCTTTGCCTGGTTTTGGAATCAGAGTGATATTGGCCTCATAGAATGAGTTTGGAAGTGCTGCCTCTTTTTCTATTTCCTGAAATAAATTGGAGAGTATTGGTATTAGTTGTACCTTAAAGGTCTTGTAGAACTTGGCTCTGTACCTGTCTGGTCCTAGGTTTTTCTTGGTTGGTAGACTTTTGATGGCATCTGCTATTTTGTCACTTGAAATTGATCTGTTTAAATTGTGTATATCATCCTGATTTAAATTGGGTAAATTATATGACTCTAGAAATTTGTTGATTCCTTCGATATTTTCTATTTTATTAGAGTACAAGTTTTCAAAATAATATCTAATTATCTTCTGTAATTCTGTAGTGTCTATTGTGATATTTCCTTTTTCATCACATATATCAGTGATTTGAGTTTTTCTCTCCTTCTCTTCATTATCATGGCTAAGGGTCTATCAATTTTATTTATTTTTTAAAAGATCCAACTCTTTGTTTTGTCAATTTTTTCAATTGTTTCTTTTGTTTTAATTTCATTGATTTCAGGTCTGAGTTTAATTATTTCCTGTCTTCTGCTGCTTTTGGTGTTTATTTGTTCTTCTTTTTATAGAGTTTTGAGATGTAAATGTTAAGTCATTTATTTGTTGACTCTTTCTTCTTTTAAGGAATGAATTCCATGTAAAGAACTTTCCTCTTAGAACTGCTTTCATAGTGTCCCAGAGATTTCGATATGTTGTATCTTGTTCTCATTCACCTCTAAATTTTTTAAAATCTCCTCCTTGATTTCTTTTATAACCCATTGTTCATTCAGTAGCATATTATTTAGTCTCCATATGTTGGGGTGAATTTTATTTCTTATTTTATCATTGATTTCTAATTTCATTCCATTATGATCTGATATGATGCATAGTAGTATCTCTACTTTTTATACTTGTTAAGAGTTGCTTTGTAGCATAATATATGGTCTGTTTTAGAGAAGGACCCATGTGCTGCTGAGAAGAAAGTGTATTCTCTCATTGAAGGATTTAATATATTTTATATGTCAGGTAAGTCTACGTTATTGATTGTATTATTGAGTTCTATAGTTTCTTGTTTGGCTTTTGTTTGGAAGATCTATCTAGTAATGAAGAGGTGTGTTAAAGTCATCCCAAATTATTGTGTTGTGGTCTGTTTGACTCTTGAAGTTGAGAAGAGTTTGATGAACATAGATGCTCCTTTGTTTGGGGCATATTATATTTATAATTGTTAAGTCTTGTTGGTATATGGTTCCCTTGAGCAGTATGTAGTGTTCTTTTTTTATCCTTTTTGATTGACTTTAGTTTGAAGTCTGCTTTATTTGATATGAGGATGGAAACTCCTGCTTGCTTCCACAGTATGATTTTTCCCAACACTTCACCTTCAGTCTGTGGATGTCTTTTTCTGTGAGATGAGTCTCTTGGAGGCAGCATATTGTTGAGTCTTTTTTTTTTTTAATCCAATCTGCTAGTTTATGTCTTTTGATTGGTGAGTTTAGGCCCTTAACTTACAGGGTTATTATTGAGACATGATTTGTATTCCCAGCCATTTTTGTTTATTTTTGGTATTTAACGTGACTTGGTTTCTCCTCTGATTAGATATTCCTTAGTGTAATATCTCCCTCTGCTGGTTTTCATCATTGTTTTTCATTTCCTCTTTGTGGAATATTTTGCTGAGGATGTTTTGCAGCACAGACTTTCTAGTTGTAACTTCTTTTAACTTTTGTTTATCATGGAAGGTTTTTATTTCATCATCAAATCTAAAGCTTAGTTTTGCTGGATATAAGATTCTTGGTTGGCATCCATTTTCTTTCAGAGCTTGGTATATGTTGTTCCACGATCTCCTGGCTTTGAGGGTCTGGGTTGAAAAATCTGCTGATATATGAATTGGTCTCCCCCTATATGTGATCTGATTTCTCTTTCTTGTGGCTTTTAAGATTCTATCCTTATCACTCCTGCAAGGTAGGTGGGCCTACGACCCACTGGCAGAAGAGGAGCAGCGGCCTGCTGAGAGGCAGAGCCGCCCCCTCCCCCGCGCTGGCAAGGTAGACGGAACTGTGACCACCATCAGAACAGGCCAGACCTGCAACCAACAGACAGAACAGGCCCAGTGGCCTGAGGAAGGGTAGAGCCGCAACCCCCCCACGCCTGCAAGGTAGGCGGACCTGCGACCCACTGGCAGAACAGCCCCAGAGGCCTGCAGAGGGGCAGTGCCGCTGCCTGCGCCTGCAAAGTAGGCAGAACTGCGACCACCGACAGAACAAGCCTAGTGCCCCGCAGAGGGACAGAGCCGCCGCCCGCGCCTGCAAGGTAGGCGGACCTGCTAC
>NW_026000174.1:6254600-6278666 GCF_001458135.2 Marmota marmota marmota
TTCACAATAGCAAGACTGTGGAACCAACCTAGATGCCCTTCAATAGATGAATGGATAAAAAAAATGTGGCATTTATACACAATGGAGTATTACTCTGCATTAAAAAATGACAAAATCATAGAATTTACAGGGAAATGGATGGCATTAGAGCAGATTATGCTAAGTGAAGCTAGCCAATCCCTAAAAAACAAATGCCGAATGTCTTCTTTGATATAAGGAGAGTAAATAAGAACAGAGTAGGGTCAAAGAGCATGAGAAGAAGATTAACATTAAACAGGGATGAGAGGTGGGAGGGAAAGGGAGAGAGAAGGGAAATTGCATGGTAATGGAAGGAGACCCTCAGAGTTATACAAAAGTACATACAAGAGGAAGTGAGGGGAAAGGGAAAAATAATACAAGGGGGACAAATGAATGTCAGTAGAGGGGGCAGAGAAAGAAGAGGGGAGGGGAGGGGAGGGGAGGGGTGATAGTAGAGGATAGGAAAGGCAGCAGAACACAACAGACACTAGTATGGCAATATGTAAATCAATGGATGTGTAACTGATGTGATTCTGCAATCTGTATATGGGGTAAAAATGGGAGCTCATAACCCACTTGAATCAAAGTGTGAAATATGATATATCAAGAACTATGTAATGTTTTGAACAGCCAACAATAAAAAATTAAAAAAAAACTAAATAAAAAGAATACTAACTCAAAAAAAAAAAAAAGATTCTATCCTTATATGGACACTATGAAAGCAGTTCTAAGAGGAAAGTTCATTACATGGAATTCATTCCTTAAAAGAAGAAAGAGTCAACAAATAAATGGCTTAACATTACATCTCAAAACTCTACAAAAAGAAGAACAAATAAACACCAAAAGCAGCAGAAGACAGGAAATAATTAAACTCAGACCTGAAATCAATGAAATTGAAACAAAATTTCCATTATAATGTACCTTGGTGTAGATATGTTGTAATTTTATACATTTGGTGTCCTGTAAGCCTCTTGTATTTGTTTTTCCAATTCGTTCTTCATGCTTGGGAAATTTTCTGATATTATCTCATTGAAGAGGGTGTGCATTCCTTTAGTTTGAAATTTTTGCTTTCCTCTATCCCAATAACTCTTAGATTTGGTCTTTTGATTCTGTCCCGTAATTCTTGGCTGTTCTGTTCATGGTTTCTAACTATCTTCACTGTGTGATCAACTTTATTTTTCAGGTTGTATATTTTATCTTTATTATCTGAAGTTTGTTCTTCCAAGTGATCTAGCCTGTTGTATGCTTCCTATTGAGTTTTTTATTTTATTTATTGTATTCTTCATTTCAAGGATTTCTGACTGTTTTTTTTTCAGAGTCTCTATCTCTCTCTTGAAATAATCTTTTGCTACCTGTGTTTGCTTTATTATCTCATTGTTGGAGTGATCAATTTCTGCCTGTATTTACTCACTTAGGTCATTCTTTAATTCACAGATCATTTTAATTATGGACCTTCTGAACTCCTGCTCTGACATGTCATCAACTTTGCTGTCCATGGGTTTTGTTATTATAGTGTCCTGGTTTGTTTGGGGCACTTTCCTCCCTTGTTTCTTCATGTTGTCTATGTGTCTTCCTTTCTTGCAGTGGGGATCTGAGAAATTACAATTTCTTCTCTATATTCTTGTAGAACCTGTGCAGATTGTCTGTACTTCACCTTGATGTTGGGCTTCCAGACCCTACTTTTTTCCCTCAATGAATGCTATTGCATTCTGTATCTGGGTCCTGTATAAGTTGGTGTGTGTGGATCTGGGCCTCTGGGCTTGACCTCCCTCCATGGTCTGTAGGTTGGAAGGGGCAGTCCTTCGCCAGAGGCTAGGGTCTGGTGGGTATCTGCCCTGCTGAGGGAGGGGTAGACTGAGTCTGCTGTGGGCCTGGGATCCTCATAGACCATTGGGCTTGACCTCTCTTGTTGTCTGTATTCTTTATAACTTTCATTTTGACTGGAGTGAGATGAAATCTTAGAGTAGTTTTGATTTGCATTTCTCCAATTACTAGAGATGTTGAACATTTTTCTCATATATTTATTGATTGAATGTATATCTTCTTCTGAGACACATCTGTTCAGCTCCTTAGCCCATTTATTGATTGAGTTATCTTTTTTTTTTTTTGGTGTTAAGTTTTTTGAGTTTTTATATGTCCTGGAGATTAGTGCTCTGTCTGATGTGTGTGTGTGTGTGGCAAAAGTTTGCTTCCAAAATGGAGTCTCTCTGTTCACCTCATTGTTTCTTTTGCTGAGAAGAAGCTTTTTAGTTTGAGTTCATCCCATCTATTAATTCTTGATTTTACTTCTTGCACTTTAGGAGTCTTATTAAGGAAGTCAGGGCCTAATCCAACATGATGAAGATTTGGGCCTACTTTTTCATGAGTTAGGTGCAGGGTCTCTGGTTAGATTTCTAGGTCCTTGGTCCACTTTGAGTTAAGTTTTGTGCATGGTGAGAGATAAGGCCTTAATTTAATTTTGTTGCGAGTATGGATTTCCAATTTCCCAGCATCATTTCCAGACTATCTTTTTTTAAATATATGTTTTTCGTGCCTTTGTCTAATATGAGATAACTGTATTTATATGGGTTTGTCTCTGTGTCTTCTATTCTGTACCATTGGTCTAGAAGTCTATTTTTGTGCCAATACCATGCCATTTTTGTTGCCATTGCTCTGTAGTATAGTTTAAGTTCTGGTATTGTGATGCCAGCTGCTTCACTCTTCTTGCTAAGGTTGCTTCAGCTATTCTGGGTCTCCTATTTTTCCAGATGAATTTCATGACTACTTTTTTATTTTTATGAGGACCGTCACTGGGAATTTGATTAGAATTGCATTAAATCTGTATTGTGCTTTGGTAATATGGTCATTTTGACAATATTAATTCTGTCTATCCAAGAACAAGGGAGATCTTCCATCTTCTAAGGTCTTGTTTATTTCTTTAGTGTTCTGTAGTTTTCATTGTAGAGGTCTTTCACCTCTTTCATTGAGTTGATTTTGAAGTATTTTATTTTTTTTTTGAGGCTATTGTAGTTTTCCTAGTTTCTCTTTCAGAGGATTTTTCACTGATGTACAGAAATGCCTTTTATGTATTGGTGTTGATATTATATCCTTCTACTTTGTCAAATTCACTTATTAGTTCTAGAAGTTTTCTGGTGAAATTTTTTGGATCCTCTAGGTATAGAATCATCATCAGCAAATAGTGCCAATTTGAGTTCTTCTTTTCCTACCTGTATCCCTTTAATTTCTTTAATCTAAATGCTGTGGCTAGAGTTTTAAGAGTATATTAAATAGAAGTGGTGAAAGAGGGCATCCCTGTCTTGTTCCCATTTTTAGAAAGAATGTTTTCAATTTTTCTCCATTTAGAACGATGTTGGCCTGGGCCTTTGCATAGATAGCTTTTACAATGTTGAGATATATTCCTGTTATCGCTAGTTTTTCTAGTGTTTTAAACATGAAGCAGTGATAAATTTTGTCGAATTCTTTTTCTGCATTGATTGAGATGATCATATAATTCTTATCTTTAAGTCTATTGACATGATGAATTACATTTGTTGATTTCCATATGTTGAACCAAACTTTCATCCCTGGGATGAACCCCACTTAATCGTGGTGCACTATCTTTTTGATATGTTTTTGCATTTGATTTGCCAGAATTTTATTGAGAATTTTTGCATCTATGTTCAATGGAGATATTGGTCTGAAATTTTCTTTCTTTGATGTGTCTTTGGTTTTGGAATCTGAGTAATATTGGCCTCATAGAATGAGTTTGAAACTATTTCCTCTTTTTCTATTTCATGAAATAATTTGGAGTATTGGTATTAGTTCTTCTTTGAGGGTCTTGTAGAACTCAGCTGTGTATAAATCTGATCCTGGGCTTTTGTTGGTTGGTAGGCTTCTGATGGTGACTTCTATTTCACTGCTTGAAATTGATCTGTTTAACTTGTTTATGTGATTCTGTTTAGGAAAATTATATGACTCTAGAGATTTGTCGATGCCTTTGATGTTTTCTATTTTATTGGAGTACAAGTTTTCAAAATAATTTCTAATTATCTGCTGTATATCTGTAGTGTCTATCATGATGTTTTGTTTTTCACCACAGATGTTAGTAATTTGAGTTTTCTCTCTCCTTTTTTTATTATCATGGCTAAGAATTTATTAATTTTATTTATGTTTTCAAAGAACCAACTTTTTGTTTTGTCAATTTTTCACAATTTTGTTGATTTCAGCTCTTATTTTAATTACTTCCTGTCCTCTACTGCTTTTGGTGTTGGTTTGTTCTTCTTTTTCTAGGGCTTTGAGATATAATGTTAAGTCATTAATTTGTTGACTTTTTCTTCTTTTAAGGAATGAACTCCATGTAACAAACTTTTCTCTTAGTACTTGCCTTCGTCCAGAGATTTTGAAATGTTGTATCAGTGTTCTCATTTACCTCTAAGAAATTTTTAATCTCCTTTTTGATGTCTTTTGCAACCCATTGTTCATTCAATACCATATTATTTAGTCTCCAGATGTTGGAGTATAATCTATTTTTTATTTTATCATTGATTTCTAATTTCATTCCATTATAATTTGATGGAATTCAGGGTAGTATCTCTACTTTTTGTGTTTGCTAAGAGTTGCTTCGTGGAATAATATGTGGTCTATTTTAGAGAAGGATCCATGTGCTGCTGAAAAGAAAGTCTATTAACTTGTTTTTGTATAAAATATTCTATATATGTCTGTGAAGTCTAAGTTATTGATTATGTTATTGAGTTCTATAATTTCTTTGTTTAGCTTTTATTTTATTAAAGAGGCATGTTAAAGTCACCCAGAATAATTGTGTTGTGGTCTATTTGACTCTTGAACTTGAGAAGAGTTTTTTTTTTTTTGATGAATGTAGATGCTTCACTGTTTGTGGCATATATATTTATAATTGTTAAGTCTTAATGTATTGTTCCCTTAAGCAGTATGAAATATTCTTCTTTATCCCTTCTGACTAACCTTGTCTTGAAATCTACTTTATTTGATATGGGGATGTAAACCCCTGCTTGTTTCTGCAGTCCATGTGAGTGGTATTTTTTTCCCCAACCTTTCACCTTCAGTCAGTGGATGTCTTTTCCTATGAGATGAGTCTCTTAAAGGCAGCATATTGTTGGTTTTTTTTTTCTTAAATTCAACCTGCCAGTCTATGTCTTTTGGTTGGTGATTTTAGGCTATTAACATTCAAGGTTATTATTGAGACGTGATTTGTTATTCCAGTTACTTTTGTTTATTTTTGGTATTTAACTTGACTTTGTTTCTTCTTTGATTGATTTTACCTTTAGTGTAATACTTCTCTTTGCTGATTTTCATTGTTGTTTTTTATTTTCTCCTCATGGAATACTTTGCTGAGGATGTAGCACAGGCTTTCCAGTAGTAAATTCTTTTAAGTTTTGTTTATCATGGAAGGTTTTTATTTCATCATCAAATCTAAAGTTTAATTTTGCTGGATATAAGATTCTTGGTTGGCATCTGTTTTCTTTCAGAGTTTGGTATATGTTATACCAGGATCTTCTAGCTTTCAGGGCCTGGGTTGGAAAATTTGCAGATGTTCTAATTGGTTTCCCCTATATGTAATCTGATTCCTTTTTCTTGTGGCTTTTAAAATTCTCTCCTTATTCTATATGCTAGGCATTTTCATTAAAATGTGCGTTGATGTGGAGCTGTTGTGATTTTGTACATTTGGCATCCTGTAAGCCTCTTGTATTTGATTTTCTAATTCATTTTCATGTTTGGAAAATTTTCTAATACTATTTCATTGAATAGATTGTTCATTCCTTTGGTTTGGAACTCTATGCCTTCCTCTATTTCAATCATACTTAACTTTGGTCTTTTTATTTTATCCCACAATTCTTTTTTTAATATTTATTTTTTAGTTGTAGTTGGACACAATACTTTTATTTTATTTATTTTCATGTGGTGCTGAGGATCAAACTCAGGCCTTGCATGTGCTAGGTGAGCACTCTACTGCTGAGCCACAACCCCAGCCCTCCCATAATTCTTGAATGTTCTGATCATAGTTTCTTACCATGTTCATTGTGTGGTTAACATTCTTTTCAAGATTATATATTTTGTCTTTATTTCTGAGGTCATGTTTTCCAAGTGACCTAATCTGTTGGTGGTGTTTTCTATTGAGTTTTTAATTTGGTTTATTGTTTCTTTCATTTCAAGGATTTCTGTTTTTTTTTTTTCAGAACCTCTGTCTCCTTATGGAAGTAATCTTTTGCTTCCTGTATTTGCTTATGTAGCTCTTTATCAAAATGAACTTTTTCTGCCTGTATTTGCTCTCTTATGTCATCCCTTAATTCACAGAACATATTAATTATGTACATCCTGAACTCCTTCTCTATAATTTCTTCTGTTGTGCTGGCCATGGATTCTAATAATGTAATATCTTGGTTTGTTTGGGACACTTTATTTCCTTGTTTTTTCCATGTTGTTCATGTGTCTTCCCATCTAGCACTGCAGATCTGAGGCATTAAAGCTTTTACCCTATAGGTTTATAATGTCCCTGAAGAGTTCCAGTATGTATCCTTCAAAGGGGAGAACAATATTAACAGATCTCAATACAAACAATATACAACCTTAAATATATAGATGCTATTAAGACATTTACTGTTTTGTCACAATATACAGAAATGGTGAGTTCAATCATTATTGATAATATAAACAGTAGGTTTGCAAAAAGGTCTATAGTTTCTGATGGTGGACAAAGAACCAGGGGTGAGGTGTAGAATGAGATGTTGAGGGGGTAAGGGGTGAGGATATAGATTATTAGATCTTAGAAAATGTGAAAGAGGAATCTAAAGAAGTTGGTTAGTTTCAGGAGAAAAATGAGAAAGTGATTTTGGGGAGACAAGTATGTGGAAAGATAATAGAGTACAAAAAACAAACACAAATATTAAGAAAAATAAAAAATGTAAAAATAGGAGGTGAAAGAATATACAACACAACTGTAATATACTATTCAGACATCCCAGTCCTCAGTATCCTAATTCATGAAAAGTGCTTGGTTTCACAAATGTTGGATGTGAGGGAGGGAAAGAGAGAGAGAGAGAGAGAGAGAGAGAGAGAGAGAGAGAGAGAGAGAGAGAATATCTCAAACAAGACACAAGGATTATTTTTGTTGGAGATCAGTATCTTTCCAGCTTCCTTTCTCCTCCAGTAGGTGCAGTTGTCTGTTATTTGCTGGTATCTCCACCCCAAGGATGGTGAAGATTATTAGGGTGGGAGGGTTGGTCTTGGGGGCAGAACTCCTGGAGGTGTGGTGTAGCACTTGACAGTTCCCTATGGGAGTCTACACCCCAAGGATCTCCTTTGGGGTCTGCTTGTGTGATGTGGGCACCTGGTCTTATCTCCTTATATCACCTTTAAACCTCACAATTCCTGGTTTCTAATTTGTTCTCTAAACTGTATTTCACTCATCTCATCCCTTTCTGCCGCAGTCTGGCTGGGCACAAAATCACGAGCCACTCACAGCCTTGTAGATTCAAACAGCAATTCTTTATCCCCGAACTCACACCGGCACTCTACAAACACGTTCTGGGCAAAATCCACACTTCCACTGGGCTCTGCATCCCAAAATACTCTCTGAATCCCTTGAGAACTCAACGGGAACTCAAGGAGCGGGTGGGTGCTTGAGGCAGCAGGATACGCCCTATTCCCAGCAGGGTCCACCTTAAACCTGGAACTGCCCTAAACCCAAGGAGCGGGATACTCCCTATTCCCAGCAGGATACACCCTAAACCTGGATCAGCCTGGTCCAGCAAGATCCTCCCTAAACCCGGATCCACCCTGGTCCTTGAGCAGGGTCACCTTACTCAAACATACATGCAATGTCACTGCAAATGACCTGGGTCCAAAGGCAAGCCCATTTCCACAATGGAGAGTCCTTCCTCTAAGCAACATGGAGTAGGCTGACAAAGAAATTGCCATGCGTCATTCCTACTTGGCAATGGCTCTCAGCACCTTTCTACTTCCCAGACAGGAAACTTCTCTTCAGAGGTCTTGTGGGCTGCACTATGCACACATGTCAGGGAGAGTTATTTTGTATTGGACAGTTCAGGACCAGGTTTTGTGAGCTATGGACTTGTAGCCTCAAGTGCTGTGCAGGGTTAGTGGCTGCCTGGGAGAAGGGGGAGTTGGAGACTAAAGATACCTTTATATTCCTTCTAAGCCCCAGCCAGTGTTCCAAGCTGGGCGTTGCCCCAACTAAAGATGGCAATGAAGGTGTCCCAGGATGGAGGAGGCTGCTTTCAGCAATGGGGTGTCTGGTTGGGTGGGGCTGGGCAGTAGCGGTGGGCAGCGTGTTCAGAGATGCAGCTCTGTGGCGTGCAGTGTTGTGGCTGGCAGCTGTCTCCAGACCCTGTGCAGTGTCCCTGGGTGCAGACTACCATGTGTAGGGGACTGCGGGAGTGGTTGTAGTGTCCCAAGATGGAGGTGATGGGGGAGCCCCACATTGGTAGATGGAGGTCCATATTGGAGTGGTGACTGGAGTTCCTATGCATGAGCAGCAGCCAGGTGTCCTGCATGGAAGTGGAGGCTGGGATTTCTGTGCAGGTGGGCAGTCAGGAGTCCTGCATAGGTGCTGAGGCCTGGAGACCTGCAACAGTGGGGTGGCCATGACTCCTGCATGGGAGCAGCTATTGGGGGTCCTCTAATCATTTGCACAGAAACAGTATTCCCACTACTTGAATCCCAGGTCACAGAGAGACACAGAATACAGCCTCCCTCTTAGCATGCCATCTTGGATCTCTCATATTCTTAATTGGTACATTAGAAGTGTACATAATGGTGGGATTTGTTACATATTCATACATGCACACAATATGAGAATGTAATTTGTCTGATGTAGAAATATACTTTATATATACACATACACATAAAATCTGGTTGGTGTATCACACAGTTCATTTAATAATTCCATCCCCTGTTATATTTGTAGCTTATTTTCAATGTTTCACTGTTTAAATGGCATTGTAATGAATGTCTATTCACAGGCAGCTTTTCCTTTAGGGATTCTTATATCAATTTCCAAGAGTGTTACTACTAGATTAAAAAAAACTTTTATAATTCAATAAACATGATTTCTTTTTTGCTCTTATTTATAGCTTGGGATGATTTCATCAAGGGGCTAATACATATTTTATAGATGAAAAATTGCAAAACAATTGGTCATTACTTCTTGTTTGTCAATTTTTTCATTATGACATTATTTTCTATATTGACCCCATTTTGGGAATGATGCCTTGGAATTGTTTTATTTTCTGAAAATTTTCTCATTACATAAGGCAGTGTCTGATTCAGAGGCACCATGGTGTGAATATTTGTGCCTCTCCAAAATTCATATGTTGTAATCCCAACTTCCAAGGTGGTGGTAATAGGATGTGGGACCTTTGGCAGCTGTTCTGATCATAAGGCAGGAGCCCTCATGATTGAAATTAGTGCCTTTGTAAAATAATCTTCAAATAGCTAGCCAGGCACCATTGCCTATTAAATAGAAGGCAACCCTAATCCAACATTGAATTGTTCTGTGCTATGTTCTTGGACTTCCCAATCTCCAGAACTGTGAGAGAGAAATTTCTGTTATAAATAAGCCACCCATAAAAAAAAGCCACCCATAACAACCAAGACTAAAACTACTACATTGTTATTTTTCAGATACCTGAACTCTGATTTAGATTCTCTTGAGACAGACTCTCTGCAGGAAGAGATTGGACTTAAGAGTCCAAAAATTTGTATTTAAATATTAGGCTCTTTATTTAAAACAAATGCTTTGTGTAGTTCTTTCCACACCAAGGTGCAATTATCTTTTTATTGTGGAGAAAGAAAAAGATTCCAATTATCTAAAGTTGACTCCTAAATTTCCAAACGGTGTTATGGGGGTTTAGATCTTTGCTTTGACTTTCAGACCTGCCTCATTAACAAGGTATATCCTGTGGTGCATGTGAGAGTGTTTTCTAGTGGTTTGATTGTATGTACTAGAAAGATGAAACAATTTCACTCCAGATCATTTATTTACAGGCTGGTGGCCAAGGGGGAAGTTTGATAACCTCTTCAAAATGGGGATAAGTAGGGATAAAGGTACAAGATAATGTACATCAAATGTCTCGCTGAGAGCTTGGCATACAGTCATCGGTAGTGTTAGTTTTCCCTCCTGCTCAATCTTAATATCCCATGAGAAGTTAATAAGTATTTTACAGATTTTTTTTTCCATCAGAAGCTTCAAGGGGGTAAAACTGTATTATAGCATCAGTATATTTTAGTTTGATTTCCTTAAAATATTTAGCAATATTATAAGCAGAGTTTTCTTATGTCAAGAGCATCTTAAATTATTTCTGGAGATGGGCTGGCTCAGTTGGCTATATTCAGTAAGTGGCAGCCAACACCAAAGCTATTTAGTGTTGTGTACCTTGTCTTTCTGGTTGGTCCAGGTAGAATGGATTTATTTTCAAATCAAGATGCTTGTGTGCAAGGCTCCCAATCTGGGTGTAGAGGTGCATACATTGGTAGTTTAAGAGCATAAATATGGCCACAAATCATCCATGAGATGGAAAGTAATAACTTCTCTTATCCATTGCAATCTTATCTAAAAATGTCTTTGTTTTACTATAGAAAAACATAACAATTCTATTTCCAGATCACTCACATCTTATATAATATATTCACATGAGTTCACAAATTTTAACTGCACTCCCCTGAGGGATTCATATTTGAAAAAAACATCATGAAATACCTACTATGTTGCAGTTTAGGCTTCCAGGAAGTTTCTGTAATGTTCTCATGTATTCTTCACTCTCAACACTTGAGCAAGAACAGGTAACTGGAAAACAGAATAGCCACTTCTCAAACCCAGGTCTTGAATTCCCAATTCAATGCCTTTTTTTTTGCAATAATCCTGTTCCTCCAGGAGAGATCTCATGGGGCAACTGGGATGCTAATCTCAGTGAGGGGCTCAAGGTGGGGCCTCAGGGAAATCATGTCTCCCTCTGAGCCTCATGTACTTCTTTTGTACAATGAGGAGTTTAGAATGATGACTTCTTTGGTTTCTCTCTATCCTGAAAAATCCGTGTGCCAATGGATAATGTTCCTATAGTGGTAAGACTCTGAGTATTTTCTTTCATTGGACAGCTGTCCAGATTTGAAGGTTATGAATTTCAGTTTGGGAAGGATCTAGTTACCTGGATCTACAGGACTCATCCCAGCAATCTTTTCTTTTTTCTTTTTTTTTGTAATTTTATTTTATTTTTTTAAATTTTTTATTGTTAGTTGTTCAAAACATTACATAGTTCTTGATATATCATATTTCACACTTTGATTCAAGCAGGTTATGAACTCCCATTTTTACCCCATATACAGATTGCAGAATCACTTCAGTTACACATCCATTGATTTACATATTGCCATACTAGTGTCTGTTGTGTTCTGCTGCCTTCCCTATCCTCTACTATACCCCCTCCCCTCCCCTCCCCTCCCCTCTTCTCTCTCTGCCCTCTCTACTGACATTCATTTGTCCCCCTTGTATTATTTTTCCCTTTCCCTCCCACCTCATGTTTCTGTTTAATGTTAGTCTTTTCCTCCTGCTCTTCCTCCCTGCTCTGTTCTTAGTTGCTCTCCTTATATCAAAGATGACATTTGGCATTTGTTTTTTAGGGATTGGCTAGCTTCACTTAGCATAATCTGCTCTAATGCCATCCATTTCCCTGCAAATTCTATGATTTTGTCATTTTTTAATGCAGAGTAATACTCTATCCCAGCAATCTTTTCTTTTGATGCTTGCAGAATGCCTGCTCAGGGTAAGCCAGAATTTTGATCAAGCCAGAGCTTTATTAGGCTTTTCTGTTTAACACAGGAATATTCTGCCTTTCTTTTCTGATCCTACAGAAGAACGATGAGAAGAGAAAATGGAAAGGATAATTTCAGTTTGTTTGTATAATAGCCTCAAAGGCATAGGCCATTACTTTTGGAAGGGACCTCAGTGAGGATTTGTTTTGACTCAGTAATTAAAAATGCGAGGAAGGGGATGCAGGCAGGAGAACCCAAACCTCACAGTGAATGAGAGGCACTCAGGATTAGAATCCAGGGATCCTGGTTCCTAGGCCAAAGCACTTACTACCAATAACGCAAACCTGGAGCAATGCTTAGTTTTAGTTTCATGCTAACCAGCAAACACACACAGCTGGTGTTGACTGATGCAAGTGTCAATTGCTTTAAAGGAAGAGGCAGAAATACAGTGTGGAATATTGATGATAATCTTAGCCTTAGAGTCACCCAGGTTGCCTGCTGGTGAAATTAGGCAAGCAAGCTCCTAAATGTTTTGAGGAGAAGCTGTACCTCCATTGGGTACAACTGAAGGATAAGTGATGAGGAGGAGAGTGGTGGCAAGTGACACTGAAGAGGCAAGCAAGAAGTATGCCATGGAGGGGTAGTAATGTGCATATGGATAATCAACCTTCTGCATCTTCAACTGCTGTTTTATTTGGTGAATAGAAAGAGAAGAAGACCCAGGATGGAGGACTAGATGTGAGTATTGTTTCCATCTCTTTTCAGTTGTGTCATCTTGGGCAAGACAATCTCTGTAACTCTTAGTGACTTCACCTTTATGGGCTTCCTCTTGTGTTCTCCTTGCTTCATATTCTCTTGGCCTCTTCTCTGTTCCAGTTCTAGCTACTACTGTAAATGGCCTGTAAGCCATTGTCTCAGATTTTTCTTTCAGGTGGAAGCCAGACTAAGACATCTCGATTAAATGGGGGTCCTAGCATAGTACTGTCCTTGTGGGTTGTTAAATGAGGTGTGTGTGCTCATGAAGTGGGGTGGATGCAATGAGTTGTGCACTTAAGTGTGCATGTAAAGCACACAGCATGGGCCTTAGCACTAAGTCAGTGCTTAAGAAGTATCAGGGGGCTGGGGTTGTGGCTCAGTGGTACAGTGAGCCTAGCATGTGTGAGGCACTGGATTTGATCCTTTAGCACCATATAATAAAGAAATAAATAAAGTTATTATGTCTATCTACAACTAAAAAAATATTGAAAAAAAGAAGTATCAGGTATTGTGCTTCTGTCTGTGGACTTGCCACATCAGTTCTGGTGTCTACATCACACATCTTGTATTGTGAGATTATAGGTTGGTTTTAATATAGTAATGTGCTTTTCGTTTTCGAGGTCATTTAGCATAATAAGGTTAAAAGACAATAAAACAGATTTCTTTGGATTCACTCCATCTATGATTAAAGGACTTCCCCATTTGTCCTTTTTGTTTCCTATAGGCTGTTCTTGATGTCTCCTTGGGCAGACTTTCATGCCTTTTTTTGAAACCGGAATTGGGGTGGGGTTTGGGCTAGCATTTAGTTTTCTTTCCCTCTGCTGTATATTTGGAGATAATGTTTTCTAACTATTTTGAAATATCCAAATTGAAGGTTAAGTGCATTCTCAACCTGTTGAAAGTCATCCTACTAGTGCTTTTAGAACCCAAGTTCAAACCAAATTTTTAATCACTGTACTCCATACATTAATTGGTTTCTGGTCACTTCCATTCCATTCTTCATGATTCCATCAACAGTCATTCCTATATGTCGAGGGACTATAGAGGATTTTAATTTCCTGTTTTTCAGAGGAAAGAACAGCTTTACCAGATTGAAATAGGTTCAAGATAAAGGAGCCTGGAAAGCAAAAACTCATCAGAAAAATAGAAGAAGTTTTCATGGAGTTGTTACGAGTCAGAAAGTTTTAATGAATCCAGTTGTATTGTTTACCAAGTTAGGATCCTCTTAGGTGTTGGGAGATAGATGCCTAGATGTCAACTCATAAAATACAGCTCTGGTGTGATTGTGGAATTGTGAGAGGCTGGAATCCCTCTGTGCCAAGAGATAATGAAGGAGACTGGAGATAAGTTGGAAGAAACATTGGCTACCAGGGGGGATAGCAATTGTTTTTTGTTAAATCAAATATTTATGAGACTGGGATTTGATAACTCATGGTTTAACAATTCAAGGGAAAAATAATTTTCAAGAGATGCCTAAGGTGTTGGAGTAATTTAGATAACTGTACCTTGTATAAAAATAATTAATTAGTAGAATTTGGAATGCATGCAAATTATAATGGGAATAGAAGATATTTTGCAGTGTTAAGACATAAAAGTATAACATGTTGGAAGGATTAAAATATACCCTGTTGTCATAGACACCATTTATTCTTTGTCAATATAGAATATTTGGTTTTGATTTTTGGATTTAAGTAGCATTTACTGAATGCCTACCATATGTCAGGTATGTTTTTATTGGTTTTAAAATCTTAATAACCATAAAACCCATTAAGGTACATATTATTATTTCCCATAAATAAGGGAACTGATATTCGGAGAAGTTAAATGACATTTGAAGATGGAGTTAGGAAGGTGAAACTTGGGCCTGGTATCACCTCTAAATTCACTATCTTTCTCCATACCATTTGTTATTCAGGAATTTCTATTACATAATTTCTGGTTCAAAGGAGGTCATGGAGATTTGGCATGAGGTCTGTATCTTGGAGCTAAACGAGAAATACATTAATTGAGGGGAGATGAAATAAAGGTGATCAAAATTATTTCTCAGGTGCGCCCACTGAGTCATTGCTAGAAAATTTTTCCTCATTAAGTTTAGGAAGAAATGAACCAAAGTCTGTGTGGATCAGTCATGTGATTCAAACCTTCACTCTTTGGGTGGGAATCCTGGTGTCCACAGGGGGAAGTTATTTATCCAAGGGTGTTATAACACGAGTCAGAGTTCATCTACCTGAGTTGTAGCTCTTTGTAGCACAGTCTTGGATCTGTCCTCTGGAACTACCTGAGAAAACCCTAATTCTCCTTCCACATGACAGGCCATTGAATGTTTGTTAATGGGGATCCTATACCCTGAGTTTCTTCTTCAGGCTAAACAGCATTTCATTGTTCAAGAAATCCCACCATGACAGTTACTGGACTCTTCACATGTCTGGTGTTTCCCAGAAGTCCATTATATTGTCCGTTTCCCTTTCAAACATCCTGAAATGAATGTATCACTCCAGGTTATATCAGAAAATGAGTTAATCAAGGAGAGTGCAGGGGTTCTTGCATCACAATTTAGATTGTATTTTGTGAATGTATTATAGCTTTTCCTAAGTGGTCTGAAGAAAATTTCAAACTATAATAACTGGTTTTAGGATGATGGAATCATGAATATGGCAAGTTGAGATGAAAAGGAATGACTGCTCTTTCTGCTCCAAACTTATGAAAATATTGGATAAAATATAACAATTTTGTTTTGCACACACAACTGAAGAAGAAACCAAGAAAAATAGAAAATGCCCAAGTGCTAAAAAAAGAGGATGCTGGAAGTCAGATAAATTAATTACCTTAATTACCAGACAAGTATATATTCACCTTGAGATTCAATTCAAGCTTCATACCTTTATGGTGCTTCTAGTGACCCTTACCTTGTAGCAGAATCATCTACCACTCTTTGACTCCCTATGGACTGAATCAGACCTGTCATCATGCCCTTGTGTTTGCTTCTAAATTTTTGAGCATATTTACCCCTTCAGTTATTCTGAAGTTAGATACTATTTTTTACTTCCCTTTATTTCATTCTACCACAGGTCTTAAATCCAGCAAGTGCTTTCTAAAAGGGGAAATAGATTAAAGAAATAACGATTGGCACACACACAAAAAAGATGTCTATTTCAAAAGAGAAGTAATTGACTCTGTCTAACCCTGAAAGCTTCATTTGGTACTCTTTAGCTATGGAGAGCTAACCAAAGTGTAGATTTTTTTTCTCGAGGTACCACTCCTAGTTCCAAAACTATAGTGTTTTTAACTTTGACTTAATAGGATTCCTCTAGCCACTTGGGGACCTTGAAAATTCTCCTTAAAGGCAAAGAATGACCACATTTGCTTTAACCACAAAAGCAATTAACTCTCCAGCAGTGTGGAAAACAGCTTTTGAGCTGTATTTATCGATGCATAGATTTTACAGAGCTGTGATATTTGAAGACAAATGACTGCGTCCATAATTAAGACTGCCAAAGAATTGGCAAGTTTGATCTGATGATGGAAGACTTAGAGGAAGGGCAAGGGAGCAGAATTGGTCTGGGTGATACAGTCTCCATGATCTTGGTGCCCTCTTCCTATTCACTGATTTTCCAATTAAATACAAATTCTCATTCAGTCAGTTCCTATAAACTGCAAGTAATTGATACCATACCAGAGGGAGTAAAGATGACCTACAGATAAAACTACAGGGAAGGGTGATCTCACTTTATTCTAAATAATTCAATGATGAAGAAAAGGATCTCCTTTATATTCATTTCTATAATGATTGTTTTTAAAATATTTTTTTGTTATAGTTGGGCACAATACCTTTATTTTATTTATTTTTATATGGTGCTGAGGATCCAACACAGCACCTCGTACGTGCTAGGCGAGCACTCTACCACTGAGCCACAACCTCAGCCCTATAATGACTGTTTAATTATATTAAAAAACTCATAAAGTAAGCAGCTGTTACAATTATCAAGAGCCCTGATTTTGGACTGGTTTTGAGTTATGACTCTATCACATTTAAATGTCTTATTTCATTTAATCCTCACAAGGAACTCAGTAAGATATTGTCATTCCCTATTCTAGAGATGGGAAAAAAGTCTTAGAAAAGTTAATTGACTTTCTACAATCACACACTAAATGGTGGATTTATTTAATATCAAAAACTGCTTCTAGCTGGGCACAGTGGCACATGCCTATAATCCCAGCAGTTTGAGAGACTGATGCAGGAGAATTACAAGTTCAAGGCCAGGCTCAGCAACTTAGTGAAGGTCCTCAGCAACTTAGCAAGACCATGTCTCAAAATTAAAAAAAGAATTGGGAAAGTGGTTCAGTGGTAAAATGCCCCTTGGTTCAATCCCCTAGCACCAAATCAAACCAAAAATAAAATAAAATTCCCTGATTCTAGAGGAATAAGGCTACATATTCTTAGTTGTTTGACTTGTGTGTCAGTCTGACTTGCTATGCTAATTAGGGATCAAGTGGCCCCACCGTGTCCCATGAGGTGATACCCAAGACTACTGAGCTGGCCTGCAATGCCTCCATGTGGCTTCCATCTGCCTCTCTGGCCTCAGGTCCTTCCCTCCCTGTTTCAGAAACTGTCAAGCAACATGGAATTGCTTGTAATTCCTACGGTGCACAGTTTTTTCCTTGTCTTCACTTTTGCTCCTATCAATCTGTCTGTCTAGAATGCCCGTTCCCCCACACTTCTCACTAATTCCTTCTCACTGTGTAGTACTCAGGCGACATATTCAAATAAAATACAACAGGGTCATTGAATTACTTCATTCCTGTCCTTCCTTGAAGTCTTCAAGTTGGGTTAGACACCTCTTTAATACACAGCTCTTATATTCTGCTTACCCCAATGTTGTATTTATTAGGTTGCATTTTGTTCTTTACTCTCTGTGTTTCCAGATAACTTGTGAACTCGATTTCAAGGAAGAATGCTGCCTTTGTAACTTGAGAGCTCAGTGGAGCGGCTTCCATTTTGTAAGTACTCAGTAAATACTCACTGAATGAATGATACAGACACATATCCACTTAGGTCAATTTATTACACCATTTTGACAAGCTCAACAGCCTATGTTCACCAGCCAGAGGTGGATTGAGGTCAGGATGGGCTCAGAAGAGCAGGCTCTTACCTTTCCAGCACAGCTAGGGATACATGTACCGAAGGTGTTCAACTTCCAGTTTCAGTCCCCCTTGTGTGTGAATTGATGAACCCCAAGTTTGTGGAGTGCTGAAATTCCCTAAATGTCAGGGGGCTTTGAATTCAATTTTATTTGTTTTTAAATTTAAATTTTTATTTATTTTTTTTGTCTTTATGGTGCTATATGTGCTTAGAATAAGGCTTGAGATTGGACATGTCTATGGGGCATTTTTCCTCGATACTGTGCGTGTGCTTAGCCTTTATGACTAGCCATGCTATAAAGCTTTTTTTTTTTTCCCTTGGGGATGGCTATTTCCCATGCAGTTACTTGAGTCCTCAAGAAAGTAAATCTACAGATCTCTAATCATTGGCAACTCCTATGGCCTCAAATTGAATTCAGATTCTCTGCATATAAAACTGATCCATAGGCTGGGCTTGTAGCTCAGTGGTACAAACTCAGTGGTAGAGTGCTTGCCTAGCATGTGTGAGCACCACATGAATATAAATGAATAAAATAAAGGAATTATGTTCATCTATAACTGAAAATTAAAAAAAAAGAAACTGATTGCTGTCCATCAACAACTGAGATATATACCAGATGAATAGAGACAACAGATATATGAATGATCACAGGGTCCTGCTGCTGTGTCTTATCCAGGACATCAGACCCTTTTCCTGCTGATGCTAGGCTAGATCAGTCTTGAGTTTTCCAAGACACTTTTGAACAGGGTTCTTTAGACTTTACTTAAGGCTTGCTTTATTCTTCCTTTTGAATTGCATTAAGGTCAAGCATGTCTCATGACCAAGGTCTTTTGGCTATGACAGAGGAACAAGGGAGGGTTGAAGAGGATCTCTGTAAGTTTCTACTACTTGAACAACTCCATCTGGGTGAAAACAAAGCAGCAGAGAACTATTATGATCATAAGTGTAATGCTTCATGCTCTTTAGGGAGACAGATATGTCAATACAAAAGTGAGGAAGAAATTGAACCACTCAAGAAATTGCGATGCACATTACTTTTGAGTAAGTCAGTCATTCTCATTCTTCTTTTGGACAGCTACTGGGTTGTGCCTTCTTATGGGAATTTTAGAACTCTGAGAACTCACTGCTCACTGGATGGGCTTTAATCAAACCTCAGTCATTTCCTCCCCTGTTTCCTTGTCACTGATGGGGCTCTGGTCAGATGCAGGCTCTTTAGCATATAAGCTGTAAGGAAGGTTTTTATGTATGGTCTGAATACAGAGGTGATAGATAGTCTCCAGGATGCTTGAGAGGATTGCCTTGTGACTCTGCCCTCAGCAAGCTGACCTTCACAAACTGTAGCCACCACAGTCGCAAGGGCAGTTTCAATGTCTCCTTTGAAAAAGTAACTTTCTTTTGTGAATAACGTGCTGTGTCATGGTTTGTAACAATGGGAAGAACTGAGAGCTATAGAACCCAAGGGGCAAAAAAGGGTTGTCTGTCTTAGGAATAACAAGAACTGATTTTATCCTCTGCCATGCAGTGATGAAAAGGCATCTTGTAAAAGCTTTTAGTTGGTTTTCTTTTCTCCTAATCATGTTCAGGAATGCATCTAGTGCATTTTGTGCCTTTGAAAGGAAAAAGGAAAGCCATTTTAAAGAAGAATTGCCTTCATTTGAAAAGATTTTATCTGACTGGAGTTGAAGACACAGACTCCATATGAAGGATACGAGTCAATACTGCTGCAGGATCACAGTATTCTCTGCTTGGGAGCTCAGGTTTTATAGAGGGTTGACTTTTAAGCTGGTCCTTATAGTGTGAATAGGAGTCTTCTAGATGGAGCATGAGAAAGTACTTCCAGATCAAGGGGAAAAGCATGTGCAAAGGTACAAAAGCATCCCCAAAAAATCTCTACATAATTTTAGTTTTTGTAAACATACTGCTTTTTCTCCTGGAGTCAGTACAGCAAATGCTGCTTACCTAGAGTAGCCAATATCATGCACCTAAAATATCCAAATTTAGGTTATACACCTAAAATATCAAATTAGCAGTACTATCTTTTTTTTTTGTGGTACTGGGAATTGAACCTAGGAGCACTTTACCTCTGAGCTACATTCCCAGCCCTTTTTACTTTTAATTTTCAGACAAGGTCTCACTAAGTTGCTGAGGCTGGTCTCAAAATTGTGATTCTCCTGCCTCAGCCTCCTGAGTAACTGAGATTATAGGCATGAACCTTTGCACTCAGCTGGTAGTAAACTTTCAGCTGCATTCTTTCATTTAAAAAGTACTTATTGAGTATCTGGCATGGCTGACTGATATACAGCTGAACAAAACTGACAAAAATCCCTTTTTATGCTTAAGGCCTTTTGAATGCTATGCATAACATTTCTGAAAGTTTTGATTTGAGGATTCTGGCAAAGCAAGACTGTTCCCTTTGTTTCTGAGTGTAAGGGTGCATGTGCATACATGTTTGTGCATTAGTGGAAATGTATGCATTCTTTCGCAGTACTGTGATAGGAAGTAACCCAGTGCCATGATGGTAAATACAAACATCTTGTCTCTTACTCTTTGCTCTTGCTACTTTTTCAAACACAGTTAATTAACTACAACTTGGTTTCTTATTGAGATTGGATCCTGTTCCACTATCCTTCTCAAGATGGTACTTTTATAAAAAAATTGTTTTAATTAGTTATACACGACCCTAGAATGCATTTATGCATTTTGACACATCATACATAAATGGAGTATAATTTCTCATTTTTCTGGTTATATATGTTGTAGAATCACACTGGTCGTGCAGTCATAGGGAAATAATGTCTGTTGCATTCTATCACCCTTCCTACCTTCATGCTCCTTTACTCCCTTCCACCAAATCTAAGGTAATTCTTCCCTAGCCCCGACCCCTATTGTGAATTAGCATCTGCATATCAGAGAAAGCATTCAGCCTTTGGTTTTATGGAATTAGCTTACTTTGCTTAGCACAATATTCTCCAGCTGCATCATTTATCTGCAATTTCATTCTTCTTTAAGGCGGAGTAATAATATTCATTATACATATCTCACAGATTCTTTATCCATTCTCCTGCTGTAGGATACCTAGATTGGTTCCATAGTTTAGCAATTGTGAGTTGAGTTGCTATAAACATTGATGTGGTTAGATCACTTTAATATGCTGATTTTAAGTCCTTTGGGTGTCAAATGAGGAGTGGGATAGTTAGGTCAAATGGTGGTTCCATTCCAAGTGTTCTGAGGAATCTCCATACTGCTCCATTGGTTGCACCAATTTTGCAGTCCCACCAGCAATGTATGAGTGAACCTTTTCCCCACATCCTTGCCAACATTTATTGTTGCTTGTATTCTTGATAATTGCCATTCTGACTGGAGTGAGATGAAATCTTAGGGTAGTTTTGATTTTCATTTCTCTAATTTCTAGAGATGGTGAACATTTTTCCATATATTTGTTGATTGATCATATTTCTTCTTCTGTTAAGTGTCTGTTCAGTTCCTTATCCCATTTATTGACTGGGTTATTTGTTTCTTTGGTGTTAAGTTTTTTGAGTTCTTTATATATCCTGGAGATTAATGCTTTATCTGAGATGCATGTGGCAAAGATTTTCTCCCATTCTATAGGCTCTCTCTTCACGTCATTGTTTCCTTTTACTTCGAAGAAGCTTTTTAGTTTGAAACAATCCCATTTATTGATTCTTTTTAAAAATACCTTTATTTTATTTATTTATTTTTATGTGATGCTGAGGATCAAACCCAGGGTTGCACACCTGAGAGGCGAGTGCTCTGCCACTGAACACCAGCCCCAGCCTCCCATTTACTGATTCTTGATTTTACTTCTTATACTTTAGGAGTCTTGTTAAGGAAGTCAGATCCAAGGCTGACATGGTGAAGATTTGGGCCTACTTTTTCTTATTTTAGTGCCATTAGTCTTTGATCTACTTTGAGTTGAGTTTCACTTAGTGTCAGATATAGGGGTTTAATTTAATTTTGTTACACATGGATTTCCAATTTTCACAGCAACATTTGTTGAATAGGCTATCTTTTTTCTAGTGATGTTTTTGGCATCTTTGTCTAGTATGAGATAATTGTATTTATGTGAGATTGTCTCTGTCTTCTCTTCTGCACCATTGGTCTGTGTGTCTGTATTGGTACCAATATCATGCCATTTTTGTTTCTATGGCTCTGTAGTATGGTTTATGATCTGGTATTGTGATGCTTCCTGCTTCTGGTGGGACTGCAAATTGTTGCAACCATTATGGAAAGCAATATGGAGATTCCTCAGAAAACTTGGAATGGAACCACCATTAACCCAACTATCCCACCCCCTACCCAAAGGACTTAAAATCAGCATGCAACAGTGATACAGCCACATCAATGTTTATAGCACCTCAACTCACAATAGCTAAACTATGAAACCAACTTAGGTGTCCTTCAGCAGGGGAATGGATAAAGAAACTGAGGTATATATACACAATGGAATATTGCACAGTCTTAAAGAAGAATGAAATGATGGCTTTGCTGGTGAATGGATGGAGCTGGTGAAATAACCCAATGCCCCCAAACTAAAGGCCATCTGCTTTCTCTTATATGACGATGCTAATTCACAATTTGTGGGGATAGGAGGTTGCTAGGGAAGACTAAAGCTACTTTAGGTAGAGGGAAGTAGGGGGTATAGGGATAGGAAAGGTAGTAGGATGAATCAGGCATTATTACCCTATATACATACATGACTACATGAACATTGTGATTCTATATCATGTACAAACAGAAGAATGCTAAATTATACTCCATTTATGTATGATGTGCCAAAGTGCATTCTATCATCATGTATAACCAATTTGAATAATTTTTTAAAAAAGTCACTTCTTGATTTGTTGGGGCGATCCAACATGGCGGCGGGGCGTGGAGAGATCAAGTCTGTGACCTCTTCAGCTACACGGGCATAGGGAGTCTTAAACCGTCGAAATGCTGTTTGCTCAGGAGCACTAGGCAATGCTGAGCTGATGTGGATCTGGGGCGAACAATCTGCGCCTCTCAGAACACACACCGAGCTTGGAGATGCTGAATTCAGGCTCCCGTTCGCCTGAGTCTTGCAGACAAACCGCTGTGACTCAGCACTAAACGATCCCGATCCCGCTGAAACAACTTGTCGGCTTTTCCTGATCCTGTGGAGGTTAATACCAACCGAGCCTCCATAGGCAGTGGCCACAGGATTGAGACGGGGCATGGGAGAGCCGGTCAGGACCCATCCATTGCATCAGTCACCCGGCAAAGGGAATGAACTGTCGCCATTCGCATGGGATATCACCATGGCAGAGAACTGACATCACCAGAATGTGGCGGAGGAGATAACTTCATTGAAACCAGCGGCGGCAGGTGTGTAACCCCCTAGCCCCCCCCCGTCCACACAGCGGGAAACCTCAAGGGCCCCTCCCAGCTCTCCCGTGAGCGCGATAGTCAGACCAAGGGAACAGCAGCGTGGGACCTGCAGCGCGGGACCCCCGGCTACCGCTCCCACCAGTGCTGACAACTGAGGTCTCTTGCACCAGCTACCGGGGGCGTGGTTACCGGAGGGCAAGCAAAATACGCTGAGGGTTCTCAGCCCCAAGCTCCACAACCTTAGGGTCTGAGGGACTGGCAAACAGGGAGAGTGTGCCCAGTCGTTAAAGAAAATAGGGCTCCCAGGAGCAGCAGACCTGGCGTGTAGCCAGTATTGTGGTGAGTGTCACCGATGAGCGGGGCCTGGCTTGAGGAAATTGGGGAAGTAACTAGACACAAGGAAAGGCCCTAGGCACTCAGGATTGGAGGCCTGCCCAGTCGGGGAGGAGGAGCTGCTGCACAGTGATTGGTTCCGGCGTATTGAGAGGAGAAGCTTGGCCCGGTGGGCACAGCTCCACCTACTGGAAGAGAAGTTAATTGAACTCTAAGACTGCACTTTAAATTTTTTTTTTATTATTTGTTTTTTTTAAATTGTTTTTATTTTTATTTTTTATTATTTTTTATTTTTTCTTGATTATTTTTTTAAAATTTTTCTTTTTTTCTTTTCTATTTTTTTGTCGTTTCATTTCTTCTCAATTTCCTTATTCCCCTTTCCTTGAATTCTACCTGTTTACTCTCATTCTGTTTAGTGACTTCTTTCCTTCCCTTCTAATACTTTTCCTCCCAAGCATCATGACACTGTTTATGTATAATTTACTAAATATGTATGGGTAAATGTTCCAAGGCATTATACAGTGCTACCAAGTCCCTAGCTACCCCCAAATACTCCAGATCATTCTCCTGTTAATATCCCTCATCAGTAGAGCAACCTTCCAAGGTTGCCAAGAGATACCAACCTCAATACCATCACATCATTCGACCTAAATATAAGTCCCAAGACCAAA
>NW_026000174.1:6282981-6295404 GCF_001458135.2 Marmota marmota marmota
CTTCTCGGTCTATTCCCTAAAGACCTAAAAAGAGCATGCTACAGGGACACTGCTACATCGATGTTCATAGCAGCACAATTCACAATAGCAAGACTGTGGAACCAACCCAGATGCCCTTCAATAGATTAAAGGATAAAAAAATGTGGCATTTATACACAATGGGGTATTACTCTGCACTAAAAAATGACAAAATCATGGAATTTGCAGGGAAATGTATGGCACTAGAGCAGATTATGCTAAGTGAAGCTAGCCAATCCCTAAAAAACAAATGCCAAATGTCATCTTTGATATAAGGAGAGCAACTAAGAATAGAATAGGGAGGAAAAGCATGAGAAGAAGATCACCATTAAACAGGGACGAGAGGTGGGAAGGAAAGGGAGAGAGAAGGGAAATTGCATGGTAAAGGAAGGAGACCCTCATTGTTGTACAAAAATTACAGAAGTGAGGGGAAAGGGGAAAAAAACAAGAGAGAGAAATGAATTACTGTAGATGGGGTAGAGAGAGAAGATGGGAGTGGAGGGGAGGGGAGGGGAGGGGGGATAGTAGAAGACAGGAAAGGCAGCAGAATACAACATACACTAGTATGGCAGTATGTAAAAAAGTGGATGTGTAACCGATGTGAATCTGCAATATGTATACGGGGTAAAAATGGGAGTTCATAATCTGTTTGAATCAAATGTATGAAATATGATATGTCAATAGCTTTGTAATGTTTTGAACAACTAATAAAAATGTGAAAAAAGTCACTTCTTTTATATCTTTTCAACTAATAGTAATCACTCCCTCCTCTCTAAATTCTTCTAGCACCTTATCTTTATCTCTTTACCACTAGTAACTTTCTGCCTTATATTATCTTTGTTTTTATATTTAAACTCCACGTAAGCATAAAGGTCACAGGGGCAAAGTGTACACCTTATTTCTGTCTATTGAAACTGCTTCACAAAATGTCTTGCACATACTAAGCACTCCAGTTGAATTAAAGGAATGGCTTGTGTTAGGGAAAGGAGAGAGACTCACTAGAAACAACTCTAGGAGTCCAGAGCCCTAGCTTTGCTAACAACTAGCTATATGACCTTGGACTTCAGATTGTCAGTATGTTCATTTGCAAAGTTCGAAGAGTGGGCTGAACCAGTTCTTCTTTTTTTAAACTAGACTGTTACATATTAGTTGGGTGTAAAATTAATTTGGAGGTTAGAATTTTTTGTAAATTAAATAAAAAGAATATAAGAAAAAAGCTATGAGAGAAATTTTAAACCAATACCATGAAGAAATCCCTCACAGAATTATGTAAAAAATGAGATCAGTCATCTCAGAAGCCTGGGATTTTCCTGAATTAAAGGTAACGCAACATTAATTCAAAGACCACATCCTAGGTGTTTTGTGGAATTCATACAAATATCAGATATTTCTTTGACATCTAATCCTGATAGATACTTTGCAAATACATCATTCTCTCTGCTTCTTCCCTTTCCTTGAATCTTTATAACGGTGCCTACCTATCCCCTACATTTGCAGGGCTGAAACAAGAGCGCACAGCAGACCCACTAACCAAATGTTCTATATCACACTGACAAACTGTAAAATAAAATATGTTCTAAGGTTCCATTTCCAGGTATGCTACAGAAAATGCACACCACTCTCTCTCCCACTGAATACAAGTATCCAGCCTGGAGGGAACCCATAGGGTAGTTACAAGGACTTCAAGGAGTAAATAGCAGCAGGTGGGTTAGGGAAGACCAGAATCAGAATTGCCACCAAATCAGCAGGACACTTATCATTTTCTAATCAACACTGCATGTAAACATGTTGATAATTTGAGAAATGTTTTGTCCAAAACTGGAATATAGGGTTAACTTGATTTAGACTTGCCTAGTGTCTTCAAGGCTAAGGACACCTACCAGCCACCATGACCAGAAACACCAGACCACAAAAGGAATTGTTATGGTTTAGATATGAGGTGACTTCCAAAGCTCATTTGTGAGACAATGCAAGAATGTTTAGAGGGGAAATGATAAGATTACAAGAGCTATAACCTAATAGTGGAGGGATCCACTGATATGGATTAATTGGGTGGTAACTGTAGGCAGGTAGGGCGTGGCTGGAGAAAAGTGGCTGGGGGTGTGGCCCTGGGGTTTATATTTTGTCCCTGGTGAGTTGAGCTCTCTCTTTCTGCTTCTTTCTGCCCTGTACTGAGCCCTTTCATCTGCCATGGCCTTCTGTCATGGTGTTCTGCCTCACTGGGACCTTGAAGAATGGAGTTGGCCAGCTATCAACTGGACCTCTGAACTGTGAGCCAAAATAAACTTTTCCTAGTCTACATTGTTTTTGTCAGGTCTTTAGGTCACAGCATTGAAAAATGTGACTAAAACAGAAATAGAAAGAGGTGGCACCTGAATTTCTGGATTATTTTTGCCTATTCTCAGAAGAGACATAAAACTTTCCTCCCCTTCATTAGCCTACCTTTCTCCCTACCCTATACCTGTGATCCTTCAACTCCCTGGAGATGAGAGGCTAATTTGTGAGCTCCCTCCTCTCCATTCTTTGCATACTTGAATAGAGCCTTTCTTTCTCCCAACACTCATCTCTCTGCCTGCTTTTTCTGTGGCATGACCCTCTGAATATGGGTATGGAGAAAATACTAGTGCTTAAGGGAGCTTCCTACACTTTAAGTTCAAAGTCTCCCAGTTTGTAAACTCTCTAGGGTTTGGTTTTGTCTTGTGTGTATAAAATAAACTTTTAGCAGATTTCTAGCTTTGATCTAAATTTTATTTTTGACCCAAGAGAGAAAAAGATGTGCAAAGCCTTTACAGAAAGTGGATGAAGGAAGATATTAGAGAAAACTAGTATAATGACCATGGAGTGTTTCAGGCTCTGTTGAGGTTGTTAATCATTAATTTATATGAAATCAGCCTGTCTAATCTGAGCTTTTTGATTTTTTTCCTTTGTAGTTATTTCTCTTATTTTCAGTTTTGTTCTCTACAATGGTGGTTATAAAACTTATCCAATAATGCTGCTTTGTTGAACTTAGTACTGCCAGTGGGCTTCTTTCGTAGATAATCCGACTTGATCCCTGCTCAGGGCTCCTTCCAACTTCCTTTTGTTTTCTCCTCTAACTCAGACAACTACTGCTCCAGTCCTGAATCCCCAAAAGAAAAAATTCGAACCAGAGATACCCTGGATAATCAGAAACCTGCAGGAAATGTGTAGGGAAGTCTCTCCTGAGGTGCCTATCTATAAAGAGCATCCTTCCCCAAGTTGAGGAAAGAGGAAGCTTAAAGAAAGGGGCACACCATTGTCCCATGCAAGGTTCTAGTGTACAGAGGAGGTGAGGACAGAGAGAGGGGTACTTCTGGGTAGGAGAGCAGGATGAAAGGATAGAAGGAAGGAAAGCGGTAGAAAACTAGAGTCTAGGGCACAAGAACGATGCTAATTAAGAGGTTTGAGATACTGCTTGCCAGGGTTCTGAAGTGGAAAGTGTCTTCTAGGTGTTTCCTTTGCACTTACTTAGTGATGCCTACATTTGTGGTCTCCAAATTATAGATATGCCTGATGCCATGAAAAGGCTCTTCAAGAGAACTCAGATGGCGGTACTTTTAGCCAGATGATTGTCTTTGGCCTCAAATTCCACATGTACTTGTGCACCCATTCTTCAGATTGTGCAGGAGGTGGTCTAGGCTCTCACAGTTGTCTTTCTTCTATATAAAAAAGCAACACATAGCTTTCCCCATCCCCCTTCCCCTCCTCTTCCCTTCCTTTTTCCTTTCTTTCTACTTTCCTTCCCATCCTGAAGAACTCAGATCTAAAGATTTAGGTGGAGAGGAACAAAGTAGTCAGAGCCAAGCAGTTGGGGTGTCACTCATGGAGGCAGTCGTGGGGAGGAAGTCCACTAGGGTAGATTTAACCTTGGAAAGGAAGACCAGAGCACAATGAAGAATTGAGTATGACAGGAATTATCAGAGCCCAAGCAAGGTGAGGAGGGCATCGTCGTGGACAGAATACTCAGCATTCTGAAGGAGAAGCAACGGAGATGAGAAATCAGCTTTATAAGGGGCACTGATCAAAAATTGAACATAGTAATGACAACAAGAGTTAGGGTTCTGGCTTACAGAGAAGAGAGTTACAAATATTGAAGGGAAAGAGAATGAGCATAAGCTTGGATGTATTAGATTATAATTGGAGGCTTTGACGTTAACTCACGTTTCATAATAAACTCAATAAAAACTGTAACCATACCTTATATACAATCAGAAATATGATAAATTGTGCTATAAAGGTGTATTAAGAATTGTAATGCAAAAATAATAAGAGAGCTCATGTAAAAAATTAAAATAAAATAAATTTTATAAGTTAAAAAAAGATAGATATAGAAAGAGATACAGATATAAAAGTGGGTTCTCTAGTTCTATGCATTTAGAGGGTCTGTGAATGCCTCAAGGCATAACCGGCTGATTCCAGGACTTCGAAGGTAAAGTACAACTTGAACCTGGGATATGTTTTATACCAGCAAGTAAGGAAATGTTCAAAATATAGACATGCTAAAGGAACTCAAATTATATGATATAATCTTTACTATTTCAGCTGATGAAGCAAAGGATAGAGCTGATGACACATTCCTAAATATTTGTTTCTAGAACAGTTAAAAATAATTTCTTATATTTAAATACATTTTATTAAAAAGCTTTATTTGATATTTAACATTTATTGCCAGTCTTTTGTTTTACTTTCATAAACTCCCCACAGAGGCAGTGTAATTTTTCAATATTCAGATAAAAGGTATAATTGTGGGACAAACTCATTATTCCCACTATTATTTTTCTTCTTTTTATTTTAGCTATGTCTATGGTTTAAATATCTGTCCCCTCCAGGGTATGAAAAAAAAAAAGATTCAGAGACAAATTTGAATGCTGAGAGTAGTTGCTTGCAAAGAGGCCAGCTTCCAAAATAACTCTTATAACTCAATAAAAATAATAGAGATATTTAAAGAAAAAAAGCACTAAGTTAGAGTCGTTTATTCATTATTCTCATTGATAGGAGCTCCTCAACCTGATAATAATATATGTACCACACACCTGCAAAAGTGAGCATTGCAAAAGAGTTCGCCATGTACCTAAGCTTTTTCTTGATTTTATTATCCTTTTTTTTCTCTTGGCCTTGTGCTATGATTGTTTAACCAAATATTAAAAAATGAAAAACTCCATACATTAAAAAATAGTTAGTCATACAGTTATTTTTCAAGAGACTTAGTATCTTACAATGGATCCAAAGTTATGTCTATTTTAGAAACTAATGTTAAGCAGAACTATTAATCAATTTAATGTTTTTTTTTCTCAAAGTGCAAAGTATGGCTATGTTCCATGATTTTTTTTTGGCCTTATAAGTGAACAGTATTAACTTAAAGGCAAGATGTCAGTTTTCCTTTCTCATCTTCCTGATTCAGCACATCCCAACAAAGGATGGTGGAGGGGTGACAGAGAGGGCGAGAGATAGACAACAAGGGGGGGCCTAATGTTATCCCTTTATCAGTCAGGACCCTGCTCCAATGATAATTCACCCCTCTCATCATAGTGACATGACTTCATTCATGAGGGTAGACTCCTCTCTTGGCCTAATAGCCCCTTAATAGCCCCACCTCTTGATAACACCATAATGGCAATTAAATTTCAGAATTAAATTAAATTAAAGTAAATTTAAGAAGCTGTGGACAAAGATGGTAGAGACTCTTAACAAAGAATCTCAGTGCTCTTCAAATAAATATCTTTATACCAAAAAATCTCTTTATACAAACTCACTACAAGATTAAAATATTTGATCCAGTATTTCCTTTGTCTTTCTCCCATACCACACATATTTATGATGGAATTCAAAGGAAGTGTTTAAAAAAGGAAGACAGGAATAAGTCTTATTGTTTTGTTTTTATTTTTGTTTTGGAGGGGACAAATATTTAAACCATAGACATAGCTAAAATAAAAAGAAGAAAAATAATAAAAAGTGCTGCCAATAATATGGAGAGCCTGGCATGGTGGCACACACCTGTGATCCCAGCAACTCAGGAGGCCAAGGCAGGAGGATTTCAAGTTCAAGACCAGTCTGGGCAAGTTAGCAAGACTCTGTCTCAAAATTTAAAAAATATATAAAAAGAACTGGGGATGTAGCTTAGTATTAGAGCAACCCTGGGTTCAATCTCTTGTATCTGAAAAATATAAAATAAAATAAGACAAAATGAAACAAAAATGTGGAAAATTTGGAACTCTCACACATTACTGGTGCAAATGCAAAATAGTGCAGCCACTCTGGAGAATAGTTTGACAGTTCCTCAAAATATTAACATAGAGTTGCCCTCTGACTCAGAAATTCCTCACCTAGGAGAATCAAAAAGATATATCCATACCAAAATTTATATATGAATATACATAAAAACATTGCTCATAATAGCTAAAAAGGAAATAAACTCAAATGCCCACCAACTTATAAATAAACAAAATGTATGACCATGTAATGGGATTTAAAGGATTGAAGTGCTAATACATGCTACAATATGGATGAACTTTCAATGAATTATGCCAAGTGAAAGAAGCCAAACACAAAAGTTCACAAATTGGGATTCCATTTATATGACATGTTCAAGATAAGAAAATCCACAGGGAAAGAAGATTGTATGCTTTTAAAGTGTAAATTTTATGACATGTGACTTGTACCTCAACCAAGCTGTGTGAAGAAATTTAGCTGTTTCTAGTGACACCCCTTTTATGAACATGTTCAGGGCAGAGGTGCATGTGGGTATGGCTATGCGAAGTGAAAGTGCTGTGGAAAATCTTTCTTTTTCTTCCTTCAACTGACTGGTGATGTAGATGGAGCCCTGCAAAGTAGTTAAGAGGAGACCAGTGAATATCCTAGAGGGATTGTTCAAGAATGCAAAGAAAATTGTGGTTGGGAGACAGCAATCTGATTGTTCTAAATTTGAGTTCTTAACAGGTAAGACTTCTAACTACAAGTGTAATGTGCCACCCAGGAGAGTTGTTTTAAAGAATCGCAGACCTCATACTTCATCAGCTCCTGAACTTTACAAAACAATAAGACTTACTCTTGTTTTCCTTTTTTAAGCATTTCCTTCGAATTCCATCATAAATATATGTGGTGTGGGAGAAAGACAAAGGAAATACTGGATCAAATATTTAATCTTCCAGTGAGTTTGTATAAAGAGATTTTGGTATAAAGACATTTATTTGAAGAGCACTGAGATTCTTTGTTAAGAGTCTCTACCCTCTTTATCAACAGCTTCTTAGATCTATGCATTAATTCCACAAATATTCCCTTCCTTGCTTCTGATGGGTATCTGGTTCTTCCAGCTGGAAAAAATTCAGCTTCTTTTGCCCTAGTGAGATAGTTGCCAAAAATTTTTTTGGTAGCCTGCCATTTCCTAAACTTTCACAATATTTGGATTCAGATGCACCCCCTGCCCCACGCAATGTAAAACATACGAGTTGAACTTCATTTTTTTCAGAATGTCTTCAAAATGTCTTAGGCTGGTCTTTTTTACCAGATTAGTCACTTAGATGGTGGTGCAAGATGAGCAGCAAAGGTAAGAGTGAACATCTGGTAACCTTTATTCAGCTACAGCAACTATACATTCTGCTTGACCAAGGAAATGCTCAACTGCCTAGCGAGCATCTCCACCAGTCAACTGCACTGAATGCTTCTATCAATAAAAAAGAGATCATAGAGCTCCTGGAGAAGTTCAAGGCACAGACATCTAAAGAGCACAGATTTGACCCTATCTTTGATTCAATAGAGAGAAGGAGACCAAGGAGTCTAGGCCAGTGGTCCTACGTGGAGTTCAAAGTAACAGAATACAAATTTTGATCTTATTCAGATGTTTCTGTCAATTTGTAAATGATATACAAAACTCATTTCAAAGTAATTATTTTAACACAGCATATACTTCCTGCAAACTAAAATTTTATTTTTTTTTAAATTTTAATGAATTGACCTTATCAGTTTTTTCTTTCCATGGGTCATGCCTTTGATGTATCTAAAAAGCCTTCATCAAACTCAAGGTCATCTAGATTACTTTTCTATGTTACTTCTAGAATTTTTGTAGTTTTATTTTTACATTTGGGTCTATGGTCCACTTTGAGTTCATTTTTGTGAAGGAAGGTAATGTCTGTATCTAGAGTCAGGTTTTCACATGTGAGTGTCTGATTGTTCCAACACCCTTTATTGAAAGGACTGTCTTTGTTCCATTGTATTACTTTTACTCCTTTGTCAAGATCAATTAACTAGGGCTGGGGTTGTGGCTCAGTGGAAGTGCTCTTACACAGCCTGTTTGAGGCATTGGGTTCAATCCTCGACACCACATAAATAAATAAATTAAGGTATTGTGTCCATCTACAACTAAAAAAATATTTAAAAAAAGATCAATTGGCTATATAAGTATGCATCTATTTCTGGGCCCTTCATTCTATTCCAATGGTCTATCTGTTTATTCTTTCACAAATACCAAACTGTCTTGACTTCTAAAGCTTTATAGTAAGTTTGAAATCAGGTAATATCAATCCTCCAATTTTGTTCTTTTCCTTCAGTATTATATTGGCTACTTGGTCTTTTGCCTGCCTTTCTATATAAAACTTCAGAATTCATTTGTTAATATCCACAAAATAACTTTCTGTGATCATTATTATCTTGAACAATAAGAAAAATTAATTGGATTTCAAATTTATGCATATATAATATGTATATATTATATTGTAAAGAAAAGAAAGAACTATTTAATTCCTTAAATGTGATTCAAAATGAGAATAAAAATATTTTAAAATTTATATCATCAACTTGAACAAATAAAATATCTCACCAATGGTGAATATCATGAAGTTGAAAAGATCATGCTTAATAATCATAATTGATAATTATCTGTAGTAATTTCAAGTATAAAATGGGAAATAAAGGTATTTACTGAAGCAATATCAAATGTTATAAAAATTTAGGGTATTTATACTTATTCCTTTGAAATTTAATATTTAACATGCTTCCTAATAATTTCTACTTCATTGTCTTATCATAACCATAGGATATTTTAAATGTAATTTTTAATGAAGCCTATGTAAAAATCTACAAATCTCCTTCCAGTTTACTACAGTGTGAAAAAGTGGAATCGTTTTTTTTCCATGTGTCAGGATTTACTTCCTACTCTATAAAAAATTACATTCTTTGTCTTTGCAGTTGCTGCCATGGCCATCTAAGACCCTGTATAGTTATATCACATTTCTCCATTGCTCAAGATTCATTCACCCACATATAAAGAATATATCTTTTGATATGAAGAGAGCATGACCTTTGGAATTCTCTTCCTCTCTATTCTTTGGGCCAACTCCTTCCTAGATAAGCTCTGAGCAACTGGCTCTCTGGGCCCTGGGCCCAGGAAAGCAAACTTCGTAGCTGTAGCCACCAAATCCCTCATCATAGTGGCTTCTGAGTGCGCTACAGTCCCTTCTTCACTGCTAGTAACCATATTTTTCATGTCTTGGTAGGGAACATCAGAATCCTCCCGTGGGCAAGCTAAGATACTAAGATGTGTGAGGAACAGCAAGACTGTGGAAGCCTGGGTGTCTCTGAGTGGCCTGAAAACCAGAGTCCTGAAATGTGTAGGAAAAGGAACAAGAAGCTCAGTCAGTTCCTAACATTAGCACTGTAGATAAGATGTGCCCCTCCTGCCTGGGAGTGAGATTTCTGTGTTCCCTTCTATTCTGCCCCTTGCCTTATATCTCAGAGTTATAATACTAAGATACTGAGAGAATTCACCTTATTACATCCATTTCCCAAATCCAGCAATCTAACTTTTCGGGTCCTCGTCAACCTCCCGCTCCCATAAGGAACTAGGTGAGTTAGGTAACATTTCCAAGGCACAAAATTTAAAGAAGCCCTCACTCCTAGGGCTCCTGATCCAAGGGGGAGGGATCCCTAAGCTCCTGGACCCTCTCAAGCAAGTTCATGCTACTGGATCCCCAGACATTATAGACAGAATGTACATTTAGAAGTGAGTCGCTAGCATGTAAAATACACCTGGAGCCATGTATTAGTATTTGTTGTAATAAAATATAAAAAATAAACAATTTATAAGAGCAAATACTTATTTTAATCACAGTTTCAGCATTTCAGTCTATGGTCACTTGGCTCTGGGGCTTTGGGCCTGTGGAGGCACAGTACATCATGGTGGGGAATGCATGGCAGAGAAGGCTGCTCACCTCATGGTGGCTGGGAAGCAAGGAGAGAGGGGAGGCTGGGTTCTGAATATCCCCTTCAAGGGCATGCCTTTCAATGACCTAGGTTCCTTCTCTTAAAGGTTCCACCACCTCCCAACAGTGCCACAGACTGGGAACTAAGCCTCCTTTGGAAGACATTCAAGATCCTGACTATAGCAAGCCATGAGATTATAAGGAATCACCAAGAGAGACTAAGCTGCAGGGTGAGAAAGAGGAACCAGAGAAGGAGAATGAGTAGAAGCAGCCAGATATGTGTGAGGAATAGCAAGACTGTGGAAGCCTGGGTGTCCCTGAGTGGCCTGAAAACCAGAGTCCTGAAATTCGTGAGAAAAGGAACAAGAAGCTTAGTCTGTTCCTAACATTAGCACTGTAGATAAGATGTGCCCCTCCTGCCTGGGAGTGAGATTTCTGTGTTCCCTTCTATTCTGCCCCTTGCCTTACATCTCAGAGTTCACTTTTTTTTTTAAATCCCTCATTATTACAGACTCTCCTTTTGCAGCACGAGCACATATCCTCGGGATTGCCCTGCCTGGGTCATCAAAGAAGTGAGTCTCTCCAACTTACCATGGCAGCCTCTTCTCACTCTATCTCTGTTTCCAGGTTGCAGGTAGGAACTCCTGTTTTTCTTTCCTATTCTGAGTTTCTGGTTGAATTATACAAAAGAGAGAGTGAAAAAAAAAGGAAGAAAACCCTGAAGAAAGGAGACAAAAGTACAAATAAATTCTTTGAGAGCTCAGAAAAAGTAAATAAATTAGCTTTAAATTTAAAAGTAAATAAATTAGCTTTTAATAAGCCTCACATGGTAATTAAGAAGCACAAATTCTTAGAATCTCATGAAATGCCAGAATAAGACCTTGCAAACATTGGTTTGCATGTCACATTTTCTCACCCCTTACTTGTGGCAAACATTACTATCTGTTTTCAGTCGTGTTTCCCTCTGGGCTGTTTTGGATTCTTTCTTGATACAGTTGTCCATTTATTTGCTCTCAAGCCACCAGGCTTCCTATGTGAACCTTCCCTCTTACAGGTGAGAACGTACTGTAACCTGAAGAAGTTATTACACCTTTTCCCCAAATCCAGCAGTCTAACTTTTCAGGCCCTCACCAACCTCCCACTCCCATAAGGAACTAGGTGAGTTAGGTAACATTTCCAAGGCACAAAATTTAAAGGAGCCCTCACTCCTAGGGACTTGCCGCCCCTGCAATTGCATCCCTAGGTGCCTTGTGAGCTTCACTCTAGCCCAGGCCCACTGTTTCTATTTTCAACATCTCTTGCCCCTTTCTTGACCTCAGTCCTCCCTGACTCCATCTCCGTTTCTCCTTTTTTCAGGGGCATTCCAAATCCAAGGGTCCCATGAGCCTGTGGTGGCTGTGCTGGGTGGTGAAGCAGAGCTGCCTTGCTTTCTCTCATCTCATCAGAGTGCTGAGAACATGCAGATAAGCTGGTCCCACTCCCTGTCCTCCCAGATTGTACACCTGTACAAGGATGGGAGCAGTCAGCCTGGGGAAGTCATGGAGGAGTACTCAGGGAGGACAAAGCTTGTGAGAGATGCTATCAGTAAAGGCATTGTGATCCTGATAATCTTCAACATCTAAACCTCTGATGATGGGCAGAATCACTGTGGGTTTCAGCATGACTCCTTCCACAGTGATAGATTGACCAAACTGAAAGTGGCAGGTAATGGCCCAGGTTCTGCCCTTGACACTCACCCCCTCAGGGTGAGTTTACTCCCAGATGGATTTCCTTCTCTGACCCATGTTCCTTGGAAATATAAAGAGGTTGTAATAGAAATGCAGGTGACTAATACCTCAGCCTGTCGCATAATTTTATATACCACTGCTAGGATCAGGCTACCTTCAGGGTTTAGGAATAAACATAAAAAAATAGAGTCACGGTGGGAGTCAAGAAATGTGCAAAGCTGAGCGCAGTGGTACATGCTTGTAATCCCCGCAGCTTTGGAAGCTGAGGCAGGAGGAGTGCAAGGTCAAAGCCATCCACAGCAATTTAGCAAGGCCCTAAGCATCTTAGTGAGACCTGGTCTCAAAATGAAAAACTAAGAAGTGCTGAGAATGTAGCTGGTTGCTGGGTGGTTAGCTGCCCCTAGGGTCGATCCCTGGTACCAAAAAAAAAAAAAAAAAAAAAAAAAAAAAAAAAAAAAAAAAAAAAA
>NW_026000174.1:6296766-6351376 GCF_001458135.2 Marmota marmota marmota
AAAAAAAAAAAAAAAAAAAAAAAAATAGAAATAAAAGAAAAAAAAATGAGCAGTATTGGACTCATCTCTTACCTGGATCCTCATCCATTGATGCCAATTTTCCAGAGCCTCAGTTTCTGTTCTACATACTACAATCCGGTCATCAGTGCCGGCTCTTTAGGGGGGAACACAGGGGTCTGTGTGTTGGAAATGGCTTAGTCCTGGCATCTCTTCTTCTTCTCAGCTCTAGGTTCAGTTCCTCACTTCCATGTGGATGTTACTGAGACCAAAGAAATCCAACTGGAGTGCAGGTCAGAGGGCTGTTTCCCTCAGCCACAGGTCCAATGGATAAACTCTCGTGGAGATTAAATTCCACCTGTGTCTGAGTTTCAGACCCAGGACCAAGATGGCCTGTTCCAGATAACCACATTGCTCCTATTCAAAGATTCTGCAAAGATGAACGCGACATGTTCCATCTGGAACCCGATCCTGAATCAGAACAGAAGAGCAAGTGTCCATAGCAGGTCAGTTTTTCTCTCTTCCCTTACTTACTTGGAACCTTGGCAGATTGCTCCTCTACCAGCTATGCTCCACTCCTGCTTCTGCTCTCTTCCATCACACCACAGCAGCCTTTAGACAGGACCGATTTTCCCTCTCTTTTTTCTACTTCCTCCTTTCCTTTCCTCACCAGGCTTTTCCAGTCCCCATTCTACTTAACATCTCCTTGAGGACTCTTCATCAAAAAATACTATCAAATCTCCTCTCTAGATCTCCAATACACCAATATCTCCTACTCTGCCTTTTCAAGGTTCCTCCTCAGATATTTTATTAGGTAACTCTCAGCCAGGAAGCAGTGCTATTTCCAATAAATATTGCTGAAAACAAAACAACAACAAAAAATTGGGGCTGGGGTTGTGGCTCAGTGGTAGAGTGCTCGCCTAGCATGAGTGAGGCATTGGGTTTGATCCTCAGCACCACATAAAAATAAAATAAAGGTATTGTGTCCATCTACAATTAAAAAAATATATATGTATATATAATTAATATATATGTATATATATATATTTATATTTAAAAAAACATTTGTTACCTAAGTGTCCTGCTGAAATAATTCTTTTAAACTTAAACACAGATGGGAATTCCCTATAGATAGGCATGATTTTGACATATCTGGTCATCTACATTCTACCTTCTTTCCTATTTATTCAAGGTCCTATTGTCTCTTTCAATTATTTTCTCTATTCTTCATCTGGATAATGCCTACTTACTCTTCTAATTTTTGCTACAATACTACTTCCTTAGAGAAGCTTCTTTTACTGGCCCCTTAGCTGAATTAGATTTTACTACTATTCTCTGTTATAGAACCTTGTTGTTTTCATAACCTTGGTACCTAACCAAATGTAAGTATCTGTTTTCTTTGTATTTATTTATTTAGTGTCAGTGTAACTCATTACAGAGTAAGTTTTATGAAGATGGGAGGTATGATTTTTTTCTAATCACTCAAAACTTACTGCCTCATATAGTAAGTTTAACTAAGAAATAATTCAATAAATATTTATTGACAAGAGTTTCATGAAGACAAATGTTTTGGATTGCTTGTCCATGTGGACACTGAGGTCACCAAGGACAGTGGCATAACTAACCTGAAGAGTGGTATGGGAGCCAGGGCTCCTCCTTCCGTCTGTGCGGAGCGGCCTGCCTCCTCAATGTTTTCCGTCTCTCCCCTCAAGTTCCATCTACTTTCTTGTCTTAATTAAAACCTGAAACCTACCCCCCCATCAAATACCCCACTTTCCTTACACTCCATTCAGTTCCTACCACTATTTACAGACCTTTGTCCTTCTCTAGGGATGAAATGCTTCCGGTTTGTTAAGATCAGACTTTGGCACCTGGATTGCCATGTACCTCTCCACCCTGATACCTGTTATCACCTTAGATCACTTTCATGACCAAGGAGACAGCTCATCCGACACTCCAGAATCTCAGATATATAAATGCCACAAATCCACTATTGCACATTCATTTACTTATTTATTTAACATACATTTATTACAACTTCTGTGAGTCTGCACAGGCTAAACACTAAGAATGCCACAATGGCAAAAATATAGGATGTATACTTACAGAACACGAAGAGGGATTACAGGAAGGGGAAGAAAAGGAATCAAATTATAATATTTAAAGTATTAGAAATATAATTCTCAAATAAATGCATAGAAATCAGGTGCTATAATTTTCATTAATGCATAAATGAGGGAAGGAATAGGTTAACAAAGATAGTTCAAAATCAGTGAAAAAAGGAAACCAAAAATATTACTAATTTAATGTCCACTGGGGCAATAAAACCATAAAGAAATTTCTCAGCTATGTCTCTGACTTCTCATGGGATTGCCAGGCCCAGACTAGCCCTCACAGATCCAGTCACTATCCCATGGATCTGAGTTTCAGACACCCCAAACTCAGCCATGGTGCAGTCCCAAGATCTCAATGTCACTCCAATTTGTAGAGAGGCCACCAGGGATATGCTCACACAGAGGAGCAACCCTGAGAAGCATCAGCAAAATGGTGCCACCAGCCTCCCAGCTGGAAGAACCCAGGCACAGCCAAACCCACAGGCACTCTGAAACTGGAACTCCAGGTCCTAGCTGGCATCCCCAGACAGAGGCAGCTGCACCTCAAGATGGCAGTGGCAGCAAATCTGCTGACATACCCCAGACCTGGCGTCCCAAGATGAATGAAAACACATGGAATCAAACCTGAAGTCTTCCTGGTAGCAGACCTCTGGGCAACGGTGGCAGCTGTAGTGGGTGGTGGGTTGGTGTCAGTGATGTCAATGGTAAGCTGCACCTAAAAAAATAAGGCCTCTAGTGGGCAGCTGCAGTGTCGGGGTAAACCCAAGTAGCCACTTTTAAGTAATAAGAACTGGTTTGGGAGATAAAAATTCTAGGTCAATCAGCCTGCATATTTCTAAAATTTGCAGGTTAAAGGTGAGTTTAGAAGAGTTCAATTATAGATGTGGGTGTCAGTCTGTACTGGTAACTGCTGATAAATTTTTAGTCTTTTGCTTAGTTCAGTTTGACCAGAAATTTCTTGGATGTATCAAATGTTCTAATATAAGTTATGGTCCTTTTTATCAAGGAACTTAACATCCAGTGAGTGAGTGAGATAGAGGGTTGACTGGCTGACGGTGAGATGCTTGGATTCCTGTCCACAGGAAAAAAGTCATGGGGGGAATGGGGTACAAGGAATGTTTGGAGAGTCCATGGGCCAATGGCAGCATTCTGTCAGCATGTCATCTCAAGATGCTTGTTCTGAGCTTCCAAATGAAGTCTGTAGTGTGGTTAGTAGGCTCTGTAGCTTTTCTTCCCTGTTCCCAGACTTTCTCTACCATCCAACTTTGCTGATTACCTCAGTATTTTGGTAAAGAAAGAAGTGAGTCTCTTGGGAAGTATATCTCATAGCCTGGGGAGCTGATCACTCACTGACTACTCCTTCTCTTTCTCCATTGGAAAAATTGAGACCTGAGGCCTCCTCTTGACATTTACCTTTTCTGCTTTGGGTAAGGGGTGACATGGGTGATGTGAAACTCTTCTTGTTATCCTCTTCAATGCATTATTTCTCAGAGTTTATTATCCATTGGTGTGCTGGGACTTGTCTCCTGGGTCCCTGCATTCCCATAAAAGTATTCTCATTTGTTGATAGTTGTCTGTATCAATGCTTTTATGGAGGGATGATGGTGGAAATATGATGTCTTGCTGATGTCACTCTCTGGAGTCCAAGTAAATTTCCAAAGATAATTGGTAATTCATCAAGTAGGTAGGTTTTTGGAGTAAGGTAATTCCAGGCAGATGGAGGAAAAGGCATAAAGTACAAAACCATGTAGATTATCATTGCATATGAATATCTTCATTATTGAATCCTAGATTTCTGCTAGATATCATGTTCCTTGAGGGAAGAGTGGAACAGGAATTAACATCTATATAATGCCTAGCTCAATGTTATGTGTTCAACAAATAACTGTAGAAACAATGAATGGCTCTTACCTAGCTTTTCTTTTATCTCTATGCTGGCATCACCTATTTTATTAAGTAGTATATTTACTGAAAATCTCGAAGTGTTCTAAGATCAGTTGCATTGAGCAGTCAAGTTGATTTCAGTTAGTTAGGATTGACCACACATACCACTGGAGCCATAAGTTGGAGATAAGGGAAGACTCCAAGAGTAGCTGTTGTGTCAAATGGGACTCCTTTGAGTATCTATAAATAGGATGGCTCCTAGTTACCATCAAAACCTGTATATTTTTTGAAAGACAAATATCTACTATTAATAATTATACTGGGGATAACAAGCATAAATTGGTGTTTATCATTGGCAACAGAGAACCAGATTGATGTTCTATCCAAGGATAATAATAACAACAAAAGACTATGGGGGTTCAGTAGAAAGACAGGAGATGGCTTCTGGTTGGAAGACTTAGGGGAATATTCAGTAGAGATCCAGCACTTGAGCTGGGTTTTGAAGGACATTTTCAATTCAGATCCAAACTGTGAAGGTGGGCTTTGCGGCCCAAGGGGGAATGGTGTTGACTTTTGGAGGCAGCAGAGTGTATATGGTACATCAGAGTGTGGGGAGAGGAGCTGTTTCATGTTCCTGGTACTATTGGATGGGGAGGATGGAAACTAAAGTTGAACCCAGTCTACATTTTTTTAAGGTCCAAATAAGGAGGTTTAAAAAAATCGGTACTTCTGAGATCATGCACACAAAGTTTGGAAATGCTTAGGTAGTTCACTAGTTCATTACCTTGAGTGTGGTGAGCCGCTTCTGCCGTTTATGCAAATTATGGTCGCCATTACAAGATGGCGCTGGCTCCGCTGTGGTCTGTGACAAACAACTCCTTATTTGGGAGAGTTGGCGCATGACTTTTCATCACCCTATGAGAAAGCTCCACGTGGCTGCTTTGCATTGGGGCTTGAGATGCTTTATTAAGGCTGGGAGGGGCATCCGAGGGGGTAGAAGAAGAATCCGAGAGGGAGAAGAAGAACTATCAGGGGCCTGAATAAAACTGCTGAAAGAAGATTCTTGAGTTGCGTCTTTCTTGCGGGCAAGAAGTCGCGACACTTGAGGAAGGCAATCTTTTTCTTTTTAAAAATTTTTTTTTAGTTGTAGATGGACACAATACCTTTATTTTATTTATTTATTTTTTATTATGTGGTGCTGAGGATCAAACCCAGTGCCTCACATGTGCTAGGCAAGCACTCTACCACTGAGCTATAGCCCCAGCTCGAAGAATGCAATCTTATTTGTAGCTAAATTTAAAATTGACTCTGAGTTCAGAGCATGCTGTCAAATATTCACCTATGATTCCTCTTTGGGTCCATTTCAGTCCTCTATGGTTTCCTGGAAATCCTTTTCCTATATATCATCTCTCTACATTTTTAAAGATTCTTATTGAGATTACTAAAACTCTTCACCTCTTTTGTCCTGAGTTTTCCCTTTAAGTTCCAGAGTCCAGATTCCCTATGTTAGACCGATTTTTTTTCTTCCTAAAGTTGGCAATATTTCATAAACAGCTTTGTTGTATTATTATGTTAAGAGACCCTTTCCATACTTGACTAAAATGAAAATGGGTTTTGAGGGAACTGAGAACTCCACATTCTTTTATTTGTTTGTTAATTTATTCATTTAACAAGTATTTGTTTTGTTAGGCTGTGTGGCTATAGTGTTAAGTAAAATATTTTATTCACTTCCTTAGGAGACTCATATTTTCATTTGGGAGCTAGTTATAACGCAGCTAATAATACAACAATTAATATTTAATCATAATGGTGGCAATTGTTATAATAAAAATATTCTAGAGTATTCTAAAAGTGAATAATGAGGGAACTAACCCAGCCTGGAATATGCCAAAGAAGGCTTTTTTTGTTGATATTTCTAAAGATTTATTTTCATCACCAACATAATGTTTTTATTGTATTGGCTTTTAAAATTTATTTTAGCTTTAAAATTTACAGATAAAATTATATGTATTCACTGTGTATGTAGTCATGACATTTTGCATTTTGAAATGTATGTGTGTTGTAGAATGACTAAATCTAGACAATTATCACACACATTTCCTCATATAGCTATCTTTTTTTTTTTTTTGGTACCAAGGATTGAACCCAGGGGCCCTTAACCACTGAGCCTTATCCCCAGCCCATTTTTGTATTTTTTATTTAGAGATAGGCTCTCACTGAGTTGCTTTGGGCCTCATGAAGTGACTGTCTTTGAACAGTTGCTGAAGCTGTCTTTGAACTCATGATCCCCTTGCCTCAGCGCCCCAGAAGCTGGGATTATAGGTATGTGCTACTGTAGCTATCATTTTTGTGGTGAGAACACTTTACATCCAGTTGTAGCATTTTTCAAGAATACAACATGTTATTAACTACAGTCACTATGTTGTACCATAGATCTCTTGACTTTATTCCTCCTAACTTAAATGTTGTACCTTTTGACCAACCCCTTGTGACCCCAAACCCCTTCACCTTAGTTATTCCTATCCCTGGTAGCCACTCTTCTATCCTCTATTTCTACGAGATCAACTTTTCAAGATTATACCTGTTATGGTGTAGATATTAGGCCCCCCCCCAATCTCCCCCCATAGTATGATACAATGCAAGAACATTCAGAGGTGAAATGATTGGGTTATGAAAGCCTTAATCCAATCAAGGAATTAATCTCTGATGGGAGTTCACTGAATGGTAATTGAAGGCAGAAAGGGTGTGGCTGGAGGAGGTGAGCATTTTGGTGTATGTATTTTGTATCTGGCGAGTGGTGTCTCTCTCTGCTTCCTGGAGTGATGTCTTGAACTACTTCTCTCTGCCACACTCTTCCACCCTGTTCTGTCTTACCTCCAATCCTGAGGAATGGAGCTAGCTATCTCTCTGAAACTGTGAGCCCGCAAATAAACCTTTCCTCTTTAAAATTGTTCTTGGCAGGTCTTACAGCCACAGCATAAAAAAGGTGACAAAACATCACCTGGGTCAGATCATGTGGTGTTTTCTTTCTATGCCTGGCTTATTTTATCTAACCTAACTTTCTTTAGGTTCATCTGTGTTGTTACAAAGGACAGGATTTCCTTCATTTTTATGGCTGAATATTATTCCATAGTGTAAAAAGACCATATTTTATTCATTTGTTGATGGACACTTAGGTTGATTCCATTTCTTGGCTTGTGAATAATGCTGTAATCAACATGGGAGAACAGATGTCTCTGTGACATACTGACTTTATTTCCCTTGGATAAATACCCAGTGGTGGAATTGCTGTATCATAGGGTAGTTCTGTTTTTAATATTTTGAATCACAGTGGCTGTACCAATTTACATTCCCACCAACAGTATACACGATTTCCCTTTTCTCCATATCCTCCCCAGAACTTGTGGCCTTTTGTCTTTTTGATAACAGATGTTCTAGTGGGTGTGAGGTGATACCACATTGTAATTTTGATTTACATTTCCCTTGGCAAAGAAGACTCTTGTTGATGAATAAACTGAGATTGGAAAGACAATGAGGAATAAGCAAAAGGGAGTAAGGGGAGGGTAGACAAGAACATTCCAGGCTGAGGGTAAAGGCTCTGTGGGAAGAAGTGTATCACCTGTGGAGACAAGTGTGGTTGGGGAATGGAGAAAGAGAATAGGCAAGAGGGATCCAGAGAACTTCATAGGATTCCAGATTATACATGAATTTTCTGAACTCATTCTACTGATTTAAATCTTCATCTCTTCAAAAAATATCCTCACAGATAATGCTTTACCAGCTATCTGGGCACCCCTTAGCCCAGTCAAATTGAAGCATAAAATTATGTGGGTAATGTATTGTGCTATGTGATTTATATCCTTGATCATTTTTTAGTGCTTAAAATAGCTTAAAACATACATTTAATTATGCACACATTATCAACTGAGCCCTAAGTTTCTGAGAATTTATTTAAACTGTTCAATATTGCATGACTAGCAAGTAGAAGAACTGTTGCTTCATCCCATGGCTGTCTGGATCTAAAGTTTATGTTCATTACATAGTAATATGTTTCTTTCTGTTTAAACTTTAGTGTGAACCTGAATGTCCATATCCAAGGAACATTACTATTACATGTATATGTAGGCTTTGACATGTCATGTATAAAACATCACATTACAATTATTCATTCCTCACCCCTCTGTGCTGCAGTAGAGGCCAAAGAGACCTTGAATGGAAACCTAAGAAGAAAGAGGAAGAGGAAATGAAGAAGGGGAAGAAAGATGTGATGAAGAGGAAGATTAACTTATAGAGATCTTTGGAAAGAAAAACAGAGCATAGAATATTTAAATCCACATTTGTTTTATTGGGAAAATACCAAAGAAAAATGCACTGCATGCATGTTAACTGTTCAATACTTGAGTGCTGAATGCAAATTAATTGCTAAAACCATCTGCTAATCATTTGAGTCTGGCAATAAAAGTGATGAGTGAAGCGTTTATCATCAATCTGAAAGCACATTTTTCTAATGGATCCTTTATTCAAGTTCTATGTTTCTGTTGTGAATTTAAGATTTTTTCCAGGCACATAGTGCTTTCAACTTGCGTTTGTAATTAGGATTATCCTAATAACATTGTGGTGACACTTTCAGAAGTAATACTGCATTTGGCCTTTATTGATCAATAGAGTATCTACCTCTTGACCCAACTACATAATGCAAATTTTGATTAAATTAGGAGAAAATCAATTAACATACTTTTATTTTTAGAAAGTTGTTTACAGATTTTACAGTTTGCATAGAATCCTCTGTGTGTGTGTGTGTGTGTGTGTGTATGTGTCTGTGTGCATGGGAGTGCCTATGTGCACGCATATGTGACATCTGTGGCTTAAGGATACAAATTTAAATTTCTATTGTTCATCATTTCAGGGAGACTTCCCTAATCTTGACAGTGATGTGATATTCAGGAAAGTAATCAAAGGGAAGTGTATCTTTGGTATCAGACTAACAAACATCTTCAGGGAGAGTGTCACCTGTAAGCCCTGTAGAGGAGTCCCTATACAGATCCCTGTGGTTAGTTGGCCCTGCAAATAACAAACACGTGAAAATGAAATGTTTTGAAGAGGACATGGAGACCTCTTTCACCTACAATCTCATGCTCAACATGGGCACATTGCAACTCATTATCCTGAAAATCAGTTCTTGAGTTTACTACCATTTAAGCCCCAAGGGAAGCTCTTCTGTATCTCTTGACCTGTGTTCTCTAAATAAAAGGCAACTACATGAATTTGAAGATGAGGTTTCATGGGTCTTCTTCAATTCATGTCAGAGATGGATAGCTCTTTTAAATGTGGGGAGAATTTGAGTAGCAGAAACTTTAGGTAATAAAAAAAGGCAAAATAACTATCTTATCAAATCTTTCCTCATAGGTAGCTTGAATGTAATAGATTTTTGCCTAAAACAAACTGTTTTATAGGATTGCCCAGCATCCATTAGGAACTGTTTCTCTTTGTTTTTAATATGTGGTTCCCAGGGTTCTCATAACAACATGATATTCACAAGAGCTGTAAACAGGTGTGGGGCAATATTTGGGGATATTAAAGTTGCTGAAGTGAAAGTGAACATTTTAAACTTCAAAATGTAGTTGAAATTAATATTTTTAATAAAATATCAACTATTTGCAATTCTAGAGTTCAATGTTACCTATTTTCCAGTGTGAAGAATCAGTCTTAACACTTCACTAGTATATGTTTAAACCTGCATCTGTACAAATTAGCTGGTGAAATTTTAAATTAGCTGGTGAAATACTGAGTGTTTTCAGGGGCCAATTTCAGGACTTCTTAAGATGGAATGGATTTAGGAAAAAAAATCTGGGTAAAAATGATCAGAGGACATTGTTTGGATAAGGAGTTAGATGGATACATAATAATCCAAAGTATGCATTAGTTTTTTAATTGATGCTGTGACAAGTTATCACAATCACAACACCACAACCTTCCATCTCAGTTTCTGAAGTCAGAAGTCCAGGTACAAAGCTCAGCTGCTTCTCAGAGTCTCTCGAGGGCATAATCTAGGGGTCAGCAAAATTGCCCTCCATTTTTGTAGGCTCTGCGGAAGGATCTGCTTTCAAGTTTGGGTTATTGCTAGAATTGAGTTCTATATAGTCTTCTAGGGACTGAGATAGGTCCCCACATCCTCGCCAACATTTATTGATATTTGTCTTCATAATAGCTGCCATTCTGACAGGAGTGAGATGACATCTTAGAGCAATTTTGATTTGCATTTCTCTAATTGCTAGAGATGATGAACATTTTTTATTCATATATTTGTTGATTGATTGTATATCCTCTTCTGAGAAGTGTCTGTTCAGGTCCTTGGTGAATCTTTACAATTCATTCTTCCGCTTTCCTCTTGTGCTTTTAAGTATCCGTGTGATTACATTGGGCTTCCCTGGATGATCTGGGTAATGTTCCTGATTATTAATGTCTGCTGATTAGTAACCTTAATTCTGTTTACAGAGTTCATTCATAGCAGTTCCTGGAGTTATGTCTTATTGAGTCACCACAGGATGGGACTCATGGTGGTGGTGGGGCACTTTTAGAGTTCTGCCTACCAGAAAGTACCTGATGATAATAAGGATTTCTATTTTTATTTATAACTTTACTACTTATCATGGATGTTATCATTCATTAATTTGGTTCTTACAATAACCTCATTAGAAAATGTCATCTCCATTTTTCTAATATGGAATATAAGCTAGAAGATAATCAATGATTTGTCTCCCTATATCATTCTTGCCATCTTGCAGATACTTCTCCTTTTTGCTGCGTTTTCCAATCATGGTGCCATGATTACCTTTTAGATTTGAGGTCTGGGACCTAGTCTTATAACTCTACCTTTTATTTTTTTTACCACATTCTATAAATTATCTTTATTTCTGTTGCATTCATTTCCCCATTTCCCCATTCAATGACTGTAGAATGTACCACGTCACACTAGCCACTGAAGACCTTTACCTTATTTATGATGCAAAGATAATTTGTATTTAATAAATGCCCACTAGTGATGGTGGTGAATTTTAAGTGGTAAGTTCTTAGGATCTAATGTACAGTACGGTGACAATAGTTAACAATACTAGGGCTCAAGATGCACCTTTGTGGGTAGAATGCATGAGGCTCTGGGTTTGATCTCTGGCCCCACAAAACAAGAAAACCACATTGCATGCTTGAAATTTGTATAGTAATATACTCACATAACTAACTATTGTAAAGCATTTCATAATATATAAATATAGCAAGTCATGCTGTACATCTTGAACATCTTATTTGTCAATATAGAACTTAATAAAGCTAGAACTAATAAACAAACGAGAAAAAAACTCTTAAGGAGTATTAGGAAAAAGAATAAATACTGGGCAGAGGATTTGAGCAATTATTTCATAAAAGAATAATGCCCCAAAGTCTAATTAATAAATACAAATTATTTATTATTTTCAATCTCATTGATAAATAAAAATAAAGTGACAGAGTCTCATGATGCAAAAACAAAACAAAACGAAAACCCCAAACAACAACAACAACAAAAAAACCCAAATAGACTCATGAATAGGACATTTCATATAATTTTGTAAGAAAACAAAGTATCTACTCATATTCATCAGGCAATGAAAAAAGTTTTATTGGTGAATTATAAGCATATATACTAGTAGGCATCATTGTGATATATTCATACCGGTTCATAGCATTATTTGGATTTATTCACATTCCCATTCCTTCCCTCTGTCTCTCCTCCTTCCTTATCTTAATCTTCTGGTCTCCCTTCTATTTTTCTGAAATCATTCTCCCCCTCCACCTTTTCTCTCTAGCTTCTACATATGAGAGAAAAATATAGCTCTTGACTTTCTGAATCTGGCTTATTTCACTTAGTATGATGTTGTCCAGTTTTATCTGCATTCCTACAAATGAAATAAATGGTATAATTTCATTTTTCTTTATGACTGATTAAAATTACATTTTGAGTGCACAAGTGTGTGTGTGTGTGTGTGTGTGTGTGTGTGTGTGTTTGTGTGTATGTGTCCCATTTTCTTTGGTGACCAACACCTAAGTTTTTATTATTCTTTTGCTGGCTGTGGAGTAGCAGTTATCTACCTATATTCTTTTCTTTGGCCAATCTAGCTGGTGTTCTAGACACCTTCATGGTATCATCTTGTTCCTGTGAATAGCCTGTATCACTTCTTATTTTTGAAGACTTTGTGGTAGAATGGAAAGAATGTAAGCTTTATAGTTAGTGAGACTCTATTGTTATCTGAGTATATGATCTTGGGTAATCGATATAATCTCTTTGAGTAAAAATGTCTTTAATCATAAAAGTGTCAACAATTATATCTGCCCCTCAGAGTTGCCTAATATTTAAAAGAGTTAATAATATACGGGTACCCTTGTCTATAAAGTTGCTATTTTCATAGCTACCAGTTTAAATTCCTGCTTTCCCTTTCCACTGGAGTGCTTGGAGGGCCAAAACACATTTTAGTCATTATTAGGTCTTTGTTTTCTAGCACATAATGGATTATTAATAATTTCTTTAAATTTAAAATAAGCTGTAAGACTGGAATTCTTCTTAAATATCTTCTCATCACTTTATGGAGAAAATACTTGCGATAAGATTAACGTTTCTGATGGCTACTGCTCCTTTGCTATTAGTTGAAAAAAAATGGAACTAGAAGTACATTATTTTTCCTTCTCTTCATTAACTTTATTTGTTTTCACTTGTCCAGGCTCATTTTCATTGACTCTAAATTGCTCCCAGGTGTGTGATTTCATTAGCTTTGCTCTCACACATGCTTTTGGCAGGAACCTGACACTTTTTTGTATTGTGAAATTTTGCAATCCTGTTCATGATCCTCAGATTTAGCTCTGTGTGCAGCATGCTGATGCTCCAGATAACTCCTGTAGCCTTCCATTGTCCCTGGATGGCCTCGCCAGTGAATTTATTTTCAAATACCTCTGTGCTGCCATGGATTGATGGCTAGAGGTGCTTCTCCCTAAATGGAATTTCCCAACACATGCAGGTGCTGCAGACACTTGAATGACTTAATCTGTTTCATCAACTGTTTTTTTTTATTCAATAAAATTGAGAAAAATTTGTTTGTAACATGGGGTCTTTTCTCATCCATTGCCTAGGATGAGGCAGGACTGGAATGTAAAATACATAGGCTAAAATACCAAATCAAAAATTAATGCCCTAGGCCTGGATGCTGTCAACTTTGAACAGGATTAATACATTGATCTTCTACCTGGGATACCTGCATTCATCCCTGCCTCTAAGTTATTCTCCATGAAATATCCAGGGAAATACAGGTATTTTTGAAATGAAGATATCATGTTGTTACTCCCTTTACCTGCCACACTTTTAAACTCTAAAAAGTTCAGTTATTAATATGCTAGTGAATTTGTTGGCATTTTATCAGCTAGGACAAAGCTATAAATTTTTTTATTTGTTCAAATTAGTTATACATAATCATACATACACCTGGAGTATAACTTCTCATTCTTCTGGTGGAACATGATGTAGAATTACACAGGTTGTGTAGTCATATATGCACATAGGGTAATAATGTCCAATTCTTTATACTATCCTTTCTACTTCTGGACCCCGTCCCCTCTCTTCACTCCCCTTTGACTAATCTAGAGTACATCTATTCTTCCCTAGCTGCCCTCCCCCCCCATTATGAATTAGCATCTGCTTTGGTGTAGATCTGTTGTAATTTTGTACATTTGGTGTCCTGTAAGCCTCTTGTATTTGGTTTTCCAATTTGTTCTTCATGCTTGGGAAATTTTCTGATATTATCTCATTGAAGAGATTGTGCATTCCTTTGGTTTGAAACTCTGTGCCTTCCTCTATCTCAATGATTCTTAGATTTAGTCTTTTGATGCTGTTCCATAATTCTTGGATGTTTTGTTCATGGTTTCTAACTTTTTTCACTGTGTGACCAACTTTATTTTCCAGATTATATACTTTGTCTTCATTATATGATATTCTTTCTTCCAAGTGATCTATTCTGTTGGTTATGCTTTCTATTGAGTTTTTCATTTGATTTATTTTTTCCTTTATTTCAAGGATTTCTGACTATTTTTTTTTCAGGGTATCTATCTCTCTCTTGAAGTAATCTTTTTCTACCTGTATTTGCTCTATTATCTCATTGTTGGAGTGATCAATTTTTGCTTATATTTGCTCATTTATGTCATTCTTTAATTCACAGATCATTTTAATTATGAACCTTCTGAACTCCTTCTCTGACATTTCATCAACTTTGCTGTCCATGGGTTCTGTTATTATAGTGTCCTGGTTTGTTTGGGGCACTTTCCTCCCTTGTTTTTTCATGTTGTCTATGTGTCTTCCTTTCTTGCAGTGTAGATCTGAAATATTACAGTTTCTTTCCTATATTCTTGTAGTACCCATGCAGATTGTCTGTACTCATCTTGATGTTGGGCTTCTAGACCCTTCTGGTGTCCCTCAATGCACTGCATCTTGGGTCTGGGTCCTGCATAAGTTGGAGTGGGTGGATCTGGGCTGCTGGGCTTGACCTCCCATGATAGTCTGCTGGTTGGAAGGGGTGGTCCTGCACCAAAGGTTAGGCTCTGGTGGTGTCTGTTAATGAAAGGATATTTATCCTGTTGCAATGGTTTGATCTTTGATCTTAAAGATTCCCTTGCTACTAGGCTGAGAATCACTTGTTTTTTTCTTGTTCCTCCTTACTGATAGCTAGGGGACATCCTCTTTGCTACCTTAAGCGGGGGGTGGGGGAGGGCTATGGTGTCAGCTTGAAGTTGCTATATCTGATTTAAATTTTGATTTTGAGTCTTCTTCTAATAAAAGGTGTTGGATGAGATGTAGATAGGAGGACTGGCCAGTTTATTCTGTCAGACAAACAATACTGAGCTCCATCCTGGATTAGTTTTAATTTGTATGACAAGAATCCAGACTAGGTTAGATAACCTTACTTTGGAGTAAGACAGTGTCCTCTCTCTAACTCTTCATTGACTTTTCTTTCTTTCTTTTTTTTTTGAAACTTTTTTTAGTTGTAGATGGACACAATATCTTTATTTTATTCATTTATTTATGTGGTGCTGCCGATCCAACCTAGTGCCTCACACATGCAAGGCAAATGCTCAACCACTGAGCTACAATCCCAGCCCCTTCATAGACTTTTCTACTTCACTTCTGATTAGACTATCAATTCCTTATAGGCAGGGGCTCATGTTGATTATGTTGGAAATTATAGAGTCTGGCACCTTCACTATCCATTTGGTATTTGAAAAAAGTGTTTGCTGGATTAAACAAAACCAAAGCAAAACATAGCATAGTTAAAAATAATTTTAAAAATACTCTTTATCAGGGAAATAATAGTTTAAAATTGTTTTGAAAAATGTTCTTATGTCCACTCAGACTCACCGTTTGTGCCAAGGAGTCAGACATTTTCATTTCATTCAGAATCTTGTGTATGTCAGTTTTCTATGACATCCTCATATGAGGCTCCACTCTCTTTTCTGAAAAAGAAGTAACTTCAGCTAGAGGGATAGTTGAATTTACCAGCAGCAGTATCCCTTTGCAGCAACAAGCTTTTAAGGACTAATTTTCTTCAATTAAACTACCTGGATCTTGCTGCATTGATCAAGCAATTAAATTGACAGTTGAAGACTTACCTGAAACTGCAAGGCAGCTTTTTATTTTAAACATATTGATTTTTGTTCTCCTTTTCTCCCATTGCCCACCTTCAATATGGATAAATGTTTGCTTTTTTTTTTTTGCTTGGTACATGAATATCCTTTGGTCTTTCTCCTACAACTCACTTGGACTCAGAAAATAACATAGTTTCGATCATATAAAGATAGCTCTTCATTTTTTTAGTACACATTTGTGGTTGGGCTTTATCATTTTTTTCTTACTATTTGACTTATTTTCTCTTCAGATTATATGAATTTATATACCCCTAAATAGGTTTGCTATAAGCAAAGATAACAACCTTAATCTTTTCATCTCTGTGACCAAAATTCCTGCCAAGAAGACCTTAGAAGAAGAAACATTTATTTCAGATTCACAGTGTCAGATGTTTAGTCCAGAGTTGGCCAATTCCTTTGTTCTGGGCCCAAGGTAAGGCAGAACATCCTGGTGGATGGTATTATGGTTTAGATGTGAAGTATGTCACAAAAGTTCATGTGTGAGATAATGCAAGAAAGTTTAGAGGTGAAAGTTTAGGGTTATGAGAGCTTTAATCTAATCAGTGGATTAATCTACTGACATGGATAAACTTGTAGGTAGGCTGTGGCTGGAGTGGAAAGGTTTCTGGGGCATGTCTTTGGGGCTTATATTTTGTCTTTGGTGAATGGAGCACTTTCTGCTTTCTGATTGCCATGTCCTGAGCTGCTGGCTGGCTCTTCTGCTATGATGTTCTGGCTCAGGTGCAGTCAGCCATCTGTGGGATGAGATCTCTGAAATTGTGAATGCCAAATAAACTTTCCTCCTCTAAAATTGTTCTTGTCAGGTATTTTGGTCACAGTGACGAAAAAGAGTGACTGCAACAGAAGGGCTTTGTGGAGGAAAGCAGTTCAGCTCACAGCATGGGTAAGGCGAGTGCACTAGGGATGAAGTGTAATCTCTAAGGGCACACCCCCAAAACCTACTTCCTCCAGCCATACCCAACCTGCCTATAGTTACCACCCAGTGGTCCTTTGAAATTATTAATCCATCAAATTAATTAATCCAATGACGAGGTCACAGTTCTCATAATCTATTAATTTCCAATCTGAACATTCCTGCATTGTCTAGCACACAAGCTTTTCATGGGACACTTTGTATTCAAATGGTAACAGTTCCATAGCCAAGAGATCTACTGCTATTAAAAAGGGTACTTATTTCAGCAAAGGTGGTTCATGTTGGCTTGGAAAAACCATCAGCACCTCACAGACATTGCTTCTTTCTTGCTTCAGAGATATATTCATTAGTGGTCCAGAATCCATTCCTAAGAGTATACAAGAAAAGGAGATCAGAGATGGGTGCTATGATTGGGAGGTGGAAAGTGAACAGAACTTTCTTTAACATTTTCAGGCAATAGTATAAATGAAAGCCCATGTGCCACATATATAAATATTTCAAAATAATAAATTAAGTTATGCCTGCAACCTGACTCAGGTTTTTACCCTCAGCTTTGTAGCATGTGCCTAAGTATTGTTCACATAGCTAAAAAATACTGTACTTTTCCCCAGATGATCCCTGTCTTCCATAAACCTCAGATGTGCTGAGAGAAGGAAGGTAGAATATGGGCCAGAACTCAGGACTCCCTGGCAGTGACTGTGTTACCAGTCAGCTGAGGGTTCATTTGCTTAATTTGGATAGAAATGATGAACTGGCAAAGTGCAGCTCCCTTAGTGTTAACAGCTCAAAACTTTGAAATGCCCCATGGCCTCCTTGTTACTTTGCTGGCAACCAGAACCTGCAGCTACCAGGAGCTTTCTGGAATTCTTCCAGTGGCTGTAGCTAGCAGCTCCTAGAAACTCTCTTTTGCCCTCCTTCACCCTTCTTCAGGACTCTCTGGCAGCTAACTGCTTCAGTGTTACCAGCTCAGCCTGCTGTATTCATAGAAATAATGAACAGGCAATATAAAATCCATCTGAAAGTAGAAGGGAGACTATTAGAATAGAAGGAGAGAATCAGAGGGAGAGGAGGGTAGGGAAGGTAAAGTGGGGGTGGATATGATCAAAGAATGTTATATAAATGTGTGAATATGCCACAATGAAATCTATTATTCTATTAAAATGAACTCAAAAGTTCATCTGAAAGAGGTTTTATTAGGACTTATGCTGCAACATAAGGGGAAGCAGTACATAGACTTTCAATACACCCAAAGGGAAGACTGCTTATATAGAAGAAACGGCTGGCTCATGCATGTGCAATGTCCTTCCAGCTGATCACGGGCTTTTTATTCAATCATGGGTAGAGGAGAGACTTCTTGAAGACCAGATTGGGGATAGCTGAGGTGGTGGCAGAGGGATGGGATCAATTGGGATAGACGCAGGCTGACGCTTGACACAGCCAAAGCAAAAGTCTGAGCTGGCTACAACTGGCTGTGAGGTATCTTGGCTTTCCAAGAAGGAAAATAAAAATAAAAATAGCTTCTTGAGGAGTGCTGGGGCTTTCTCTTCTGTCTCAAGTGGATGCCAACCATGGTGGCACACACCTGTAATACCAGGTACTCTGGAGGCTGAAGCAGGAGGAGCTCAAGTTTAAGGCCAGGCTTAGCAACTTAGCAAAACCCTGTCTCAAAACAGTATTCATATTGGATCATCTTGAAGACAGGATGGGGACTGACCTGGTTAAGCTCTCCAGGGGTTGAGTTGAGTGTTTCTCCCAAGCATAATACTTTTTCAATTCAGGGATTACAGGCAGTTGTAAATACTTCCTCATACTATACCATCTGAGCAAAAGGGATGAGGTAGAGCAGTTAGCAGGTCTATCTGGCCTGTCTGGATTCTAGAAACTGCCACTTTGGGTGAATTTGGGTTAAATAAATTTAAACAGAAGCAGTATTTCTTTGATTTCCCTGCCAAAAGATGTGTTTGCTCTTTCTTCTGAGTATGCTTGCCAATCCTACATCTTTCAATCTTGGTGAGGCATATAGAAGGGATGCAGCTTGCATAATCCTCTTCTGTAAGTCCTGTTTCTCAAAGGGTTACTAAAATGCAGAGAAAAAAATTCTTTCTTTTTTAGAGGATGGTGAGGTACTGGGGATTGAACTCAGGGGCACTCGGCCACAGAGCCACATTCCCAGCCCTCTTTTGTATTTTATCTAGAGACAGGGTTTCACTGAGTTGCTTAACATCCCATTTTTGTTGAGATTGCCTTTAAACTCGAGATCCTCCTGCCTCAGCCTCCTGAGCCACTGTGATTTCAGGCATGTGCCACCATAACCAGCAAGGAAAATATTTCTTAGGAAAGAAACAAACAAACAGTTGTCGTGAAACATGGGGTCATCCAATACCTGGGTCCCAGATCAAGAGATCCCCTTACCTGGAGTTACGTGTGGGTTGTCTAGGTTTTGACCTGGCCCCTCCAGTGGTTTCAATTTAGAATATCTGAATAATTGAAAGGCTGTGACTTCAAAACCCCTCCGTCCCTTGTTTATTTATTTATTGGTCAGTCTAAACAAATGACACCAGTGCCTCTTCAACTGTAAGGAGCCACAGGTGGATGGTAAAATCTACTGTGGCTGGACTTCAGGCAGCCAGGAGAAGGGGAATTTGTTGTTTCCATTGGCAACATTGTTGGCATCTCCAGTGTTGGCAATGCCAATGTTAGGAATACTAGGCCGAGGAAGACAATTCTTCCATATTCTTTGATCTCACTGAGATATCTCTTCAAATATTTTTTGAAGATGAGCAAAAGAGTAATTTTCCTTGGAATTTCTATTTTATCTTATTTATAAAATTATACTTAACTGACAAATTACTATTCCTCAGAGACTATGTTAAGTCCGTTATCAGCATTTGATTTTCATAGCAACCATATCAAGTAGACATATTTGTACAGGTAAAGAAACTGAGGCATATAGACATATTTGTACAGGTAAAGAAACCCAGTAAGTAAGTTGAAGAGCAGTGATTCAAATACAGGTTTTTCCCACTCCCAAGCCCTTGTCATTAACCTTTCTGCATGATTGCCTCTATGAGAGCTCATGTGTATTTATCTACCAGTGAAGTTGGGAGCAGTATCTTGCTCATCTTTTTATTCCAGGTAGCTGAATAATACAGGCATACATCATTTTATTGCAGTTCACTTTATTTAGCATCACAGATACTGCTTTTTAAAAAAAAAAATTGAAGATTTATGGCAATCCTGCACTGAGTGAGTCTTTTGGAGCCATTCTCCCCCAACCTCCCATAGCTTAGGTGATTATTAGCATTTTTAGTAATAAAGTATTTTTAAATTAAGGTATGTGGCCTGTCTTTTAAAAATAATGTTGTTGCACATTTAATAGACTATGGTATAATGTAAACATAACTTTTATATATAGTGAGAAGCCAAATTTTTTGTATGGCTCACTTTATTGCAATATTCACTTTATTGCAGTTTCCTGGCACTGAACTTGTATCGTCTCCTGGGTAGCCTTGTACATATTTATCTGCCCTGTATATATGTCATCAACTCGAGCCAAGGTTTAGGACATGGGCTGGAAAACTGTTACTCTGAAGGACTGATAGCAAATATTAAATTCTGGGCTATATGATGTAGTAGGAAGAATAAAAGCTTCCCAAAGATGTCCATATCCTAATCCCCAGAGCCTGTGCATGTCATGTCACCTGGCAAAGGGAAATCAAGGTTGCTAGTCAGTTGACATTAGAGAGGTTATACTGGGTTATCTGGGTATCCTGCCCAGTGCAATCACAAGAGTCCTTAAAAGTAGAAAATGGTGGCAGAAGAGAAGGGTGATGTAATGTGAGAAAGCCCTGGCTGGCTGTGGCTGGTTTTGAAGATGGAGACAGTGGGCCATGAGCCAAAGCATGGCAGATTCTGGAAGCTGGAGAGGCAAGGATATTGAGTCTCCATTGGAGCCTCTAAAATGAAATGCAGGCCTGCTGACACCTCGATGTCAGCTGACTGAGACCTATGTTGGACTTTTAACTTGGAAATTATAAGGTAGTAAATGTATTTTATGCCATTAGTTGTAATCTTTTATAGTGACAACAGATGGCTGATATATAAGGTCCCTGTCAACTGCTAGAATCTGTTGCTGATGGGTGATGGGCAATGTCTAAAGCTATGGGGGTGGCCTGTTCAAATAAAACTATATATGAAAACATGTGGTCAGTCAGATTTGGCCTGTGGAATATAGTTTGTCAATCTGGTTTATGATTTAGGACAGACTTAACTTTATTTTGTAGACAAAGATAAAGATGCTCATGATAGTGAAATGAGGATTAGGGCACATATCAGTGGGAATTTTACAAGGTAGAATGGAAAAGAAAAGTGGAACAAAGCTAATATTTATTGAGCATCTAATAAGTTATAGGTATCACTCTAGGTGTTTTATTGTATATTTTATTTCTCAGACCTTGAAATAACACTGTAGGATTTGTATTATTGCCCTAAGTTTTTACAAACTGACTTCAAAGAGATTAAGAAATTTAGGTTCACACACCAATGCCACAGTCTGGCTGGGCACAAATGCCGCAGTCTGGCTGGGCACACAATCACGAGCCACCACACAGCTTGTAGATTCAAACAGCAACTCTTTATTCCCGAACTCACACCAGCCATCTACAAACACATTCTGGGGAAATCCACGTTCTCTGCCCAAATCCACTCCCACTGGGCTTCTGTCTCCCAAAAAATACTGTCTGAATCCCGTGAGAACTCAAGGGGAACTCAGGCAGCAGGATACGCCCTATTCCTAGCAGAAATAATCTTAAACCTTAAACCTGGAACCTAAACCGGGAACGCCCTAAACCCGATTATCCTAAACCGGGAACACCCTAATCTGCCCTGGTCCTTGAGCAAGGTCACCTACATGCAATGTCACTGCAAAATGTCCTATTTCCACGAGTCCTTCCACTAAGCAACATGGGGTACGCTGGCAAGGAAATTGTCATACCTACTTGGCTAATGGCTCCCAGCATCTCCCCCCTTCTGATTAATTAAACAACAAGCAATGTGGCTTAAGGACTGTGCCTGGTAGGTTGTCCAATTCAACATATGGTTCTTACCCGTCATCGGAAAACTGACCTTTAGGCGTCAGCCTCCTGTCTTAGGTGGATACCACTGCAATTGNATACCATGATGGTCCCATTGATATACTTAATAACTCGTCTTTAAAAAGCCATGGGCTACATTTTTGTATTGTATCAACATATGCCTTAACTGTTCTTGGTCTTACTGGGGTGCCTCTTTCCTCTAACAATTTCTCTTCCTCGGAGGCGAACAACTTCAAACCTTGAGTCAACCGTTTTCCCCAGTTTGCCTGAGAAATTTCTAGGAACAGGCAACTTGAAATAAAAACAAAATAAATCAAAACAATAACACATTGTTTTTTGAATTTGTCACCCATTCTTTCGCTCTTCCTCAGGGGAGAGCAATTTCACTTACCTCCAAGCTTTAGATGTTCCCCGAACAGGACACCAAATGCCGCAGTCTGGCTGGGCACAAATGCCGCAGTCTGGCTGGGCACACAATCACGAGCCACCACACAGCTTGTAGATTCAAACAGCAACTCTTTATTCCCGAACTCACACCAGCCATCTACAAACACATTCTGGGGAAATCCACGTTCTCTGCCCAAATCCACTCCCACTGGGCTTCTGTCTCCCAAAAAATACTGTCTGAATCCCGTGAGAACTCAAGGGGAACTCAGGCAGCAGGATACGCCCTATTCCTAGCAGAAATAATCTTAAACCTTAAACCTGGAACCTAAACCGGGAACGCCCTAAACCCGATTATCCTAAACCGGGAACACCCTAATCTGCCCTGGTCCTTGAGCAAGGTCACCTACATGCAATGTCACTGCAAAATGTCCTATTTCCACGAGTCCTTCCACTAAGCAACATGGGGTACGCTGGCAAGGAAATTGTCATACCTACTTGGCTAATGGCTCCCAGCACACCAATAAGTTAGGTTTTGATCCTAAGTCTCTCTAGTTCTAGGCACCCATTTTTCTATGCTGGAGTGATATCTTTTTTGTTCTCTATTTGTTGCTTTGAGTCCCCATAATAAAAAGATGCTCTGCTTGTGTGAACTAGACTGAATTGGAGAGACTCTTATATATCCCCTCCCTTCCCCTTTTTTGGACTCAGATTTAGTGATAACATTCAGCACTTGTCTTTTCCTAGTTTTGCCCGTATTGATACTCCATATAGCCTTGTCCATTCTCCAGAGGACTTAGATGGTTAGAAGGAACAACAGCAGGCAATTGCTAATTTGATTTGGGTTTGAATGTCTTATTAAAGTTAACAGCAGTACCAAAACAAATGACACAATAGGTAAATTCTCATTGGAGTAGCAGATTTAAGTGCACACTTAGGGATATTTCTGCACATCTCACTTCTTATGTACAGAATTATCAATGCATCAATCTTAAGATCATACTGTTATGGTTAGTAATATTCATGCCTGAAATGCTTTATCTTGATTAAGCTTTCCAAAGTCCACCCAAATTTGCAAATGGGAATCAATAAAATTAGAACAAAAGGCTATGGCTTAGTGGTAGAGCACCTGCCTGGCATGTGTGAGGCCCAGGGTTTTGATCTTCAGCACTGTGAAACCAACCAATTAACCAAATAAACAAAGTGAGAACCAACCCCATGATTATATACTGGATATTATGGTATTAAAAATTTATCAGGCTCAGAATTCAACCTGATGAAACAATGAGTAAGTATCATACATCTAGCATGTAAATAGTTTCCAAGATGTGTTTCAAAAATATTTTAATGAAGGGTTAAACAAAATTAAATAGACTTCTGAATATGGGAAATCTTACAACCTCAACAATGTCCAGGAGAAAAAAGATGTGCAGTTTTTCTAAAGCTTATTTGACTAATGGTCATTTGTTTTACAGAGCCTCTTGGGGAACAGGTATTTCACAATCTCCCATTGGGAAGCATGGAGGAAAGGGCACTGACAAATACACACAAACTAGCCTGGCATGCCTGGGGACAGTCAGCGTTCACCATGGTGGTGGCTTGTGGATGGGATAAGGCAGAATCCAGGTAACAAAGACAAGTGTAAATAGTTTTGCCCTTATCATAGACATTGAAAACAATTGAAATATTTAAAAAGGTGAACAAATGATCAGATTTTATGCTTTAGAAAGATCCCTATGGGTTTGCTGTGGAGATGATATTTGAAGGACTGAGAACTGGAGGAAGTCAAGATGACCAGTTTGTTCCCTCTTGCCTTAATCCAGATGAGAGATGTTGGAGGACTCAGCCACCACAGAAGTGACATTCTCATTGACTGGAATAGAGAGGAGGGGGAGATAGTGAGCAAGTGGATTCTATGGAACTTGGTGACTGAAAGGTAAGGAGTATGGCTGAGTTGATTTAAGTGTTTGTGGTTTAGATGGGTAGGGGATAGGGGAGGCATTCACCAAGGTAAGGTCTCAGGAGGAATTCAGGTTTGGAGGGTGAGCTAATATACTCCAGCATGCACTGTATTTATAAATCATCAGTCTCCATGTGGAGCTATTTGGGAAGTTGTCACCATCTTGTTTAGTATCCTGCCATTGTCTATTAGATTTCTTTCTTCACTTTCCAGTAAACTTTAGACTATTAGGCTGTTCCAGTTAAATTCTCCACTGTTTTATGAGTAATTGTAAAAGAAAAAAAGAGGCTCTTATTTATTGAGGGCATAATGTAGCCAGACACAATGCTAAAGTACCTTATTTAAACAGATATTATTTATATTCATTTTTTAGCATCTGTATGTAATAGGTATTATTGTACCCATTTTACAAATAAAATTTTGAGAAAAGAAGACAAAGTAACTTGCTTATGTTCACTGAATTAGAAAGCAGCAGGGTTGGGTGCCAACTAGATTTTTAACCATTAATATTATGCTAAATAGGTGTGCATATTGGGTCCCTCCACAGTAAGTTCTTAGGAGTCAAAAACTTTCCCTGGACCTACTTAGCAGAATGGGTGGCTCCTGTCTTTTCACGCTGAAGACCTTGGTTTGGTGTCTTCTTAGAGGCCCGACCTCATTCTTTGAAATCTTTGCATTATTCCTGATAGAGTGCTTGTTTTCCTTTCTCCAATGTGGTCATTTTCTTAAGGACAAAGACTCTCTCTGACTCTTATGTTCATCCCCAAAGCCCAGTACAGTGTCGAGTATAGGAAGACTGCCCTATATCCAGATTTTCACAGGCTAGGATGATTATTCTGCTCTTGCCTCTAGATTTACTCAGCATTGTACCACAAGCACCTTAAGTTGGGCATGGATTTATGTGAGCTTCCACATTATTTAGTTGGGTGGCAAGTGCCCACTGTGTGCTTAATGAATGATTCCATTGTATTCTTTACCTGCTTACCTTGCTCTGTGTTTCATCATAGAACTTACCCTGATGAAATTTATACGATCCATTAACTTACCATCTGCTGCCTTTACGAACAATGTGAGCATCACGATGGCAAGGATTTTTGTCTCTTTTTCCCAATGTTGTGACAAGATCTACAATAATTCTTGTAACATAGTAGGTCCGCAAGACTTAATGAGTAGATGAGTTAATTTTATTTCCTGCTCTATCAATGCTGTGAGATAGATATTATTCAAGGTTAAATGACTTGCCTACCCTCTTTCAGCTAATCAGGGGCAGAGATTTTGAAATCTTATCTTTCTGACACTTCAAAGCTTGTACTTTTCATCCATAGCTATCATAAACACAGAAGAAAGTATAAGAACTCAGAAAAGGCATATAGATATAGTGTACAGGGAGTCTTGAAGATGTACAAAGTAACTTCCTTTCTGCTCTGGTTTTCGAGGGGCCATGTGGTGTGGGAAGAAAGGCACAGTTTTTTAGACAGAAACATTTGAACCTGAATTCTGATTTGTTTCTTATTAGTTGGGTCACCTTGGAGAAGTTTCCTAAATATTCTCCCCCTCAAATTTCCTATTATTAAATGCTTGTAATACTTTCTGTTTAGGATTACTGGGACAATTGGATGAGAGAATATTTGCAACACACTTGCATGTAGGGTAAGGTTAGTAAATGGCTTTTTACCCCATAGTGGCACTTCTCTCCACAGACCTTTCAATTCAGCACTTAATTATTTTATCAGTTTTCATGTGTGTTAGTCCTAGCTCAATGACAGGCTCCTCAAGGACAGAAGAGATCTCTTCACCTACTTATGTATTTCAAACAATACTCCACGGGCTATGATGGGCCACACTTTTCTTTATGAGAAATTTTTTTAATTTTATTTTTTCTGAATCCCAGGAAAATCCATGGCAGTGGGGATGACAGTGGAGATGCTCTTGTTGGCAGAGAAAATTAGTTCTAACAAACTGAGGTAGAAGATGGACCATTTTCCAGGATGAAGGCTAATTATGTTAAGCCTCAAGTTGAACAAACAGAAAAAGTCAAAGTGTCTACATGACATTTAATAAGATGACACTATATTATAGATATTGTCACTTGCTATCTTGTCTTTCTTTTCTATTCCTCCCCCCCACCCCGCAAATAAATGCTGTTACTGGAATTGGAGTTACTAGAAAATAAGAGCTAGGAAATTCATTCTTTGAACTAATGTTATATATTTAAAAACTAAAATGGGTTTGTCAGGTACTTTAAGATTAGATTTCTGGATTTTTTTTTAATAATCTAAGCTTCATTACTTACAAAATATCTATTTAGACAAGAGGCTCAGTACCCTATGGGAAAGTCTTGAAGATGAATTTAAGCAAAACAGAATATTATATAAATAAGTCTTTTAATGTGTGAATTCTAAAGAGATGGTGGTAAAATAGGAAATATGCATTTATTATTAACAACTGAGGTTAGGAAGGCATTTTGATTTACAACAGAGGAGGATTGCAATTTCACTTTCCACTGGGTAGGCTGAAAATGGGCTCTGCCTCATTACATTGTGAGATTAGTGTTTGTGCTGAGTCCCCATCCAAGTGAACTAAGTGACTCATTGAAGGCTGAATTATTTGGTTCCTTTCCAGGAAGCTTTCAGTTCATATAGAGTCTACTGTTCCTCCTTCCTGTTTCTTGCCCCACTGTTTTTTCTCCTTATTAGAGATTCAGTTGTGAGCAGGTACAACGAACATTTTAAATTCCCTCACACTATCATGTCAAGCTTACTTGTTCAGAGGCAATGGAGAGCTCTGCTTATTTGTCCATCTCCAGTCTACTTCCATGACTAGCAAATCTAATCTTTCCAGTGACAGGACATGATAGGTATGGAAGCAATTCAGATGCTGCTGCAAATTCCTATTCCTGTATGCTTTGTTGTTGGATCAGTCAGTAATGCTGTGTGATACATTTCTCCCTAAAGTAGCTTAAAAACAACTGTTTAGTGAACTCATGCATTTGGGGTCAGCAGTTTGGGCTGGGATTTTTGAATATTGTTAGACTTTGCTGATCTTGGCTGGACTCTCTGATGGGTATGTATGTGGTCAACAGGGTTGTCTGGGAGCTGGCTGTTCCAACATTGCTCAGGGTATCTTACCTCTGTGTGGTCTATATTATCAGACAAGCCTGGACTTATGATGGTGCCAGTGGCAAGGATCCTAGAGAGAAAGTAGAAGAGTCGAAAGCCTCTCGAGGCTCAGGCTTAGAACTCCTAATATCACCTTCATAGTGTACAAATATCCAAAGGATATTATTAGCCAAGATTTATGGGGGGAGAAATTTGAAATCTTGAAAGAAGGAACTGAAAATACTTGTAGCAATTTTTATAACCTACCGTAGGTGTTCTTTGTGGTTTTGTTTGTTTTAAGGATTCCCTTCTATTCATTTGAAGTTCATCAGATCCTTTTGTACTTAAAGGAACTCTCCTATGGAGTTATTTGATTAATCCTTTTGTTCCTTCCTCAATCATTTCCAGGTCTTATCACAAATATTTAGATGCTTTGGCCACAAACTGTGATCATTCCTTATACTTATCACACACTAGGCAGAGAGGTTACACAAATTGAACCTCAGAAATAGTCACTATGGACCAAGGTTCAGTTAAAATAGTATCCCTAGATTCTGAGGTACTTTGTCATTTACTACCTCTTCCATCCTCGCAGCCGCCCACTGTTCTAAGCAGGAAAGATATTCCTTTCCTTTTTTTCCTGATACAAAACTGAGGCTCAGAGAGTTTAAATAATTTCTGTGAGTCCCCAGTGCATGCATGCGCATGTTTTCTCTCTCTCTTTCCTTCTTTTTTTGTCCCTTGGTGCTGGGGATTGAGCCCGGGGTTTCTTGCATTCTAGGCAAATGCTCTGCACCGGCTTACACCCCTAGCTCCCTCTCCTGACTGTATTAGTGGTAGTGTTTGCACACTGGTGGAGACCATTTCTTGATTCACTGTTTGTGTTGTCCCTAAATGGCTGGCTTTCTTCAGGCTGACATTAGACCGGATTGTCATCCCCTATTGGGCATAAGTAATCCCCTATACCAGTTCTCCAACTAGAACTTTAGGCCGTAGGTGATAAGGAGGACAGTGGCCTAGAGTACTGAAAAAGGGTCAGAGTAAACTGTAGGGATATCCAAGGGCTAGTCTGGTACTGTGAATGTTGTTCTCATCCTTTTTTGACTTTAATTTTCTGTGGTCTTCCTTAACTATGACATGTTTAAAACAGAGAGGCAGCGGGGATGAGGGAGGCTGGTGATTAATATATCAACTTGAAAACACTTGAGAACACTGTTTTAGTTTCATATTGGACTTTTGCTGTAATTCTTAGAGTCCTGATAACATTAGGCACAGAAATGGGGTAGTGGAAGGATGAATTTTTGAGTCAGACACATCTGGCTTAAATTCCTGATTTTCCATTTACTACTCAGCCTGTTCATTTGTAAAATGAGGTGAATTATTGATAACTGTAAGTTTATTGAATAAATAAAATAATATATTTAAAGTGCTTCATACAGAGTAAATGCTAAGTAATTTTGTATGTTCCCCAATTGAGAGGTACAGTCATATGAGATTGAAATTTTTCTATTATTCTCTAATTCCAACTCTTGCTGCACAAAAGTGTATGAAATATGGCTTTTCTCTCCTGTCTTCAGTTAAATGGATTTCTCCTTTGATCTGAAGATTTAGTAAATCAATTTGCCCCCAATATATTCAATTAACATACCTTCTACATTAGGTATTGTGTTAGGTTCTAGGCTCTTGGTGGAAACAAAACAAAATGACTGAAATAAATCTTTGCCCCCAAGTTCCTCACTCGAGGGGAAAAGTGAACAAGAGGGTTGTACTGTAATGTAGACTATGATACAAATGGAAATACTGGGCCCAACAAATAGAAGGCTGGTTGTTAGTTGGTTAAACATGGGATATAATGCTGAGTAACAGGCCAAAAGAGAAAGACCAGTAACTTGTACCTGAATAACTGCAAATCTCCCTACTTCTACCCAGATTACTACAAGTCTACTAAAAAGTTTGCCTGCTTCTATCCTTGAATAGACCTGCTTAGTCTATTTTCAACATAGTAGCCAGATAAGTTAGATTATGTTTACCCTTCTGCTAAAAAATCAATATTTTCCATGAGTACTTTATCCAGAGTAAAAACTAAAATCCTTCCAATGGGCTATGAGACCCTATGTGATCTGGCCTTATACTACCTTTCTGACCTCATCTCCTGCTACTCTGCCCTTCTCTTTGTTCAGACATCCTGGTTTTCTTCCACCTCAACTTCACAAAATATGCCTTTGGCATAGTGAATATTCCCTCTGTCTGGAGAATATCACAGACATCTCAAGGGTGACTGTCTCACCTTTAAGTTCCATTCACATGAGGCCTACTCTGATAATGCCATGACTTGTGTCCTCTCTTCTTTTCCCTGTTTACTCTATTACATTACGGTTATTATATAATGCTACACCGTTTAATTTCCTTTTTAAATCTAAGGGTCTTATTTCCGTGTGTTTATGTGTTTCATGTGTAAGCCAAACATCTAAAACAGTGTGTGGTACAGAAAAAAAGCAGTCAAACAACATTTGTTGAACAAATAAATGAATTATGACAGAATTTCTATCCATTTACCATCCTGTCCAAATTCTTTTCTCTGCTTGTTCTGAGTTAAATACATACCATGTTTCAATTGGCAACTCAATTTATTTTTGTAGACTAGTTTAGCTTTTGAAGAACATGATTGTTTATAAGCAATTCAAGTACAATATATGAAACTAAAATTAAGCTATTTTGAAGAAAAGAACATATTTATACAAATATTAATATACATTTACAGAATCCTGCATTGCGAAAAAATATGTCTTGGGAAACTGATCGACTATGGAACATACTATGCACATGAGTTACTACTCAGCTTTATTTCAATAGTTTTTGTGACTGTGTAGGTTTGAGATGAAAACCTTTGCCTTTTGATTTTCAAATCATTCTTTGCAAAGTCTTAACCTGACCTGCCATGTCCACTTACTTTAATGAAACATGAAGCTGCTTAAAATGAAATTTCTCATCTCCACATTCTGTTTCTCTGATTAATTTAGTGTTGGCATTTAAGCATGATTACATTCCCTTGGGAATCAGTGATGTTTTAGGCAATTTCATCTGTTTAATTTACATTTTGTTGAAAGACTTAGGAAGGCAACTGCTTTTTAAATCAAGATCCCCAAATGTCCATGCATTCTGATTATAGCTGATCTTTCTATTTTCATTATGCTTTCATGAGTTGAACTTATTAAAATATGAAAATAAAGGAAAGCAAATCCACCATGTCAAATAAAATGCACCGCTGCTTTCTACTCTCCACAAAGAGATGCTTTTCCATCATGCCTCCATGCTTTTTAAATTAAATGTCAGATTTTGCACAGCCACCTCAAGAGACTTGATCATAGGGTGCTTTTTAATTTTTTTTTTTTTTGCTTTGCTTCATTCTGGATTGTATTAGATTTAGTGCTTATTACCAATAGTACTATTATCAACTAATATTGGATTTTGACATTGAACAGCCAAGGTGTTTTTAAAAACTGATATCTATCATTGCTGTGCCCCATCATTATATATAAAGAAAATAATGAGGATCTAAATCCTTGTTATTAAGATATCTATTTCACATATTCTCTATCATTTTTACTTGGTAGCATAAACTGCAGAAGACAGAAAACCAGAATCACTGTATTTAAGGATTAAGTTTTGTGACTGTGTAGATTTTATTATTTTCTATTCCATTCCATTCCCCTATGGGGAAGGAGCTGATTATCAAAAGCTGGAGAATAAAGAGGGAGAAGAATGAAGATATGTGTGTTAAGAGAGCTATGGAGTAGTACTTCTACTCATCTCACTTGGTGGTATTGTTATGCTCTGTGTAAACAGCACATGTTAGAGTTGTACAGTTTTCAAATTGCAGAGCCATTTATAGTGATTCTTAGGTTACCCTGATGTGAGAGATTAGGGTCTACTATTTATTTAGAGGGCAAACAGTCTTCCACAAATCTTCCCTCACTTCAAACACCAATTGCAAGTTTGATGGAAGGGTTCCCAAAACACCTCAAGTTAGATAGTTTCTAGAAAGTTTCATAAAATTCACTAGAAGCTTTTATCACCAATGCTCATGGTTTGTGGTGGGATTTAGGTCAGTGGGCAGAAGACATACATAGAATAGAATACAGAGGGAGACCAGTGTGAAGCTTTTATTGTCCTCTCCTTTGTAACCAGGATGCGTTTTTACTCTTGGTATCAATGTATTACAATATGTATGGAGAATTACCAACCAGGGAAGCTCACCCAAGCCTTGGTGTACAGCCTGGGGCTTCATTATGTTGGCATGGTGGATTGATTGCCCATGAAGTTGATCTAGTTTCTAGCATTCAGTTTGAACCACTAAGTCCCTACCCTAAATCACAGGATTGGTATGGATCAAAGTATCTATCTTAAATTACACTGTTACTATTTTGGCTAGCTCCAGGCACTTCATGTGCCAGAAGGTGAGGACAAATGCCAGATATCTTTTTGGGAAAGACTAAATTACTTACTACACATTTGAGAAAATTCCCTAATTTCCTTTAATCTCTTTTGTTCTTTCATTTATAAAATGAGACAAGTTATATGTTATAGTTAGTTTTGTATTTTTGGATAATTTTGAAATTTATAAACTACCTAAGAAGTATAGGAATAGTTAGAATTCTTTTTTCAGTGTACCCCTCTCTTTATGTACAGTCAACTCTCTGTATTATTGGGTTATGTATTGATTGGTACGTTCTACATCCATAATTCAACTAACAGTAGATATTTAAAATATTTCAAATATTAAAAATATTTGAAAAAAATAAAATAATGCATCTGTGTCCAAGCTTTTTTCCTTCTCTTTATTTCTAAAAGAAATCATATAACAACAGTTTAAATAGCATTATGTTGTATTAGATATCATAAGTTATCTTGACACGATTTGAGGCATGTGGGAGGATATCAGTAGCTTGTGTATAACTACTCTGCCTTTTATTTAGGGGACTTGAGCATCTAATTTTGGTATTTGTGGAGATCTGCTGTGGATATGAAGGGGCAACTCTATACACATGTAGGTTCTGCCAGCCCAGTATTGGCTAATTTTGTGTTTATTCTGAACTCTAATTCTTTTGATGGACACAGCCATAGTCACCCTCACTAGATGTTCTTGGGTTTGGATTTTTTCCTGCTTCACTGCACTGGTTCATTATCTTTATCTGGATTCCGTAATATTAGACCTCTTTAAGTTTTGTTCTGTGCTTTAAGCTCAAGTATTTTCTCAAAGACTTTGCCTCATCAGTGTCTCCATTGTCCAAATGGAATTTCTATGGTCATTCCAGGGAATTCTATTATCAATTTACTTTTTATTTATTTATTTTAAAAATTATTTTTAGTCAAAGGAACTGCCATTTTTTTACATGATGGCAGAATGCAATTCATTTCATATTACACATATAGAGCACAATTTAGGAACTGCCATTTTGGCATAATAGCTGATATATCTCATTCAAATTCTGGTATGCTTTTGTACTTGGGAGGGTTAGGATGGAAAATTTAGGATCTTCTTTGATTTCTGAACCAACTGAAAAATAAGACGACTAAGTAAGCAGGGCCTGCCTTTTTTATTGACCAAATTTAGGTATTAGAGAATGTGCATTTTATTTGCAGAAAATGGATTCTCTCCTACTGACCCTGTGAATTCAACTGATACAGGCAGCTCTTAAAGTAAAGGGAGAATGTGTGCTCTCTATAGGCAGACCCATTCCAAATGGGAAAAAGAGAACTAGCTGAGCATGTTTTCTTTATTTTCTCTCAAATTTACACACACACGCACACACACACACAATCATTCATACTTTCTAGTGAGGAGCAGAAAGTAGACAGAGGCCAAGAATACCAAATGATCTAGCTTCCATTACATAGAAGAAAATATCAGAAATGGCATGGTTGATTATTGTCATAAAAGTCCACAATTTGTTCACGCCTTTTGTGTCCATAACTTTTGCTAGTGTCTTTTCACACTGACTCTAGGTTTTGCTATATACCTTTCTTTGACTAATGGGAAAGTAGTAAATACTTGAGATAAGGTTTGAGAAGTGCTTTGGCTTTGTAGCTTGTCCTTTCTTTCTGCTCCTGGAATTCTGATTCCATGTGAGTAAGAGCAGGTAGTGAAACCAGAGATGATACTAGTGTTCCAAGTCCCGTTCCCCTATGTTGACAACTGAACACCTGAGAAACACCAAGTCAAGAGCAAAAAGTTTTATTTAAAGGATAGGAGAGAGAGGGAGAGGGAGAGGGCAAGGGTAAGAGTGGGGGGGATGGGGGGGATCCTCTGCAGAGGAGGGGGTCCAAAGCTGGTGCTTGAAGGAGTGGGGGAGACCTCCCCTTTATAGATTTCAGATTTCCTTTGTTCCCATGACCCCTCCTTCCATCTTGCCTATGTGACCTAAAAGCTGGAATGATTGAAGGGCAGGAAAGGAGCAGTTCAGGGGTATAGGCAACCCAGGGGCTACTCATTAGTATCTCATTGCAGGGAGAAACAATTCCCTAGATGCAGGTAACCTTGGCAATATGTTGGATAAGGGGGAAGTGCTCTAGAGGTCTTAGAATTTTATTTCCTTTGAGTCAGCCCCCATCTTCCTGATCCAAATTCATTACCTACACTGACTGTCCTTTGCCCCAGTTTTAATCCCCCCTATGATAATGGAACACTTACTGCTGTAGGGGAAATGGATAATGACCACTTTGGCTGCTTCAGGCTGAGAGGGGGTGATGTGGGGCAAGCAGTCTGGGCTTCCCTTTTAGGAATGTTTTGGGTCAGTTGAGGGGTCTGTGGCAAAAGTCTGATTTGGAAGCAACAGGTTGTAAAGTCATCTGGGAAGTGGGAGGTTCTATGAGAAAAACAAAAAGACATGAGTACTGGAATGAGATTAATATAAAATAAATATTATAGCATCTGGAACATGTCAATAAATATCATCATGATGATACAAACCAGGAATCTCTCAATAAGAGATGCAAGAGCTAAGAAGTTGTTCCTATAATAAGTCTAGTGAGGACATGGCTTCTATTTTTGGAATGTAAATCTTTAATGATATTTGTTAGATTGTCAGAGAATGTAAACATAACACTTAGTTTTTATAATGTCAGAGATGCTCCCATAAGATATAGTTAAGATATCTAATGTCATCTGATTTTTGTAAAATACCTTTCTATTGGCATAACTTCTGTGTTTAGTGGACATCCCTTTATTTTTGTCACTTAGGGCTAGATAATCATACTAGCAAACACAGATCAAGACTGCCTGTGTAGGGGCTGGAGTTGTGGCTCAGTGGTAGAGCACTCACCTAGCACATTCGAGGACCTGGGTTTGATCCTCAGCTCCACATAAAAACAAACAAAATAAAGGTATTGTGTACAACTAAAAAAAATATTAAAAAAAGAGTACCTGTGTAGAAGGTTAGGAGATTTGTAGGCTTTAAATTGACTAAAAAACCACTTATGACTCTGATAGTCTCTTTTGATAGTTATCAGGCATTCTGTTTAAGAATCTCTCTTTCGTAGCCTCCAGTCTTATTTACTCTTGGTGGGGATAACACAAATGTACATCTTAGGTTAAAAGAACTATTGCCTTTCCTTTTTAAATGCCCAGGTATGGCTCTACTTTGGTTATAACTGTTATTTATTTATTTATTTATTTTTGGTCGGTGGTGGTGGGGTACTGGGGATTGAACTCAGGGGCACTCAACCACTGAGCCACATCTCCAGCCTATTTTGTATTGTACATAGAGACAGAGTCTCATTGAGTTGCTTAGTGCCTGCTATTGCTGAGGCTGGTTTTGAACTCATGATTCTCCTGCCTCAGCCTCCTGAGCTGCTGGGATTAAAGGTATGCACCACCATGTCCAGCTGGTTATAACTGTTTTTTGCTGGGTGTTTAAGACCAAGATGATCAAATTGACCTTGTTCCTATCTGTTGTTAAGAGTCAGCTGAGTTCCCTCAGGGGGTCACTCTTGAGAACTTGAGAGAAGCCTTTTAGCTCATCTATTGCCATCTGCCAGGATAGGTCAGTGTCTCTGTGACTTTTTGTCTTCTCTTTGAAGCATTAGGGACATCTCGCTCTCCAACAACCCTCCTCTTTGTAGCAGTGTACCGGTCATATTTCCATTCTCTAAGCTCTCATTGATTCTCCTGATTGGGAGGTCATGTGGTCCAGAGTTGCAAAGAAATCCCTTTGTTTCCTGGGCTTAAACTGACATGACCCATAGGGAAAGAGCCAAATATTGGCTATTTTCTTTCTTGATCTTTTTATTTCCTTTAGTCTCCAAATTTTGATCTTAAACTGCCAGCAAGCCAATTTTACCAGTCTTAAAGTAAGAATACTGGGTTTTAATTTTAATGTTTATAACCTTACAATTATTTACCCCTTCCATTTAATTGAGGTCAATATTAGTACTAGAATTCATCCTTACATTTTGTCTGTCTGATAGGCAATGGCCTATTATCTCAAATTAACTCTGGTTGTTTTATTAGAAGTTATACTTCTGTAAGTCACTAACAGATAATAGTTATAAAGTTTACAAAGAAAATACAAAGTGAAATTAACAAGAGTAAAAACATGTTTAGTTTGTATAATAGCTATGAACCAAGAAACATAATTTTTATAATCCCCAAACTTTACTTAAACTTTAATTTGAAGAACCCAAGCTTGGTAAAATGTTCTTTTAAATCTTACACATTAAAGACTTGTATGCTTAGAATATATAAAATACTTCTATTATATCAAGAATACAGTAACAGCACTAAAATTACACTGATGTTCTTATATTAATGAAGTTCACCTTAAAGAATTGACTCTAATTAGTATAATACTCTAATAATTATTGTTTAATGACAGTTGTACAAGTCCAGTTTCTTTAAAGAATAATATTTAACAGACACAAGAAATTATCTTGATAGATAGGAGCAGATTAATGTTTTAAGAAATCTTTGTTACTTCAACACATAGAGGACTAAACTTTGGTTTATAGCAGTTCATAAATATCTGACCTGATGAAGAAACCTTGAATAATTTCAACTGATTGTGCTAATTATATATAAATAACTTAGTTACACACAAACTTTTTAAAATTTACCCTCACAAACCTTCTGCAACCTTTACATTCTATAACTTTTTACTTTATCACACAAAGACTTTATCATCTAGAAATATTTCTTTTTCCTTTTACTTTCATATTAAAACATATTTACATACCTAGAACATTTGAATATCTCTTTCCTAGCTGTTGACTCATTTTGAAATTTACATTCTGAAACAACCATTGTAAAATTTCTGAGTTTAGACAAATTATTCCATTTTAATAAGATGAAATTTCTTTGTTTTTATAGTACTTTAATTAAAACTCAACCGAAAACTCTGTAAATTTACTATTTGTAAATATATTTACTCTTTGTAAATATACTACCTTATGAAATTTAAGAAGTCAAAAGTTCTTGATTTTATATGTAACAGTTGGTATTTTAGGACTTTAACTTTGTAAATTAATCAGATGTCTCTTGTAACACATTTATGAAAATTAATCACATTGATGTTAAATCTAATTTATTCATTTTAAACTATAAAAACCAAGATACCAAATAAATGTAGTCAACAGTACTAGCTATATTTTCCTGGTTGAAGAAAAATCCTAGAAGCAATGGATATTATATTCCAGATATTTTATAGAAATCAATACTCTGTTAATTGACCACCTAGAAAACTTTCTGTTAGTAATTTTAAAGACATATTTACTCCCATCAGTTTATCTAATTTAAATTGAAACTTTTTAAGTCTTGTGAACTAAAAGGTATTTAGATTTATTTGTCTTTTAAATTTTGATTTATGGGCACTCATTTATCTATACCAATTTTGACACCATGTACATGATATTTGGATACAAGCACACATGTAGATACAGTATAATACAGAGAGAGGTGTGCATACATACATAAAACAGACAAGAGACAGAGATCTTGTAGCTATTTGTAGGTTGATCTCCACAGGTATGAGGCAATGCTACAAATGTTTATTAAAAGCTCTATTATGTTTAACTTGTTAGAAATTAAAATAGAGCTTATGAGACTTTCACTTTATGACTTAAACATAGTTCAGGCCTGTACAGTTGGAAATGGTAGGTATAAAGTCTGACAGCCGTGACAGACACTGAAATCAAAGGTTCAGGTGGCCACTTATCCTCCATGCCTGTCTGTTGAGAGCCACAGCTGAAGGGGCCCCAGCAAACTTTCAGACTGCCAGCTGATGATTGGCTCACAGCGGCCCCAGCAACTTCTAGCTGATTGGCTCCTCTGCGGTGATGCTCATTGGGCTGTTTCCCTGCCCTTTCAGACTAAGGAGCTGCTCATTGGGGGACTTTTTATTGGCTCCGCCCACACGACCCAGCCAATCGGCCTCAAGAGCAGGAGGAGTGTGGGAGGTTGAGAGGCTGAGGAGAAGCCCTTGGTGGCAGTTGGGCTCTGAGGGTTTTTCCTGAGGAGCTGTTTTGTTTGGCGTGTGTAGTTCTAAAAATAAAGTTTCTTTCTTTTGACAAGTGGCTCCTGAATTGTGCCAGCCAGACTGCGGCACCTGTCAAATTTATTCTCAACATCACCATGTCTGTGTCTTTAGGATTTTGTAAAAGGAGATTTTCCAATACATTTGAGAGCTAATCCTTGAAAAATTGGCCTCTGAAAAAAGAGTGTAAAAACCTATGTAGTTAGATAAAATAAAACTGATCAGAAAACTATATTAATGTAGGTATGCAAGATCAAGTGTGAATTCACCATAAAACCATGAGCTCAAAAATATAGAGTTTTAAAAAGCAGGAGTTCTAAAAAAATAAAAAATGACATGGCCATAATTACTCTAGTAAAGGAGCATGCAGAATATATCAGATCAGAGTTCACTGTTTTTTTTTTTGGCTCAGATTACAGCCAGTTCAGATATTCAAAGAATGAGGAAGCCTTGAAATCCTTAGGTAAAGGTTCTCAAGGTAAAGAAGACTTGTATATGAGATCATTTCTTCTTCCCTCCTTGTGCGTAGTGTTTAGGAAGGAACTTGTTAAGAAAACAGGGTGCTCTATATGTGTAATAAGAATTGTAATGCATTCTGCTATCATGTATTTAAAAAAATAAAATCAATATAAATAAATAAAATGAAATAAAATAAAAGTTAGAATTAATACTCAAAAAAAAAAAAAGAAAGAAAGAAAGCAGGGTGGTAGAATGAGAGAGCAGATAAGGTAGCCAGCCATTTAGGTCTCACAGTGTCTTGAATTTCAAAGTGACACTTTTTTTTCCTTTGGGTCATTTTGTTCTCTTCAAGCCTTGTAAGTCTTGTAAACTCTGCAATCCCTATAAACCTCTGCAATTTACATTTCAAATGCAAGCCTTGGAGGGATAGAGATTGGGTAGAAGCTAAGTAAGGGAAGTTGCTGTTTTGTGCAAAACCTCATGCACAGGGCATTTAACCATTTTTTTTCCCCAGTTGGTAATCAGGCCAAGTTTGGATGCAGAAAATTGTGAGACATTATCTCTCATTACTTTTGAGGATGAGGCTGCTCTCTGAGCAACATGAAACAAACAAATGGAAGAGTTCAGATTCTATAGGTGCCTGCACTGAGGAACGGTCTCTTTGGCTAGGTGACATCTCTCTGATATTGGAGCCTTTAGTGGCCAGCAGTTTCTGCCCCTACTTCCATGCATGACCTCTGAATTTAACTGCTACCTTATGACATGGGTCATAACCTATGTGCTTTTTCATGGGTGGTCATGAAAAAGATGTAAGCCTCTAGATTATTTACCCTTACCATGTGATTTGTAATGCCTGGGAGAACATGGGACCTCTTTTTGCAATGAATTTGATCTGTTTGTGTTGAGCCTCCCGTTAGTTAATGACCTTGGGGTGGGATAGATTTGGCCTCACCTAGAATGGAAGATCATAGCTGAGTCTAATTTAAATTTTTGGTGCAATTCATGTTTTTTAAACAGGGTCTGAGAAGTCCTTAGGCCTGCACATAGGAACATTGGACTATTTTCTTCCTTTTTATAGAATAGGCTGAGCTGTAGAATGGTATTAAGATTTGTATTTCCCTCTGATGGCCATGATTCTTTATCAGATAGAGAGTTGGTATTGAGATTATGTTTGGCAGTAGAAGAACAGTAGGGATAAAGGCTGGGATAAAAAGTTTACACTTGATGCGGGCCAAAGGAACCTTCAGAGGGTTATGGGAATATGTCTCTCTTTTTGCCACAGGAGCATAGAAACAACTATGGGAAGAATCCCTACAAGCTTATAAAGGCTTAAAATGTGAACAGAGAGAACCCAGGCATTTCCTTACAAACCACCCTATGTCCCCCTCTCAATCCTAGAATCTGATGGGTGAAGGGAGGGGTGTGCTCAGGAGGAGCGAGTGTGGGAGGGTGCAGCACAGCTCATTAGGAGGTGCATGTGTTATTGGGGCTTTAGTTCAGTGCGGCTTGATGGACCAGTTGCCACAGGATACCCCATATGGGTAGTCAGTAGAGAAGTTGGGAAAAAACCATTGAGGTTCACTGGGGAGTGGCCCTGGCTAGAATCTCACAGTTGTTCCAACTCTTTGTCAGTCTCCATGCATCCAAAGGCAGATTGGGATTAGAGACAAGATATACCCATGCCAAAAGTGCTCTGAACCTGCATAGGATAATGAGAAATGGCTTTGGCAGAACCCCAACATGCCTGGCCCACAGAACAGGTGATTAGGAGCCACCTAGGCCGTGAATCCTGCATGCTGGAGAGCAAGGCCTATGTGGAGAGAGATCCTAGTCTCTGGGCTACCTCAGATGAAACCTACCTGTTGACCAAAGACCTCATAGGAGTAGAAAAGCAAAAGAATCCCCCAGCTGAGTTTAGATCACTTTACAAACTCACAGAATTGTGATATAAATAATGTGGATTTAAGTCACTTAGTAGTAGCAATATGGTAGGCAGCCATAGGCACCTGACAGATGGAAAAAATGCATTCTCACAACACAGGAGGTTTATGGCTTCTGAGAGAAGAGGGGCAATGTGTTTGTCAGAGATCCTACAACAAACAGCATTTTATTATACATAAAGAAAGTCAATCTTATACTATACTTCCTGCAAACTACAACCATGGAGCCTGCCAATAGGCAAAAAGAGCTCAGAAAGAAGAAGATCAGCTATGACACTGATATTCATAATAGATGATGGTGCTATTTCTGTGTAGTTATCTCAGCAATTAAATCCACCAAGTTCAAGATTCTAGATGACCTTTGTTAGACTTCTTCATATCATCTTTGTTCTAACTTTATATCCTGTTCTATGTGGGTGAATTAAAAGTTGTATTTTCTCAGGCAATTTACAATCTCTGGTGGTAATTTACCTGATATTTCTCTGGGATAGATAGGTTCCTACCTTTGGATTTATTGTTTTCAGGGCCAGAAATCTCATTTCAGAAGAATTTTCTTTCTTAATTTGATTTCAGTACATAAAATATAAAATATATAAAAAGAAATCAGCAGCTGCAATTATAGAAACTGCTTTCCCAGTGGGAGAATTATACAGCTATTACTAAAGCATAGCACAATGTGACTGCCTGAAATATAAATATGCATACAAATCAACATCACTTCATATTTCAGATAAACACACAGAGCACAAACACTTCTGTACCAAAAACACCCTGATAAGGAGGATATAGGGAAAATGTAGAGTTTGTGTTTTGCTGGGAGAAATATTTGGGGCAATTAATTTAATTCATGCAACAAATCTTTATTGGATATGCATTCTCTGTCAAGTACTCTTCTGAAACTATGGGTACAGAGATACTAGACTTCTTTATTGTCTTCAGGGAAACTGTTGTCTAGTGGGGGCAAGTGGTTTGATTAGTATTATGACAGAGATAAGTATCTGGGACCACAGAGAAAAAAACAACTATATTACTTCGGAATGGAAGGAGGTCTCAGCAGCTCCCCAAAGTTCATCCTGAAGTAGGAGTAGGAGTTAGGCAATTGAGGTTGAGTGGGAAGGTTGATCTGGACAGAATAAATGAATTAGGTAAGAGTGTATTGGGTTGGGGGATTAAGCATTGTGGAGATCTGTTGAACTACTAAGAAACTTTACTAAAACAGCACTCCAGGGTATACATAGGAGGGTTGTTGAGCAATAGACCTCATGAGGAATATTGTCCAGATGATCAATGGAACTTGTAGCACATCCTGAGGACTTTGCAGTTACCATGGCACAATGGGGGATTACTGAGGGATTTTAGGCAGGACAGTGATATTATGAGTTGATAAGATTTGTTTTTTATTGTATTATTTTTTTGTGTGCTGGGAATTGAACTCAGGACCTTGAACATGCTAGGCAAATGCTCTACCACTGAACTAAAATTCTAGCTCCTAAATTTAGTTTTTAGAAAGACATTACTAAATAAGAAAGACATTTCTAAATAAGAAAATGGAGAATGGATTAGAGTCTAAGCAAGAGGCCATTTCTGAAATCCAGGATGTAAAGGAGGAAGTTCCAAACAAGAGCAAAGGCATTAGTATTGAAGAGAAGTGGACAAATTTGAAAAATGCATATAATAAAACTGCATAGGTTTAAATTATGTATTAATCAGAATATGAGAAATTGAGGACATATTTCAAACTAGTTTGTTTATTATACAGTTTAAATAAAGAAACTGTTTACAAAGGTGAGGGCAGAATGTTGATGATTCATAAAGGAGACAGACAGAATGGGAAGTTATTTCCATCCCTAGCAAGTGAAGAGAATAATCACTGGAACCTGGCAAGGAAGTGCTGTGTGGGAAAACTGACAGGCTCTGTGACAGGGTCCAGTTCACAGGGTAATGGACGGGTGGGGACTTGGGCATAACTACCTGACTTCTTTTTCTTCCTTCTCCTTGATGCCTTCCTGGGACTTTGCATGTAAATTCACTGATACCCTTCATATTGAGCCAGCTTCTAAGGACACAATGCAAGGCAGAGATAAGAAACAGCAGGAGTTTATCCAGCTCAGGAACACATTAGATGTTGGGGATCAAAAGCAGGAGTTAGGGTGATTTCCAGAATTATACTGTGGTACACAGAGTGAATGGTCATCCCATTCATTGATTCAGGAAAGTACAAGGCAGATCAGTTTATCATTGTATTTTTGGAAATGGGAAGTTTGGAGAAAGTGAATATAGTTTTGGAGATGCTGAGTTTCCGCGGCCCTTGTTCATTTAGTAGACCTATGATGGGACATCTCTGTGATGATGGAAAGTTATTTATTTTAAAGGTAATAAGTTCTATCTCCTTCGAGAGTCCTGGACCAACACTTTTTTTAACATTTTAGTTAGTATCAGTGATCTTGATGATCTGAGTCAATGAAAAAGTCTAAACAGTTTATTGTGTTTGAGTAAGGCTAGAACCAGTCAAACATGTTTCCATAAAAATGATTAAACTCAAACACATTTTATTGCTTTAATAGCATCAGCTTAACATATCATATTGAGTTGAAGTAGCATGATGAAATGGAAAAAGCTAGATTTGGAGCCAGACACAATTTAATTAGGATATGAGCTCTGTAATTTACTTGCTGTGTGTCCTTGGGCAAGTAATACAAGTAATATAATTTTTCCGAATTTCAGTTTACGATTTTATACATGAGGATAACACTTGATATGTCAAAAGTCACTAAAACAGTGCTGGGAAATGTAGTAGAGGTGCAAAGAGGTTAAAGCAACATTAAAATCTCCCATTTAAAGTTTTTTTTTTTAGTTAGAAATAATTTTTAGTGCTAGAAATCAATTCAGTAGTAAAACATGTATAATAAAACTTAGGTTCTCTGTGACACGCTTACAAAGATTTTTGTGAATTTGTCAAATGCTAACAATTTATTTCCAATAAAGTCAGAATTTAAGTAGATAATGGTTTTTTTTTTTAATTTTTTTTTATTGGTTGTTCAAAACATTATAAAGCTCTTGACATATCATATTTCATACATTAGATTCAAGTTGGTTATGAACTCCCAATTTTACCCCAAATACAGATTGCAGAATCACATCGGTTACACATCCACATTTTTACATAATGCCCTATTAGTAACTGTTGTATTCTGCTACTGGGCCAAATGTTTTCCCATTGCCAAATGGAATAAGTTTTCTGGAACTGCAACATTCCTTGTCTCTCATACTGTTTGCTAACTGATGAAAGTTTTTCTTGGCATTTCTATAAACCAGGCAAGTTTGGCAATGTGCTACTTTTTTTTCCTGTCATTAACCTGTCCAGTAGCATGAGACTGACCTGGGAAGGCCATTGGGATGGAGTTTTGCAGTTGGGAGAGGTGAAGGAGCTCCAAGTTTCTTGTGGATGCTTCACTGCTGTCAACAAACACTCTTAATTCACCAAGGTCTGCATTGCTAGTGTCTTTTATGACATACAAATATGGTAACACTAAAATGTATAAGCAACACTGTGCCAGTTGAGTTATATATTTCTATCATCAACATGCACTCTTAAAATTAGATGTGCAAGTGGCTTTTGAGTGAGACTTTTTGGGAACATTAAAATCAACAAGTAATATTTTAATAAAAGCTTGTTTTGATTATTAAAAGCAAAAAGAGAAACACTAAATAAAATCCTGCTACAAAGTAAATGGAAGTTTCTTATACTCTGCTGGAATGGAGAGCCCAGAAGGGGAGCTTCTGAATGTCCGGACCTCACTAAAGAAATTGAAAGTTGCAACTAAGGCAAAATTTCTCATCCTTCTGATCCATGAGGAATCTGTGGTTGCTCTTCAGTGGTATCTTTTCTGCTATCTGTGAATCTTCTTCTTTCTTTCATTCTATAGACCAGCATTCTCTTCCTTTTTCATCATACTGAAAATGACTCATCTTTTAACCTGCATTCTATACCAGCCTTCAGCCATAACATATTCTACCAACTTCAATTAATTCATCTTTATAACTGACAACAATTTCTCAGGTTCATATTCTCAACATTTTATATGACTTGTCTAGCTAACCTTTCTGACCTGGATCTCATTAATTTCAGTCACCAGTCAACTAATGATTGGCTGATGTTGGACTCAAGCTATCCCTAAACCATGTGCTACCACCAGAGGGATGGCGTTGTGTGAGGGGATGCTTCTGCAGCATAAGTTGTGAGTGGAACATGCAAAGATAGGTGTATGTTTTACAAATAGAAGCAAATAGAAAAATGTAATTGACCCATACCAATTCCAAAACGTGCTGTGACTTATTCTTGAGTTATATTTCAGTAAGATAGAAGAAGGGAAGGAAGTAATATGCACAAGTTTTGACATGTGGGAAATTATCTTGAAGCAATGGCAGTGTCCTTTTAAGCTACCAGGCAATCTCAGAGGTCATGAGATAGAAAGGTTCACAGACTAAATGGACATGCTTGAGTGGCAAATTAATTCAAAACAGTGAGAGCAAGTAAAACAGAAGCTAGGGGAAAGAGATCAGGTGAACTAATAGACTTGGTCTAAAATGCAATTGATATGTATAGATCACAATACCCAAGTTATGCTATGTGTCTATTTTCTGTAGATGTTTGTCTCTGTCTGTCTGTCTCTCCCCATTGTCTCAGCCTTCCTCCTTGATGTTCTGTATACAAAGACCAGAATTGAAATTTGGACAAAAGAGCCCCAGGTACCAACAAACAGAAGGCACCTGGGGTCCAAATACAAAACTGGTCTTTTAAGAGGTGCAGGAGCAAGTATACCTGGCTTAGCTGTAACTTGTTAATTAGCCTAGGAGCGATTACAGGTTTTGGATATATTCTCTCATACATTCTGTGTATTCTATCCATTTTGAACTTGTCTTTATTTTTATTGTCTTCTAGAACAGAATTGACTATTCTCAAAGAATATAGCAAGCACACATTATAACTTCTATGGTGCATGCTGTGAGATAAAAACTTTCACATATGTTGTCTCATCTAATATCCTCAACAGTCCTTAGAAGTTAGTTACTATTAAAATAGGAAGAAAAAGCTAAATGAAATTATGTAATTTGGGCAAAAATTCACAAGACGATAAATGGCAGTGCTAGAATTCACATAAGTTTTGTTCTTCCTCATGTTACGGGCTCACTGAAAGTTCCGAGTCTTGACGCATGGTGTAAAAGCTTCTAATATGGCCCTTGTATTACAATGAAGACATCTGCTTACAAACCTGTTTTCACATTATATTATAAGAGCTCACAGACAGGGACTGTGACTCATGTATCTCAGTATCTGCAATGCCTTGCCCAGGATTTCATACAGAATACATCTCAGTAAATGCAAATATTCCCTTTTTGAAAATTGCAAGCTGCATCCTACCATATTATTTCCTTCTTTTTTTCTTCCTTATTGAGTGCCTCTCTTCCTTTCTCCCACCCACTCTTTTCCTCAAGGAGTCATAACATTGTTAGATGACCTTAATAGTCTCTGCAGAGGATGCATTTAAATAATTTCCCATCTTATCTTGTCCTTTCCCCTTGCTCACCATCTTTGTTTCAGACTGTGCTCTCACTGCTGAACATCTGTAGGGGGGAGAATGAGCTCTAAATGTCGGTTCAGTTCTCAGGTATTATGACCTGTCTTTTCAATAGCACAGGGAATAGAAAGCAGTTTTATTTAATGAGGCAGAACATCGAAGCTGCTAGTCCAGGAAAGATACCAAAGAAGGTTGCTCATGTAACTTGTCAGCTTCTTGATTTTTACTGTGCAGGCCTTCCTACTTCCCTGGGACATGAAAATGTGTCATTTAAAAAGCACTAGATACATTTTTTTTTCTGGTTTTGCATGTTAAACGAATCTCAGACATTAAAAAAAAGTTGTAGAGCCTATAACTCTTTATGTGCCCAGTGTTTGCAAATTATCTACATGAAGCCACAGGGTAGCATAGAATTATAAAGTGTGGGTTAGTTATCATCTAGCAGAGTGTAAAGTTACTCTCTTTTATATTTTTCAGATAATAAACTGACAAAATTAATTTGGGAATGAAAATGTTTGTAGGAGACATTAAAAAGCACAGGCTTGTGATTTCTTTCGTCTGGAGAGCTGAACAGTCTATCTGGAAAGATAAATGGCATGCCCAAAGTCCTACAGTGATTTCTCAAGATTCTCTCATGCCCTGTGCTATTAATCCATTCACTCATCCAATGCATACACATTTATTGAGTTCTCCTATGCATCAGGCATAATGAATGACTAAGTATCAACTTATCCCTGAAAATACCTTATCTATGTCAAATGCCACAATCCTCCTAGACAGTTAATTTTGCCTGCCTCTGACATACCACAACCCTCTGATTGTGCTGCCTTGTAGATCCTCTCCCTTATCTGTTCCTGCTCTTGCTTCTTTATTTTCCGCCTTCTTCTTATTTCCCACCTCCCCTCCCTTCTTTCTTGAAATGGTTGCTAAGTAAACGTGTTCAGGGAACTGGGATTGACATTGAGAAGATAATACAGTCTAAGAGTTTCTGCTTTCAAGAGATCCTCTGTATAAATGAAGAGAAGCATGTCAAGCCCCAAATTACAATACAATGTAATGAAACTCTGGCTTTACATTTATGTAATCTCACTCGCATAGTCCATGGTAATATCTCAATAATTCTTAGGGGACAAATCTTCAAAATTTGAAACTGGTTCCAAGCCATCTTTGTGTGTTTCAGAGTCCTTTGTATTTATTGTACATGCAATAAGTGTTTTCTGAATTATAACTGAATGGATCAAAATGCTGTGCAAATCATGTGAGACACAAGGTCCTGGCTTGCTGTCTTTGGTTTCTTGCTGCCTTCTCTTTCTTAGTTTTTTCCCCTGTGTCATGATGAAATAGTTTACTTTTATTGTCCACTTATTATGTGTTAAATGCATTGTGTTAAGTGAAGTAAATAATGTCATCCACATCTTACAAATGAACTAATTGAGGCATAGTTAAATAAAAAATCCAATCAAAATCATGATTCTGTGGAATTGAAGAAGCTTGGATTTGGTTCTGTAAAGTGAATTCTTGTTTACAATTCTAAAGAGCACAGCAGATATAGAATAAGAGGTTTGGAGCCAGGTAGCCTTGACTGCTTTATACAAACTTGAGTAAATTAATTAATTCCTTTGAGTTTGAGTTTTCTGAAAAATGGTGATAGTAATATTTCCCTAAATTATTGCCTTAAGGATTAACTAAAATAAATATTCATCACATGTCTGGCACTGAAGAAATGCTGCTTCTTTCCCTTTTCCTCTCGCTTCAGAAACCCAGTATTCTTGAGAATGGGGACTTCCAAGTTCCTTTGGGGAATCAGCATTTTACACCAGCGTGGAAGTTCTCTGTCCCTTTCATAGGACTTAGTGGGAAGCAAACAATGTGGCAGTGAGAACAATGAAGGGGTTTTGGACTTCTAAAATCAATTATATTCCAGAATTAGAAGAAAGCCACAGTGGCCATGTTATGCAGGGGCTTTAATAGATGTTGCATCCGAATATGGAAGTATTCCTAGAAATTGTGCACAGTAGCTTCTTGGCAAATTTTCTGTCTTTGGAATTTCTTGAGAAAGTTTGGGAGAGTAGCACATGGTTCCTAACCTTAGTGTCCTTTTCTCCAATCACAGAGTGGCACTTGGTGTGTGCCCTCTTGTCTTACTCTGATAGGCCCAGGTGTTTTAGAGTGCTCATCTCTTTTTGGAAGCTACTTCTTTGCTCCCTGCTCCATTCTTGGTTGCTTGTAACTCTCCTTGCTTGTTTTTCTTCCTATTTGTTTCTAAAGGAAAAAAAATCTAGAGAAACACTTCTTATTTCAGGGGTTACCGATCATTAAAAAATGTAGATATTTTAAAAACATTTTATTAGTGCATTATAGCTATTGCATTATAGTGGGGTTCACTTTGACTTATTTATACATACATGGAATATAATTTGCTCTATTCAATCTCCAGTACTTCTTTTTTCCCTTCCCTTCTCCTTTTCCCTGTTTCCTTTCCTCTACTATACTGGTCTTGTGTTTATTTATCTGTTTTATAAATAGGTGCTTTGTAGATATACATAAAGGCAGAATTCATTGTGGTGAATCTATCTATCCATTTCTCTCTCTCTCTCTCTCTCTCTCTCTCTCCCTCCCTCCATATATATAGTGCCTCATAATACTTCTATAACTGGTCCAGAATCCTGACCCTCTCAAGGGGAATAGGAATACTGATTTCTCTGAAGTTGCTCTCCAGGAAAATAATCTCTTCCTTGACGAGGCATGAGAAAGAAAAACCCATATTGGCTCTGGGAGTGTTAATGATGTGTTTCAAGGAGAGGAATNATATATATATATATATATATGAATATTATATTATTTGGTCAAATTCATTCTGCAGTTCTTCCCTTTCTCTTTCCTTCCTCTATCCCCCTCAGTCCCCTTCCTTTACTTCACTGATCTTGTTTCTATTTTCATGGAAATCAGTCCCCACCCCACTTTTTCCCTGCTTACTTTGCTTTAGTTTCAGCATATGATAGAAAACATTTGACTCTTCACTTTTTGATTCTGGCTTATTTCACTTAGCATGATGTTCACTAGTTTCATCCATTTACCAGCAAATACCATAATTTCATTCTTTATGCTGAGTAGCACTTCATACATGTACCACATTTTCTTTATCCATTCATCTGTTGAAAGATACCTAGCTGGTTCCATAAGTTGGCTGTTGTAAATTGCACTGCTATAAACATTGATGTGACTGGCTTACTGTAGTATGATGATTTTAGATCTTCTCTGTAATACCAAGGAGTGGGATAGCTGTGACAGGATAGATAGTGAGGAATCTCTATACTGCTTTCCAAATTGGCCTACTAATTTGCAGGCCTGCCAAGAATCTCTATACTGCTTTCCAAATTGGCCTACTAATTTGCAGGCCTGCCTGTATCTTTTCCTCTACATACTTGCCAGCATTTATTTTTATTTGTATTCTTGATGATTGCCATTTTAACTGCAGTGAGGTGAAATTTCAATGGAATGTAATGACTATAAACTAAGTAACAAACTTATAGAATTTTAGAGAGTTGGGCTTCCAGACCTGACATGAAAACTAGTCCTGTTGCTAGACAGAAAGACTGTGATTCAGTGTGACTAGGGACAAGTCTAAATACTACTGAAAGTTCAAAATGGTGATTGGTGTAAGTGGCTATCCTACATGAAAATATTTATCTTTTCTCCTGGTGATAAAGTGACATTTATTGCACAGTTATCTGCTTTGTAATTTATAGTTTATGAAAATGCTGAATTTCAATTAGTGATAAGCAAAAATAAGATCAAATATTTTGTCCATTCTAGTTTTTTTTTTTTTTAATGAGGGATTGAACCCAGGGGTGCTCAACCAGTAAGCCACATCCCCAGCCCTTTTTTATATTTTATTTAGAGACAGAGTCTTACTGAGTTGCTTAGAGCTTTGTTAAATTGCTGAGGTTGACTTAGAATTTGTGATTGTCTTTGCCTTAGCCTCCTGAGCTGCTAGGATTAAGGCATGTGTCATTGTGCCTGGCTCATTCTGGTTCTTGAACCCCAGATATCTCTTCATAGTCCTGTTAATATTCTATGGACTCTGTCCTAGGGCTTCTTGTCAGCTGTCCTCTCTCCCTTTCCTTTTCACTAGGCTACTGTACCTGCCTTCTGGGTCTTTATCATTGGTCTATAGTTTTGCAAAAATGTAAGGAAAATAAAAAGAGACACAGAGACAAGATGCAGAGGCAGGAAAGAATGATGGCAGAATGGCAGAAGGGCCAAGCTGTCATGCTTTATTTAACCTCATTATCAATAGGTTCCTTTAGGTTATTGGCATCATTAGTACATATTGTTCATTGTATTACTAGGCAGGTTACAGATTTAGCAACATTATGCAGCTTATTCCTCAGTTACATACTATGATGTAATGTGCAATGATAAGAACTTTGTGTAGCTCTCAAGGAAGTTCATTGTATAAAGGTACTGTTATGTGGGCAGGTTTAGGTTCAGTGAAACATTGTGGTTGTCTTACAAGAGAGTCCCTTTAATCCTAGGAGCTGTGTGCTTGAGATGGAGGTCAAGGCTGATAAGACTCTAACACAAAGCCTCCTCATGAAGAACATTGCTATAGCAGCCAGGCGTCCTGTGTCTTTGCACAGAAGTTTTCCCAGCAACAAGGCATTCTGTGTCTTTGCACAGAAACTTCCTAGCCACCAAGCATGCCACAATCATGAAGTTATCAGATACCCCAACCCCAAACACAGAACCCTACACAAAAATATCATGAATTGCCACTAATGTCAGGAAAAATTAACAGCATATGAAAGAATAAGGAAAGTTGAATTGTCAATTTTGTTTGAGACTTCAAAATACAGTGATGCAATTTTGCTTTCCCACCCTTGCCATTACTTGCTTCTTTTTATTTTTTGCAATTTTTAAATTTGTTCTCTTTAGATATACATGACATTAGAGTATATTTGGACATATCATACATACATGGAGTATAAATTTCCCATATTTGTGGTTGTACATGATGTGGAGTTTCACTGGTGGTGTATTCATATGGGAACATAGGAAAGTTATGTCGGATTCATTCCATTGTCTTTCCTAATCCCATGCCCTTCCCTTCATTTCCCCTTATCTGCTCCAATGAACTTCTATTCTGCCCCTGTTCTCCCATCTTGTGTGTTAGCATCCACATATCAGAGAGAACATTCAGCCTTTGGTTTTTTTGGGACTTCTTGCTTCTTTTAAAAAAAAATCAAATATTTACTTGAAGGATCAAGGGGTGGGGGAAGGAATATGGCAGTTGCAGAAGGAGCATAAGGACCACATTGCTCACGGCAAGTTTCCAGATGAGCATGAATATGCAGATTTTAGGCATACGATAATCAAAAGACCTGGAGCTTCTTTTCCTACGCTCCTTATATTTCAGTGCTACACTCTGATGATCCTAATTAGGTTTTTCTCCTAGATGTATTAGGATTTCAATTATGATTTTATGTGTATCAATTTATGAGTATAAAGGGATGTTATCTCATCCCTGGATCATCTGATCTCTATTGACACTGCACTGACAGGCAAGGGAGTCTCCTTGTCTCAGTGTCTGGTGCGTTGTGCTGCTGACCTGTGAGCTGAAGTGCCCCATACCTCTGGGCATCTAATGAACATGTTTTAGATGGTGCCAACTGTCATTTTCTTTAGCATGGATGAGAGTGCATATCCAAATTACCACAGGGGTTCTTTCAGGAATTGTATTCATCAGAGTGTAGTGTCCTGAACAAAAGAGATAATAATCTTACTGTTTTTTTTTTTCCATATGTACAGGACCATTTCTCTGTAGGAAAATTTACAAACCCAATGGAATATGGTCTGTAGGATTTGGCCTCTGCTTGTCTTTCAGTCTTTCTCCTGGTACTCTCTCACACTCTCATGTGTACTCTGAGATTGAGGCACACCAAACAATCCTTAGATCCCCAGATGCACCAGGCCATGTCCCCATCTGTGCTCCTGGATGTATTGTCCTCTCTGGCTAGAATTCATTCATCTTGCTGCTTTCTGAACAGCTCAAAAGTTTCCTCAAATTGGACCTTATCCAATTAAGATTCAGAAATATTTCTTCCTATTTCCAGGAAGAGTTGAACACTTTCTGCCCTGTGTTCCCACATTGCTGTGTTTGGTGTTTGCCTATCAATGGTAGTTTGTTCATTTTTTTAGTATGTACTTGTTTGAGATCTGCTCAGTTTTGGCTCAATTTCTAAGCTGTGAAGAATAAGACAGACATCCCTAGCCTTCCCAGGGCTTATGGCCACACAATCCAAAAACATTCCACATCACTGTACCTTCTTGTTTACCAGTTTATTACCACCAGTTTGAATAAGATACATGGTCCTCTTTTCCATAGTTTCTCCTCAAGCCATTCACAAAGAGCATGCATGTTGTAGTACCCTTTCTTTACAGAGGAGTTTTTGCTTTGGAGACTTTAAAAATATAAAATCCAAGATTAGACATCTTCTTTCTTAAAAATTCTTTCATTATATCTCACTAAGTTTCAGTCTTCTGCCAGGCTTATTCCTATCTTTGCTTCAAGAGACAATCACATTTCAATTTCTTATATATTTTTTTTCTCTTTTGAAATTTTTCATTGCTTTAGTGACTTCCAGGTACACTTTCTAGAACTAATAGCTAATTGGAGCACTCCATTAAAATCGTGCTATCTACCAGGTCTTACACTTTGATAGTACAGAATAGGAGGAAATTTTAGGATTTTCATCTTTTTTTTTTCATGAAAAGAAAAAGAGAAGTATCTAAGTAGGGATCTTTTTTTTTCTTTTCTGAATAAACTTGGTTTAGTTACATCATTGAACTTCTTGAAGGTGAAAGTGTATGTAATCAGATGTGGTTTAAAATAATATAAATATTTCTGTTATGATGCTATATGTTTATATAGAATTTATAGCTCTATTATAGATCATAATTTCATCTTTACTGATAGTTAATAATAAAAAGATTAGCAAACTGTAAAAAGATAAATTTAGCTTTATTATGAGAGACATGGGTAAGCTAAAACCTGGGGTGGGTTTGCTGAGATTATTTGTAACAGAATACCATTTTGGTAAACCTTTAAAAGACAATCTATTATGCTTTTTTTGTAGTCATAAATCAACTTCTTAATAGTTTCCTCCCATTTTTTTCTGATTTTATCACAGAAAGTTTCTGTAGCCTGTGAAAGTATTGAGCCATCATTTCATTATATTTTTGATTTTTTACATGTTTAATGTAGATTTATATACTTATTCAGTTGTTTATTTGTTTCTAGTGGCTAATAATTTCCTGGCTTTTTGGATATGGGCTTGTGTCAGTTTGAATGGAATGGATCTCTATGTTCTTAGCTTGATTATTATTATTTCTACTGTTACTATTATTATTTGGTGTGTTGCATCTCAGAAATTTTCATGAATATTTGTTTTAATTTATGTTAGAGAACTGTTATAAAAATCCACATGATATTTTTATATCTGGCTTTGTTCAGTTAATGGTTAGTTTGCATTTTGAGTAGTATTCAAAACCTGAATTTTTAATGACTGCATAATATTTCAGTAAATTGGTATCAGAATTTACTTCATCATTTCTCAAGGTTGAATAATTAAGTTGCTTATTTCCATTTTTGTCATCAGTATAAGTAATTCTGTGATTAACTTCTTCTTGGATTGGACTTTTTCTATATTTTGAATTCCAGAGATATGATTAGTGTCAATAAGTTTGTTTTCATGCCCTTGATTTCTAGTGTTTTTCCAAAGAGAGGAAACAGAATAAAACATTACGAACCATATAGAAAAGTTATACTTTATTGCTTTCCACAATGAGTAAATTCAGTAAAGACATATATAACATGAAAGATGTTACCTCACTCTTGATATAGTTAATTACTATATTGCTATAATTGAAGTTAATTTATTAAATAATATTTACATGTTTTATTATTAACTGTGTTTCCTCTTTTGTGACTTTTTTCATTTGTATTTTTTGTTATTCTGTTATGATCCCAGTGCTTGTTTTTTACTTTATAAGGACTTTTGATCTAATAGTTATTTTCATGAATAATATTTTTTGTAAATATTTGATACAATTTTATTCTCCCTTTTATTATTTTTTAAAAATGTGTTATGATACAAAAGAGATTTTAAATCTTCATATTATCAACTCCATGCATCCTTTTTCATACGTTAGAAGCCAGAAGATTGGAGTAGATGTCTTCACTTCCAGCCTTTTGATTCGGGATTTATGATATTTTTCTTTGTTTGTATGTTTCTTTTTTATTTTTAATTTTAATTTTTATTTTTTTTATTGGTTGTTCAAAACATTACAAAGCTCATGACATATCATCTTTCATACATTTGATTCAAGTGGGTTATGAACTCCCATTTTTGCCCCAAATACAAGTTGCAGAATCACATCGGTTACACATCCACATTTTTACATAATACCATATTAATGACTGTTGTATTCTGCTGCCTTTCCTATCCCCTACTATCCCCCCTCCCCTTCCCTCTCATCTTCCCTCTCTACCCCATCTGCTGTTGTTTAATTCTCTCCCGTGTTTTTTTTCCCTTTCCCCTCACAAACTCTTATATGTAATTTTGTGTAGCAATGAGGGTCTCCTTCAATTTCCATACAGTTTCCCTTCTCTCTCCCTTTCTCTCCCCCCACTCGTCTCTGTTTAATGTTAATCTTTTCCTCATGCTCTTCTTCCCTGTTCTTTTCTTAGTTGCTCTCTTTATATCAAAGAAGACATTTGGCATTTGTTTTTTAAGGATTGGCTAGCTTCACTTAGCATAATCTGCTCTAATGCCATCCATTTCCCTGCAAAATCCATGATTTTATCGTTTTTTAGTGCTGCGTAATACTCCATTGTGTATAAATGCCACATTTGTTTTTATCCATTCATCTATTGAAGGGCATCT
>NW_026000174.1:6353243-6363688 GCF_001458135.2 Marmota marmota marmota
AGGTGGGAGGGGGCGTTCGCAGAGCCGGGCTGGCGGGGGGGGGGGTTGTTTGCAGCGGGAGCGGGGCCGCCAGCAGAGCCGGGAGTGCGGGGACCCTTCTCGCTGCGCCGGGCCGCCGGGGGGCCGCTTGCAGAGCTGGGCAGGTGGAGGCCGCGGGACTGGACCTCTGCGCCGCGTGGTCAAGATTCACTCGTCTGGGACAAACTGTCACCTCTAATAAACTAATTCCCGGCAGGTGTCCTTTCAGCGGAATTTTGCTAGAAGTTCCTCAGTAGGTAGAATTTAGGTGTATTAATGGGTCTTTCTGATCCCGTTAATGTGGAGATACTGAAAGTGCTGCTTCCTCGCTGGCCGCCATGTTGGATCCCCCTTTTTTATTTTTCTTTCCTTTTTATTTTATTACTGCTGGGTAAGAAATTTAAAGTCTTGAGCATGCTAGACAAATTCTCTAGTATGAGCTGCATCCAGAGCTCATGGGTTTACAATTTTATCATAATCAGCTTATGCATTTTTTATGCTTTAATATGGTCTTAATGTAACCTACATTTGCATCCATGTTTCAGAGCACAATTTCTTCATTTTTTATGGTTCTGGGGATTGAACCCAGGCTTGATGCATGTAGGTAAGCATTCTACCACTGAGTCACATCTCTAGTCTTCAGAGCATAATTTCTTAGAAATAAATTTTATAGTAAATTATAGTGCTATTTGGCACAATTAAAATCCCCCAAACAATGGGGAAAATTCAATGCATAACTCAAGAGACTTTCATATAAAAATGTTTTACAGGATAGTTGTGAGTTATAAACCATAACCATGTATGTTATTGCAACAACAGTCAGGGAAACATAGCTGTGTTGTTTGTCTGGTTGCAGAACCTGAAAGCTTCTGTTGTACTTTTATAGTTGAGTGGTCAGAGGGCTGTTTCATGATCATTTTTTAAACAGCATAATTAATTTAATAACAATCAAAATGTATCAAGGGCCTATGATATACTATGTACTCTTCCAGGAGCTGGTGATACAAATAGACAAACCCTTGCTCTGCTAGAGCTAACATTTGGAGTTGCATTATATAACAGAGAAGGGTGAGGTAACACTGCTGAAGTGCTCCTTCCATTACTGTTCTTTTCCTTTTCCTCTTCTGTTTCTTTCCACCTCCTCGAAAAACAAGGAAGCCCAGAGAAAATATTGTGGCAGGGAGAAACTGATTTTAAATAAATATGACTGAAAAAAAGTCTTTCAATATAGGAGTTAGAAAATCTTGATACTGAGGAAAAGAACTGAAGAAATAAGAAAAAAAAATCCCCAGAAGATCTGTCTTTGAATAGACAAAGATCCATGGACTTTGGAAATTCATTACTTCTTTGGCGCCTGGGAGATTAACTTGCTATGGCTTTCACCCTTTCTGGAGGGATAAAGGTCACATCTAATATAGTTTCTAACCAATCCTCCATATTCCAAAAGCCTGAATAAATGTGAATGTAACTTCTCAATTTCTTCTAAACTTCAGTTAATTATTAATAAAAACTTCAATGCAAATGTCAACTCAGTCTCCTGTCTCATGTTCTCCTCATGATATCTACATATCAGCAAAGCCTAGGAACTTACTTTAGTAACTTACTTTAGGATAAATGTGGGTTCTAGGTGCTGGAAGGACCAAAGACAGTGAATGCCTTTGCTGGTCTGGACCAGGGCTTCCTCATGGTGCCCTCTGTTCCCTCTTTTCTATCTGCCTCCTACAAGGTGATTGTCTTAGTTGGGGATCTTTGCAATGCATGGAGTCAAAACTTACTCTAAGTAGATTCAAGAAAAAGAGAGCTATTGGAAGGGCTCAGTAAAACCTCACAGAAGTATTCTGTGGAGACCCAACTGGGGAGCTCCCTGCTTCTTAATCTCTACCTCTTTGTATACCTGTCCTGCTCCCATGCTTATTTCTGAATAGGAGCTCATGCTTCTTCCCAGTTGACACATACAAGGAGAGTCTGGCTGCTGATGTTAATTCTCCATGATCTCAACTCATTGCAACAACTTGGTGGAGATTTCCAAGAGGTAAAGGGTATGCTGGCTAGGTTGCTGGCTAGTCAATGAGTTGATTAGCTTTGAGCCAGGTGTCACATGTGTTCAATCAACTATAGCCCAGGGAGGAGGAGTTCATTACAGCCCCATTTATATTAACCAGAATATGGGAAGCTTCTCTGAGAAATAATGAAAGGGCCGGGAAATTTGCTATATTAATTTAATGAAATGATGAATTAAAAAAACGAGCATCTCATAGTAACAAAATAATGACATAAAAGTTCACAACACTTAAATGTAAAAAATGTTTAAAATATTTTTCAAAAGAGAAAAAAATCTTGAACAAGAAAATAGTAAATAAAATTGCAGAGGCAAGAATATGTAGCCAATGAAGTTACAAATTCAGCCTTTTAATAGCAGTTACTCAGTATTGGCTTTATTTCTGAACTTCTTCTAGGGGATGATTAGTTACAAAAATAGGCATGTTTTCTACCCTTGGGAGGCTTTCAGTCCACTATTAAGACAGGAATTAAATAATATAAAAATAAATAATAAATAAATAAATGCATTGTTATAAGGCATGAGAGATGCAAAACAATATTAGTAATAGCAACAAAAATACTACCAACAACAAATGGTGCTGTGAGAACTGGAAATCCATATGCATCAAAATGAAACTAAATTCCTGTCTCCCATCATGCACACAACTTAACTCAAAGTGGATCAAGACCTGGGAATTAGACCAGAGACTCTGTGCCTAATAGATGAAAAAGTAGGCCCAAATCTTTACCATATTGGATTAGGCCTCAGATTCCTTAACAAGTGTCCTAAAGTGCAAGAAATAAAACCAAGAATCAATAAATGTGATGGATTTACACTAAAAAGATTCTTCTCAGCAAAAGAAACAAACAATGAGGTGAAGAGAGAGCCTACATTTTGGGAACAAATTTTTTGTCACCTGAACATCAGATAGAGCAGTAATCTTCAGGATATATAAAGAACTCAAGAAACTTAACACCAAAAAAAAAAAAAAAAAAAAAAAAAAACCCAATCAATGTGCTAAGGAGCTGAACAGACACTTCTCAGAAGAAGATAATATATTCAATTAACAAACATATGAAAAAATGTTCAACACTCTAGTAATTAGAGAAATACAAATCAAAACTACTCTAAGATTTCATCTCACACCAATCAGAATGGCAGTTATCAAGAATTCAAACAACAAGAAGTGTTGGTGAAGATATGGGGGAAAAGGCACACTCATCCATTGCTGGTGGGACTGCAAATGGTGCAATCAATCTGGGAAGCAGTATGGAGATTCTTTAGGAAACTTGGAATGGAACCACCATTTGACCTAGCTATCCCACTCCTCGGTCTATAACCAAAGGATTTATATCAGCATACTATAGTAACACAGCTATATCAATGTTTATAGCAGGTCAATTCACAATATCTAAACTGTGGAACCAACCTAGATGCCTTTCAATATATGAATGGGTAAAGAAACTGTGGTATATATACACAATGGAATATAACTCAGCATTAAAAGAGAATAAAATTATGGCATTTTCAGGTAAATGGATGGAGTTGGAGAATATCATGCTAAGTGAAGTAAGCCAATTCCCAAAAGCCAAAGGCCAAATGTTCTCTCTGATAAGTGGATGCTGACTCATAGGTGGGAAGCATGGGAAAAATGAAGGAACTATGTTGGGCAAAGGGGAGGAAAAAAGGGGAGGGTACATGGGGGCAGGAAAGATGGTGGAATGTATGTATGTACATGTATGACTGCACACATGGTGCAACACTACATCATGTACAACCAGAGAAATGAAAAGTTGTGCTGTAATTGTGTACAATGAATCAAAATGCATTCTGTTATTATATGCATCTAATTATAATAAATAAATAAATTAAAAATTACTACCAAGTAACAAACAGGCTATTATGAATGAGAATTTAAGCCAAGATTTAGATAAAAGGATAGAATTAATCATCTACAATCAAGGGAAGGGCCTTGCAGGCAGTAGAAATAGTTGGAATGCAGGATTGACTGTAGGAACAACCTTGATTAATTTGAATAGCCTAAAATGATGATTGGGATGCTAAAATAAACATCTAAATCAGATTTAGGGAAATAAAAGGTTGAGGTTAGAATTAGAAGTTAAAGACATGTTTAAATTAAGTTAGAACAAGGCAAAGAAAGATAAAGACCAATGGATGTGAGATGTCCCGCAAAAGCTCACATGTGAGACAATGCAAGAAGATTCAGAATAGAAATGACTGGGTTGTAAAATTCTCTCTCTCTCTTTTTTTTAAGGAATCAAATAAGTGCCTTTTATTTATTTTTTATTTTTTTTAGAGAGAGAGAGAGAGAGAATTTTTGTTTATTTTTATTTATTTATTTTTTTATTTTTCGGCGGACACAACATCTTTGTTTGTGTGTGGTGCTGAGGATCAAACCCGGGCCGCACGCATGCCAGGCGAACACGCTACCGCTTGAGCCACATCCCCAGCCCCGGGTTGTAAAATTTTTAACCCAGTCAGTGATTTAGTTCCCTGATAAGGATTAACTACTGAGTGGTAACTGAAGTGGTAGGGTGTGGCTGGAGGAGGTGGGAATTGGGATGTGGCTTTGGCTATATATTTGTATGTGGTAGTGGAATCTCTCTCTCTGCTTTCTGATCACCATGGAAGCTACTTCCCTTTGCTACACTCTTCTGCCATGTTGTTCCTGTCTTGACTGGAGCCCTGAAGAATGGAGCCGGCTGTCTAGGATTGAGACCTCTGAAACTATGAGCCCTGACTAAAAGGTGACTAAAACACAAATCCTTTCCTTCAGTCCATCAATTTTGTTTATAGAGTTTCAAACTGTTTTCTGGCTTGTTATTGATTTTGGTCATCCTTTTCTTGTAACTCCACCTTGTCAATCTGATAATCATATATAATTCAACTCCTTATAACTCAGGCTTCCCCTCCTCTTAACCTTGTCCAGCCTTACCTCACTTGTGCCATGGCCAATTTGGGTGCCCTTTTGCTGTAATCCCATAGCATTATACTCTTACCTGTATTATAGCACTTACCAGACCTACCTTCTTTCTCAATATACTGTAAACTCCTTAAGAAATAGATTTTTCCCCTATTTCAAGCATATGGCATATAGAAAGCTTTGAAAAAACATTTAATTGATAATTGAATTATTCAGAAAAATCAACATTTATTGAATGCATACTTTATTTTGGGTTAACAGGTGTATATGTCCTATAATAATCGTTACTTTGAATCTTCAGTATTATCACCCATATTTTACATATGAAAAAATTGAGACTTGCGGAAGGTAAATAACTTTCACTAGGTCACATACAAGGGGAATTGTGATTCAAACCCAGGTACACCTGTACTTCCTCCCCTGCATTAATCTGACTGCCAGTAATTACTACCTTTCATAGCTATAAGGTATTTCAGTATGTCAAAGTTCATACCAGTGACAATAAATATTCTAAAACACATTCTAACATAATATCACATTATGCCTGTGCAGCAGTATAAATTCTAACTGCCCCCCCCCCCAAAGTCCTCTGATGGCAAATAATTGCTGTGTTAGGTTATATTTGCATAGTGTTTTCTATATGCCAGATCCTCTCCTAAATGTTTTAAAAATTTTAGTCTTCAGGTTTTATAAACCAATGCAGAAAGTACTGTTATCACGCTACTTTAGAGTTGTAGGATTATATTACTTGTCCAAGGTCACCCAACTAGTAATGTTATAGTGCTGAGATTAGAACCCATGCAGTCTGGCTCTAGAAGCCCTTGTTGTAATCATCATACTTTGCCACCTGTCAAGTAATGTTAATAGAGGTTTTTTTTATTTTTTATTTTTTTTTTTATTCCCACTTTCTCCAGTGTGCCTTATTCTGTTGCTGTAACTGAGAGATGACTTGTTTGAGTAAGTACCTGTCCTGCATCATCACTGGAACTTCACAAGACAGACATTTAATGTCATTGCAAATCTAACAATCACAAAGTGACATTGTGTTTGAGGCAGGAGATTGAAAATTGATTCTGTGGGCTTTGATGAATATCAATCATCTTTTTATTTATAACAAGCTGTTGATGTAAAATTATTCAATACATATTCATAAAATATTGGTAAGGTAAATTAGCAGTCGTAAATTACCAGCTAGAAATCATTTTCATGTCACTTAGCATGGAAGGTGAAGAGTGGGTTGGAGTAGTTCCTGTGTAATGTATTATCAACCCTGTGCAATTTCAATTAATTCTGAATAAATATGACCTCAGTCTAGAAGTGAGCCAATATCAATGTCCAAGGGGCATCAAATATACTGAATATCTTTTATTTCTGAGGACATATGTGTATACACCAACCTCAATGAAATTTAGGAGGCAGTGTGATAGATTCTGATGCAGGTGAACTTTAGAGACAGGCAGATATTAGTTCAAATCTTAATAATAATGAAAACTGTCAGGAATTGACAGTTCACTATGCATATATCATTAGACTAAGTGATGATAAAATAGCAATTGATCCAGGGCTGAACCAGGATCCACCAGATCCCAGCTTGTGATTCTGGCTTTCTTTCTTCATCTGGAAAAATGGACATGTTTTTTCTTGTGAAAGTGAACACTCTTTTCTATTAGAGAAGTGACTTAGCTGATTGTTCGGTCATTAGCTTCTGTTTTGTCAAGTGGGCATGTTAGTATCCAATTTTCTGGGTGATTGTGAAAATTTAAGAAGAAAATTCAGGTTAATAGATCCCATGCTTCTTAATTCTAAATAGGAGCTGCTCAAACACTTGGGTTTTCTTCTGAATCCCTCCTTTCTGACCTAAGTTGAAATTGTTCAGTTGTCATCAGTGTAAGTACTTATGGAAATATTCCAGTTGCTTATGTAGGGAGCAATGCATTTGAATGAGTAAGAATTATCATGATAATTGAAAGAGATTAAAAAGTAGTGAATGTACCAATTTCAGAATTAATGCTAAATAGTTATAAATACTCCAAAGCAACTCAGGTTCTCTTTGTAGTTGGTCTGTAATCATTTTCATCTGGAATCTGATGTTTAGAAAAGCCTAGCCAAATTAAACTTTTAACTTCAAAGCCACTTCTCTTCCTGTGTGCTCCACTGCTACCATCACCAAAGTGAGCGTATCCATTACTGAGCTGGCTGAAGATTGTTTTCCTCCTGTCCAGTGGCCCACAAATACTGCTCATTTCCTCCAGTTCTTCTCTGACTATGAGTCACACACCTGCATCCAAGTTAACAGGTTTCTGGGAATGCTAGTTGTTCTACCTCTATATTAGGAGGTAGAACTCTGAATGTAAAAAAATTGCCAAAATTTAGGATAGCATTCAAAGCATGGTCTGACTTATGTTCAGTCTTTCATGACTAATGTAATTATTTTCCTATAACTAGGTACTAGAGTTGTCTCTGAATCTTTGTGCTTTTAAATATTGCTATGTTGATAGCTCCTTGTACAGGCCACCACTGATCCCTTAAAAACAAGGAATCTGGCCCTGGTAAGACAATGTAAGGTGGCATTATAGGCCTTTGAGTGAGCCAGAGCAACTTCTCTGCCAAAGTCAGCTTAATTAGACTTCATTGAATTTGGCCATTGCCATCCTATGTATGTCTGTGAATCTATTCATTTATCTGCCCTTGGCTGATTTTCTCTGACTCGTTGTTTGCTTGCTTGTTTCCTTTGCTTCAGAAGGCTATTCAAGATGTGTTAACCAATCTTTAGGAAGGGAATTGCTAACAAATATTAATACAAAGGGATGGATAAAGGTGGGGAACAGGGGAATGGCCAGGCTTGATGGCTCAAGTATAAATGAATAAGAAATTCTTTAGGAAGTATCAGTTTTGTGATCAAGTGATGTAATATAGGAATTGTATAAAAGGAAAGAATTGTCTGCTACTGATGGCTAGAGAGGTACTTCAGAGTCTCCTTGATTTGCATTTTTAAGGTTCCTAAGATTATAGCTTCCCCATTCCTTTGGCTGTATAGCAAACTTTTAATCCACAGTTGTGCCTTATTGTCCTATTATAGTTGTATTCTTTGATCCATCAATAAATACTTGTGGTTAAAACAAATAAACAAAAAATAATGCTATGTTGAATATTGTTTATAAATTGATTTTCAAAACATCCCTTGGGAGTGTATTTCTACAAAGGGAATTGTTGAGGCATAACTATTAAAAACATCCTGTGATTCTTAGCATGGGTAGAATATTCAATATATACCAAGATTTTGGTAATATTCCACCAGTAGTTTTTTTTTTTTTGGTACTAGGATTGAACCCAGGGGCACTTAACCTCTGAACCACATCCACAGCCCTTTTTTTATATTTTATTTAGAAACAGGTTCTCACTGAGTTGGTTAAGTCCTCAATAATTTGTTGAGGCTGGCTTTGGACTCAAGATCTTCCTGCCTCAACCTCCCAAGCTGCTAAGATTGTAGATGTGCACCACATGCCCGCCCATAAATGGTATCTTTAAATGTTTGATTCACTATAATCATAAGCATTATCAGTTAAAATACTGTATAGAATGTGCTACTTTCATAATTAAGTTGCATTTTCATGACAACTAGAAACAATGACTCTTGTCTGATTTTATTCCTTTAAAAATTTGTATTTTATTTGTCAACTTTATTCCTTTAAAATAGAAATGGCCAACAAATACATACAAAAATGTTCAATATTATTAGCAATTATGGAAATTCAAATCAAAACTATACTGAGATTTTATCTTACACCATTTAGGATGGCAGTCATTGAGAATACAAATAGTAATAAATGCTGGAAAGGATTAGGAAAAAAAGGAACATTTTTACATTTTTGGTGGGTTTATAAGTTAGTACAATTACTATGGAAATCAATATAAAGGCTCCTCAAAAAACTAGGCATGGAACCACCATATGACTCAGTTATACCACTTCTCGGTATTTACCCTGAAGAATTAAAGTCATCTTACTCCAGTGAAACATGCATATTCCTGTTTATAGTAACACAATTAACAATAGCCAATATATAGAACAAGATTTCCATCAATGGATGAGTGGATAAAGAAAATGAGGCGTGTATACAAAATAGAGTTTTATTCAGCCATAAAGAAAAATGAGATTATGTCATTTTCAGGAAAATGTGTGGAACTAGAGACATAATGTTGTTAAGTAAAATAAGTAAAACTTAGAAGGTTAACAGTTGTATATTTTCTCTCATTTGTGGAGGCTAGAGAATTAAAAGAAAAAAGTGGAATGTATACCCACAAAATCAAAAGGAGATCAGTAGAGAAAAGGGACAAAGAATTGGGCAGTAGGCAGGGATGGGGGAAATGCTGGAGAGTGATATTGGCCAAATTATATTGTTGTATTGTGTGCACGTATGAAAATATAACAACAATTTAAATCAATATAAATGACTATAATACACCAATAAAAATGTGGGAAAAAAAGAAGTGTCTGATTGATATCTACTTTTGCATATCTAATTTTGTTGTGTTGGGTGTTCTCTCTCTTTCTTTTGATTAGTTGGCTAAATGTTTAACAATCTTATTTATCTTTTCAAAGAACCAATTCTTTCTTGCATTGATCCTTTTTATTTTTTTTTTCTTTCAATTTCATTCATTTAAATTCTCGTCTTATTTTTTTTCCTATCTTCTACTGATTTGGGAGTTAGTTTGTTCTTCCTTTTACAGACCCTTGATATGTAACATTATATTGTTTTCTTGGGTTTTTTAAAATTTTGGTACTGGGGATTGAACACTGGGGTCCTTAACAACTGAGCCACATGCCCAGCCCTTTTTATTTATTTATTTATTTTGAATTTTGAGACAGAATCTCACTAGGTTACTTACAACCTTGCTAATTTTCTGAGGCTGGCTTCAAACCTGTGTTCCTCCTGCCTCAGCCTTCTGAGCTGCTAAGATTATAGGCATGCCCCTCCATGCCTAGCTGATCTTTCTTTTTTTAAATGTAGGCACTCAGTGATATAAACTTTTCTCTTAGAACTGCCTTCATACTGTCCCAGAGATTTTGATATGTTGTATGTCTGATTTTATTTATTTTGAACAATTTTAAAATTTTTTTCCTGTATTTCCTCTATGATTTACTCCTTATTCAAAAGTATATTATTTAATCTTCAGGTATTAAAATAATTTCTTTTTTTTAATAATTTTTATTGTTGGTTGTTCAAAACATTACATAGTTCTCGATGTATCATATTTCACATTTTGATTCAAGTGGGTTATGAACTCCCATTTTTACCCCGTATACAGATTGCAGAATCACATCGGTTACACATCAACTGTTTTACATATTGCCATACTAGTGTCTGTTGTATTCTTCTGCTTTTCCTATCCTCTACTATCCCCCCTCCCCTCCCCTCCCCTCCCCTCTTCTCTCTCTACCCC
>NW_026000174.1:6363708-6369507 GCF_001458135.2 Marmota marmota marmota
TTACCTCTCTTATTATTTGTTTTGCTGAGAAAAAACTTTTTAGTTTGAGTAAGTCCCATTTGTTGATTCTAGTTATTAACTCTTGTGCTATGGGTGTCCTATTGAGGAATTTGGAGCCCGACCCCACAATATGTAGATCAGAGCCAACTTTTTCTTCTATCAGATGCCGTGTCTCTGATTTGATATCAAGCTCCTTGATCCATTTTGAGTTAACTTTTGTGTATGGCGAGAGAAGGGGATTCAGTTTCATTTTGTTGCATATGGATTTCCAGTTTTCCCAGCACCATTTGTTGAAGATGCTATCCTTCCTCCATTGCATGCTTTTAGCCCATTTATACCAGATTTCAAACTATACTACAGAGCAATAGTAACAAAAACAGCATGATACTGGTACCAAAACAGGCGGGTGGACCAATGGTACAGAATAGAGGACACAGAGACTAATCCACAAAGTTACAACTATCTTATAGTTGATCAGTAGTATATTTTAGTCTGGGGAGATTTTACTTAGTTTATGTCTGGTTGACCAATAGATTGGTGTTTGAAGTCAACCAGTATTATTGTATTGGAGTCCATTGTATTTATATGGATGTAGATATACCAAAATTTAAGGCATAACTATTTAAAATCATTATGTCTTGCTGTCAGATGATTCCTTTAGCCAGTATGGGTTAACCTTCTTTATCTCTTCTGATTAATTTCAGCTTGAAGTCTATTCGTTAAAAACGAGAATAGCTTTGTCTGGCTTTCACTCTCCACTTGTGTGGCATAACTTTTGCCCCACCATCCTCTTACCTATGGCCTTCAGAGGTCTTTGTGAACTGCTTGTAAACAGCATATGGTTGGGTCTTGTTTTTAAATCCATTATATAAAACTACATCTCTTGGTTGAATAGTTTAGACCATTTATATTCCATGTTATTATAGACAGATAATTTTTATTTGCTTCCGTTTTGATTTATTTCCAAAGCTTACTTCAGACTTGATTTCCTGTTAGTTGACTGTTCTCCTGGTGAGATTCTTCCACATGCTGGCTCTGATATTTATTTTTTACTTCTTTTGCATGATATATATCTTTGAGTGTGTGGTAATACTGGCTTTATGGTTAAAGATTGCAGTTTATGCTTATCATAGATTGTTTTTTTATTTCATATTTAATTCTGAAGGATAATTTTGCTGGATATAGCAATCTTGATTTATATATGTTATCTTTCAGGGCTTGGTAGATATTATTCCAAGACCTATCTTTTAGGGTCTGGTCTGAGAAATCATTTGAAATCCTAATTGGCCTACATCTAAATGTGACCTGCCATTTTTGTCATGTGGCTTTTAAAGTTCTATCCTTATTCTGTATGTTAGGTGTTTTAATAATGATGTGTCTTAGGATCTTTTTGACCTTGCTTATTTGACTTTGTATTTGTATTTACATTGCATTCCTAAGGTTTGGAATCTTTTTCTGATATTATTTCATTGAAAAGCTTTTGCATTCCTTTTGTTTTTATTTTGGTGCCTTCTTCTACACCAATATTTCTGTTGTTTGATCTCTTAATGTTACTTTAAATTTCTTGAATATTTTAGTCAGGGTCTTTTAACATTTTTCTTTATCATCAACTTAATTTTCAAGATTATGTGCTTTGTCTTTAATGCCTGAGATTTTGTCTTCTAAGTGGTATAAGCTATTGATAATGCTTTCAATTGAATTTTTCATTTGATTTATTGAGTCTTTCATTCCCAAGCTTTTTCTTTGGTTCTTTTTCAGTGTAGCTATGTTTTTATTGATATGATGTTTTATTTCCTATATTTTCTCTCTTTGTTAATTCCTTACATTTTCTTTTAGTTCATTGAACACTTGAACTCTGAACTTCCTAAATTCTTTCTCCAATGTTTCCTCTTCTGTGGTGTCAAGGAATTAGTTGTTGAAGTGTTGTAGACTGTTTGTAGTGGTTTGTTCTCTTGCTTTTTCATTTTGTTTGTATGTCTATCCATCTGCTGGAATTATTATCAGTTCTACTTTAATGCAAGAGATTACTTGGTGAGTTTCTTTCTCTTACTAGCTGTTTTAGACAGCCTTTTCACTGCTGTGACCAAAAGACCTGCAAGAACAATTAGAGGAGGGAGAACATTATTTTGGGGCTCATGGTTTCACAGGTCTTAATCCATGGATGGTTGAGTTCATTCCTTGTGGCTCAAGATGAGGCAGAACATCCTGGAGAAAGACTGCAGTAGAGGAAAGGAACTCAGGACATTACCAGGAAGTAGAGAGAAAGAGAATGTTCCACTCAGGAGAAACGCCAAAGGCATGCTCCTAGGGATTCACCTCCAGCTTCACCCTACCTGCCTACAATCACTACTCAGTTAATCCCTGAAGAGAATTAATGCACTGATTAGATTAAGGCTCTTATAACCTAATCATTTCAACTCTAAACCTTCTTGCATCATCTTACACCTGAGCTTTTGGGGAAAACCTCACATCCAAACCATAACATTCCACCACTAACCCCCAGAAGCTCATGTTAACCTCACAATGCAAAATACATTTAGTCTATTTCCAAGAGTCCCCATAGTCTTAACAGTTTCAGGATTGCCCCAAAGTCCAATTCCAAAGTCTCCTCTGAGACTCAAGGTAAAATCTCAAGGTGAGCGCCTATAAAATCAAAAGCAAGTTACATGTATCCACTATATAAAGATACAGAATATAAACATTTTAATACAGGAAAATAGGGGCATAAAAAGAAGGGATAGGACCAAAGCAAGACAGAAATTCAGCTGGGCAAAGAAGTCCTGTAGTTCTGTGTCCAATGTCTGGGCCTCATCTTGGTACCAATTTCTGTTTTAATCAGATTTTTCCTACTGTGACCAAAAGACCTCACAATAACAATTAAAAGAAGAAAAGTTTATTTTGGAGTTCATAGTTTCGGAGGTCTTGATCCATAGATTGTTGATTCCATTCCCCAGGGCTCAAGGTGAGGCAGAATATCATGGAGGAAGAGTGTGGTGGAAGAAAGTAGCTCAGGACATTACCCAGAAGGAAAGGGAGAGGGAGAGGGAGAGGGAGAGAGTGAGGGAGAGGGAGAGGGAAAGGAAGAGGGAGAGAGAGAGGGAGAGGGAGAAGTCTGAGAAATCAGATGAAATCCTAATTGGCCTACATCTAAATGTGACTTGCCATTTTTGTGAGAGAGAGAGAGAGAGAGAGAGAGAGAGAGAGAGAGAGAGAGAGAGAATATGAATGAATGATTGTGTTTCACTTGTCCAGGACAAAATATAAACCTAAAAATCATGCCCACAGAGATCTACTTCCTCAGCCATACCCTTCTTGCCTACAATCACTACGCAGTTAATCCCTAAAAGGGGATTAAGGCACTGTTGGGTTAAGGCTCTCAACACATAATTATTTCACCTCAAAATCTTCTTGCATTGTCTCACACATGAGATTTTGGGGAACACCTTAATCCAAACTATAGCAGGAGCCCAGGTTGGATGAATATCTGATATTCTCACTCAATATTTATACTCTGCTATGCTGCTGTGCCATCACTTTGAGGTGAAGATACTAAACTCTAGTAACTATAATTGAGTCAGAGCAAAGTCATGTACTAATAAAATTAGATTAAAAAATACTTACTGAAAATGATCTCCACAGTTCCTCTAATCTAGGTATAAAATTATATTCATGTTTTGGAATAGGTTGAGAAGTTAGCTATTAAAGTTAGTAAAATTACTATTACATTAATTAGGTATTGGAAGGGTAATGGGAAAAAGAAACAGAAAAGATAGAAAGGAAAAATACAAAATGTGATAAAATGAAGAAATAATGTAAGGAGGTTTGAAGCAGGAGTAGGTAATGCAAGATGAAAAGAAAAACTAAGAAGAGCAAGTGTAAACTTGAGATAGGAAAGTAAATAAAGAATGATTCCAGTTAATACTTAAAAAAATTAGAAGGATACAATCAAATGTGTTGAGAGCAGCAATAGTGAATAGTAGGGGAGTATCTGTCTATTCAGTATGAAAAATAATATCTGTAAGATCAAAGTTGGCATTAGAATTATTTATGATAATCCATGCCAATGTGAGAGATTTCTTATTATGTTTTACTAATTTGGATTTCATCAGGATTTGGGATATTTACAAGATACTCATTGCTCTGCAACTTTACCTTTAAATTTCTCTGGGTGTGCAGATTGTGGGCACATTTGCTTCCTTCTGGTACAATTCTAGGAGTCTTCATCTCAATTTTTGGTGTATTCAGGTACATACTAGCTTTCTGTTGGGTCAGAAGAGATGGTCCTTAATTGTCTGTCACTTAGTGGTCAGGTCATTCTGTTAGTAGATACAGTGTTGTGTGCCTTCCTGGAAAAATTTTCATGAATCCAGTGCTGCCCAACCCAAGGGCTCCCTGTGTATATTTCAGAATGTGTGGGTGTGGTGATCTAAGGTAGATACTATAGTGCGTTGGATGTTGTATGAGGTGGGCCATGGGGGGTGAGTGTGAGGGTCTGCTGCTTCCTCTGGAGTTCACAGGTTACAGACCAGTGGGCTTGTATCTGAGCACACTGGGTAGTGATTGATTTCTGTTGGATATTTCTCTGTAGGCCTCTAGGAATGTAGTGCCATTGCATATGCACAAGGTTCTCTGTTGACTGTTAGGGATTTCCCCAGGAATTGCCTTCTGTGGGTTAGTGCACATGAATGAGAATTGAGTCAACTGGTGACTCTGCCCCTCACAGTTGTGGATTCCCATAGAAGTGCTGGGGTACAGGAGTTACTTCCCTAGTTGCTATGGTTTTCTCACCAGCTGGTGCTTTGTCATCCCAGAGACCTGAGTATATATGCTTAGAGGGTGTTTCATCTACTGTTTTTTTTTGTTTGGGGGGGGGTTCCTGGGGTGCGGGGTGCAGGCTCAGGACTATTGCTAAGTGCTGTGGGTAGGGGCTTCTTCATAGCAACAATGATCTTTGTGGCTGTCTGAAACTGTGGAGCCTCTTAATGCAGGCTCTTTCTGGGCAATATCTGGCACAAACGTCTTCACTCTGGCTGCTGAAGATCACCAGGGTTCCATCACCATGAGTGAGGTAGATTGTCATTTGGGCCTCCTTTGTCTGAACTCCTCAGGTTGATGGCAGTGAGTTTATGTGCATTTGCTCCCCTCTGTTTGTTCCTATGTAGTGCTCTATCTAAGCACTTGGTGACTATCTGAAACTGTGTGGCCTGTGGGTGCTGGCTTTCTGTGGCACAGAAGCTTCCATCCTGGATACTGCAGATAACTGGAGCTTTACCCATCACTGTTCTGGGGTCAGGTGTCAGTTAGCCCATCTTTGCTGGAGCTCAAGCATAAGTTAGCACTTCCCTGTGAACAATGTCATGGGAATTTTGATGGGTATTACATTGAATCTATGTATTGCTTTTAGTAGTATGACCATATTAACAATATTCATTCTGCATATCTGTGAACACAGGAGGTTTTTACATCTTCTGAGATCTTCAATTTCTTTTTTCAATGTTCTATAGTTTTTATTGTAGAGATCTTTCATTTTCTTGGTTAGATTTATTCCTAGGTATTTTTTTTTTTAGTAACCATGTACATTTTTTTTTATTGTTTGTTGTTCAAAACATTACATAGTTCTTGATATATCATCTTTCACACTTTGCTTCAAGTGGGTTATGAACTCCCATTTTTAGCCCATATACAGATTGCAGAATCACATCAATTACACATCCATTGATTTACATATTGCCATACTAGTGACTGTCATGTTCTGCTACCTTTCCTATCCTCTACTATCCCCCCACCCCTCCCCTCCCC
>NW_026000174.1:6371647-6418533 GCF_001458135.2 Marmota marmota marmota
TATATATATATATATATATATATATATATAGTATGTGATCATAATGAAGCTTCACTGAAGAATTTTTTTTAAAGCAATCTTTTTATTCCCAGAGAAGAGAGAAAATGGTTGATTTTTAGGAATTTTGCTACCTTTTAGCTCTAAGATACCTCCAAATGGGGAATTTTGGTTATATAAAAAGTTCCCCAAAATGCTATTATAATTCAAAAATTATTTCTGGTGAAATTGTGCCATTTTGTGAAATCAGCAAAGAACTGGGATTATAATGAGAATACAGATAAGAAGCAAATATTAAATTTGGCAGTAGCACAAACTTTGACATGATAGATTTTTCCTTATTTCTTGAATGTGACATAGTTATTTTTTTTTTTTAGGCCCACTGTACTTGCCCTTCCCTCTGCCTTAGCTGCTACTTTATGTCATTCAGTTTCATTTATATGATACCTGTACAGAGCTGTCTTTCCTTCCCCTTACTTAAAATAGTCTTTGGACTTTCTCTCTTTTTTTCATAGAAATTATGCCTGGTGTTTATTTATTATATATTCATATGTTTTGGGCCTGCTTCATAAAGGCAGGAATTTATTTGGCATATACATTACTTTATCTTTGCTCTTAAGAATAGTTCCTGTCATGTAGCAGGTGCTTAGTAAATATTTATTTAATAATTAAAATATAGTCTTACATACGCCAGAATCTGTCTGACTAGAGTGATATTTTAGCTTAATAACTCATGTTTAAAAACTCATTTGAAAGAGCACAATTTAATAGTATTTTGTATATTTAATACTATATATAACCATCACAGAAGTTGACTTTAGAACATTTTTATAACCTCAAGAAGAAACCCTGTGCCCTTTAGCTGTCATTCCCTTACTCTTGGTCCCCTTTCCTCACTTATTTTTTCTTGACAAATGAACTGAACACTACCAAAGTCACCATTGTGGAAATTATATTCAACAGATGAAGCACCTTACAGTGCCAGATGCACAGTTGGCTGCAGCGTGTGGATGTTCTCCATCTTCAATCTTTCAACATCTTAACAGCCACAAAGCCAGATATGTTATTCCTCAGTTTTAAGATAAGAAAATTGGAACCTAAGAAGTTAGCAAAGGTGTGAGTGGTTGTATAGCTTCTCTCCATAGCTCTCCTCTATCAGTGGGGGAGACAGGGAATGTGCATGAGAGCCACAACCACATTTCCTATTGGTGATTATATGACATGCAGAATTTGACTCCAGGCAGTAAAGATTGAGAAGGAAGATATTGTATGCTAATGAAGGAATGTAGTTCTATACAAAAGTACACATTGAAGTGTAACTAATGAAGATTCTAACAGTGTTTCTTTTTGGTCAACAATGAAAATTTGGACTTGAGTCAGTAAGAACTGCCTAGCACCCACTCCTTTCTCTTAGAACAGCCCTACACATCTTTCAAATTGAAATGGTGACAATTTTCTTATTACTATTCATTTATATATTCATGCATTTAGCAAATATGCTTTCCAAAATTCTACAATACTCTAGTTTTCCAATTTGAAAATTCTTTTTTCCCAAGGAAATTATCTGACATATAGAAAGAGCTTTTTGCAGCAAAGTTATATATTATTGTTTATAACAAAGAAAAATAGGCAACTAACAAATTTCCCAATAATAGGAAATAGTTAAATAAATGGATGCATTTCATGTCTAAATATTATGTAGGAAGTTAAAACAAACATTTTATTACTCAGGGAACACTCAGGATATAGCATTAAATGACCAAAGTAACATATAATGTCAGAAATCGTATTATTCAACTACGTGTAAATAATGCTGACATAGATGGTTTGGGAAAGCCTGTAATCCATCAGATTAGATTTGGTCTCCTGGTTACAAATTCCTAACTCACTCCATACTTTTCCTTTGTTATACTATCACATTCATTATTAGTTATGGAATGTCTACTGTTTCTAGTAGAATGCAGATTCTGTTAGGGCAGAGACTGTCTTTCTTACCCAGAGCCCAGCCTCCAGCACAGGACCACCCCTACTGGCCAGAAGACTACCATTGGAGTCCAGACCCGGCCCAGATCTGCCCACACCTACTTTGTGCAGGACCCAGGTCCAGGGTAGGTCCTAGTTTATCCCCCTACCCCCCACCCACTTGGGAGCCTAGGCCCAACCCATTTCCATCTTGGGACACTGCAGTCATCACCATAGCCTTCCCCACACAGTAGCCCCTAACATTTTGACAACAGACAGGGCCTAGAAGCAGCTGCATCTCAGAGCAAGCATCCCAAAAAGAGTGTGAGGCCCACCCTTTCAGCCCCATATCTGTAAGACATTGCTTCCATCTTAGGGCATCTCAACTATTATCTTGAGTTACGTTGCTATTGCTGCCATCACCTTTAGATGCAGTAGCATACATTGAGGGACACCAGCAGGGAATGTGATGGACATCATTATCCAAAGTACATGTATGAAGACATGAATTGGTATGAATATACTTTGTGTACAACCAGAGATATGAAAAATTGTGCTCTATATGTTTAATAAGAATTGTAATGCATCCTGCTGTCATATATAAATTAAAAAGAAATTAATTTTAAAAACCACAACAAATAAAATAAAATGGCAGGAATTAATAAAAAAAGAAATATTTAAATGAGTAAATACACTAATTAAGTAAAGAAGAAAAATGAGCAACTAGGTGAAGTGGTGCTTGCCTTGTGGAAGATGAGTGTGAGATTTGCAGTAAGACACCCTAAGTTTTTAATTAGGCACTACTCTTTGCTGCTGCCCCCTTTCCTTTACTATAAAATAAGGTAATTTTGATACACACCTCTCTATGTCCTGATGAAGATTATGTGAGATAATACATGCACAACATAATGGAGGGCCCAAAGAAAGGAAAGTGTTCACTAGATGACAGCCATTGTGATTATTATTATTTTTCTGTATTTTTTTACTATGTGAATATATTACATTTGCAGTTAGAAAGATGAAATTTAAGAAAAAAATTCCAAATTGGTATATTTCACAAGTCTTCTTACTTGTCTCAGTAAGTATTTAAAAGATGTAGATCAACTATTTACTGAGATGCTGTCCAGATGTGTTAGAACTTTTGTGAAACTCTTTCTCTTCCATAACTCCCACTTTTTAATGTTTGGAAGGCATGGGACAATCCAAGTTTGCAAAATGTGGTAAAAGCAAAGTTGTTCTCAAGTCAAGGTTTTATGGCATAGGAAAACAAATATAGCTAATATAGTTTGTTGAGTGTTCCCTATACATATATAAAGGTTTGTTGAAAATCCTGTAACCAATATGAGTAAAATAGAGAAAATAATAGTTTGTTATTTGGTTTAGAAATCTATCTTGGAAGAACACTTTTAAAAAATTTAAGAAAGAAAAATACTAGATGATCTCACTTATATGTGTAATTTAAAAAAATTAACCAAATAGAAGCAAAGAGTAGAATGTTGTTTACAATGTGCTGGGGTGGGGTTGGCTGGGATTAGAGAGATGTTGGTCAAGAGAAACAGAATTTTAATTCCAAGTGTGAATTCATGATATCTATTTTTGTACATCATGGTGACATTAGTTAATTAGTCATTCATAATATATACATATTTCCAAGTAACACATACATTATAAAGTTATATAATTTTCATCAACTAAATACATTTTTGAAAAATAAGTAGGTGAGGTGATGGATATGTTAATTATCTTGATTTAATTTTATATGATGTCTACATATATAAAAACATTACCTTTAACCCTATAAATATATACATTTATTATTTGTGAACCAAAAATAAATAAAAAAGTCAAGAGCCTGGGAAAATAATCCATAGGAATCTAGTGAGGGAAATACCAAGCACCTATCTTTAGAAAAGTTGTCACCTTTATTGGTTACTAATTGTGTGTGAACAGCTGGAGGTTATTGGTTCTTGTACCCGGTAAAAACAAATTATATGTTCAACTCTGTCATTGCCTCTAATAAACAAATCTCTGGCAAATTCTGTTTCCTCAAGACCTCTGTAAAATCTTATCTTCACTTTGCAGCTGTTCCTGAACCTTATGTAAAGTTAGCTTTGTTTTTAGGTTTACTATGTTTATTATATTTAATTCTTTTTATTATAAATGACTTAAGGAAAAGTATTTATCTTATTGTGATTTTTGAACTATCTGAGCTCAGCAAAGTGCTTGAGACATGATCAGGAAATATTTATTAAGTGAATGAATAAATGAGTTAAAGGCATCTTTAATAAAGTGGGATTTACAATCAGAAAAAGAGGAAACAGAGAACACAAATTTGTTTAAGCTTCTATGACTATGCAAAATTACTTCTGAGCACATTTGTGCTCAGAATTGTGGTCAGAATTGATCAATATTGATACTGTGGTTCATATTTAATAATTAAATTTAGTTGCTAACTCTTTGAGGGTAGGAATTACCTTTGTGTACTCTGTGTCTAGCACAGTGCTTATGTTATAAAAGAAGACCTTCAATTCCGCAGGTGCATTCTGCAAAAACCCTCTTGGAAGACATTTTCCTGATAAAATATCTCCTGATTTTTAATTCTCAAATTTAATCTCTCATTATAATATAATATCTTTCATTAAAATGTTTTCCAGATGATATTAATTTAAGGAAAACTATGTTTACATCATCAAACTAAATGCATTTTAAACAAGTTGATGGAAGGAAATTCTTGAGTTACATTACAGATACAACTTGTAGAGTTGTCAGAATCACATGAAATATGTCTGCCCTAGGTGCCAGAATCTCTTCATTGAAAATTCCTTAGACTATTGGGAAAGACAGATAAGACAGATAGCTGTGCAATCATCTGAACCTAGAACTACCAGGAGGATGTGCAACTAGCAAGACTGTTATAATTTGGCTATGAGGTGCCCCTCAAAGCAAGAATGTTCAGATTTGAAATAATTAGATTATGAGAGATTTTACGTAATCAGTAGATTGATCCACTTGAATGGATTAGTTGGGTGGTAACTGTTGGTACAGCTGGAGAAAGTAGGTCACTGGGGGCATATCTTTGGAGTTTATATTTTGTCCCTGGCACCTTGCATGCTTTTTGTCTCTGTCAGTCTGTCTTTCTTCGTCTTCGTCTTCGTCTTCCTGGCTGTCATGCGCTGAGCAGCTTTCCTCTACCACGCTCTTCCACTGTGATATTCTGCCTCATCTTGGGCCCAGAGCTATGGAGTTGTTCAACCATAGACTGAACCTCTGAAAACATGAACCCAAATAAACTTTTCTAAGTTGTTCTTTTCGGTCTTTTGGTCTCAGTGATAAAAAGCTGACATATCGGGAGGGTGAGAATTTGCTGAGGAAAATTTCCAGGAAAGCTGAACAGCTGAGCTGAAAATTTTTTATGGCAGGTGAAATATACCAGGGTGAAAAGATTTTAAAGAAGGAAAAAATATATGCAAAATATACATAAAAACACAGTGGTGAGAAGGAGATAATGGCCCATCTTGAAGGTCTGAGTGGTCCATGTGGCTGGATGGTGAGTTATGATTATGGTAATCATATGAAAATGGCCTACTGGCAGGTAGAAACGGAGCATAAAAAGCCTTGTAGAGCATGACAGGGTGTCTAGATTTGACCAAAGACCATGTGGTATCATAAAGGGGCATAAAGTTGACACTAGTCCATGGACAAAACTTTTCTGTATTTGTAATTAGAAAGAACAGGAGTAAAGTATCAAAACAAATCCTATAGCTGTGGAATCCTCAGCTCTAGGTAACTTCATGACTATGGTGACTGGACACCAGAGAAAAGTCTAGGATTCCAAGTTTTAGCTTAAAAGATTGCGTAGATCATGATGCCATTTACTCATTCACTTGGTTTTTCATTCAATAAAGAGTAATTTAGCATGCACCACTAGTAGCTAGTTGTCCAAGCATTATGGATAAGAGATGAATAATAGACTATGGAACTTGACTTCCGGGAGCTCACACACTAGCAGGGAAGACATAATGCACCACGTATTCAAGGGGAAAAGTTTACTCCAGCAAAGAGGACATTGCAAGCAAAATCATGATGCTTTCAAAAAGCAGCAAATAGTTCAGTATGATTCAATAGTTCAGTATGAGGTAGTTGAGAAATGAGGATGGAATGTGGTATTTAAACATCATGATTCTAGGACCATGCTAAGGACTCTGGATCCTTTTAGGCAAATCAGTAGTTCTTCTTTAAGACAGTAGACTTCAAATGTGTTTCTGATGTCTAGGCTCATGGCAGGCCTCCTGAGTTAAAAAGCTGAAAAGTGAGACTCCCATGAATGTTATATTCAAAGCTCTATGGACCAATCTGATGAAAAGCCACTGTGGGCAATGGTGGAACCATTGAAAGTTTTAAGCTGTTTTTCAATGCCTCATAGCGTTTCCTTGCTCTTCTATTTTTGTGGTGTGACATACACTTAAGTCACAAAATACAAATCGGATCATAAGGATTACTGCCCAACTTTGTAATAATCAGTTGCCACTTTCCTATCAGATGCACAGAATCAACAAAATCTGATGACTATGGAAATATCCTTCTTTGTGGCTATATCTTTGCCAGAAACTGCATAATGTAAAAATGACCATGAATGATTTTTTCAAAACCACTTTAGTTATAAAATCTTCTCCAAGTATATAATTGAAAAATTCAATAGACTTTTAATGAGTTAGGAAATGTTGGCACTTGTGTAATTCCTTTCAATGTGCTCCGTCATTTGTGGGGAAATGTCTCATAATGTTTGGTAAATAGAAGAAACAAAAGTGATGTCTATACTCTTGTTATCCAAATATATAAGCTATTGAAACTGAAGACAAGAAATAAAATGATTATTTCAAGCAGAAAAATGGATAATCTCCTATCTCTGATGAAATTGCAGTGAGAACATAACCACATACTTAGGAAATGGGCGGCTCACTCTACATCACAGTGTGAGATTTCAAAAGCTGCAGAGATGCCTGGATTTCACTTCTCAACTCCAAGTGGCATTGAACATAATTAAAATCATCATATTGACTAGGAGAGTGAGCAAAATATTGAGAAAGAGAATAATCAGCTGGATTTACAGAAGTTCCTTCTGTTTTCATTGTTTTAGGAACTACTAGCATTATTTGAAATAAAGGAAATAATGAATCACAGAATTACATGGCTAGAGAAACTAAAGAATCATTCAGTTTAGTATTCATTCACACTTAAATCCAATTTCTTGAAAAGAATCCTGCTTTTAATTTAATCCTTAGCTTATTAGATAGTGACTTCTATAAAGTCAGCGTTTAATAGATATGGGTTGAATTAATAAATATTCAAATCACTTTAATAGAATCCAGTCAAATGGTTTCCCAGCCCTTTCTTTTATACCTCTGGCAATGGAGACATGACACTGTTCAGACAGCTCTGTTTCAATGCTTTTCTTACTTTTAAGCATATACCATTGTGGTAGAGAATATGCATTTTTGGATATCAGCAATCCTGAGTTAGAATCCACTGTTCATCAGTCATAAATTACTAACAAATCATTTAACTGCTCTAACCCTCTGTTTTTTCATCCACAGAATGAAACCTACCACTTACATCATTGTCAGGATTAAATGAAATGATTCACATAAAGTACTTAGCACATTGCCTGATGGATAATAATTGCTTAATAAATGTTAGTTTATTTTTAATAGCAGTAATGCCCCATACATTGGTCTTAGATCTCTTCTTTGGAGTCATACAGAACAAATCAATTTCATCTTTCAACCCAAAGCCTTTCAAATATGGGAAAATGTTCATACTATTTATGTAGGTAGAAGTGAAGACTATAAAGTAGATAATTTTAACATGAATCATATGCCACAGGATTTAATATTCTAAGGGCCATATTCACCACTCCTGATACTTATCACAGTTACTGTAGTATGCATATATTTATTGAAGTATCCTAAATATATCTTAATTTCTTTCTCTGTGTACAACATGGAAACAATGACCTGACCTTAAGTAGGAATGAAAAATTTTCAGTGAGATGATCTAGGTAGATCCATTTGTTTGGAATTTGACTTAATTCTTTTCCATATTTTTTAGGTTGTTTCTTAATAGCAGCAGTTGTCCACATTTGCATGTCCCCACATAGGCTATATAATTCCTCTTCTTTGGCACAGAACTTCATCCATTTGTTATTGTAAGATGTGCATAGACTTTACAATCAGGCAAGCATATAGGTCTGTTGGGAGTCTGGTAGCACATTTTCTTAGGCAAGTTACCCTCTTGAAGCTTCACATTCCCATTGATGAAATAGGTAGTAGACTAGTCACATTGAATTTGTGAGATATTATGAGAAAATAATAATTGTAACTAGCACTTATTACCACACATTATGTGCCAGTTGTTACCACTATATATACTGACCATTCTGAATTTCATTAACTGCTCTGACAGGTAGAAACTCTATTTTCACATATGTAATGGGTCAGAGTGTCACTTTCAAGTATCTTTCTCCTGTTGCAAAATTTCACAGGAGTGTTTCAATTTCATGGTGAAGAAAAGAGGCAATATCGTTAAAAACAGAGGTTCTGTGTCAGATTTTGGGACGGCTTACTCTAGTCCTCTCAAATCCTAACTGTATGATATTGGGCAAATTATTTGACTTTTTAAAATTGTAACTTGTTTATTTGTAAAGTGGGAATGATAACATCAGTACCTCATAGGATTTTGTGAGGTAAATAAGATAAGGCATTTTAAGACATAGCACATAGTAGGTTCCATGTGATAATGAGAGCTAACACTTTAATTGTATGTCAGCTACCATGTGAATTGCTCTTTGTGCCATCCACTGTCCAGCGGCAGATGGATAGATGGCCAAGAGACCAAAAAAAGACCCAGAGTTGCGATGTAAGACATAAGGTTTTTTGAGAAATTCTTACAGGGAGGACCCAGTGGCATCATGCTGGGCAGGTGCTTTGCCAGAAAGTCCAGTAGCTATGGACTTTCTGGTGTACAGGTGCACCTGTTTCACATGGTACTTTGCCAGAATATAGTGCCTTTATGACCCCACCATGCTTTTCCCAGTGGCAGGCAGCTGAATGAGCCTTTCTCTGTCCACAGTTCTCTGATCCACACCAGGTGTTTTATAGGTGAAATTACAGAAGCAGCATCAACTTTGCTTGTTTTGTCCCATTGTATGACCAGCATCTCAAAGAACTTGGTGTGCATGCAAGAAAACAGCTTTATACAGATAACATTAACTTGTTCTGACTCCCATCATATGTGAAAGAAAGCCAGTGCTTTTTAAGATAATACTTACTTGTACATTCTAGCCCAGACTCATTCTCATTGTTCTCTTAACTTGACTAGATTTTTGGAAATGAAGAGGGGCCGTTCAGGGACATGGTATTTATTTGTCTTTTATGCAAGGATGACGCCTCTCTATATTAACTCATTTATTATTCAAAACAACTCTATGAGGTAAGAACTGTATTTTACCTTATTTTTTAGGTGAAAAATTGAGGAAGAGATAGATTAAGTTACTTACCCACATACAGGGACAAATAATAAAGGGATTGGATCAAACATATGAGGGATTGGATCAAACATATGTGTGCATAGGCACATGTATGTGTGTGTGTGTGGGGGAGGTGTACTCTGAAAATCAACAAAGAAAGCACAAATAGAAAAAATGAAACAAGAGAAATGATAGCACCATATACTGGGGGGTGTTATGGAGCTTCTCATTCTGTTAGAAGTTGCTATTAGACATGTAAATTGGTTCAGCTACTTCAGAAGACAGTTTTCTTTACCCTACCAGGTTCGATTATTCATGTACCTCCTGATCCAGCAAAACCACATAGAGGTGTAAATACCTAAGAGAAACTCCTACATGCATACAGTGGGAGTGATACCAGCTGTTTACAATGGCTATTTTTACAATAGTAGAAACATGTGAAATGGCTCAAGTGATAAACAACAGGGAAATAAGAAAATACATTTGCAGAGTGGACTATTGCATAAGTGTCAAAGTGAATAGACTATGATGACCTGTGAAAATGTGGGGGAACATTAGCAAATACAATATCAAGTTTGAAATAAATGCCCAAATATTACTTATCAGTGGTTCTATTTTTTTTTGAAGTTGAAGATGATAAAGTAAAAATGTTTTTAGAATATGCAAATACATGATAAACTAGAAAAATGAAAGAAAATCAAGGGACTATCGATATAATTCATTAGGATGATTATCTTGGATGAAGTTAGACGGGAAAAGTGGTTATGGGAGTGTCCATAGGTTACATGTAGGTTATAGTTATGGTCTTAAATTTTGTTTTCAGTGATGAGTTCATGGATTTCTATTTCATTGTTAATAAATAAGTGAATAAACAACTTTATATGAAGCAATGATAAAAATGTTTTATGAATGTAGATTTATTATTATTCTAAGTTTGTTCACCTGGCATCCCAAAAGAGGGCACAAAAAATAATCCAGGGCCATTTGAATGTAGGTCTCAACAGATATACTATATTATCACTGTTTTTTCTTATTATTGCAAATTATAAAATTAAATAGTTGTTTAAATATAATTCACAACAGATATTGTGAATTCTGTGCCTACTGAAGTGAATCCAAGATGCAACGTTCCCTCATTGAACTTACATTTTTCCAAATTTCTTGCAAGCCAATCCTGGGCACTGAGACAAGGCAAGAAGTCCAGTGACAAAACTCTAGGAAAGTTTTCCTTCTTTCTAAAAAGAATGCATTATTGTGCTTATTTGGGAACCTAGAAAAATACAGCAGCCTCTTTAAATTATAGCAGGAGCTACCTTGAGATCAAAACTGATATGTTGAGGATGGAAAACTTGTCTTTAAGAACATTGAGTAACTGAATTAACCAACTCTGGAATCACCTTATTTAGGATTTATATGAATGGTTTCATAAAACAATAAATTTGTCTTATTGCTTAAGTCATTTGAATTGGACTTTCTATCATTTTCTACCCAGAACTTTATCTGAAAAAGAATTTAGTACCAGGAGTGAAATATTGCAAGAACAGTCCCTAAAGTTTTGGGGGGAGAGAGAGAGAGAGAGAGAGAGAGAGAGAGAGAGAGAGAGAGAGAGAGAATGAATCACGATGTTCTTGATATCTTTAAATATCCCTTAAGAGGATTAAGTTCTTCTAGAACAGTGATATGAACTCTAAGAAGATGTGGTGCATCATAAAGAAGCTTTGTTAGATACAGAAGAGCCCTGCCTTGCATGAGTAATAAAACTGGCACCTGTAGACACCTGTTGGTTAAGCTATGGTGAGAAAGCTCTAACTGCTCCTCCTCTGTGAGGCCTTCTTTAAATAAGAAAAGGAAATGTGTGTGTGTGTGTGTGTGTGTATTTTCATGTGTTTTCTACCAGTCCCAGCCCCTAACTTATCTACCTTGTGTTTAGTTCCATGAAAAATACAAAAACGGAAAAAGATCCAAGGAACCTGAGGAGTATCCACAGTACCTGATATTGATCCACAATAGGCCAAATATCCCGCAAGTAGAGATGTAAAAAAATGGAATTGTAATTCTGAGGTATGAGAACTCATACCACCTTGCAGGAAAGAAAAGATTTGAGACTCCATGCCATTTTCTTCTCCTTGATAAACCTCTTGAACAGGCTCTCCATATCTGTCTATTTCTTTTTTCATCCCTGGGAATGAAAAGATCATGGGTTTATAAGTCAAGATTTCTCATGTTCTGATCCTTAGTAGCTGTGCTTGCAACTCACCACAATAGCTGAATGACCTTGGTAAGTTTTCTTTGCCTTTCTAAGCTTCAATGTTCTTGTGTCAAATGGGCATATTTAACATATTTCAAAGAGCAGATATAGAATTAAATGTTTGATACACAGTAGGATTAGGCAACCCTTCCCCATCTTTGATATATTTTTTTCTCCTGCCTTTGCTAGATGTACTTAGTCTTTCACACTTTCTTCAATTTTCTCTTTCTTTCTTTCTTTCTTTCTTTCTTTCTTTCTTTCTTTCTTTCTTTCTTTCTTTCTTTCTTTCTTTCTTTCTTTCTTTCGTGGAAGAGTGTTCTGGCCTCTGAAACATTCAAGCTACATTCTTCAAATGGTTATTGTTTTTGCAGTCAGTGTATTTTAACTTGCCATGTTTCCCACTTGACTTTTTGTTATCTAATGGGAACACTTCTGAAGCATTCTTTCACATTCATCTTTCCCTCTGGTCCTGAAATTTCCCCATTGATTTAGAACATCTTGGAGGATGTTCCAATGCTGCCAGTCAACTTGTCAGGCTTAATATGGAGAGTGGGTTCACTGCCTCATTCGCTGAATGTTTTCTGATTCTTATCCATTTTCTCTTCCATTTATGTTGAGCTAGAGTTAATGAGGTTTTGTTGGCATGATTTTCCTCCCTCTCTCCCTCTCCTTCTTCCTGTCTACCCCCCCCCCATTTTGTAATGTTTCTGAACCTTATTATATGCACTAGAGAAACAGATTGCATAATACCTAATAACTTTATTGATAATTATGGGATGGTGATTAAAAACATGAGTTTGGTCCTGCCTGTAACAACTATTTACAGCCTGATCTTATATAAACTATTTAGCTTTCCTGAAAATGTGGATAATGTTTATATCTTCTCTAAGGAATTTCTGAGAAAACCAAATGAGTAAGTGCTTTACTTCACTTTTTGACATGTATCCAACAGATTTTTAAATCAGCATACTACAGTGACACAGCCACATCAATGTTTATAGTAGCACAGTTCACAGTAGTTAAGCTATGGAGCCAATGTAGGTTCCCCTCAATAGGTGACAGGATAAAAAATATGATATATATATATATATATATATATATATATATATACACACACAATGGAGTATTATTCAACCATAAAGAATGACTTTATGGTATTTTCTGGTAAATGAAGGGAACTAGAGACTATCAGGCTAAATGAAATAAGCCAGTACTCAAAAGTCAAAGGTCTAATGGACGTCAATTCAAAATAAAGAAGGGAGTTAAAAAAGAGAGAAAAGAAAAAAGAAAGAGAAGGAATTTCATCAAAATAAAGATCAGTGGAATAGATAAAGAGGATTTAGCAAGATAGAGAAGGGGTTAGAAAGGGAAGAACAGTAGAATGAATCTGAGCTTTCTTTTTTATTTGTTCTTTTTAGATATACATGACAGTAGAGTATATTTTGACATATATACATGGAGTATAACTTATTCTAATTAGAATCCCATTCTTGTGTTTAAACATGATGTGGAGTTACATTGGTGGTGTATTCATATATAAACATAGGAAAATTATGTCCATTTCATTCTACGTCTGACTAAACTTTCATGTGTGGATGCATGGATGTGGCATGGTGAGTCCCAGCACTGGGTATACCTAAGAGACATTGTTTTTTTTTTTTTTTTTAAAAAGTAAATTGAAGAGGGATTGGTGGAGTGGAGGGAGGGGAGCTGGGGACAGGAGTAGGGGGAAGTTCTGGGGACTAAATTGGAGCGGGTTCGGTTCCACGGTTTTGTGATAATGTCAGGGTATATCCTGGCGTTGTAAATAAGTAAAATAAAAATATGTAAGAATGAAAAAAAATGTTAGCCATTTCCACTCATCTCTGATACATGGGGGATTCTGCTAATACACAATTCTAAAAATTTACTATAAAAAGGCAGTTTCCATTTATTCAATAACTACTATGTGATGAATCCTGAATAATAATAGTAATAGCCACAGTTTGTCTCTGACTAGATACTGGGCACTGTGCTGGGTGCTTTCCCTAAATGAATTCATAGGAGCAATTTAAATACCTACACTAAGGTCACAGTGGGCTCATCGTCCTGGGTCACATTATCTCATGTCCTCTTAAGAATTTATGTCAATGATTCCCACAATTTATCCTCTTCCAAAAGGTGCATCCATTCAGCCATGAAAAGGTAACCATCTGTTCACCTTCTTTTCTTCCTAACCCATACTCAGATCTAGCCTCTCTTCTAAACTATATTCTTCTCATTAGAGCCTCTTTTACCTTATTTAACCCTCCACATAAGATTTTCTCCATTTTTTTTACTGTGAGTTAAATCTAGTTTTCCCCATAAAAATATTTTTTCCCTTGGAATTTTCCTAGTGGATCTGCCCATGATTTGATATCCTGAGGAATCAGAAGTTGTGCCAGGATCATCCAGCTTCACAGAAATGCTTCCTGGTATTCCTTTACCTCTTGTAAAAGCTCTTTTCTTGTGAGTTAGAGGTATGTAGAGGGTGCTAAAGCAATAGAAGATGGGGTGAGTTCCAGGGAATTTAATCTTTTACTATGGAGCTAGACATAAGAAAGTCCAAGTCATGTCTTCTATTAATTGTGTGACCTTGGGCAAATTTAACTTTTAAAGCTTCAAATACACAATTTAAAAAATTGGAATAAAATAAGTACCAATTTCATAGCATCCTCATATGGGAAAAAGAGAGACTCTCCTTATACTGCTAAGTGCTGTGCTGGTATCTATAAGGAAATTTCGGTGTCAGTAGCGATTATTAATTTATTCCTGTTCTTGCAATTATTTATTGAACATTTGGAATAGATACAATCTGGTGAAAGGTGGTTAATATTTGTTGGTCATGTCCTTTTAGATAAGGTAGACATTATTTTTAACTTTTTGGCAAGTTTTACTGTGAAGAAAAATGAAGGCAATAGCTAGAGGAGGGTAATATGAGAACAAAGAAAGTTTTCTTAAAAAAAACCCAGGAGATATGATAACATATAAATGATGATGTAGAAAAAACCCACTAGAGGAGGAGAGAAAAGATGCAAGAGAGAGTAGGAGAGAATGAGGACAAGAGAGAGTAGAATCCAAATGTGAAGACCATTGTTAGCAGAATTCATGCTTCGTGGTTATAACAAGAGGGGAAGCCAAATGGCTATAGATTTGTATGTTTGATGAAGGGAAGGAATGGGAGCTACTCAAGTGGTTTCTTCTCTCTCTCTCTCTCTCTCTTTAAAATAAAATACAGAAGCCATTGCCTGCTTAATAGTTTCTGTTGCTGCGCTTGAGTGGCCAGGCCCAGCCGCAGCTGCAGCTGCAGCAGCACTGAGGAGCCAGACACAAAGAGAGGGTGGTTTGCGGAGTGGGGTAGGGGATTCGCTCTGTTGGATGATGATTTGAGGGCCAGCGCCAGCTCCTCCTCCTCAACTTTGTCTTCCAACCAGCAAACTGAGAAAGAAACAAACACCCCCCCAGAAGAAGGAGAGTCGAGTCAGCATGAGCAAAAACTCCAAGCTCCTTTCCACCAGCGCCAAGGGGATTCAGAAGGAACTGGCAGACATCACTTTAGACCCTCCACCTAACTGCAGTGCTGGTCCCAAAGGTGATAACATCTGTGAATGGAGATCAACCATTCTAGGGCCTCCAGGATCTGTGTACGATGGTGGTGTATTTTTCCTCGATATCACTTTTACATCAGAATATCCCTTCAAGCCTCCAAAGGTTACATTTTGAACAAGAATCTATCCCTGTAATATTAATAGTCAAGAAGTTATTTGCTTGGATATATTGAAAGATAATTGGAGTCCAGCACTAACCATTCCTACAGTTCTCCTTTCTACCTGCTCACTTCTTACAGACTGTAATCCTGCTGATCCCTTGGTGGGAAGTATTGCCACTCAGTATATGACCAACAGAGCAGAACATGACAGAATGGCCAGACAGTGGACCAAGAGATACGCTACATAAATTGGGTTTTCAAAATTCTTACATTATTTGTCTGTCACAGAAGAGAGCTGCTTATGATTTTCATGGGGTGGGGGAGGGTGGGAGCTGGTAAAGGGTAGGGTATTTCTATAACAGATATTATTATTTAGTCTTATTTCCTAAGATTTTGTTGTAACTTAAGGTATCTTGCTACAGAAGACAAAATTGATAACAGCAACTTTTAAAACTGTCAATAGTTTTGCAATATTAGCTGAAATGTGGTACGGAAAAGAATGTACATTTAGACATTTGGGTTCAATTACTTATAGTCTAATTTTGAAACAGCTTAATTTTGTATAGGTTGCACATATGGTCATTTATGTAAAAGTCCTAAGACTACATACTTTTTGTTTTTAAAAAATCTGGAATTTTTTCCCCTTCCTGAAAGGGAACATTGTTATTTAACAGTTTTTAGACATTGTCATCTCATATATATAAGACACCATGTAGGAGATCAGTAGTTAATGTATTTTATTTTATATGTAAATCCACTTAAAATGTTTAAATCAGGACTTGTGAAAACCTGTAGTGAAATACCTTAAGCTGTTAGGGTGTGAAATAGGAGTCACTCAGTGGATTGGTTGTATGTTGTAGACTTCTTATGTCTGCATTTGTTACTGTGCTAATAAATAATATTAAAACAAATAAAATAAAATACAAGGCCAATTACTATAAAAAAGGGTGAAGTATGAGATCTTTGAGAAACTGTAGGATTTTTGTATAGTAGGAAGCTGAGTTTCTTGAAAGAATGAAGTAACATTGTGAAGTAATGTTGTTTGGTGGTAGTGTTCATGAATATATGATGAAAGCAATTTTCTCAGTTAGTGATGATCTTTAACAAATTCAGCTGGATGAATGAGGTGAGAAGGCAGATAGTTAACTGTATTCAGGGTTGGGATGAACACAGTTAAGGGTCACTGAAGCTGGAGAGTTAGGGATATTACTATGAGCTTTGGTAATACCATGGGCTATGAATCTGGGTTGGGGTCTTCATGGTAGAAGGCTGCTGGTTAGAGAGAAAGTGGAAGGGTCATTGCATCGATGATTCCATTGAGGTTGAATATAGAGGTAGTAGAGCAAATAAGCTAGCAGAGTAGGGGGTTGTGATTGATTAGTAAGCTATCAAATTACTGATTGTGGAGGAGATGCTGCTTCTGGCAATGGCATGGTGCAGACCACATGTAAGGTGAATGAGATATAAAGCTTTGTTGTTGCAAATCCTTGAGATCTATGTGCTTTGTCACTGCAAAAAAAGCTGATTGTTTTAAGGAATTATGTAGAAGATTTGAACTTCTTCCCATTGCAGAAATCTCTGGGCCTTCAAAGAGCCCTGCTTGAAATCCATGGATACAGGCAAAACTCACTCTTAATAAAGAGTCTTAATAAAGAGTCTCAGTTTCAGGTATTTTCAAATGTATAAGATATGGGCATTAAAATTCAAGTAATGTCATCAGGGAAGTTAGGCCTTCTGCCTTGTTAACTAGTTCTCTTCCTTCTGGGTAAATCCCTAGCACTTACAGATTCAGACACTGTGGCATAAATTTTTAAGTCAGATAGATCTGAAGTCTAATTCAACTTCTTTCACTGAACAGTTGTGCAACATGGGGTAAATTATCCTCTCCAAGCCTCAGCTTTTAATTCATAACATAGGCTGTCATGAAGATTAAATGACACAAGTTATCCAAAGCATTGAGCACACAGAATGACAGAATTCTATTTATTGAATCATGAGGTAGTAAGTATATCATAGTGCTTAAGAGCAAAGTCTGGTATCTCTTGCTGAGTTAGTTTCAATACTTAACAGCAAGCTCTTGAGCCTCAGCTTCTTCATCTGTAAAATAAGACAACAATAGGGCTTGCCTCACTGGACTACCAGGAAGGTTATGTGAATTAATGTTTGTGAGGCAGTTGGAATTATATCCAGAGCATGATTAGTGCTATATGCAAGCAGCGGCTTTTATTATTTTTGTTTATTTTTATTTTGCTACCTACTTGCGAGCTTCAACTCAAGGGTATAGAAAGCTATATAAAAAATTAATAAGGAGTTGAACAACCTTTACTTTAGTGTTTATAGGCAATTAAGGAATATGATAAGCTAAATATTTAGTGTCCAGCCATCAGTAGAAAGAATGAACATGAATCAAATTGCTTTTCAGTGGAAAGTCCTTCTGGATAGTGGGTCTTAGAGGAGGAGGTTTTTGTTTACTAGAACGAGCAGTTCCCCACAAGAAAATAAACTGACTGCATGAATAGGGTGTATTAGAATGAGAGATGTCTTGCTCACTTTTTCTTTGCCTGGAAAACCTACAAAACAGATGGTGAGTGGCTTGGTGCTTATGATGAGGATTACTGACTTTTAAGTGTCTGGGACAAGCTTCAGTGGAACCCAGAAGTACTGCCCCTTTCCTTTGCATTACTTCACCTCCTACAGCTTTAACTAAGAAGATAACTGCTTATACCGTTCGTTCCCCCTCTACTCTGAGATCTTTCACTATTTAGCACCTTTGCCCATGCTGTTCATCTTTCTGGAATACCCTGAAACATTCTCTGTCTGAGACATTCTTATTATCCGTTTAGACTAAGTTCACATATCACCTCTTTTGTGATGTCTTCCTGACATTCCCAGAGCAACTGCTCTGTGCATGGACAATATCTTTCTGTGTTCCCACAGCTCGTTGTCAAACCTCTTGAGCATGACTTACTGTCTTTAATTATTTAAGTGTCTATCTCTTCCACCAGACCTTGGAGTCCTTTGAAGACAGGGTCATGTTTATTCATACCAGCACTCCTATCCATGTTAAATAAGCCATTAGCCTGAGACTTCTCTGTACCATGACTTCTTGTGTAACAAAGTGTGACTTTACTAGGCAAGCAAAAAAAAAAAAAAGAAAGAAAGAAAGAAAAAAGAAATCTGACATAGGAGTATATATATTTTTTTGTAACAAATATCCAGATTTCAGCCAATGATCAATAGCTGTGCTTCAGCCAATCACAGTCAGTTGATCATGTCATGCACAAGTAAGGCAAATGCCGCATCACACCATGTTCAAAACATTGTAGTAAATCAGGAGGCTTCTCTACTTTCTTCTAGGTTCAGTCTAAAAAACTCACTGTTTGCATTGCTTTAACATCTTTTGGTTCTGAGTGGTGCTCGACTCATGAATGTTCTTTATTCAAATAAACTTTGTCAAATTTTATTTGTCTAAAGTTTTAATTTTAGTAGGCACTACTTTAGTGCTTGAAATACTTACTAGTGAGTGAATAAGCAGAAGAAAGAACAAATGTCATGGAAATGGCAGCCATAATATTGCAGTCTTAAAGCATAGGGAATAACGAGATAACTTCTGCACCAGGTGACTGATGGATGTACAAGGCCTGTGGCTGTGTGGTGTTGATGTCTTATGCTTTAATGGTCATTGTGATCAGGTAGGAATCATGATTGAGTATGATAGCCATACACTCCACCATGCTCCATTGGTCTAACACCCAGTAGATTTCACTCTTTTATGCTAACAGCTTGCATTTGAATTTGTGACTCAGGATCTAATTCAATCCTTTATTGTACAATTAAACATTTTAATATTCAGTGATTAAGGTCTTGCAACAATTTAAACTTCAATTAAAGAGCAGTTCCATAAAGATAAAAGTTAACTGGCTGCTTTAACATAGACCTAAAATCTTGTTCTGTAATTATTCTGATTCAATTTGAAAATCAGTTTTCCCAATGTAAATAGAGGAAATCAGCCCCACAAGGACTAACTTAAACTAGCCACATTCTTAGATGATTGTTGTAGAAATCAGAATAGCCATTTATTAATTTATATGAACTGTAATGGCACATGGTTGAGATGAGTATTAGCTGGTTGTTTCTCCAAACAGGAAACAGTTTAGATGAGGTGTGAAAATAATATTCAAAAGATGGATTGACTCATAACAGAAAAAACTACTGAGAGAATGGAGGGTAAAGTTCAAGCCACCCTGATTTTATTACTTGATAGATTAATTATTAAACTATTTATTTTCAACTGAGTTTGCCAAATATTTTGTATATGCAAACTGGGACTCAAAGATGAATTGCATATGGTCTCTCTTTCCTAAAGAAACACAGAGTATAATATGAAAAGTTGGAAGATTGATATGGGATAGGCTTTATAATTTAAGTATCATTAAAAAAAAAAAAACCCTAGTAGGATTCCAAAGATGAGTGATAAACTATTCTACAAAAGCCACAGGAGGCCTCATGAAAGAAATGTACTCACTTTAGGTTTTGAAAAATGGTTAGGGGTTAACTAATTGGAGGTGTGTGTGTGTCTGTGTGTGTGTGTGCGCACATGCGCATGCCTATGCACGTATATATTGCCATATTTGGAAAACTTCAGTATCTGCATTATGGGAAATTGAAGTATTTGAGGTATGTTTGGAGGTGGGATGCAAAGAGCTGCCAAGAATAAGGATGGAGTCAGAGGGCAGAATATGGAGGAATGTAACACTCTACTTACTAGGTGAGGAGCTTAATAATGTGCAAATTTACATTTTGGAGCCATATCTTCAAAGTCAGTGTGGAGTATGGATTGAAAGCAGGAAAGTCAGGAGGCTGAGAGACCAACTTGGAAAATGTTAAAAAAGAGAGGTGATAGACTGGACTTCAGGCAGTGCCAGGGTTTTGGAAAGGAGACATAGCTAAGAGTGTCAGAATAGAATGGAACAGAGTTATCTTTCTGACCCTTGGGGCTCTTTCCAAAATGCTTGGAATATCCATCAGCCTTGTGGTAACATGGGGAAGTCCCTGGTGAGTATGAGAACTTGTGATCAGACAGATGGGTAGGAACTGAGATCTGTAATTCATTCATACAGGGGTGAGGAACATGAGGGTCAGAAGAGGCCGTCACACAGGCTGAGAAGCACACTACAGCTGTGGAGCAGATGATTCCTTTCCTCATTCAAAGTTACCCCAATCTGCCCCAATTCTTCTCAGTACATAGCACAAGAACTTTAAAGTCGAACAGGCATGGATTAAAATCTGAGCAGCACCATGGGTTTTCTGTGTCATTTTGAGTTTGCTAATAAATCTGTTCAGCCTCACTTTTTGTCAGATATGAAATAGATATACAAATTTTTCTAATAAATTTATTGAAAAAATTAAATCATGTTATAACATATATAAGTTGACATTGGAATGGTGAGGCCACAATGAGGGGTCTTAAAAATACTCTTTCTTCTTTTTCTCTTTCCTTCCTTCCTTCCTTCCTTCCTTCCTTCCTTCCTTCCTTCCTTCCTTCCTTTCTTTTTTCTGTGATTTTCAGCAATTAGGAAGGCCAACCAAGGGAAGGGAAGTCACATGAACATCTGAGGGACTTTCAGATTCTACCGTGGAGTGTAGTAGTTGAAGCCCTGGTTTGGAGGGAGAAGGCCTGGTGTCAATCTAGCCTGACTCCACCTTGGCATTCTCATTTTCAGCTTGCACCTGGAAGCCATCCTGATACAAGTTCTGAATGATGAAAGTTGGAATTTGGAATTTGGAGTCATTTCCAAAGCAAAGTTTAGGCAGCAGTGGTGGTTTTATTTTGTTCATGGGGCCACTGGTCATTTCTAGGGCATTTCAATCCCTAGCCGTGGAGGGCAGAAATAGTCTAAGGGAAAAGGAAAAAAAACAAAAGAAACTCCCTGTTTGGAAAGGGTTTTCTGTGTGACATTCAGTTCAGCACAGTAAAGCTTATTTGAGCAACTGTGGGTTACATGGGCCAGAACACAAAGGGCAGCAATACCACATTCCCTGTGCTGGTTCTGAGGATTGTGGTTCTGAGGATTATGCTTAGTGCTCAGGCCACTGGGTTCACTTTCCTCTTGCTTTTGTATAGAAATAGTCTATAGAATGGAAGCACTCTGGCTGAGGATGCTAGATTTCAGCTTCCTGACCACATGCCACTATAACAAAAGCAGAGGGAGAGTGGATTTTTCCAGCCATGAACTTCTAAGACTTGAGCTGGAATTTTAAGATCCATACTCTCCTAGAATAGGCCATGTGATTTTACTCATTCTGCAGGACCTCTTCCTGGACATTAGAGTGGGCCAGTTTAGGAACATGCCAGCTCATTTTTCTCTTTCCACTGTGAGCTTTACTTACTCTTCTGATGATAAAAATGCCAGGATGGATACATTTCAAGTAAATGAACAGTTTAAAATGTTGCCTGTTTAAAAATTAAAATTAATTTGCCTTGTGAGTCATGAGTCTCATTTTAATAGTGTCCTGAATAATTCAAGAGCTGCAGAGTTTCTTTGGAGCTTGTGCTGCAGCTTTTGGCTGTCTTGCTTGGGAAGCAGCCCATGCAAAAATGCTTAGCAAGTGCAGAATGAATTCTCTGGGTACTGTGGAGCACAAGACCTTAGGGATATGGTAACGGAGGGTGCAGCTTAAAAGATTTTTAGGAAAGGATTAGAAAAGGTATGTGGTTTGACCCAACTAAGAGAAACAAGCTGGTCTAAAGTGTGGATGAGCTGGGTATTACTTGTGGATCTCTTCTCTCTGCTTAAACCTTCTCAGAGTACTGGGCTTATTTGCCTGCCAGTGTATTTGTTTTCTTTTGGGGTCACCGAACCTGGGATCTCATGCATGCTAAGCATATGCTCTACCATTGAGCAATCCCCTCTTCCTTTGCCATTGCTTTTTATATGTATCATACTTTGTTAATTTATGTCACTCTCAATTAAGAGTTACTAGAGGTCAGGAAACTGGCTTCATTTTTCCTGATACTCCCAATACTTTGCTATTTCCTGGACATGAGTAGGTGCTACATAAACGTTCAATTCTTGAAAATTGGGCTTGACAAAAAATTAGTGCACTATTGTTCTGATTAAAGAATGTTTCTTATATTTATTTTAATTCTGAATATAATGGGGGAAATGGCATTTTTGGTTCTAACTGCTTTTCTTTAATTTAGTAATCTAATTCACCCCCTATTTATTCATAGCCTTTCCTACTATTGAGGATTTACAATTAATTGTATTATATGCCCATTTCTACCTTTTCTTTGTTCTTGTCCTTATAGATCATGAAGTTGATTTTCTGTGAAATGCAGGTTCCTGGTGCATTTTTATAGAAACCCTAGTAAGAGACAAAAAATATCTTCTTCACTATTACTAAGGCAGAACCCTAAGAGGAGCCACAGTCCCTGCCGATTGGATATTTCTAACATTTCAAGGCCTTTTAAATAAATCTTGACACAATCTTCTCACAAAACCTCAATTCAGAAATACAAAGTTAGCAATGTGGATCCAGTATGATTAATTCATTTTTAAAAAATTATAATCCCAATATGAGTATTTCTTGGGATATCTGTCCATTTTAGTCAGTTTTCTTTCCTTGAGAACTTGCCTCTTAAAGTTCTGTTCAATGTGTGAAGCAAACATATGAAAACAAATGAAGAAAATAGCAGCTACACTGAGAATGGATTTGTTCTTCAATTCCTTATGAATCATTGAAAAGAAAACGTTTTAGCTGTCATTTCTGTTTAGGAAACAATGATGCGATTCTGAAACCTCTTTAACCCTGGTCACAGTCTGAAATATAAAGTCTCCTTATTGGGTATCTCTTAAAGATTTTGGAAACCATCAGGACCACAGAATTTTTGTCAATTAAAATCAGGTTTCTTAAATAAAACATGTGAACCCCAATGGGTCAGTGAATATGTATGACTACTAAAAACAAAGCAAAATGCCTACATCATCTTAGGCTACATTAATTTTGAAGCTCAGAGTGAAGGAGGGGATATTGCTTTTAGCTCATTTTACATTTTGACCACAACTTAAATCATTGCATCAATTTCTGGGAATTATGATTTTAAGAATATAGGATATTTTTGAAGGAAGATGTTCAGAGACAGATCTGGATGGTGGGAGGCTTCAGAAGTGGCATCTTGGAAACACTTGGAGAAACTAGGCTTGTATATTAAAACAAAACAAACAAAAAACAAACTTACTCTCTTTTCTGCTTTTGAAAGAGGATTTAAAGAAGCATCCACTTAGTCTAGAAACAGCTTGGAGGCAGGCAGGTCCCATTCATACCCATCCAGTTTCCTTACAACTCACTGCCCTCCTTATCCCAAAGCCCTCTATACCCTGCTGACTTCTCTGTACTCCCATGACATCCAGCCTGGTCCTTCAATTCCACTCAAATTAGCAAATGCTCCCAGAGCACCTTCTTCAAGATCCTTTATTTAGGCATCTCCAGAAGGTTTCTGAGGGTGAAAAGGGATGCAAAGCACAGGGTACAAAGAACATTTGATTTCAGTTCTATTAGTTATATGATCTTAGAGATGATCTGATCTTCACGAGAATTCTTGTCTGTAAAATAAAAAAAAAACACAAAAAGAGTTATGGTTAGGATTAAATAATACAACATTTGAGAATGTAGTTGGTTTGATAAGTGGCTAGTTTCTTTTCCTAGTTGGACTAGCTGCTATCTAATATTTACTATAAGACTGGAAGATTTTTTTTTTCATTTCTGCCTACTGTCTTCTTTTAAAAATGCCTAGCTTAAAAATCCACTTGAAGCTCTTAGAATAAAAGCAGCATGACTCTGCTGCTCTATAACTTTCCCATTAGAGAATTATTTTTTAGATGTTTCTAAATGAGTCTAATATGTTAAGGCTGTGGTTAATATTTATTGATTTATGTACATTGATACAAATTTTCAGAGCAACCTTTCAGGTTAGGTACAGTGTATTACTTTGGCTGCTTTACAGGGGAAGAAGTGTGGCTTGGAGTGTTTGAGTGATCTGACACAGGACATGCACCACTGCAAAGCAGAGCCCAGATCCAAAGCCAGGCTAATATGGATGTAAAAACCATGTTCTTTTCTGTAGTAACACAGATTTCTGAATTATAATGGACAGAAACTTTATGTCAAGTCTTCTTGTAATCCCATTCCTAGCAAAATGTTGTGCATAAAGAGTGTTCAACATTGGTTTATTCAACTGGAATGAATTGAACCAAATGATTATTGCATCACTGTTCTTTGTTTTCCTGTTTATAATTCTAGATGTGTCTGTCTTCGCTCCGTTAATAACTATTAATATTCATTTTGCCTGACATATCTGGAATTAGGTCACCTGTTGTTAAAAATATTTTTCTACCTTTCCAACGGGATCATAAGAATTTTATAAATTTTTTAAATTCATGAGGACTTTTAATAGGACTTTGGTGTTTTAAAGATTAAAAGTAATTGAGGAAATGCCAGAGCTGCATTATGCCAGGAAATATTAATTGAAACATATATTGTAATAATGATGAAAATGCTGTTTTTCAGGATCAAGAATTTTAGAAAATTATGTCTTGGAATTTTATGGAATCCTATTTATTTAAAAGGATGTTCATATTTAGGAAGCACATGGACCCATCCAATTTTCATATTTTTTTCCATACTAACACTTCTCCCATAACTCAAGAGATGGTAGACATCAAATTGCCTTCATTCTGTCTCCAAATTTGGAGGTTATACTTAGGAGACAGATTGACCTAGAGGAAAACTCATTGATTTTTACATCAAATAGGCTTGAATTTTAATCTTCATTCTACCTCTTGCAAACCTTTTATCTGGACTCCATGTATCATTTGCTACTCATTCGGTCTCTTCCGTACATCACCATGACAGTGATTCTTCTAAACTTCACATATAATAATCTTCTTTCCTGTAGAAAACCTTTTATTTATTGCCATTTCTCTAAAGTGAAGCCTAGAGTTCAGAGTGACATGCGATACCTTTCACAATTCAAATTTAATTTAGTCTGAGCAGTTCAAAAATAGCTTTAGCATTTGTCAGATGTATGCTGGAGTTCTGGCTGTTGACTTTGGGAAGCTTAACTTCATTATACTTCAGTTTCCTCAACTGCAAAGTGGATAGTAATAGTATGCCGCTCACAGACCCATTGCAAAGAAGAGATAATGTATTGCATATATTCTGAGGTCAATATTTTATTCTCAAAAAATAGGTGATTTTATTGTTCATTGCTAATTTATTATTTTTCAAAAGCCCCTTGACATTGAAATGTTGGAAAGAGGGATGACAGAAGGGTCTCAGAATTTCTTTCTTTTTCTTTTCTTTTTTTTTTTTTTTGAGAGAGAGAGAGAGAGAGAGAGAGAGAGAATTTTTTTAATATTTATTTTTTAGTTCTTGGTGGACACAACATCTTTGTTTGTATGTGGTGCTGAGGATCGAACCCGGGCTGCATGCATGCCAGGCCAGCACGCTACCACTTGAGCCACATCCCCAGCCCTCTCAGAATTTCTAATTACGGGAAATTACTGGAATTTAACTGGGCCTCTCTGGTTTAGAAGATAGCTTCTGGATGGGGCAATCTCTTTGGATAATGCTCCTCTATTAAATCCCTCTCCTCCCTGCTCTTCTCTACGTGTGAAATGGGGCTGAAGCTACCTATGGCAGTACCACAGGGGAGCCCTCTGGCTATCCTCGTCTCCATGGCAATGCTATTTTTGCCTGACATTGGTATAGAGCCCAAAGTTTATGTCAGGTAAACTCACAGTCTATCTTCAGGCTCTGGTGGGTCTCCTGCCCCTTCCCCATTAACTCTATCCTCTTTTCAGTGTGCTGAGGGTGGTCCTGATTAATCTGTGTAGTCAGTCCTTCCGGTAGCCTTCATCTATATGTGGCATTACTCCTGTCATAGTGTGTCCCATGGCCCAAGGGGAGAACCATTGTCTCTGGAAATGCCAAGTCAGGCTCTCCCAGACTTAAACTGAAGGTGTGATGATTGTCACCCAGGCTGCTAAAGGACTACTGTGCCTTTGCCTCTCACTGCTGGCCTCAAGTTCCAAATGGACAGCAGAGCACAACTTGAATCTCCTGTCCCTGAGATTTGGGGTTTTGACATAGTATCTGCTTTTTTTGTCTTCTTTTATTTGGAAATATCTAGATTCCTTCTCTACTCACAGTCTATCCTCAGGCTCTGGTGGCTCAGCCATTTTGAGGATCAATCATTTTGTTTTCTTTTGGGCTGGATGGAGCCAAGAAGAGAGCAAGCCAGAACCTCAGAAGAGTTTCTTTTAGTCCCAAAGAAAGGTTAGACATTTTCAGTATCAAGAACCAAGCTGAATAAATCAGTAAAAGGGATATTTTCTTTATGTCATGGAAACTTCTGTGATCCAATTCATTCAGCTTGGTTCTTGATATAGAGGTCACAGGGTAATGAAGAACTAGGGCTGAACTGTGCTTGGCTACAATTCAAGACTTCCTAAGCGTTTCACAAGTTTTAGTTAATGTTAGCTTTTTACCACTCTTGCCTTTCAATGTGCTTAGCTCTCTTTCTTGCATACTAAATACTGAGTACTTTCCATATGAATCTGGATTAAATTTAATTTTATAACTTCAATAAAGATGGTTTATTAAATAAGCCAAAGAAAAATTAATTTCTACACTTTTTATGAGAACAAAGCAAATTTTAAACCAGGAAAGGCAGATTTTTAGAAGATAATAATATTGAAAATATGTAACCTTTTAAAAAATACCGTATATGTTCCAGAAACTATATTTATTATTTCATTTAATCCTTGATTCTCTGTCATAGGTACAGTTTCTATTTTGGATATAATTTGGATAGCATAATTTATTTTCTCAAGGTCCCAAGAGTAGGACATGATATAGTCAAATGGAAACAGGTTTTCTTTGTTTCTTTCTTTTTTTTTTCATTTGAACATTACATTATTTTCACTAAAATGATGGTATAAAGTTGGAAACATGCATGTCAAACTTCTAGTATATCAATCAAATAATCCCTTCTAAACTGTCATTAGACTTACTATCTATCTATACAGCAATAAGAATACAAAAAAACCTATTATGTTCTCTGATAATTTTACTTATTCTCAAATTTTGGTGTCATACATGTTTTTTTAATTGATTTTTATATATGACAGTGGAATGAATTACAATTCATATTACACATACAGAGCACATTTTTTCATATCTCTGGTTGTATATAATGTATATTTACATCAATTAATGTCTTCATACATGTACTTTGGATAATAATGTTCATAACATTCCACCATAATTTCTAACCCCATGCCCCCTCCCTTTCCTTCCCATCCCTCTGCCCTATCTAGAGTTTGTCTATTCCTCCCATGCTTCCCATCCCTACCCCACTATAAGTCAGTCTCCTTATATCAGAGAAAACATTCAGCATTTGTGTTTTTGGGATTGGCTAACTTCACTTAGCATTATCTTCTTCAGCTCCATCCATTTACCTGCAAATGCCATAATTTTATTCTCTTTTATTGCTAAGTAATATTCCATTGTGTTTGTACGCCACATTTTCTTTATCCACTCATTCACTGAAGGCCATCTAGGTTGGTTCCACAGTTTAGCTATTGTGAATTGTGCTGTTATAAACAGTGTTGTGGCTGTGTCCCTGTAGTATGCTGTTTTTAAGTCCTTTGGGAATAGACCAAGGAGAGGGATAGCTGGGTCAAATGGTGGTTCCATTACAAGTCTTCCAAGGAATCTCTATACTGCTTTCCATATTGGCTGCACTAATTTGCAATCCCACCAGCAATGTATGAGTGTACCGTTTCCCCCACATCCTCGCCAACACATATTGTTGTTTGTCTTTATAATAACTGTCGTTCTGATTGGAGTGAGATGAAAACTTAAAGTAGTTTTGATTTGCATTTCTCTAATTGCTAGAGATGATGTACATTTTTTCATATATTTGTTGATTGATTGTATATCCTTTTCTTAGAATTGTCTGTTCAGGTATTTGGCCCATTTATTGACATTGGGTTATTTGTCTTTCTTTTTTTTGGTGTTTAGATTTTTGAGTTCTTTATATACCCTAGAGATTAGTGCTCTATTTGATGTGTGAGGGGTAAAAATTTGCTCCCAGGATGTTGTCTCTCTGTTCACCTCACAGATTGTTTCTCTTGCTTTGAAAAAGCTTTTTAGTTTGAATCCATCCCATTTATTAAGTTTTGATTTTAATTCTTGCACTATAGGTGTCTTATTAAGGAAGTTGGGGCCTATTCCCACATGATGGAGATTAGGGCCTACTTTTTATCTATTAGATGCAGGGTCTTTGGTTTTATTCCTAGGTCCTTGATCCACTTTGAGTTGAGTTTTGTGCATGGTGATAGATAGGGGTTTAATTTCATTTTATTGCATATGTATTTCCAGTTTTTCCAGCACCATTTGTTAAAGAGGCTATCTTTTCTCCAACGCATGTTTCTGGCACCTTTGTCTAATATAAGATAATTATAATTTTGTGGGTTAGTCTCTGTGTCCTCTATTCAGTACCATTGGTCTATCAGCCTGTTTTGGTGCCAATACCATGCTATTTTGTTACTGTTGCTTTGCAGTATAGTTTAAGATCTGCTGTAGTGATACTACTTGCTTCACTCTTCCTCCTAAGGATTTCTCTAGCTATTCTTGGTTTCTTATTTTTCGAAATGAATTTCATGATTGCTTTTTCTATTTCTATGAGGAATGCCATTGGGATTTTGATCAGAATTGCATTAAATTTATACAGTGTTTTTTGGTAGTATGGTCATTTTGATAATATTAATTCTGCCTATTGAAGAACAAGGTAGATCTTTCCATCTTCTAAGCTCTTCTTTGGTTTCTTTCTTTAGGCTTCTGTAGTTTTCATTGTATAGATCTTTCACCTCTTTTGTTGATTCGTAAGTATTTTATTTTATTTTTTGAGGCTATTATAAATGAGGTAGTTTTCCTCATTTCCCTTTCTGAGGATTTGTCACTGATATACAGAAATGCCTTTGATTTATGGGTGTTGATTTTATATCCTGATACTTTGCTGAATTCATTTACTAAGTTTAGAAGTTTTCTGGTGGAACTTTTTGGGTCTTCTAGGTATAGAATCATACTGTCAGCAAATAGTGCTAATTTAAGTTCTTCTTTTCTTATGTGTAGCCCTTTAATTTCTTTCATCTGTCTAATTGCTCTGGTCAGTGTTTCAAAAACTATGTTAAATAGAAGTGGTGAAACAGGGCATCCCTGTCATCCAGTTTTTAGAGGGAATGCATTCAATTTTTCTCCATTTTGAATGATGTTGTCCTGGGGCTTAGCATAGATAGCCTTTATGATGTTAAAATAGGTTCCTGTTATCCCTAATTTTTCTAGTATTTTGAACATGAAGGGGTGCTGTATTTTGTCAAATGCCTTTTCTGCGTCTTTGAGATGATCAGATGATTCTTATTTTTGAGTCTATTTATGTGATGAATTACATTAGTTGATTTCTGTATGTTAAACCAAACTTTTATCATTGGGATGAATCCCACTTGATTTTGGTGCACAATATTTTTGATATGTTTTTGTATTCAATTTGCCAGAATTTTATTGAGAATTTTTGCATCTATGTTCATTAAAGATATTGATCTGAAGTTTTCTTTCTTTGATGTGTCTTTGCCTGGTTTTGGGATCAGGGTGATATTGGCTTCATAGAATGAGTTTGGAAGTGCTCCCTCTTTTCCTATTTTCTGAAATAAATTGAAGAGTATTGGTATTAGTTCTTCTTTAAAGGTCTTATAGAACTTGGCTGTTTATCTCTCTGGTCCTGGGCTTTTCTTGGTTGGTAGGCTTCTGACGGCTTGATATTGGTCTGGTTAATTTGTGTATATCATCCTGATTCAATTTGAGAAAATCATATAACTTAAGAAATTTGTCAATGCCTTCAATATCTTCTATTTTATTGGAGTAAAAGTTTTCAAAACAATTTCTAATTATCCTCTGTATTTCTGTAGCGTCTGTTGTGATATTACCTTTTTTCATCACATATGTTAGTAATTTGAGTTTTCTCTCCTCTTTGTTAGCATAGCTAAGGGTCTGTGAATTTTATTTATTTTTTCAATTCTTTCTTTTGTTTTGATTTCAATGATTTCAGCTCTAATTTTAATTATTTTTTGCCTTTTATTGCTTTTGGTGTTTATTTGTTCTTCTTTTCCTAGAACTTTGAGATGTAGTGTGAGGTCATTTATTTGTTGACTTTTTATTCTTTTAATGAATAAACTCTGTACAACGAACTTTTCTCTTATTACTTCCTTCATAGTGTCCCAGAGATTTTGATATTGAGAACATATTGTGTTTATGTTCTCATTTACCTCTAAATTTTTTAATCTCCTTCTTGATGAATTTTGCAACCCACTGTTCATTCAGTAGCATATTGTTTAGTGTCCAGGTGTTGGATTATTGTTTCTTTCATTTCAAGGATTTCTGTTTTTTTTTTTTTTTAGAACCTCTATCACCCTGTTGAGGTGATCTTTTGCTTCCTGTATTTGTTTATGTAGCTCCTTGTTGAAATTATCTTTTGCTGCTTGTATTTGCTCTTTTATATTTTTCCTTCAGTGCATAGAACATTTTAATCATATGTATCCTGAACTCCTTCTCTTTAATTTTTGCTGGTGTGGTTGCCATGGATTCTAATAATGTGTTATCTTGATTTTGGGGGGGGGGCACTTTCTTCCCTTGTCTTTTCATGTTGCTGGTGTATCTTCCCTTCTTGCTCTATGGGTCTGGGGTGTTATTGTTTTTACCCCATATGTTTGTAGTGCTCCTGTGAGGTTCCAAAACCTCTCCTTTGTGAGGAAGGACAATGTTTACAGATACCAATATCAACAATATACTACCTATTAACAATTTATTATTATTAAGACGTGTACAGTTTGGTCACAATGTACAGAAATGTTGGATTCAATTATTATCTATAATATAATCAGTAGGTTTGTAAAAGAGTTGACAGTTTCTGGCGGTGGACAATGAAAGGTGAGACAGAGAATAACATGCTGAGGAGGTAGGATATGATGATATAGAGTTAATATATCTTAGGAAGTGTGAAAGAGAAATCTTAAGAGAGTGTTAGTAGCAAGAGATTAGACAAGAAGTAATTTTGGGTAGGCAAGTACGTGGGAAGACAGTAGAGTACATAAAACAAACACACAAATGAATTTAGAAAAATAAAGGATGTTAAAATAGTAAAAATTGGAGGGGAAAAGAAAAATAAAAGAAGAAAAAAGGCATATATATATATATATATAAAACACTTGTATAATATGTTATTCAAATGTTCCTCTCCTCAAAATCCTAATTCAGGCAGAGTTCTTGGTATCACATATGTTGGGGATGTGAGGGTGGGAGTATAGAGGGGGAGAAGAAAAAAGAGAAAAAAAGTTCTCTAAGGAAGAAATCAGGATTGTTGCTAGTTTTAGAGATCTGTGTCTTTCCTGCTTCTCTTCTCATCCAGTAGGTGGGGTTGTCTGTTGTTAGCTGGTATCTCTGGCCTCAGGGTGGTGAAGGTAGCTGGGATGGAAAGGCTGGTCCTGGTGTAGGGCACCTGGAAACAAGGAGTGGCACCCACCAGTCTCTGCAGGTAGACTGCACCCCAAGGGCCTCTTTTTGCGTCCACTCATATGACTTGAGCGCCTGGTCCTATCTCTCTATCTTGCCTGAAGATTTCCTCATTCCTGGCCTCTCTGTTAGTCTCCAAACTTTTGCACTGTCTCCCTCTCCCTTAGAAGTTCCCAGTTGAGGGACTCTCCCTGGGGTTCCCATGGGTGGCACCCTGGTTGCACTGTGCACCAGTCCCACTGAGAGCTGTTTTGTGCTGGGTTATCACTGCTGGGGAGAGGGGGGAGTTGGAAACCTGGTGTCTGTCTGCTGGAGATCCAATCTGGGAGCTGCCCTCACCAAATATGGTGAGGAAAGTGATCCAAGATGGAGGCGGTCTGCTTCCAACGCCGGGGTGTTGGATGGGGTGGAGGGAGGTGGGCAATGGCATTGTGCTTAGGGTAGGTAGCAGCTGAGTGAACTGTGTGGGAGTGGAGCAATGTCTGGGAGTTCTGCAGCAGAGCTGATTGATAATCCTGCTAAGGTACTCGGGGAGCCCTTTGTTTGCTAGAACTTTGGAAGTTGGGTGTTGGGAGTCGGTAGTCCTGCTGGAAAGCTGAGGCCCCGAGTCCTGCTTGAGTGCACAGTGCTGGTGATTTCTGCTCAAGAGAAGCTGTATAGGGGTCCTCTGTTACCCTCAGAGATGTAGTATTCCCAGTATGTGAGATCCGGGTTACAGAGAGACACAGAATGCTGTCTCCCTCTGGCCCGCCATCTTGGATTCCCCCCATCTATCTAGTTTTCTGATGGCAAAGTTCATGCTTTATCAGTTCCCGTGTGTCTTTACTCAGGGCTCAGGAAATGTGCTCATTTTCTAATCCTAGTGTTGCTTTGTCCTTCTTCCACCTAGGTTCTCTGAGCTTTAGACATAGGCCACTCTTCCCCACCCTTGAAGTTTGCTGCTTGTTCCTCTCCAATGTGGCTTTAATTTGTTACTGTGCTTGTAGTGCTCTCCTCACCACCAATATGTTTACTTCAATGTGACTCTTTTCATAGTCCCATATTTGCTCTCATACCCCATATGAGGTCTTTTTGTTTCTGTCAGGGCACGTAACACACTTTACCTCTATGAGGGTTTTGTCTGTCTCCCTAAATTGAATGAAGGCTTCTGGATATGGGGGTAGTTCCATCCTTCATTATTAAAACAATTAAAATCAAAGACAAATCTTGGGCTGCAGATGTGGCTCAGTGGTAGAGCTCTTGCCATCACAAGTGAGGCCCTAAGTTCAATCCCCAGTACTGAGAAAAAAAAAAAAAAAGAAAGAAAGAAAGAAAGAAAAAAAGGCAATTTTTTCTCTTCTCAGTATTAATTACACTAACCCCTGAGTGGAAGCAGAGATACTGAGTCCCTGATGACTGTAGGCACAACTGGTCAAAGTAGCCAAAATAGGTAACTGTGGGGGTGGAATCAGTTAAATAGTGAAGAAATCTCTGTCACTTAGAAGCTGTCAGGAGCTAGTAAAAGAAGATTCTCATATGGAAGTCTATTTTGAAGATTCATGCATTCATTTTAATATTGCTCATGAGCTTCTACTGTGTGCCTTTTACATAGCTACTGTACTTTTATGTTAAGCACGGAGGGAAGAATTAACAAGCAAAGACCCTGAACTCATTGGACTTAATCTCTTTGGGGAGGTAGAACATAAACAAGAAAAATACCTGGTAATAACAAGTGCTATTTTTAGAGATGGGAAAGATGGTGATGGTTGAGAGAACAGATTTTAGGGAAGGGATAGAATGAAAAATTTTAACTTAGCCACATGGAGTTTGGGGTTTTATTAAGAATACAATTGAAGGTGTCATCTCGGCAACTGAGGAGATGTCAAGTGTTCAGCTGAGTGCACAAGTCTGGAGTTCTGGGGTGAAATCAGGAGCAGAAATGTGGATTTACCTGCATGTAGCCTACCTTAAAGTCACAGACCTAGGCAGAGTATAAACAGAGACAGGAAAAAACAGGGGGTTCATGAAAGAAGCCAAGGGCTGCTACAAAGGATGACTGTGTAGATACTCATTTTTCTTTTATTACCAGCCATTGTTAATAAAATGTTGCTTCAATATCCTTCCAGGTCCCAGGTGGGTTGGTTTGTTAAATAGAAAGTAGTACCCTGTGAATTCAGAAGGTGATGGTTGTTGCCAGTAGAGAGAGATTGAGTGAGTTGGTAGGTTAAGATAGGAGAGGCATTTTACAGTTTTCCCTACCCTTCTGGAAATCTCTTTGGAAACAAACTCAAAGGACCTAGAAATTATTTTGTTAAAGAAAACCTAAAATTTCATTTGGATGAAAATTGATCATGTCTCTTCCCCATCTGATTTCTTGCAGTAACTTTCCCTTGTCCTTCTGTTAAAGCTCAAACTCCTCAACTTGGTTTACAGATCTTCTGAATGTCTTTCCTGTTATTTCCTCTAGTCTTATCTATGCTACTTTTCTCATATATTATGTTCCAGATATATTGGGTGAATTCTCCTGTCCTTGAAAATGCTTATTCTCTTCATACTTGGGTTTTTACAGACCACTGGCTCCCCTGGAATGCTCCTCCTTATGAGGAGGAGGTTGATCCGCCTCTTTATTTGGCTGATCCACTCATCCTCCCAGTTCCAGTGAAAGATGACCACTTTGGCTTAATCAAGGAGAACATCTCTGACTTCTTGGAGGCAGGTCAGGTTCACGTTCTCTGTACTCGAAGGTACTCTACAAGTCCCCTTTGGAAATGTATTACACGTCAGTGACAATTGATTGTTAAATGTCTTTTCACTATCTTTTAAGGCATACCAGTCTGACTCTGATTTGTGCCCAGGACCTAGTACAACTTCTGAACCTTGAAAGTACTCATTGCATGTTTGAATGAATGGATAAACAGTAAAACTTCTCACTAAGCCAGTCTTATCAGGTGCCTCCTTAGTTTTCATCTGTTGGTCCCTGAATATAAATCATTCACTACCATGCCAATTTCAAGTGAGACAGACTCAGGAAAGTTAAGTGATCTGTGCACAGGTGTTAAGCTAGTAAGGACACACTGGGAAGCACAGTCTGGACTGCGGAGTAACTTGGAGAGCAGACTGCCTTCCATATCTGGGCATTTCATAGAGCGTTCTTCTCTTCCATTGGAGGGTGTGGGAACCATTCTAATGGGAATTCCTGGGAACAGCGGGCTACCAGCTAAACTGCAGGACAAATTCAGAAAAGCATTTCTGAATTTTTATAACTTCTCAAACACTCTGCCTTTGCTATTTTTTCCCTGAATTGTCTTTCCTGTCTTCTATTCTTATATCCAGCTTTTCTTGCGTCATTATGGCATCTTGTCCATACCTCCCTCCATCACACCATGCTTACCACTTGGTTCTGTATTTCTTTTTTAAAAAATATTTTTTTAGTTGTAGTTGGACACAATACGTTTATTTATTTTTATGTGGTACTGAGGATCAAACCTAGTGCCTCGCATGTGGAAGGTGTGTGCTCTACCACTGAGCCACAACCCCAGCCCAAGATTTTGTATTTCTTAATTTCAGGTTTCACCCTTGCTAACTTGGTGATAAACTAAGTGAAGACACATTTTGACCTTAAAGATTCAGTCTCTTAAGATCCCAAGGATCTTTCCAAGTAAAACAGCCATACTAAAAATTAATTAAAATACAATGTGATAAATCCATTTTAACTAATTACTTTTGTAATTTTGAGTAATTAAGCAATGTTCCCAAGCCTTATTTTTCTCATTTATGAAATGGGAATTAAAAACAATATATACCTCATTGAGTTGTTGACCACCTTAAATGAGATTAGCTTATGTGAAGTGCTCAGTAGCTGGAGCATGGTAGCATCCTCTAAGTGATAGCCGTGGTGACTCTGATATAGAGAGCTGAGTTCCAAAGGGCTGGAGTGGAGAAATTGTGTGCACATGACAAGCCAAACAAGGAGGCTGATGCTTGAATTTGTTCTCCTTAGATGATTTAAAAATTCTCTTGCAAGTAAGATGAGGTTGAGAAGGGTGTAAGGAATCCCAAACTGAAGAAATAGCAAATGCAATGGCATATAACTGTAAGAGAATTTGGCAGTTTGGGAAGTAGTAAGTAATATTTTCATGTGGCTAGTACATAAGGTGCACATGGAGAAAAAGCAAGAGAAAAGGCTGAAGAGGTAAAGGTAGGGGCAAACTCTGGTTTGTATGCTAGGGGACAAACACTTGATTTTATACATCATAAGGAGTTATTAAAGGGTTTTTAGCTAGAAAGTATCTTGGTCAGATATTTGTTTAAGAAAATAATCATTCTGGTGTTGGCACTGTAAAGGGATAAAGGCTGAGTTGAGGAAATGGCAACATAGATAGGATAGGAAGGATGAAGTGGAAATGGCAAGACTGACAGATGATGTGATATATGGTAGAGGGAGAGAGGATGACTTCCTGGTTACCGATTTCAGTAACCTGGATTTCAAAGAGACAGAGTCTTACAGATCTCATGCATTTTGCAGAACCTTTAAAAGCCACTAGGACATGCTGTCAGGAGCATTTGCATTTGGGGATAAAAAAACATATATATATATATAGAGAGAGAGCTGAGTTTTGTATTGAACAGTTCAGACAGCTTTGATTCAGAGCCTGTCAAAGTCTATTACTGTTTTTTTTTTTTTTTTTTTTTTGCTATAATGCTGCATGAGGGAAGTCACCCAGGAAGGATGGTACAAACCAATGAGTACCTTAAAGTATTTACCCACTAAAGCTAAGGAGCTGCAAAAGAGTACAACCATCAAAGTGCTATTTCATTCTATGTTTACACCCATACAGCACACCTTAATGCACATGTACACACTTTAGCAAAGGGTAGTAGATCTGCAAGGTCTGTAACCTCAGTAATGAACCCCTCGTATCTGTACAGCATTTTAAAGTTCATGAAGCACCTTTACATCTTTTCCCTAGTAATTCTTAACAACTAGTGTGTCAGAGAGGCAAACAGATGACTTTCTTTTGCAAAGGAGATTGTCCCTCAGAGCAATTAGCAGATTTCCAGTGTAGCAGAGTTGGTGAGTGATGACATTGGCTTTTGTACCATGTTCTCTGCTTATGGAATTGAAATTGGAATCATGCTTTTGGAATCCACATCTAACACTTTTCACCACTGAAATGAGTCAGTAATTTCTCAGAGTCTTGTTTTTCATCATGTAGCTTAAAGAAATGGTTTTTAAAGAACTTTTTTTTTTTACTTTATTAGAATCTATTACTATACTGATGATATGCCCATAAATAAATGCATAGATATGTCTGTATATGTTTGAAACGTATACAGAATAGTATTTATAAGAATTTCTTTAGTTGAAATTGGAAGTAATTGAATTTAAACTTGTTTTCAAAATAAGAGGATGCTGGGCTGGGGATGTGGCTCAAGCAGTAGCGGCAGGCGCCTGCCTGGCATGCACGGGGCGCTGGGTTCAATCCTCAGCACCACATAAAAATAAAATAAAGATGTTGTGTCCACTGAAAACTAAAAAATAAATATTAAAAAAATTCTCTCTTTAAAAAAAAAAGAGGATGTAATGTTTTACATAACTGTGAAGTCTAAGGTGGTTATTGTTTCCTTCAACCTTGGCTTGATTAGAAGTTCCTAAATGCTGATTGGTTCTTCTTGGTCATGTGCTCTTCTGTGAACAAATCTAGCTTCAACAGCATACTTGGATCTGGTAGTAGGGTCAGAAGCCTAATGCTATGGTGGTGGAAGGGCCTCTCCTAATCTCCTGATCTCTCAACATTGTATATTATGGAAGCATGTTCTTCAAAGGGAAATTAGATGCTATTATCAAGAGATGAACAGAGAATTCTGAGATAATACTGTACTTGAAATTTCATAGAGAGGACAGCTTTCAAGATGAGTAAGACAATGGAGGGCTTCTTCTTCTAGCTCTTCTACTCTTTATTGTGTAAATTTTTTCAAATGCAGTTTTTTCAACTTCGAGTGAGGATAAGGTTCCTTACCCAGCTGCTGCATATGGCTACTTTTAGGATCAAAGAAAGGCCTCAAGAGCTTTGGGAATGGTCACAGCTGCATAGCTCCTTCAGCGTTTGGGAATTCCTCTAGCGTGTTTCATTCCTGTCTGCATCTTCTCAGGCATAATGTGCGTGTTCAGGAAATGTTGGTAGTGCAGACATGGCATGTCAACAGAGGCCCACAGAGATTCACTGTTTAACCTAAAAAGATGCATTTCTAATTGTGGACTCATAAGCACCCCAGGGGAAAATGTTTGGTAGCAATCGTGTCTTCAAGTACCTCTTATACAACTCCACCTCTCTGCTCTGCTCCAAAAAGCCACATGGTATGATGAAAAGAGAAGGGGTTTGGGACAAGGGGTATAGCTCAGTGGTAGGGCACTTGCCTAACATGTATAGAGCCCTGGGTTTGATCCCTGGAATCATAGAGAAGTAGAGAGGAGAGAAATGGAAAGGGAGAGGGAGAGGAAGAGGGAGAGAGGGAGGGGAAGAAGCCGGGAGAGTTATTTGCACTCCAGGAATCGGCATGTGTGTGTTGGGTAGTACACCAGCTCCATGACCTTGGGTTCTGTATTTAACCTGTGCATTGTTTTTCTTTCCTGTTAAAAAATTTGCATACTTGTCCTGCTTTTCTTCCAACATCACTTTTAGGAACAAATGAGATTATGGTTAAAGGGCTCAGGATAAAGGCAGGAGTTTGAGCCCCTGCTTTTCTGTTTACATGTACATTGCTAAGTTGATGCCCTTCCCAGCCCTCCCTGAAATGGAACCTTTCTGTAGTTTCTGTTTCTCCCCTAGCTACAGGTTTCTGTTACTTCTAGTGGCCTGCACCTGTGACTCTTCTTCAGTGAGTGGCCATTTTACAAGTGCTGGAAGGTTACAAGCCTCTAGAGGCTCTCAACCAATGCTGGAACATTAACCCAGTTCCCTCACTCTCAGCAGAATGACTGAGGTGAGATCTACCCTGCAGAGCCCTCCTGCCAATTAGGTCATGCCTGAAATCCAACCCTGGCTTTTTTTTTTTTCCTCTCCCTCTTACGTTTCTCCCAACTCATTACTGGTTCCTCTTGGACCTCCTTTCTAATAAATTATTTGCATATAAATTCTCATCTTAAAATAAGAGAACTTGTTCCAAGACAATTTACCTGTATTTAGCTTTAGATAAAGAGATTTACTCATAAGGAACCTCTTTTTACTCATCTGTAAAAGACAGTGATATCTACCAGATAAGGTTTTGGGGATCATTTTAGTTATTCAGTAAATAGTAGCAGTTATTTCTAAGTACATTTTGAGATCTTCTGCAAGTAACCACGGTGGGTGCATTTTTATTTTATGATATAGGAAGGTAGTCCAGATCTATAAATTCAAGCTGGTGTTAGGATTCAACTCCTTGTACAACTATTTCTTTACTTTTCAATTCCAGGGTCCATCTCTCCTTGTCTGGTATGTGATTGCACTGCCTGCCCTTGCCCTGCCTTTGGGGTAGAGCCTCTGGGATCTTTCTGGCAGATACCTTCCTCTAGGAAGAGACTTTTGAGCCATTTGTAGAAATAGCTTTTGCTTCAGTGAGCAGGGATCTCCCTTCCCTCATTCCCAGATTAAGTACTGGCTGCAGCTTCCCAAGTGAGCTTTGACGAGGCACATTTATTGCTTTAGATGAACTGTGGCAGGACAGCTGGGGATTGTCAGGCAGCAAAGGCTCCCACATGCACAAAGCACTCAGACCCTTTGGCTCCAATTTGCTGCTGGCTCGTGGGGGAAATTGTAACAAGAATGTGAGTGACTGGTTGAACACAGAGGGGATTCCAGATGGAAGGACTGAAGAAAGCCTGTCTGACCAAACACTGGGCATTGCCGCCCTGTTCAAGGTGGGAAGGTTAGAGAATTTGCCCTGTTCACTCAGCTCTGCACCCTGACTGCCAAATATCCATGCTTGCTTGAGGCTATGACAAGTTTCTTCTGTAGCTCTGTGTAGGAAGTGACAGCTGTTAAGAAACATCAGGTAAAAAGAAAAGAGCCAGAGAATTTCTCTTAAGGAATTGAGCAGCATTTGAAAGCTGTGCATTTGGTAGGATTTAAAAAAGAAAGAAAACAAAAGAATAGAAAGCAATGGACAGGAAGCCATCTAAGAGATCCTATAATCTGATTCCTCACAAGGAAACTAGTTTTGCCTCAAAGTCACACAGCTAGTTAGTGTCAGAAAAGCATGTAGAACCCAAATTGACACAGGTAAATAGCTTCCCCAGGATCCCTTTCTCCCTGGTTACTTTTCCATTTTAATTCTTCTGGGTATGGTTCTTTAAGTAATTACTATGCAGCATCTGTAATTTGAATCCCCACTGTGTGCCAGTCTCCTGCAGATCTGCTGTAGTTCTTACAGCAATTTATGATTTTGATGATGTGGTGAGAGGTTACACAACTAGCTCAGGGTCACACAGCTAGTATGTGGCCCAAACCTCTGTTTCTTTGACTAGAAAATTTCCACACTTTCCAAAATATGATGTTAACTCTGAGGATTGGTCTCTGTGGTCTCTCAGGATTATTCATAAAAATTTAAGAGAAAGGAGAAGAACTGGATGGGGTTTGATAAGGAAAGACTAGAATCAGGTAGCTGGGAAAATGATGGCTGCCAGTGGCCCCCGGAGTCCCTGCCAGCCAGAAAAAAATGTGTCTGTGGAATTCTTTAGGAAGATAGCACAAAAGTGTGACCATGGACAAAAATCCTTTGTTTCAGGTTTAAAGTAGATTTATAAAATTTTTAAAAAGTGGGAAAAAAAGAATAGGACAAAAAAAAGTTTTTCTAATGTCTACAAAAGACAGGCTGAGGAACACATGTAAAAACATAAGACTATTGACTTGTAGTCTAACAGGTCGTGAGGCCATGGGAGGTTTGAGCTGTGGGATGAGCAAAAGGAAATAAATTTAATTTCTTGTGACTAGAAACTTATTTGTCCCAACCAAGGCCAAGTTGGCAGAACTCACATTCTGAATGTAACTTTATTTCCAAAATGGATTAGGTATGACAGGAGATAAAATGCTTTTCTCCAGGTGAACACTGTTAAAGCCCAGTTTATATAAACAGTGCCTAAGCATCATGCAGTCCCGTTTTTTAAAATTTTAATTTGTTATATATGACAATAGAATGCATTACAATTTATATTACACACATAGAGCACAAGTTTTCATATCTCTGGTTGTACACAAAGTAGAGTCACATTCTTCTTGTCTTCATACATGTACTTAGGATAATGAGGACCATCCCATTCGACCATCTTCCCTACCCCTATGACTCCTCCCTTCCCCTCCCACCCCTTTTCTCCTTTGCCTTATCTGGAGTTCATTTAATCCTTCCATCCCACCCCCACCCCCTGCAGCATATTATGGATAAACATCCTTAAATCAGAGAAATCATTCAGCATTTGTGTTTTGGGGATTGGCTAATTTCACTTAGCATTATATTCTTTAGCTCCATCCATTTACCTGCAAACACCATGATTTTATTCTCTTTTAATGCTGAATAATATTCCATTGTGTATATATGTCACATTTTCTTTATCCACTCATCTACTGAAAGACATCTAGGTTGTTTCCACAGTTTAGCTATTGTGAATTGTGCTGCTATAAACACTGATGTGGCTGTGCTCCTGTAGTATGCTATTTTTAAGTCCTTTGGGTATAGACCGAGGAGAGGGATAGCTGGGTCAAATGGTGGTTCCATTCCCAGTTTTCCAAGGAATTTCCATACTCCATGAAGTCCCTTTTTAAGGTACCATACAGGAAATATGCAGAATTAAATATCTGAAATTCCAGGGAAACGTGGATTTTTTTGATATAGCAAATTGCCCTGAGGATGAAGAAGAAAATGAGAAGAAAGATGAGAGTGGCTTTGACACATCTTTTTGTTGTTGTTGTTGTTGTGATGAAAAGTGTTTTGTTTCTATAAGATTATATTTTTCATCTTAAGAATTGGAACACAAAAAACTTGAAAAGAAGTAAAGAAACCACAACCACAACCACAATGTTTGCACATGTTCATACCACTTCTAGCATTTTGATTTTCATGCTTTCCAATCTCTTCTGTTTTAGTCTTTTGTAATTGCAATTTTATATACAATTTCATGCAGTGATTTTTTTCTAATGAAAATAATAACTAAGCATCCTCTAGGTTATTATATAGTTTCCATAGAGGTGATTTCTAATGATTTCCTATACCCCTTGAGCAGACAGGTAATAATTTAAAACCCTTTCCCTACTGTTGAACATTAAGGTTATTGCTGTGAATGGTATTAAATTTTATAAAAACTTTGACATCTCTTGTACTGGCATCTCTCTTTTAATCAGGCAATGTAATTAACCACATTAATGAATTTCCTGATGTTAATCTATCATTCCATTCTTTGTCACGATATATTCTGAACCCCATTTTTCATAATTATATTTGGATTTTTATATCTATGTTCATAAATGTGATTGACATCTGCAGAAAGAAAAGGCAGCCTCATGACTCCTTTGTCAGACCTCATTTTGGATCTTGCACCTCCTTGTTATATGTCCTTGAACACAGTACTTACTTTTACATTTTATCTGTTCTTTTATTGTATTTTTATCTGGTCATGCATTTTGAGAACAACACTCCAGCAATGATGCTTAGCTGTGATTAAACACTGAATTCTGAAAGTTAATTTGAATATTATTCAAATTCTGAAAGGCAATTTGAATGACCCATTGCATGGGTCAAAGTTATTGTAAATTCACATAGGTAAACACCATACTTAAGATTGTGACAACATTTTTTTTTATTACCCCATGCTTTACATAATCAACCTTTAGAAATTGGTGGAATAAGTCAAGTCTCTTGGATTATGCAAATGTGTGAGGAGATATAGGCAAGCTGTTACTAGCATGATGAGATCTAGAAAATCCTAAACTCTGATCTATTGACTGAAAAGGAAGGACTATTTGGCCTTCCCACCAGGACAAAATCCACACTCCAGGTGATTCTCATATGTAGGCTCAAATAAAGCAAACAGATTTTTTGCAAAGAGAATCATACACTTTTTGATTCCACTGAGTTTCCAAGCACTGTTATTTATTTGTTGATCTCAGAAAAATTCCCTAACCTTTCTGAACATCAGTTTTATCATCTGTAATAAAGGTTTCATGACTCTATTATGGAGTTACAAATTGTCCTGTGTAGTAAGTGATCGTTAAGTGGCAGCTATTATTACTATGGTATTTATTTCCATGACACTGAGTTACTTCCCCCAACACATTAATGTTTCTGTGGTTGAGATTCTTCTCAAAATTAAGATAAACAATTCTGTCAGTTGCCAAACAGAGTAGTTACTAGACTGCCACATTGCTTGAAGATGTGTGAACTTGTCCATACTTGGAGATTATTACATAGGGGTTGAATTTTAGCTTAAATTTGTAATTCTAATTATTGACTTAAGTGACTTTAAAGCTACTGCACTATGATACAGCATTAAAATGAAAACTACGTTTCCAGAAAAATGAGTGACACATGCCAGGCAATGCCATGAAGGGAAATACAAACTGTTAGATTTCCCAGAATAGATCTTAAAAATCTTAAGAGTGGGAAGTAGGGTGACCAGTTTATGTGTTTGCAGGATTTCTGTTTAGGTGCCAAACAGCTCTTTCTCAAAACTTATTGGCTGACTTTCAAGAGAAGTTGGCTAATTTTCAGGACACTTTCTTCAGTTAAGAAAAAGAATAAAGCTATCTTAAAGCTATGAAGGCTATGCAGATAGAACACTGATATCCTTCTGTATACAAAAAACGAGTATAGTGAGTCCTAAACTTATGAGGAGGCCACTCTCCTACATGGAGTATCTAAAATCCCAAACTTGGGCTCCAAACCTGATTAGGCCACTGAGGAAAAAAATACCGGTAAATGTAGATCATTGTTAAATACAAAAAGGTGAATATTTATGTGATTACCCCGTCTCCCCCAAAGCTGTAATAAAATGGTATGAGGGCAATGGACAGCATATTAAAACCTAGAAAGTGTGGTAGTGTAGTTGGCTAATTACCTTAACATTTGTATGTGCACTCTTAGGACATGCTATAGTAATTCTCAGTAGCAATGTCCTGTTTTGTGCTTCAGTATAAGTCTGGATTTTGTCCACATATGTGAGCTTGGTATTGTTTTTATCTCCTTCTTTAAAGAGTTTATAGAAGCAAAGAGTTTTAGTTTTATGCTAGAAAACCTATAAACTCATGAGACTTTTAGTTCTTTTCAGTTTTTGTAGGGTTGCAGAGATGTAAGTGATGTTAACCTAAAGCTTAAATAGCAATAAATATTTATTTATATTGTTTAATGTCTTGCCTATTCTGAAATGTTAGTCACACACACCATGCATAGTGGTAATCCTATTCAGGCAAACTAGAGACAGAGGATCTTACCTCAACAGTGTAAAGGATATATCTGAAAAACCCAAGGCAGCATTATACTGAATGTAGAAAAATCGAAAGCATTTCCTCTAAAATCAAGAACAAGACAAGGATGTCCATACCACTCCTCTACAACACAGTTCTTGAAACTCTAACCAGAGCAATAAAGCAAGAGAAGGAAATTAAAGAGATACAAATAGGAAATGAATAAGTCAAATGATTTCTGTTTGTTGATGATATGATCCTATATTTAGAAGACCCCCCACAAAAAAATTTCCATCAGAAGACTTCTAGAGCATAAAAGCTCAACATACATAAATCAATCACTTTCCTCTATTCCAGTAATGAATCTGCTGAGAAAGAAACCAGGAAACTATCCCATTCACCATAACCATAAAAAATAAAATACTTGAAAAGAAATATAACCAAGGAGGTGAAAACTACAGAATACTGAAGAAAGAAACTGAAGACCTTAGAAGATGGAAAGGCTTCCCATATTCTTCAATAGACAAAATTAATATTGTCAAAATGATCATATTACCAAATTCATTATATAGATTCAATGCAATCCCTATCAAATTACCAATGGCATTCTTCACAGAACTAGAATAATCAGTACAAAAATTCATTTAGAAGTACAAAAGACCCGGAATGGTCAAAGCAATCCTGAACAAAAAGAGTGATGCTGGAGGCATTCCAATACTGGACCCCAAAATATCCTACTGAGCTACAGTAACAAAAACAACATGGTATTAGTATCAAAACAGACATGAAGACAAATGGAATGGAACAGAAGACACAGAGACAAACCTAGGTAGATATAGTCATCTGATACTCGACCAATGGGCCAAAAATATGTGTTGTAGAAAAAACAGTCTTTTTAACAAGTGGTGCTGGGAAAACTGGATACATATATGAATGAAACTAGTTTTATTCATAATATTTGAACCCAAGTATTATGTGTAATTATCATGCACCAGTGAAAAAAGCTTTGATGGTTAACTCTAACTTCAAAAATTCCTGGAATTCCTGAACTTTAAGAAGAATTTGAGTAACTAGCATAACAAGCCACTATTTGTTGTGTCCCCTAGCACTTGTCGTGGAAATATTAGACATTGATAGAGTTGATTTTTTCTTTTCTTTTTTTTAAAATTTTCTGATTTGACCAGTGGTCTAATTACTGGAACTGGAACTGAGAGACAGTTGTTGGGTCTACTCTGTTGAGTGACATCTTCATAATGTCATCTGTGGAATCTTTTAATTGGGGAATCTTACAGATATAGCATAAGTATTTTCTAAGAAGTTAATAAATTGTACTCAATAGACATAAGGTCATAGTTCTCTGTAAAACTGGAAAAATGTAATTGAGTGTCTACTTTTCATTAGAATATTAGGAGATGACTATGGATTTTCTCATACCAGGCAACTGTGGTCTGCTCGTATCTTGTGTCAGAGATGCTAATAGCAGAGGGTATTTCATTTCATTGAAAGTCATGTGGATAAGGCAAAAATATCAGGTTTGCAGTTCTACAGAAACATATTTTAATCTCCCCTTGTCATTTGTTACCTGTGGGATACTGAACAAATTACTTAACATTTGAGAACCTTAGTTTTCTCATCTATAAAATGGGGACAATAACACCTACTTTATGGATATGTGGTGAAATTTGAAAATCTTTTATTTTTAATTGACAAAATTATATATATATCATGTATGTTTTGAAATATATTTACATTATAAATTGGATCACCTGAGCAAATTAATATATATAGTATCTCATCTACTTATATTTTGGGGTGAGAATACATAGAATCTATTCTCTATGATTTTCACAATATGGTACTTTGTCATTAACTATGTTCATCATGTTGCACAATCAATGATTGAAACTGATATTTAAGTGAATTTTGCATCCTGTGACCATCATCTCTCCAGCAAACATCCCCTGATCTCAGCCTCTGATCACCATCATTCTATTCTCCACTTCTTTAAGCTCAACTTTTTAAAATTCCACATACTAGTGAGAACATGCAGTATTTCTTTCTGTGCCTGGCTTATTTCGCTTAACATAATGTCCTCTAAGTTCATTCATATTGTCACAAATGACAGGAGTTCCTCTCTTTTTATGACTGAATCACACACACACACACACACACACACACACACACACACACACTCACATGCTTTTTTCCTTCCTGAGTTTCCATTTAAAATGGGCATTTAGGTCGATCCCATGTCTTGTGTATTGAGCTGTGACGACAACTACTACTACTACTACTACTACTACTACTACTACTACTATTACTGCTGCTGCTGCTGCTGCTGTTTCTTCTTCTTCTTCTTCTCCTCCTCCTCCTCCTCCTCCTCCT
>NW_026000174.1:6418557-6478084 GCF_001458135.2 Marmota marmota marmota
CTCTCTCTCTCTCTCTCTCTCTCTCTCTCTCTCTCTTTCTCTTCTTCTTCTTCTTCTTCCTCTTCTTCCTCCTCCTCCTCCTCTTCCTCCTCCTCCTCCTCCTCTTTCTTCATACTGGGGATTGAACCCTGGGTGTTTTATTATTGAGATACATCTCTAGTCCTTTTTATTTTGTATTTTGAGACAGGTTCTTACCAAATTGCTTAGGACTTTGCTAAATTGCTGAGGCTGTCCTTCAACTTGGAGTCCTTCTGCCTCAGCCTCCCAAGCTCCTGAAATTACAGGCACGCTCCTTTGTGCCCTGTTTCGAGCTGTGACTATTAAAGGAAGTTAGTTATTTAAAAGCACACTGGTTGGTGACCCTAAATAAATGCCAACTTTTCTTTTATTATGTCATTCCTTTTTTTTTCTTAGCTTACAATGGATCAAAATTTAAGAATTCTTAAAATGTGCTGCCTCCACCAGCAGCATCATAATCACGTGGGGGCTTGTTAGAAGTGCAAATTCTTGTGTCCCCACCACAGGCCTTCTTTCCATAATTTCTGATGGTGGGGCCATGTAATATTTGAACTCCTCCATATGATTCTAGTGCATACTGAAGTTTGAAATCACTGACCTAAAGTATAGCCTTCCTGTCTAAACTAGACTTCAACAACTTGGTTTCTGTTGTTCTTATCATCTCTGAATAAATTTGAACATTGCACGGGTTTTGGAAATCTAGATCTCCAGCATAATGCCCAGCCATGATGCCTTTTGTTCTTATTATTTGTCCTGGAGAGGGACGGAACTGTCAGGAAAAGGAGCACTAATGGTGATTGATTCCAAGATACAAAAAAAGTACTGAATGAAAGTTCCCTTTAATTCAGATCTCCAGAATGCTTGGACCACCCTAGCTTTCTTGGCACTGACAGATTTATATTTTCTGACAATCCAATCTTACATATCATTCTAAGTTTAATTTACATTTTCTTTATTCTAATGTTTATTGTGTACTCAGTTGTGATTGTCTAGCTGTTTTACTTCTTTGAGATGCTGGTTTCTGTCAGTTGCTCATTTTATCTATGGTGCTGCTTAATTTTTTCTTAATGATTTATAGAAATTATTTGTATTAGGCTACCCTAAATAAATTGTTAATAGTTGAACACTTTTTAACCTTTAAGATTACCAGTTTTATATGGTTTAACCTAATATATTTTGGATAAACTTTTAATAAATATTTTCTTCTAGTTTGTGGTTTATATTTTTGTTCTCTTTATGAAATGTTTTGGTGAAGAAGCTTTAAATTATAATGCAATCTAATTTATTAATACTGTCTTGTGCAATTAGTAATTTATGTGCCTTATTGAAGGAATTCTTCCCCACACTTTCTTCACTGATCTGCAATGCTAATTCGATTATATATGCTTCCACATAGTATTCTTAGATAATTATTCTCTGCCTTTGTTCTTTCAAATACATTTTAGAATTAGATTGTCAAGTTATATGAACAGCCTGTTGGGATTTGATTGAAATTTGACATTTTAATTTTGGAGATAATTGACTTTACAATACTGATTTTAATTAAAAGAGTTTAGCATATTTCTATTTTTCTAGAATTAGTAGAATATTTATTTCTGCTAATCTGCCTGAAGATTCTTTGGGGTTTTCTACGTAGGCAATCATATCCACTACAAAGTATGATAGCTTTATTTATTTCATTCAATGAAATTCTCACACATATATTTCTTGTTTCATTATGCTTGTTGGTTCCTCAAAAGTAATATAAAGGAAAAGCAGCAGTAAGGGACATCCTTGTGGCATCCTTGACTTTAAATGGGGATGCATTTAACATTTTAACATCATTCAATGTAAACTGAGGCCCAACACAATTTTTCAGAGTTTGAGCAAGTAGCAACTCATGGATTGGGCAGCTCCAAACCGCAAGTGGTTTGGGAGATGAAAGGAAGGAATGTAAAGTGGAAGCTTTTATAGGATGGTCACAAAAGTAAGGCAAACAAAATATTTGATTATTTGCAGTTGTACAGTTGCCTCATTTAGTCTATCCCATTGGAAAGTCTCTAGTTATATAGATACATTTGTTGAATGCTTCTGATTGGATAAGTTTAAATTCTGTTTTTCTTTAAAGCAATAAGACTCAGCATACGTTTTGGTTTCATCTGCAATTTAAACAGGGCTAAGGTTATTTATGAGGCCTAATCCTTGTCCACTCAGGGATTCTTTAGGTCTGGTCTCCATTTTGATTCTCTTTCACACCATTGAGTAAATTTGTGTGTTTGTGTGTGTGTGTTTTGGTAGATTTTCTTTAGCTGTTTAAAGAAATTTTCCTTAATTTTACAAGTTTCCTGAGCATTTTGATCAAGAAAGAACAGTGAAATTAATTAAAATTATTTTATGTTTAAATTTAGATGTTTCTTGAATTGTTTTCTTGGTTAATCATATTAAAATTTTTTTGCATTCCTAAAATAAAGGGAACTTAGTTATAGTATTTTCTTTAAAACTTTTTATAAGTTGATACATTTGCTAATTGTGTTTGATTTTTAAGTTTGCTATTCCATGTTAAGTCGTGTTTTTTCCCCCTTAGTTTTGTTTCAATATTTCTTTTATCTGACAATTCCAATATCTAAAATTGACTCTGAGATTTTTGTTGGACTGAAGTCTATCTGACAGTCCTGCTAGTAATTCCACAGTAATTCCAGTGGTGACTATTGCTTTCTCCTCCTCCTCCTCCTCCTCCTCCTCCTTTTTCTTGTTATTATTATTATTATTATTATTAGTAGTAGTAGTAGTAGTCACAATCCTGTTCATGAAAATCCATGTCAGATTTTCCTCCTTTGTAAGGCCTTCCCATATTCCTGTGACTTTGTGCTGTTACGTTCTTTTATGCTTCTACTACATTTTACTGATTATTTCTATTCCGTCCTTAATTCTTTATTTTTTGTTTATATATTATTTCCAACATAGTTTGTGAGGCTATTGAGAGCAAAGATGACATTTTATTCACTTTTGTACTTCCAATACCAGTTCCTGTCATATGCAGAAAGACAGAATTGGGTAATAAGGAAGAAAAACCCTATAGTCAGATAATGTTTGAAACTAGCTTATTGACTTGTAACCTTGACCCAATTACTAAGTTGAACGGAGGCTTTTCCATCTCTAAAATAGGTATAGTAATTGACCTATTTTTGCATGATTATAAAGACAAAATTAAATGAAATAGTGTTTATAAAATGGCTGGTACCTAGGTTTTTCACTACATGTTTGATGAATCACCTGTGAGTTGACTTAGTAGAGGAATCTGGTTTTAGTAACATATCTGATACGTTATGTAGAAATTACTTTAAACACAAATTTTTCCTTCAGAGACACAGGGAAAGGAAGCTGGTCCCAATCTGCACTTGGCAAAGAAACATCAGCTTCAGGCTATTTGGCAAGGATTGTTTGTAAAGCCTGTCTGAGGTGCTACTGAAGTTAATAATTCTCTGGCCTCTCTTTGGATAATGATGCCTTCATCACATTAATTTTACTGAGAGAGCTACAGGAGTCCTGGCTGCTGATTCTGTCTGGAGCTCTATGGCCCTGGGGTATGGGGAACATGTCATAGGGTGCCAGCTACCTCAAACGCAATTCTGGTTCTCAGAGAAGGTCAAGGACTTAGTAATTCCTATACCCAGGAAAAGATTTTCCCCAGGAATCCTAGGATCACTGAATATTAGGTATGGAGTAGTATATCTAAACATTATGTAAGATATGATGAATTAGATCAGTATTCATAAGCAAATGATTTAAAATTTGGAGGTGTGGCTTAGAGAAAAATATGATATCAATACTTCCTTTCTTAGAATCTTTCAATACTTCCCAGTGGCCAGCAAATGAAGTCAAAGTTAACAGATTCATTTAAAATCCTATAGGATTCACCCTGCCATAACAAACCCTTCTCTCACTGTTTCTCTGGAGATCTGTGCTCCTCCTTCTGCATGTGTTTTACTCACAATAAATGCCCATCACTTGGCTGCCTTGATCATTACTCAAACTTCTGCTCAGAATGCAACCCATTTTTTTTCTGATATTCATTTCAACAGATATATTTTCCAGGTAGCTTTCCTTGATCTATCCAATAAGAATCAGCATTTTATTTATATACAATGAATAAAACACTTTATATAAGACATTTTGGTTAAAAAAAATGGGCCAAGGACCTGAACAGATACTTCTCAGAAGAGGATAAACAATCAATCAATAAATATATGAAAAAATGTTCATCATCTCTAGCTATTAGAGAAATGCAAATCAAAACTACTCTAAGATATCATTTCACTCCAATCAGAATGGCAGCTATTATGAAGACAAACAACAATAAGTGTTGGTGAGGATGTGGGGGAAAAAGGCACACTCATACATTGCTGGTGGGACTGCAAATTGGGGCAGCCAATATGGAAAGCAGTATGGAGATACCTTGGAAATCTGGGAATGGAACCACCATTTGACCCAGCTATTCCTCTCCTCAGTCTATACCCAAAAGCCTTAAAAACAGCACACTACAGGGACACAGCCACATCAATGTTTATAGCAGCACAATTCACAATAGCTAAACTGTGGAGCCAACCTAGATACTCCTCAGTGGATGAATGGATTAAAAAAGTGGCATATATACACAATGGAATTTTACTCAGCAATAAAAGAGAATAAAATCATAGTTTTAATGTGTTACTTTGTATCAGGCACTGAGCTGATGTCCCAATTAACTCTCAATTAACTGAATCTTAATAGAAGGCAGGAATGAGGCAATAATATACTAATATTACAGTAGTTTGATAAAGTGCTAAGGGAGAATGGAAGATAGAAAGCCAAGCCTAGCTGGTCTCTTGACTAGAACACCTGTAGCTTCTCCAATGTGATCTTCCCCTATGAAATAGTTTGAGATTATTCACAGCATGGTGGCCGGATTCAAACAGCATGTATCCTAAGAAGACAATTGTGGCATTTTAAAAATCAGAAGTCAGATAGCAACACTTCCACTATTCTCTGTAGGCATTTGCAAACTTAGGACTCTGTAGGACTATAGGCACAAGATAATATTTTGGTTCTCACTCTGGTTCGAGAAAGAGACTCCACCACTTATAGTATAGTGCTAAGGTCACATTTGACAAGTGGGATGGGAGCCACTACTGTGACCATCATGGTAAAACAGACTACCATTCAGCCCCATTTTATCTTGTATTTATTTGACCATTGTATTCCATGAGGAAATCCTTAAAACATAATCTATCCTTGACTTTGTTTCCAAATTTGTAAGAATTATGGTAGCTAGAGAGATTATGTTCTATTCTGGAGTTGTGCTTAGGAAAGAAGACTCATGAAGGATGGGATGGGTAGAGGCAGCCTGGAAGGAGGGAAGATAGTACTGAAGCCTGGGATACAGAGAAGGAAAGAGAACCCAGAGCCAGCCCAGACTTGACTGAAGATTTCTAATAAGGATTGATATGCTAAGCCTTGTTTATCTTAATTTAGGTATAAATAATTAATTGGATGGTAAAAAAAGTAATGAATTTTTGCTTAAGTCTTGTTTGTTAAGCTTAAATAATCAATTTGAATAAATAAATAATTCAAACTTAAGCCTTATTGATTAAGCTTTATTTACACATGAATGTGAATGGACTTAAGTCAGATTGCTTGTGACAGAAATTTAATAGCTTCTAGGGAGGGTACAGTAGCAAAATGGGGTGAAGGAACTGTCAAAAGCTGGGGAGATTTTTGGAGGGGACTAGGACTATAGGCACAAAATAATATTTTGGCTCTCAGTCCTTTGAACAACCTTTTGGTATTTCCATTTCTTACAGATGCAACATACAATAGTACTAAGAACCTACCTAATATGTGTTCATGGAAACCAGTTTTAATTCCCTCTTCAATTCTTAATAGCTGAGTGAATTCAGAAAAAAATCATTGACTTTTGAAATATTGATTATCTTATCTCTAAAATGAAAATAATAGTAGTATTTTTCTCAAAAATTACTAAGAATTAAATGTAATGATGCTGTAAGTTAGCATTGAACACATTTTTCTGGAATCCAGTAAGTACTCAACAAATAATAAATGAAAACCATTATAATAAATTTATAGTATGCATTTTTTTCTTGAGCTTTTGTGCTGCAAAGGCATGTAAAGTTATTCTCCTTTGTAATCCTGTGCAGGTTGTTCTGGATTCTCTATCATCCTCCAGGTGGAACTCTTACCCTGGGATATGGTTTTCATGCAGACTCAAAAAAAAAAAAAAAAAAGAAAGAAAGAAAGAAAAGAAAAAAAAAGAAAAGAAATGTGAGCAGAAGCTTCCTTGAGAGGAATTGCTTTGGTCAATGAGTGGTTGGAAGAATCCCAGTCCTAATTACCCAAATGTGTACAAGGACTCTCTAGTGTACTTGAGTGCTCGTTGGCATCTCACGTAATTTGGAGTGCCAGACGGTTATGTTACTTGCATTGTGATGAGAGTGCAGACAGTTGGTATAGTTAATAGTTCTTTCTTCAGATTTCTGCTCTCCATTATGACTAAGTGCAGCTCTAAATTTCTGGACTTTCTGTTGGCTCAGCACTTAATAATGCAAACCAACTTCAACTTGCGTGAGTACACAATGGTTAAAGCTGGAAAGAAGGGTTAGGTAGGGGAATATAGAGGTACTTCCTTCCTTTTCATAGCTGTGTGGTCCTGAGCAAATGGCTTGGATTCCCTGAGTCTGTCTTCTCATCTGTGAAGTTAGTCCTGCCTCATAGGGTTCCTGGGAGGACTAAACATGTCAAGGACTAAGCACAGTGCTTGGGCCATGGTAGGGCTTACTCAGTTGTTTTCCTTAATTTTCTATTCTTTTATAGAGTGGTCATCTCAGCAATTACATATAAAACAAATTTTTCTAGTCTTAGACATAACTGGAGCTGGAAGTTTTAAAGTCTGCCATTATTTCCTCCTGCTAGTTTTAGAATATTCTTTCACCTTCTGCTGGCTGGGGATACATAACAATCCAACTCCTCCTATATACTCAGTTGACTAATTTACAAAAATGTGGAGAAAGAGCATAAATATTAAATACAAGACAAGCAGCAGACTGAATGAATATTCTCAATTTCTTAGGAGTCTGTATCAGATAAAGAACCGATTGATGGTCTAAAATGCAAAGTTTTGACATGAAACATTTTTGTGGAGGGGTAAAGTGGGTAGACTAAACCCGTATTCTCACCATTAGTGTGCTGAATCTCCTAAAAAACCACCTTTTCAGTCCAATAACTGGATTTTAACTTAAATCATTCAAAAAGCTCAATCCATCACACCTTCATTCATACTTGCCTGGGTTTCTTCCTTCCTCTCTTCTTCCTTTCTTCCTTCCTTCCACCCTTTACTAATGATCTGCTATTTTTCAACTACTGGCTGGACTTGGAATACTTTGTATAACCAAGGCAGTGTAATATAGTGTAATTATTGGTTGGCTAATTGAAAAAATTAGTCAAAGTATCTTTATAATGATGTACATAGTACCTTGAACATTTTAACTTGTGACAGAGAAAGACATATTTTAACATCAATCTTTTAATATAGAGTTATTTTTAATTTGGTTATGAGGCTGCTGAGAGGAGTTCACAGCATCCTACTTGGGAAAACTCCACCCATATTACATTGCTTATAATATTCAGATTCTTTAGAGGGGAGCTATAACTTAGGTACTTAGTCAAGAAAACTCAAGCATAGCATTTTTTCATTAGTAGCTCAAGGAAATATTTGTTGATACATAGGATTTGGGATTTATATCCATTCAAAGAGAGAACCTGACCCATTTTTCCTAAGGTTCACATGGAACTCAAGTTCTTTTCTTCTCATCTGTGAGTTAAATGATTTTGTGACATTTAATGACATAGCTTCTCAAAGTAGAGAAACTGGCAATGAGCTGACACTGAGCAGCTCTTCCTGAGATGACAGATTAGTTCAAAAATACCATTTTTGCAGAAAGAAACTGGGGGAGGGCAGGACAATCCTTTGTAATGCCAGGGATGGAAATTTTAAGCAAATTTGAGGTAACTCTGGCATAGACCAGTCTTCAATAAGTAGAAAATCAGCAATAAATGAATGGAGAGACAGTTGGGCTGATCCCAAATAGACTCAATCATACTGGTGGTATACTATATAGTATTTGTGACGTACATATAGACATACATATACATGACACCAAACTGTGCACTCTCAACCCAGTAAGACATCCATAAGAACCACCACCCCTTTCTTCAAAATGTCAACAGCAGCTTCTCATAACCTCATAAGAGATGTCTAAGCTGGATCGATCCTACCCTGTTTAACTCCATAAGCTTCCATTGACCACCTACTCTGTGCTTGGTTCTAAGGTAATAGAAATGGAGGGCTCTCTTCCTCTAATTGAAGAGACAACCCCTAGCATTGAGTATTTAAATATATTTTTAAGCAAAAAGAGATATATATTGTCCTGAAGGATCATGGAAGCATCCACTAAGCCTCTTCTCTAAATGTTGCTTAATAAAATGTCTGCTTTCACTCCACAAATCATACATCACAAAAGCACCACACTGGTGCTGGGAGCCATTAGCCAAGTAGGTATGACAATTTCCTTGCCAGCGTACCCCATGTTGCAGTGACATTGAATGTAGGTGACCTTGCTCAAGGACCAAGGCGGATTAGGGTGTTCCTGGTTTAAGATAATCGTGTTTAGGGCGTTCCCAGTTTAGGTTCCAGGTTTAAGGTTTAAGATTATTCCTGCTGGGAATAGGGCGTATCCTGCTGCCTGAGTTCCCCTTGAGTTCTCACGGGATTCAGAGTATATTTTGGGAGACAGAAGCCCAGTGAAGGTGATTTTGGGCAGAGAACGTGGATTTGGGCAGAGAACGTGGATTTCCCCAGAACGTGTTTGTAGACGGCTGATGTGAGTTCGGGAATAAAGAGTTGCTGTTTGAATCTACAAGCTGTGTGGTGGCTCGTGATTTTGTGCCCAGCCAGACTGCGGCACACTGGGGCTTCTCAGAGATAGTCTGTCCAGCCCGTATGAGACATGACATTGTTGGACTGATTCCTTTACAGGAATGACATCTGGGTAACTACCCATTGCAGCATTTCATAGGTGAGATTGCTACTGCTCTTATATTACCCATGAGTCCTCTAACCTCATGATTATACTTGTCTTTTCATCATTCAATAAGACATGTGAGTTGCTTTAAACTGCCATCATGTGGGATAGGATGCTCCCAAACATTAAAAATGAGCCTTCTCATATAACCAAGTTCCCCCCCCCACCAAACTTTTTTTTTTTTGACAGAATAAAACAGAAATTCATCCAGATTATAAGCAAAGAGAGTTGGCTGTGTTGAATCGTTAGTTTTTAATGCTACAAGGGAACGAGTTAAGGGTATGTTGCCAAGAAATAAAAGAGTGGAACATCACAATTAGAGGTGTGAATTTCAGGCATGGAATGCAATTGTTTTACTGATTTTTCACAGGGCTCACCACCTGGCATTCACCAAAGCTATTTTGAAACTGTCCCTCATCATACAAGGGTATTAAAACAATCAGCAAGCAGTTGCTTTTTGTTAGTAAATGGTCCATAAGTACTTATTGAATTGAGGAGCTACTAAATAGAGGATCAAGAATCAGAGTAAAAGCAGATGCACACTCCGCTTTCATGGCACAACTGTTATTTCAGGGGGTGTCTTGAAAAATTCCCAGTTATCATGTGAACAGTATGAGTATTCTATTCAAAGCTTCAAAATGAATCCTATATTAATTCGTTGCATTTGGAAATAAATGTAAAGTCTTATATGATACAAAAGCTGTGTTTCAAGGGACACAGTTTAGATATAGTGTTTTGGGCTTCTGATTACTCTGAAATTTCTAAAGCGAGCAATCCTGTATAAAAAGTACCATTTCTGGTGCAGTAATCAATTCTCTGTTTTATGTAACAAGCCCTTTCTGGAATGAAAATGCCAGAGGAAAGAGATGTTTTGGGAAAGAATCTGTTGAGTTGACTTCCTGCCAAGCCTGCAGCCTGCTGTGGTGGAGGCAGCCCTAAGGGTTTCCCATGTGTAGGTAGAATTTTGGTTCTGAGGTCCTGGCCATAATTGATTGGACAAGGGGTAGCTGTCTGAATCGAGGCTGCCCAGCAGCTTGTGTGGTGGCCTGGTGTAAAAGCTATTCCCAATTGTGGTGATGGTGATTATCTTTGACAGTGATTAAGGGAACTATGAAATCCTTCTCCACTGAGAAGTCTTAATATGAGACATTGAGTCAGCACTGTCAGTGGAGGCAGAGAACTCAAAGAGGACATGAGGTACATCGACAACTTTTTGATTGGTGGAAGTCATGAAACCGGAGGATCCATAGCGTCTTGCCACGTGTAAGCAGAAACTTAGAGAAATCCCAAGGGGACATCCTAACAATGTCAGTTGTGGCAGCAGGACCAGAAGTGGTAAGAGGAATGTTGGGTTATGAATGCAGAGCACTAGACTCAGTGGAACTGATGGTTGAGAAAGTGATGGGAAGACTTGATTGCTAGGACTCTCTTTTGGGATTTTGGTGGTATTCTTATCTTTGTGAGATGCAGTTCCACCGTTTAAGTTTCCATTTTCCTTATTGCTGTATGTAGATAAATATCCTAAATGAGATAAAGGAAATTTTGTTCTACCATGTAGATAGGATCCTTCCATTCTAATCCTTCTAAACTCTCTGGTAAAACCTCTACACTCTCAAATAAACCCCATTAATTATTGAGAATAACAGCTACAACAATAATAATATGATGGTAGTTTTTGGTGGAGGAAAGGGAAAGTAGGTTGGCAGAAACAACTTCTCATGTTCTGCTACTATTTGTGGATGGCCGATAACAAGTCAGGCAGTTAGCACAACTCATTTCTAATTCCATAACCATCTTCAGGGTAGTTATTAAAACACTCATGTAATATATTGAGGAAACTGAGGCTTAGAGAGGACCAGCAAGTTGCTTGAGTGTAGCCTACTATTTGGAATCAGACTGTGGATACTTCCTCAAAACTGCCCAACTCAAAAATGGGTATTCTTTCCACCATCTATCGCTCTGCAAGATTTGGTATCACAGTGACATTCATCCTCCAAAGGAGACAGAGGCGTGGGACAGAAAGAAAAGTACATACCAAGGGCCACTGAGATCTGCTTCAAGTTGCAACCAGGTAGGCAGAGTCTGTCGTTTCTGCTAGATTATTGCCACTCCATCTTGTGTGACATGGTTTTCCTGAACAGGCTGCATTTATTAAGTTGCACGACTCAGTCAGGTGTTTTATTACCAGTATCAGTGTAATTTATATGTAAAAACACAATCAGTTTCCTTTGCCTTGCAAGGAATCTGACAAGAAAAAAGTGACAGATGGAGGGTAGAATGTTTCCCAGTTGTGGTGTGGATCATGGAAAATTAGACAGTGGTTCCATATTGGTATTTCTGGCAGAAATCATGGGAAAGAGGGAGCTGCACACTGAAGTCTCAATAATCCTGTTCTTCAGAATAGGCTGTCTCAGGTGGAGTGAGGCTGTTGGAGACTGGCTGATGATGAAATATACCAACTTGTTAAATCAGGGATTGACAAAGCTTCTGGTGACAGATCATATATTGCAGTGGGGCTATTGAACTGGTTGAAGCTACTGAATTCTATTCAGAGGTTGTAAGCCTCTCACATTCCTGCTTATAGGGTGATAGAATTTGCTAACTTTTGAGTATAGTCCTAATGAAGAAGAGATGGTGTTCCCAGCTACTGGAGATCACCGTCTGGAATAGGGAGAAGGACTAATGTGATGTTCATGACAGGCTCTGTTCTAGGAGCCAGAGATAAACTAGCATTGCTCTTTGGACTACAGCAGAAAAAGAACATTTAATGTGATCTTTATTATCCAGGGAGAACCAGGCTTAAGAAAAGACAATGGCCCTGATTTCAATTACAGAGGTATGTTCTTGAGCCCTTACCACAACCCACATGCAGTTGCTAGTGGACAGTTTGCACCTACCACGGGCATCAGGGCAGAAAGAGAAAATAGGGTCCTCAATACTTCAGAGTGATGTGTAGGGGAGAAAGACAGCTAGGCATGTGAATGTAATAGAGTCTGATGATTGTTATAATGAAACTGCTAAAGAGATTTCCCTTGGGAGTGCCTAGCAGGCTATAATTGCTGCTGATACCTCCTTGTTTTCATCTAATCTCACCCTCTCTTTGTCCTACTAAGAGATAGAGAGCTCACTTGCCAGACCTCTATAACAGCTTCTCTTTGCCCTGTCCTTCATCCCATCTAATTGCTTTATTGGTCCACGCTATCTCTAGGATTCCTACCAAGGGTTTAGGTTCCACTGAAGTATACAGTTTTAAGTTTATTGTCTCCTTTAAAAATGAAGCCAAGTTCTCTTATATTGAAAGGATAGAATAAAAAATCTCTCCCGTTGACCCTTTTGTTTCATAGTTCTGGAGAGTACAGAATTGAGAAGATTTTTGATGACATTTTTGGGAAAGCCTTTTTCTTTGAATTCGATTTGGACTGTGACCTTGGATAACTCCTATAGAGTTTGTGTGCATGGGTGTGTGTGCTATAATGCAATTAAAATAAAATCTTCCATATTTTATTGGCCTCATAGTAAGTTGTCAGGACTCCAAATGCAGGAGCAGGATGGGTTCTATTAACTCTAAGAGATACTTTAAGCATTGGAGACCTACTAGGTTAATAATGACAGGGGTGACTATTTTCTTTATCTTTAAAATGGTCACTCAGGTGTGGATGCAGGATAGAGAAGAAAAGACTGTTTTGGGAACTAGGACTATGGGACCATCATAATAATTTACCCTACTTCTAATTTGGCCACAATGAGTTCATCAATTTATGCATTGGGGAAAAGGAAGAAAGAAGACAGAAAGCAGGTGAATCTGAGTTTCTTTCGAGATATGAAAGGATGCATGCTATTTCTTAAATACTGTGGACTGAGCACTCTTGCTGAGACCGGAAAACACAGCTTGCAGACTATTTCTTAACAGCAGCAACCAAAAAAAAGCAAGCTTTTTGACTGTTTAGTCTGTTAAATAAACTAATCCCCAACAGACTTTCCTGTCAGTGCTAACTACCAGAACAGAGCTTTAGTATCGGAGAGACAGTAAGGACATGGAAAATTATTAGAATTATTCCAACTGGCCCATTTCTTTCCTCTTGATTTTTAAAATAGAAATTCCATATGGCTCCGTATGATAGGACATCTTTAGTGTCATGTTATATATAGTCTCTTTTTTGACACAATTGAATTTTTTATTTTTTGTACTTTTATCCCCAAATAATTGATGATCTATGAATATGAGGCTAGAGTGCTAGTGCCAGCAGACAGAGGATTTAACCAAAAGAAGTTTAAAGCAAATTCTACTAATAGCAGCTTGTTAGAATTTCTTTCTCAACATTAAAAATAAATATATTTATTCCTTTAAGGACAATGCCAACTACATAATTTGTGAATCCCCATGTAGATTAAAAATATAAGGCCCCGGTAGGAAGAGTAGTCAATCTCCCCTCCATCTCTTCTCCAGCCTTATCCACAAGAAAGGCCAATGCCTAGGGGTTTGCAACTTCCATGCAGGCTAGTATCTGTTACAGGGACTGGGGTTGGCTAGAGCACTCTCTCCAAATTGTCCACCAGACTTACTATGGTGCTGCTAGCTCCTGACCAGGACTGTGGCTGACATGTCCCACTTCTGGACACTATGCCCCATTTATACTTTCCCAGCCATCCCCCACCCCCTGCCAGAGGTGGAGGGGGAGGATAAAAGAACCATGCCATGAGACCCAAAGCTTACCTTGGGTGGAGGTCAGCAGCAGATGGGCAGAGAAAGAAGGAGGAGAGATGTGATATTGTATAGAAATGAGGGAACTGAGAAAGAAGGACAGGAATCTACTGGGGAGGTGGGAAGGAGGCAGGAGGAGAAAACATGTGTGAACTACAGTGCCAAGTCAACTCTCCCACAGCCATGCTCCATCATTTTATCAGACTTCACTTAAATATGCCAGTTCAAAGATAAAATCAGGAAAAATTTCCAGATGGTGGCTGGAGAGCCTAAAACCCCAAGTGCATTATCCCTGCTGACCATGGAGCCCTGCATTACTGCACAGATCTAGCCCTATTTAAGGAACGGTCCTTCAGAGCTGATGATGAACCAAGCTGGGTAAAAAAGAGCAAAGCTGGTGAAGCAGTTGTTGGGCTTGGAATAGCCCTTGTGGTTAGAGCACTGGCTCCAACATCTCTTGGGAAATTATTTCCCTTCCCCCAGGTGCAATTTATTTGAATCTCTAACATGGAGAATCAGAGACTTTATGTGAATTTGTGTGTACAAGTTCAAAGTCATACAGAAAACAGTGGCAGGGGAGATTCACCTGTAGTCCGTATAATGTCCAAATGCATGTTCTTTGCTTCTGTGCTTTTGTCTTTTGAGGTAACAGTGTCAGTGTTCTTAACCCCTTAATGTTTTGGGACTTTGCTAAACCAAACTCAGGAACCTGCCTTGGAGGGAAAAAAATAAAATAACTTGAAAGCCATTTTGCATGAAACTTCTGTGGGCTCACAGAGCTCCTGAAATTTAGCTAGGGACGCGGCTGAGAGGTCTGAAGATGTGAAAGTGCCCTGTGTATCGCCAGTGGTATCACAGTTTTCTATCAGGATTTACACAGGGTTTGTGCCATCAACACTGCAGAATGCTACACTTCCTTTCTTATTCATTTTATAGACTGCCTCTGCCAGAGCCTTTCTTTCTGGCTCTTGTTTTTTCCTGCCCATATTTTCATGATAGACACATCTTCGCTGTACTTGTCCTCTGTAGGGAGATCTCCCTGCCGTATGGACACTCTGTTGGGAACAAGTCATTCTTTCTAAAGAAAAACAAGAGCAGTCTTTTGAAATGAATCTCTTGAAAGGACATCTGGTGTGGCATTAAGCTTCATTCCTTTCTGGTCCAGAGAGCCACAATCACAGGCTAGGCATGAGCTGGGACTCAACAATGTTCCCAGCTTCCGTCCCTGCTGCAAGGCAGCATGGGGCCCGATAGATGGCGACAGTGGCCCAAGGATGGCTTCCTGAGGCAGGTAGTCCGTCTGTTTTAGGCTTGGCGATGTATTATTTATGAGGGGAAATTAACTTTGAAATCTTCTTAGCTTACCCCCCAGCAATATGCGCAGCAAACATGATTTTCTCAGTACAGGGTAACAAGTAGTCTAACAAATTAGACGAATTATGATGCCTGCTTTCTGGTACTTTAGAGGTATATGTATGTGGCTTTATTATTATTATTATTATTATTAATATTCAAATACCTCTGCTTTACAGAAGAAAATGTCCCAGTGTTCCTGTGAGGTGTTGGGAGAAAAAAAATAAAAGGTTAAAAGCTGATGAAATGCAAAATACTGTCAGTCTGGAAATTTTGTATTGTTGCTTCAAAGGTAAGTTTCAGCTCTCTACAGTGCATTGTAGAGATTCAATGTGGCAGAAACAGCCTTTTATTTGGGAGTCAGGCAGATCTAATTCTGAAACCCCCTCTTTTTTTTGCTATATGGAAGTTGTGTGATTCTAGGTGAGTTATTTAAATTTCTTGAACATTAGTTTCTTCATGTGTAAAATGGGTGTAGTATGATAACCTTTTGCTTTGGCAGGACTGGGAATTGAACCCAGGCATGCTCTACCACTGAGCAATACCTTTAGTCCTTTTTATTTTTTATTTTGAGACAAGGTCTTGCTAAGTTTCCCAGGCTCCTGCCTTGGTCTCTGGAGCATCTGGGATTACAAGTGTGCACCACCATGCCTAGCTTATGTGATAACTGTTTCATAGAGTTGTTGTATATGCTATATGAACCAAACAAATTAATTAGTGCACAGTAAACATTCAAGAAATACTAGGTTCATTCCTTTTTTAAAAATGCTGCTCTGAAGATATTGCAGATGACCTTTAAATATGATGGCTACGAAAGAATTACAAGTGATAATTTGTCTGCAATAAGAGTTTTGAATATTATTTGAGAAAAGGGTGAATAGAAAACTAACTACATTTTATAAGGTAATTGAAGTTTAATAAAATGGCATGTGAGTATGGCAGGCAGGTACCATAGAAGTCACATTGACTCTGGACAATGCATCCTATTAACATAATATTACAAATAAAACCAATAGCTGGAATTAACCTTCATCAGCAAAATTGCTAATTTTTGCACCATGGTGGAACAATCCCCTATAACTAGTTCAGATATCAGCTCCAAAGATTACTAATTGTGCAACATGGGTCAATTTAAACATAACCTCTCTGAATCTTGATTTCTTCACATGTAAAACATGGCTGGATTTTCTTGAGGGTGAAATGAACTAGTGTATGATAATATCTTAGGTCAGGGTTAAGCACACAGTAAGCAGTTTTTATGGCTGTTTGGGTTACTGTTATATATCAGGATATTGTTGTGGTTGGGATGAAGGATCTGGAGTTAGAAAATCTCGGATCATGTTCTTGTTCTGTCACTTACTGACAAGGTGAATTTGGACAAAGCACTGACTTAGCTTTCTCCTTGATTAAATGCTGATCATCCTGAGAGCAATCCCTGCACTAGCCACCTCAGAGGATTTTCCTGAGCACTGAATATAGTTTAACAGGGCTGTAATTCAGAGTTGTGGATGGAGGGGCTGAAAATCTTATTAAGGAAAGCCATGCCAAAGGAAGCCTGAGGTGACTGTCTAGAGAAGAGGAACAGCTGTGTAAGAAGAAGATGGTAATGAGCTAAGAGCAACCGGATGACATCCAGAATGGGAAAGGATTGCAATTATTCCTCGTTTCTTTCACAATGAGAATATGAGTGGGGAGCAGCATATTCTAAAATGGCTCAGGGAACCATGTGCATAGTTAGGGCCATGCCACACAGTATAATCAGGGAGAGACATGGGAGAGGAACCCAGGTGGTACTTACAACTGACCCAAGAGGCTGCATCTTTTCTCAGCCTTCTGAGGGAAGTGAAGGGCGACTACATATACATACAGAAGTTTAAGCATCATGGAAAGTATTGGTGTCTCTGTGACACTAGCAACTTCATTACTGCTGTTTATGTTTCTGAACAATTGCAGTTGTCTTGAGATAAATTTGTAGTTAGATTTCTGACGTTTCAGATATTTCCAGAAGGGGTAGAGGTCGCAATTTCAGCATCAAAGGTCATATGCCATGCAATTAATGCTATTAAACATCAGCCTAGCTGTAAGATATCAAAGTGCTTGTAAAGTGGCATATATGTGTGCTTGTTATCAGCATAACTGAAATTGTTATGTCTTGAGTGGACAGAATGTAATTTTGAAATAGATGTGTTTGGGTTTGGATCTTGCCTCTGTCACTCACTGGGCAAGTAGATGTTAAACTGAGAAAAATCAACTCGAGGTGATAGAATGGAGTACAAGCAAGAAGGAAAATAGGTAATTGGAGGGAAGGATACCAACTTCAGGTTTAGACAGATGTCAGCAGCAGGGGAGTCAAACAGGAAGAGCTGTAATGAAAGTTTTTCAAGTAAAAGGATGTTGCAAGCAATGGGAACCTAGGAAAACTTTGGAGACCTGCACAGACAGACAGGCAGTCAGATTCAAGAGGACTACTATGCAGCAGCTTTCAGCTGCCTTCTGAGATCCTGGGGCTGGGCTCTAGATTTTGTTGTAACAGGAAAGAGAACAAGGTGGGGGGGGGGAGGAGGGAGTCCTGGTTCTTTTTATTTACTCAGGATCTATTCATTGAGTAACACTTTTGTGTCAAGCACTGTTTCAGGCCATGCAGATACTGACAGCAAAGTTCTCTGCTCACATGGAGCTCTGATACCAGAAGAGAAAGACTACAAAAACAACATCTCTGCCTCTAAGCAAAAAAAAGCAACAATAAGGACATAACTATTGTTGGCTAGGTTCCTGGGAAAGAATCTCTGGAATGCAAATTTGCCTATGGGACCAAGTACAGTAAGGGAATGAAGATGTAGGAAGCCTTGGTCAATCTCAAGGGCACTTTGGAGCTGGGGTAGTCCTTCAAAGATGCTTCACATTGTGGCTGTTTTATTCCACTTTATTCAATCATTCTTGTGAGAAAGTGTGAAAATAGGAAGGGGCACAACCTTGGGTGAGGCAGCTTATTATAGTGGGGGGACTCACCGGGAAATCCTCACCAGCCATCTCTTCCAGCAGCTGAGAAGATGGACCTAGGACTTCAGTGGTATTTGGTTTATAAGGGTGTCCACTGTAGTTCACTGCAGGTGCACCTCCAAATCCACTTGTTCTATGCAGTATGTTAGCCACATCAGAGAAGCTGGTGGTCTCTTTTCTACAGAAAATATGCGACATGCTTTACTTAACAATGAACTCTTCTTATCTTTTGTTCACTTGCTGGCTGGCTTGTATGTTTTCCTTTTCAGGTTCTGGGCAATTTGAAGAGTTGCTTTTTATTGTTGTTGATTGTTCCTGAATGTTTCGTGTCTCCAGAGTGTGGAGTGTTTTCAATGTGTCCAGTTGGCACTCTGTGAAGTTGTTCCCAGTGATTAAAAAAAGGACTATAGGAAATGAATAAGTAATTTTGTAGCTATCTTGTTTGTACACCTAAATCTTCAGGTACGGTTATCAATAGCAGTAAGACAGGAGCTGTAAGATATAAAATAAAGCTGTAAAAACCAATTCCATTCCTCCCTCTATTCTAATAATATAGATCCTAGGAATTATTTAAAAAATGCATTTTTGAAACAAATTTTCCCATTTTTGCTTTTACATTTACACTATGCTTTCTCCCAAGACACAATGGATTATTTTTCTCAGAAACAATTTATGTAGACTATATGGGAAAAGCAAAGGAAGATATGAATAGAAAGAGAGCTGTGCCTGGTTCCTTGGAGGAATACTAATTATCATAAAGGTAGTATTGTTACTTAGAACTGAAAATCTGATAAATTCAGAAATTGATTTAAACTAGTTTAGTAAATATTTAAGAAATGTTTATGAGAGACTAAATACATCTTGGGTCTCATTATTTAACAAAAGGATATAATGAGAAAAGAAATGAATATTTGAATGTACTGTTGGGCAACTGAATAATAGCACAAGATATATTAAGTTGAATTTATACATTATGCCATACACTAAGATAATTTTTCTGGAGTTAATGGGTTAAACATTTCCTTCAGAGTCTGCAGAAGTCTAGAAGGAAATGGAATAATATGTTTATGCCAATCTTGGATGGAACACATTGTTTTGCAAGCCAAATGTAACAGAAGAAATATTTAAATGAAACTAAAAGGTAGAAAACGAAATATGGCCATTATAATTCATGAAACCTAGTTCTCTGAATATATAATAGCAACTAACTTTTAGATAATATTTAACAACTTATGGAATGTTTATATACCTTATTGGAACTTCTAGAAACCTCCTGTTCAAAGTGTGGTCCTCAGACAAGCAGTGTTAGCATCACCCAGAACTTATAAGACAAGCAAAGCCACAGGTCTGAGTTAGACCTTACTGAATCAGAATCTGCTTCAGAACATGATTCCCAAGTGATTCATACACACGTTTAAATTTGAGAACTGTTCTAAATAACCTGTTGAGGAAACTGAGGCATAAAATAGTTTTGTAATTTATCAAAGACCACAGAGTCACAGAAAAGAGAGAGTTTGGACTTTCATATCTTTATTTTTAATATAGATTCCTTTTCATTCATTTATTCAACACATATTGATTGAATGTCTACGTGCAGCACTGACCATGGTAGGGTAGAGCAGTACCCTATATGCCTGATTTCATGGACTGTTTCCTGAAATACTTGTCCATGAGCTTTCCTCAGCTCTAAAATTCTTCTGTTTAGAAAGTAGAAAACACTTTCACATTGAAAAATCAGCTGTTTTACCACCAATACATAAATGTGTGTTGAAATATCATCAAAGAATACCTTTTAATGTAACAAAATAAATATAAATGATAAATCTCAATTTTGACCAAGATAAAGAGAAATAAGTACATCTTCCCAAGGGTAAAATATAGTTTCTACCTGTCAAGAGCAGTTATATGTGAGAAGAGCTATGAAACTCTTTAAAACGTTTTGACTATCTCATTCTACCTTTAGAAGAATACTCCAGGGAACTAATTTCTTTGCAGAAAATAAACGGGTATAGATATCTTAACTTTTTCCTCACATCAATATCAAAAGCAAAATAATTAAAATGTTGAAGGTCATTAACAAATTGGGCATATGCTATCATGCGGGCAAGTTGGAACCCTTTTAATAGCTTCCCTACCATTGCTTTAAGGAGACCTATACTCTGCAGCATGATGTCCTGCATGGTCCAGGCTGTCTTGCTTCCAGATGCAATGCCAGGCTCTCTCCAGGCTGGGTTCCACTATTCCTCTTGAACTGTTTTTGATTCTGTACTTTTGAACTTAGGGTTCTCTTCTTCACATATCACATCACAGTGTAAAAATCATCCATGAACTGGTCTGCCTACCTCTCCAGTCTCAAACTTTGGTACTCCTTTTCTAACAAATTTGGTTTCAGGTGCTCTGAATTCCTAGCAAGACTCTGAATACACAGAGCCACATCTCAGTTCAGAAGTAGGTTTCATTTTCTGCTTGAACTTCCCTTCTTCCTGTGTCAGGTGAACCCCTCATCCATGAGAGTCACTTATAAAGTTCCCTTTTAAATCAAGCACCTTCTGCTTTGTATTTCCATGACAGTATGTTTTGCTTTAACTTTTATTCTATTTAAAATTTCTCGTTTTCTTCTTCCATCAAATTTGGATTGATTGAGAATGACTCTTTTAAAAATCTTTGTTCACTTCCAGTATCTAACCAGTGCCGGATACACACAATGACATTAATAAGTGCTCATATAAAGAAAGAAAGCATGATTGTGTCTATGTCTGCTGGAATTTTTCTTATCCTTCTAGGTCAAGGTGGAATTCCACCTTTTCAAGTCTTCTTCCCAGTTGTAGGAAATGTCCTTCCCCATTTCTGAATCCCCATGGCATTTATCCCATTTTAATCTTTTCCTTAGTAAATTTTACTCATCTTTGTTATCCTCCTGTCCCAGGAAGTGGCAAATATTGGGTTCTCATCATTCCTGAAGCTAGTGAATGAATGAACCTAGTATCTTGTGAAAATCCAGTACCATGACAGTGTTGACAAAGGGACAAATATCCAGTTCTTCTCACTCCTTAAGTTAAAAAGCAATAGAGGTTGAAAAAGTAGATGATGCCTTATCTATAGCTTGAAAAATTCAGTGGAGGGAATTTTCTTGAAAATGAAATAGAAAAATTTATATTGTCTAGTGCTGTTCCATGTTTTTCCCCATAGAAAGTATCACGTTAGAATAAATGTGTATCTGCATTCTTAATTTAAAATTACAAGTTCATTGAATACTTTTAACATGCTAAGAACTTTTTAGGTCCTAAGAGTAGTAAATATGTGGTCATCAATCTTAGTGCATAGAAACAGAAAATAGAGAAGTAAATAAATAAACCAAATAATGCCAGATACTACCCAATGTTATAAAGACAATGACAGGTTCCAGAGAGTGACTTGAGTAGGAGGAGGAGCTGCTTTAGATATTGGTGATGGTGGTGGGAGAGAGAGCATTTGGATGGAAATATGAATTATAAAACAGGTCCAGAATTATAGAGATTTGGATTTTATGGTTTTGTTTTGTAACATGTTGAGAACATTTTTTTTCCCAATATGACTCTAGTATGTAGGTTTCTGTTGATGTATATTTATCTATGAATTTATCTATGATGCTGTGCTTCCTGCAATATTTGGAAGGGGGAGGAAAGAGAGAGAGAGAGAGACAGAAAATAAATCTAAACTAGGTGCTTTAGGTGAAACATAGGTATAACAAATATGGACTCAGTCTTTAAAAAACAATCAGTTTAGGAGTGGAGGATGGGACAAGATGCAGATAGAAACTTCTCCCTTTGCATATAGAATTTATCTGAACCTCTTGGCATAGCTGATAAGGTCCTTGTGATTTGGTCATTCCCTTCCTGGTCAACCTCACCTAGTCGAAGTTGGTTTCTCCCACTTAATATTTCAGAATTACAGAAATGCTTTGAGTATTCTATCACTTCTTTCTGTTGAACTCCTATCCATACTTCAATTCTCAAATATTACCTTTAGACAAGAGGATGAGGAACCTCTGTTCCTTAATCTTGACTACATTTTGTACACCTGTCTATTGCAATGCATTATCATACCATTTAAAAACAGTTTGTTTTTATTACTGCATTATCACTGCACATAACAGTGGAGTTCATTTTGACATAATCACACATTCATGGAATATAATTTGCTGCATTTCAGTACCTCTTCCTTCCCTGCCTCTCTCCCCCACCCATTCCTCCTCTTTTATTCCACTGGCCTTTCCACCATCTATTTATGTTTTTATGAATTGACACTTTTTGATATATATATATAAAGGTGGAATTCACCATTCACACAGGCGCACGACACAATTTGGTCAACCACAGTTTGCAGTTCCTCCTTTTTCCTATTCCCTCTTTCTCCCCTTCAATTCCTTCTTTAACTCCACTGATCTCCCTTCCATTTTCACAATGTCTCCTCACTTTTTCCTTTTATTTTGCTTAACTTCCGCATTTGAGAGAAAACATGCAACCCTTGACCTTTTGTCTGGCTTATTTCACTTAGCATGATGTTTTACATTTCCATCCATTTACCAGCAAATACCATAACTTTAATCTTCTTTATGGATGACTAAAACTCCATTGTGTATATATACTGCCTTTTCTTTATTGACTTACCTGTTGACAGGCACCTGGGATGGTCCATAACTTCACTATTGTGAATTGAGTGGCTATAAATATTGATGTTCCTATACCACTACAATATGCTATGTTTAGTTCTTTTGAATAAACACCAAGGGGTGGAATAGCTGAGCTATATGATGGTTCCACTTCTACTCTTTTGAGGAGCCTCCATACTGCTTTCCAGAGTGGTTGTACTGATTTCCAGGCTCACTAACACATTGAGTGTATCTTTCCCCCTGTATCCTCAGCAGTGTTTATTATTATTTGTATTTTTGATTATTTCAATGTAACTGGAGTTAAATAAAACCTCTGTGTAGTTTTGATTTGCATTTCTCTAAATGCTAATGATGTTGAACATTATTTCATATATTTCTTGGCCATTTGCATTTCTTCTTTTGAGAAATGTCTGTTTAGTTGTTTTGCCCATTTACTGATTGGGCTTTTCGTTTGTATTTTAGTGTTAAGTCTTTGAGTTCTCTATGTATTCTGTATAGCAATCCCAAGTGAGAAAAACGATACTGGAGGCATCACAATGCCAGATCTAATTATTCTACAGAGTGGAAGTAACAAAAACAGCATGGTATTGGCATCTAAATGAACACGAAGACCAATGGAATAGAATAAAAGATGCAGAGACAAATCCACATGGTTACAGCCATATGATACTCCAAAAAGTTACCAAAAACATACATCAGAGAAACAATAGTCATTTTAACAAATGTTTCTGGGAAAACTGGAAATCCGAAGAATGAAACCCTGTCTTACCCCATGCAAAAGTCAACTCAAAGTGAATCAAAGACCTAGGAATTAGACCAGAAGTTTTTTAGTTGCTTGAAGAAACAGGATCAACACTTCAACACTTTAGCACAGGTATTGACTTCCTTAATAAGACCACTAAAACTCAATAAATAAAACAAGAATCAATAGGTAGAATGGCATCAAATTAAAAATCTTCTGCACAGCAAAGGAAACAATTAAAAGCATGAAGAGAGAGCCTACAGAATAGGAGACGATCTTTGCCAATGGCTTCTCTGACCAGGGATTAAGATCCAGAATATAATAACATTTTTAACTGTCTCTCTTCTCTGAAAGTTGGGATTGTTTTATTACTGTAGCATTCCCCAAATTAGCACTTACTAATGCCTGAGGACATTGAATGCAGATGCTCTCAGTGAAAGGAAATCCATGGTGCATGTCATTCAGAGTCCTATGAAGTACAGGAAGGTTCCTGAGGCCCTTGAGTAAAAGCTCTCTCCTTAATTCTGCTCAGAGGTTCTGGACATGAGCTCTAAGAGCCACTTCCCAACTTCTGCTATCTTTTTTTTTTGTTTGTTTGATATGCAATTCCTATGTCGTAGATAGCAGAGCCTTCCTGTGGGTCATTCATGAGCCTTAGGGGAGATAACTCTGGAGAAAGGCTCTGGAAGGACTGGTTTGTGGCTTTAGTCCTTGGCTCAGGGCCTTCTTCATTTGTGTTCTCAGATACACATCTTCTCATAAACTCCAGGATCTCTGTGCTCCAGCCTCATCATTTCTTCTTTCATTCCTAAGGTCTGTCTCCAAACCTTCTCTTCTCCTTGAAGGCTAGTCTCTCCTTGGAGCTTCTTGAAGCCCAAACAATGACTCTTCCTCCTCAGGCCTTCCATTGCCCTTCTGTGAATGTGTCTCCTCTTCTTGCTCATCCATGCACCACAAGTTGGTAAGTACCATTGAACCCCTTGAGGGCTCTTCATTACTTTGTAACTTCTGGGTGGTGCACAAGCCCCCTCATGATTTGCTCCCTACTTATTTATCTGGCATTTTCTCTTGACAATGTGCATTATGCTGAAGTACTACTCCTTTGTCTGTGGCCTACCACCCTATGCCCAGAGTGCCTTTCCTTGCCTTCCTTGAAAGTGCTATTCATCCATTTGGGCCAAGGCCACTTCTCTGTGAAATAGGAAATGCTTCCTATTTTTTTAAGTCCTATAATATACCTTTCAGAACATTTCATGTAACATTTACCACATTGTTGTGCATATTTACATCTCTTCTTTCATCACTTGTGCCTTAGATCTCCCACAGTCCATAAACTGCAAACATCAAAGTCAGAACTTTGTTTCTTTGTTTTATCTTTGTGTTCTTGAACCCTGCCATTGGGCCTGTTGAAAATTATACTTAGCTGAGTGCACAGGAGTGTTCTTATAGTACCGGCTACTCAGGAGACTGAGGCAGGAGGACAGCCTGAGCCCAGGAGTTTGAGGCCAGCCTGGGAAAATCAGTGATTCTGTCTCTAACACACACACACACACACACACACACACACTCCCTGCATACTTAATATATGTTTGTAGAAATATCTAGTGAATGAGTTGAAATAATATAAAGACTTACAAAGTTCTAACACCTTGATGAGTATGAGGTCAGAGCCTTAATCCCAGTTATCTAAAAATTTTAGCAGATTAGTCAAATGCACATTTTTGCATTCTGATTACTCTTGTATCTATTTTTTAAAATAAATATATGTTTTGTGGGTTCCTACTACGTGCAGCCAAACTTAAGGGAGACTTGGCTCTCGGTATATTGATAAGCAGGAAGACTCTGTCCTAGGAGGGTTGTCCCCTTACAGTGGTAAGTGGGGGCTTTACAAAACAGATGTCAGGGAGTTAGCTTTTGAGGGAGAGAAGCTCAAGAAAGGATTGAAAGATAAAATGGCAGTGTTTTTTTTTTTTAAAAAAAACAACATTCAGATTGTACCTAAGGACATTTCCAGAATGTTGTAATTTCATTGATACCTAGTTGCCTGATAAATCAGGTCCACTTTTGAGTGAACATCACATTCTCTTGACCTATAGGGCTACTGAGGCTAATGTTGCATAACCTATAAAAGTGGCAGAAAATGCCCAGAGAAACAGCAAAACTGTGAAAGGTCTTTGCTGAAATGATCATCATTCAATTCTCCTCCGAGGAGGGGGACAAACAGATTCTGGCTAGGTAATGGGGAAGCGGAAACCTATAAAAAGGGAACGGGAGGCCAATTATACTGCTCCCGTCACTGAGCACTGCTGATCTGATTTGCCTCATAAATAGACTCTAGAACCTGTGCAGATATAAATATTTGAGCTAAATGTCATTTTTATGTTTTAGCTCAAGGGTGCTAAAACCTTGCTTTATTTCAACTATGAAACACCTCAGGTTTTATTTGGGAGGGGGGACATTATTTATGGTCATTTAAAACAAAAATGTTGAATGACAGCAGCTTTTAGGGGACAAAGGAATTGCTTTTACTGAAAACGACTTGAACCTGTTGGCTTGATCAGTACATCAGCCCCACAAATATGAGCCTGGGATAGATGAGCAGCCACAGACAGACTTTCTGGATTTGTCCACAGAAGACTTGGGTTTGAATCTCAACTCCCTGATAGTGTGATGGCCTTTGACGATTGATAACTTCCTCATATTCTCCTATGAGTCTCTTTTTCCCCATCCCTATGAAAAGAGAATTCTAATGTTTACCTTTCAGTCTTGTTAAACAAAAGAATGATGTTGTTAGCTGATAATTTAAGACACCAGTTGCCAGAGATCCTAAATCTCCTGGTCAGACCTCTGAGGTGCTACCTGGAGGACAACGCCAGGGCAACGCTTAGTGGTGATGGTGCTTTGATTGTCCCATGTCCTAACATATGTCTCCTGGTGAGCTGAGCTGGTTCCCATGGAACCATGAGGTATCCATTGGTCTCAGCTGTGACAGATCAAAATTTTATTCTAGGAGCAGAGGTGATCTTCTAGTTTCCTTTCCCATCAACCCATAGATGGACTTTCTTACCTACTTTGATTTTATATAAAGTTAAGAAAAACTTAACAGAAATGAGAGTTTCTCCTGAAATCTGAAACAAAGCTGTTATAATAACAAACTAATATTTTTGAGCACTTACTCTGTATCAGGCTCTGTGTGGAAAATAATCTTATGTAAACTTCGTGGCAGTTCTATATGGTAGTTTATATCAAGTCCATTTTATGAGGAATGATACTTAGAAAGGTGAGATGAACAACCCACCAGCTGTTCTGTCCTAGGTCTTGGCAGGTGGCTAAGAAGAGATTTGAACTTAATCATTGAAATTCAGAGCCCAAGTCTGGTACTTAAAAGTGTACAAAAAGGGGTCTCTTGTGCCACCAGCTATGTATTTTCATATGTCAGCCCTGGGGGGAAGCACTTCTAATGCTTTTATATCACCCTAAAGGATGACAGAAAAATGCCCAGTATCATCCTTCAGAACTCGTGTGTGTGTGTGTGTGTGTGTGTGTTACCAGGGATTGTGCGGGGTGCTCTCCCACTGAGTTTCATCCCCAGCCCATTTATGTTTTATTTTGACACAGACTTTCACTAAGTTGCATTGCTGGCCCTGAACTTGTGATCCTCCTGCCTCAGTCTCTTGAAGAGCTGGAATTACAAGCATGCACTGCTATGCTTGGACTCAGAACTCTTAAAAATCCATAAAGTTATATTATTAAAATGACAGGGAGCCTTTTTATCCAGCAGATGAAAACATCGCCATGAGCGCTATGGCAGAGGGAAAACTAATCCCTTTTGTTGCCACCATGATGACAAGTGTTATATTCCAGGTGTGTGAGAATAACACAGTTGCCTCACCATGTAATTATTATTGTTTCCATGGGCGTTATCAGCAGTAATTATCACTAGCTAACATATGGCATTAGGTAGTGACTTGGAAGACAGCCTGTCACTTTGGGTACAATTTGGGGTGAGTGTTGATGGTATCATGTCAGGAATCTTGCCCTGCTAATCATTCCTTCTCCTGTGGGGTTCCCATGGGAGCTGTACACACAGGGGACAATAGCAGATGGGGAAGCAAAGTACTGCTTTGTTAGTAGTTGAGCAAGTACCTGATTACCTTATATAAACATTTGGAAAAAGTTAGGTGGGGAATTTTGGTTTAGGCTTCCATCAACACTTTATCTGGCTGCATAGATGAAGCAAAAAGCAAGCAACTAGTTGGGCCTGTGAATAGCAGACTCTAGCTAAAACTATCCACTCTACAAAATGTGCAGAGGTGAGAACTGGAATCCCCTGAAAGGTCCAGCTCTGCTGTTTGTTTGTTTATTTTTTTAGAAATCACACAGATATAGAAAGAAGTTCAAGTTTGTAGACAGCTCAGCTGTTAGCATACATTGATCCTTGGTTTCCAGGAGTTGAACAATCATATTTATAACTCCATTCCTGAAGAGGAAGTCATAGGAATATGGCATGCAGGGGTATGGCTGGAAACAGAAGATGCCTCTGTGGTTTGCAGAAAGTAGGATGACCATATATCAATTTTATTCCTCTCATCATTTCTCCTGAAAACAAGCAGCATCACGTTTCTTAAACTGTCCTTATCTTAGATTTCTCATTTGTAAACTGGAAATAATAACAGTATCTACTACTTAGTGTTATCATGGGAATTAGGTGGGTAGTGTGTTAGTGTCTATAAAACAGCAAAACACCTAGAGCTTCTGGTGCTTGGTTGGCATTTTATGGAGACTGGCTAACATGATCATCCGGTTGCACACCTTCCACCTTATCTGTGCTAACAGTGTCTACCAAGAATTGATGGAGCTTTCCACCCTGGTGCATGCAGTCAAGACGGATATTGTAGAATATACAAGTAATAATGAAACCAGTTAAAAGTGGTCTGTTTTTTATTATCATCGTGGGCTAGCAATTCTAATCAATGTCAATGGTAGCACACTCCTTTCTTCCAGGACAAGTCATTTCCATCCCTGTTTCTCCCCTAGTCCTTACTGGGAATGGATACCTTCCTTAACTGATTAGTCTCCAGGTTCTGATGCTTTTGGTATAAGGCAATATTTCTTTTCTTTGCCATTAGTGTGGAGAGATGGTTGCCTGAGATTCAAACATGCTATTTTGCATTTTCTCCCTTTTTTCCATTCTTTATATTCTACAATAATTGATATTGGCAGTTATAGTACTTCCAGCAAAGATGGTAGCTACTTCAGTTTCTAAAAGATTGAATAATTTTCTTTTTGGCTTTTAGTTCTATGACTGTCTTTTAAAAACAAAATATATGACTTTGATGTCAGAGGATACATCCTTGACTCTTCTATTTTATTGGAAAGTTCTGTATATGAAAGATCTATTACCTGAAATACACCCCAAATATGTTCCTTCTCACCATTTACACTGCCACTAGTCTCCTCCCTTTGGGATATTCTATTATTCTATTAGGACATTCCTCCTAACTAGTCTCCTTTCTCCCTTCTTAACTCCCGGTAGTCCCTTTTCTAGTAGCAGCTAACTTTAAATATTACAATATCAGTTGGTTGACCTTACATTTCTGATCAACATCCTTCCAGTAAATTTTCCTCTTATCTAGATTCAGGGCTTTTGCCTGTTTGGGCCCTTGCCAGATCATTTCTGACCTCTACTTCTTAGCCCTCTCTGCTTGCTTATTTTACTCCAACCACCCCAAATTTTCTGAATCTACCACACCTTTTCTGCCTCAAGGCCTTTTAATCAAGTTTCCTCTTTGTGTGGAATACTCTCTGCCTGGATCTTTGACTCATTTCCTTACTTTATTCATATTTCTTATTGTATTTCTACTGCTCAGATGGACTTTGTGGATTGCCTTACCTAAAATGACAATATGTCTACAGAAAACTCTGTATTGTCCCTCCCATGTCTTCTTACCTTTCCTCAGAAGCCTTCTGCCCCTTGGGTGGACAGTTTTTTTTTTTTTTTTTTTTTTTTTTTAACACATACCCACAGTGTAGCACCTCATGTATCTGCATCTTCCTATAGAGAGATTTTCTCAGGATACAAGTTTTTGGTTGTCTTGTGTGTAGAGTAGGCTGGAACTGCAAGAGTTAATGCCCTAAATTCCTTGTGCATTTTGGATATTAATACTTTATTAGATTTATCCTTTAAACTTTGCAAAATTTTTTTTCATTCCATAGACTATCTCTCTACTCTGTTGATTGTTTCCTTTGTTGTGCAGAAGCTTTTTAGTTTGATGTAATCCCATTTGTCTATTTTTGTTTTTGTTGCCTGTCTGTTTAGAATCATAACCAAATGAAAATGTTGTACGTATACACAATGGAATACTATTTAGGCATGCAAAGAAGGAAATCTTATCATTTGTGACAACATGGATAAACCTGAAAAACATTATGTTAAATAAAATAAGTCAGACACAGAAAAACAAATACTGTTCCTCAGATGTGGAAACTAAAATACTTGCTTACCAGTGGTTGGTGTGGATGGGGGCATTGGGGAGATATTGTTCAAATAATGCAAAATTACAGTTAGATAATAGGAACATGTGCAAGAAATCTATTGTTCAGCTTAAGACTATAGTTAATAATATGGTGTATTCTTGAAAAATGCTGAGAGTGGATGAAAATATTCTCTCCACAAAAAATAAGTATATGAGATAATGCATGTTTATTAGTTAGATTTAGTCATTCTGTGATATATATATATATATATATATATATATGCTTCAAAACATTATGGTGTCCTTGGTAATAAATAAATTTTTATCTGCAAATAAAAAAAATAGAGAAAAAAGCATTAATGCCTTGAGGAGTAATCCTTAACCAATAAGAGGCAAAATTCTGTGGATACATGTTTGGACTTTCTCACTTCTCTAGAGGCAATTCTGAGATATGCACTATGCCATTTCTCTGTGGATCTGCAATGGGGCTTATAACTAGTTTGTTTCCCACATGGGAACCCACTGGGCCAGGAATTTCTTATTGGCTTTTCTCATTCCCAACTTCCTTTTCTAATTTTATGCGTACTCAGATCCTTGCCTCAGGTTTCTTTTGCTGAAATCCCAGCTGGGTGCCTGCACTTGTGCTCTTGTTTGTTTTTCTCCTAATGCACTTACAACCTTCATGAGCATATCTTTCTCACTGTGCAATCTTCTGTGCCTTGCAAACAGCCTGAGTCATAGTCAGCTCTTCTTAAATCGTTATTGATTAAAATATAGGGACAAACTTCCAGTTACTCCATTCTTTTAAATGATTTGCTCTAAATTTTTAAAAAGGCCATAAAAACTGGCATAGTAGTACGACTCCAGTGTTTCCAGTTTAGTGTCTTCTTTGGAAGATTGGCTCTTCATTACCATGAGATTATTTCAACATTTCTTGAAAATGTACTATGGATATGCACTAAATATTGTATTAGGCTTTTTTTCTCTACATATTATAAACTTTGATAATTGCAACTTTTCTGTAAGGTAGTTTTTATTACCCATTGTCTGAAAGTGTAGAAATTAAGGCTTATCTAAGGTCACAAAATTTTATAGGGAGGCATTTGGGCTTAAACCCAGTTCATCTAACATAAAACCCACATTTTTCTTTTTATATAGTATAGTCTAGGCAAGTAATACACTTATGAGTTGAATTTTTATTTTAGTTTGGCTTCAAGCCAATTGTAAAGTTTAAATAGCCCAAAAGGAAGAGATATGGTACATGTTAGGTCATAGAAGCTTTTTACAAGCATAACAAAATAGTTGTTCCAAGAAAGTACAATTGTATGAACTAGTGTTTCAAAGATGCAGGTAAGAGAGAATGGATTTTCATGCCCTGGTCAGTGCTCTACTTCTTTGATAGGAAGTTGAAAGGAAAATAACTGCTAAGCAGGGAATGTTGCAACAGTCTGATGGGTTAATACTTCTTTGTTAAAATCCAGCGGTCATGCCATTGTCAAATGTATCTTGTTAATATATTAGTGATGGCAGAATAGTTGAGAAAAATTTACTCTACTTGTGGAATCAAGGCAGAATGTTCTAGATTTCACTTCTAAAGTAAAATTTGCTTTAAGCAAATAGTTTTAAATCTCAAAGATGACAGGAAAAAGCTTTCATTTTTCTCTCTATAATTAAAACAGGGCATTTATTTAACTGGGCTTATTGAATAAATGTGATACATTTGAAGGAGCAATACTCCTCAAATACTTATATAGTATTTAAAAAACTGCCAAACAAATTTAGGTGAAATTTCTGGTTTTCCTATTAACCATCTGATTTTAAGTTAATAAGTCAAAATTATCTTAAGAATTCCTGAGCAGATAAGAATTTCAACAAAGATTCAAGAGAAATTCAATGTTATTTTATTTTTGACCTTGTATGAAAGATCAAATAGGATGATTAAAAGAGACAGTGGATCAGAAGTCAGAACCACAGTTGGTTCTGGCTTTCCTTTTGATAAGTGTTATCTTGAACAAGTCTCCTAACATTTTATGGTCTTGATTTCTTACCTTAAGATTTAATTAGATATTTTAAATGGAATCTTCCATTTTTAACATCTCATGATTTAATGATTGTGTTCCAGAAATTCACTGGGTTCTTGATTTTAGTGGTATCAACTACGGAAAGTTGGCACTCAGTAAGTATTTATCTGACAGGAGATACAGCTATAATCTAATAAAACCATTCATGAAATTAGAATTTGGATAGATGATTTCAATTTGCACTCTTCCAGTCTAATTTGTTGTGTGTAAAGAGAACAGCCATTGGAGTTGGAAAGACCAGATTCATATATCCCAGCTCTGCCACTGTTGGACCTTGATGAAGTCATTTTTATCCTTAGTTCTTCATCTGTAGAGTGGAAATGATAATGTCTTTACTACTTCATGCTGACAGAATATATGTGAGTATGTAGGATTCAATTTTTGAAAGTACTCTGTAGAAGTGAAAATTATTATACTGTTGTAAGAAATAAGTATTGATCAACAGGAATAATGTAAGAGGAAAAGGAAAGCCTTCTTACATTACTTTTGATGAATTTAAGGCCTGCTGAAAAAGAAATTAGAAAAATGTTCCATCCAATAGCCTAAAACAAAACAAAACAAAACAACAACAACCCCAAACACTTGCCCTTCCCCTAAAAAAATCTAACAAAAGAGGTGAAAAATATAGAACACTAAAGAAAGAAATTAGAGAAAATTAGAGAAGACTTTAGAAAATGGAAAGGCCTCCCATGTTCTTGGGTAGGCAGAATTAATATTATCAAAATGGCCATATTACTAAAAGTTCTTACAGATTGAATGCAATTCCCATCAAAATTCCAATGATATTTTAAAAATAGTAACAGCACTCCAGTTATAAAATTCATTTGGAAAAATAAGAGACCAAGATTAGCCAAAGAAATCCTTAGTGAGAAAAATGAAGCAGGAGGCATCACAATATCGGACCTTAAATTATATAATAGAGCTACAGTAACAAAAACAGCATGGTATTGGGACCAAAACAGGCATGACAACCAATGGAATAGGACAAAAGACATAGAGACAAACTCACATAAATGCATTTATCTCATACTTGGCAAAGGTGCCAAAAAACATACACTGGAGAAAAGAGTGTCTTCAACAAATAATGCTAAGAAAACTGGAAATCCATATGAAGTATGATTAAATTAAACCCTATCTCTCTCACTTTGCACAAAACTCAACTCAAAAAAGATCAAAGATCACCTGCTAGAAGAAAATGTAGGCCCAGTACTCCAACATGTTGGCTCAGGAAGTGACTTTTTAACAAGACTCCTAAAACAAAAGAAGTAAAGTAATAATAATAATAAATTAATAAATGAGAAAGCATCAATTTAAAAATCATCTTCACAGCAGAGGAAACAATCAAGAGTGTAAGGAGAGGGCCTATATAATGGGAGAAAATCTTTGCCATCTGCTCCTCAGATAGGGTGTTAATATCCAGAGTATACAAAGAACTCAAAAACTTAGCACCAAAAGAACAAATAACCCAGTCAATAAGTGGGCAAAGAAACTAAATAGACACTTCTCAAAAGAAGAAATATGAATGGTCAACAAATACATGAAAATATGTTCAGCATCTCTAGAAATTAGAGAAATGCAAATGAAAACTACACTGAGATTTTATCTCACTTCAGTCAGAATGGCAATTATCAAGAATACAAGTAACTGGAAATATTGGTGAGGATGTGGGGAAAAGGGTAGATTCCTACATTACTGCAAATTGGTGCAACCACTCTGGAAGTAGTATAGAGAGAGATTCCTCAAAAAACTAGGAATTGGAACCACCCTTTGACCATATATCCCACTCCTTGTTATATACCCAAAGGATTTAAAAATCAGCATACTACAGTGATGAAGCCACATTAATGTTTAGAGCAACACCATTCACAATAGCTAAGCTATGAAGCCCACCTTGGTGCCCATCAACAAATGAATGGATAAAGAAAATGTAGTATATATACACAATCAAATATTATCCAGCCATAAAGAAGACTGACTCTATGACATTTGCTAGTAAATGGATGGATCTAGAGATTATCAAGCTCAGTGAAATAAGCCATTCTCCAAAAGCCAAAGGTCAAATGTTTTCTCTGATATGTGGAAGCTAATCCACAACAAAGGGGAGGGCATAAAAAAAAAAGAATAGAATTTCAGTGGAGTAGTTAAAGGAGAATGAAGGGAAGGGAGGAGAGATAGGAAAAGGAAAGACTGTGGAATAAATCTGACATAACTTTTCTGTGTACACATATGAATATACGACTGTGAATCTCAGGTGTACATCCACAAGAAATTAATTTAAAAAAATAACTATAAGTAAATAGCAGAAAGAAAGATCAGTAGAGGGAAGGAATCAGAGAGTTGGGGAGAGATGGAGTGGAGAGGTACTAGAGACTGAATTAGGATAGATATGAGTTTATAATTCTACTGTCCTGTATAACTAAAAAGAACCAATGGGAAATAAAATACAGAAACTTAAAAAAACAAAAGACTAAACCAACATGTTGCTTGACAAGCTGTCACTTGTCTCACATTAGGGACGGGACTACTCTGCATTTGTCTGAATCACACGAAGACCGACTTGCTGCTGTATGGTGTTCAAACAGAAAATAAAAATCCTTAAAACCTTGGAAAAAATATGCAGTTAGAAAACTATGTAGTCTTATAAAAACCTTGAGATGTGATTCTGCAATTTGTATATGGGGTAAAAATGGGAGTTCATAACCCACTTGAATCAAAGTGTGAAATATGATATATCAAGAACTATGTAATGTTTTGAACAACCAAGAATAAAAAAATTAAAACAAACAAACAAACAAACAAAAAAAAAAACCTTGAGCAACTATAATGTCTTATTCACTTTCCAGATGTTTTCTCACTCTACTTCCATCTTGAGTCTGTGAATTCAATACAAATTCTCCTTATTGTGACAAAGAAATAGAGCTTGGAAAAGTACAATATGTTTGTCACAGTCATATGATGGTAAAGGGTAGAACTCTGATTTTAACTCATGTTTTTTTTTTCAGACATCAAAACTAACTCTCTTCTTTCTGCTGTACGCTGCCTCCTTGTCAAGAGATTAAGTTATTTTTATAATAAATTGAGCTCAAGTTTTTTGATTGGTATTAAGTTAGGCAGTTCCATCCCTCTTCTGAATCAGCACAAAGTCTTCCTTTATTCAAGTGTTATTCTCATTTTTAAAAAGGTATGATTTTTTGTAAACTTTCCTTTCTAGAATTATTGTGACAGGTGAGTAAATTGATTTAAAAATCCAAGAAACAAAGCAAATTGAAAACAAGCAACAAAATGAGTTTAGGATAATAGGGAAAAATTAATTTCCTAACATGACGTGCACACGTAGTTTAATGTATACATATGGGTTTTGTTATATATGCTACATTTATATGCTAATTTTTGGAATGAATGATGAAATTCTTATCTAGAGAGGACTAAAAGTTCAAAATTAATGTATTGAGATATAAAGATTAATTGAGATCGGTTAAAATACAACTGAACGGGCAATGATTGTTTGAATATCAGGTTCTCCACAAGAACCATTTCAAGTCACCGGCCATCTGTAAGATTAAAATGAAGTGTAGAGAGAATATGCATAAAAATAAATGTCTGCATTATCAGATTCAGATTTATATCCTTGTGTTAAGCATCATGCTAAAATTTTTTATACGTATTATCTAGTATATGTAATCCTCAAAAGAGCTCTGCAGAACAGATTTCATCATTTCCTTTTACCAATAAGGAAACTGAGCCTCTGAATCTTCCCTAATTCTGCAACACCCTTTCTATAAACATTAAAATAACCCTCAATAGTGCCATTTCTCATTTCTCTCTTCCAAGGGAGGGGAATAAAAGTCCTTGAGCTTTAGGTCATGAAGGACTTTTGCTTCTGCCCCTGATTTGCATCTGCATCCTCCTTCTGCTGTCATTCTGGATAACTTCATACTCAAGATGGTGAATGTCTTCTGGTGTGTTAGCAATTGTGTGCTATGACCAAGGCACTGCCACTTGCCACTTCATCCATCCTGCTTCCTGCCTTGTCTCGGAGGAGAGGCAACACTCACATGAACAAGTGTCTTTGAAAAGAAAGGGATAGAAAATCAGCAAGAGAGCACATTCCTAAGCTCTTAGGAAGGTTAACAGAAACCAGATCAGAACAGGATTCCTACATTTATGTGAGCAATTACACCTTTCTTCTATGTAAGTAGGTATTTGCTTCTGAGATGATCTTTCTTCCTATCCTATGGACTACTCAAAGGCAGGGACCAGAGAATGTGTGCTCCCTTGTTGCCAAATTCCTTTTAAGCATTATCTAAAACAATGTCTCAGCAACCAGTTCAGGTAAGTTTAAGACTCAAACCATCAGGTCTTCCAGAGGAGCCCATGCCCATTCTGAAGATTGACACCACCAAGAATTTCTAAAGTGACTTTCATCTTGTCATCACAGGCATGTGAGTAAAGGGGAAGAGCCTCTTTCCACTTGTTTAAATAAAACTGCCATTTTCATTCTGCTTACTGCTTAATCTCTCCTGATTCCACCTGCCTATCCTTTCCAAGGTATCTTTATTCTGAATCTCTTCTTGAATTCTGGCTCTTCTGCATGAGTACCATTTTCTTTTGCAGTCCCCTTAAGCAGAGACTGATTTGTCTCTTATTTCATGTGCCTGAAATTCCTGGAGGTTCTGTCAACAATATTCTCTTTTTCTATTGTCACATACAAACCATTGCTCTTACTTCTACCATTTAGAAAACATCTCCACACGTGAAGCTCATGACATTGGTTTTGTTGTAAGTATCTGAACAGTTTCCATCCCCTGAAGTCTCGTCATTCCCCATATTCATTGAGCACCTTTACTCCTGATCATTATTTTCACTTTTCTTCCAACTCCTGTAGTCACCTTAGACAATTTTCATATCCAAGAGAATAATTCATCTTATTCTCAAATCTTCCTGACCTCATTGACCCCAGTAACTCTCTCCTTCATTCTAGATTTTTTTTTTGCTTCTGTAATTCCAGGGTAGTTATTGTAGATATTTCTTCAACGTTTGATGTGTTAAGCTGCAGTAATTCTTTCTAATACCTTAAACTTTTTATTTTCTACTTGAGGCTATGATTTCTTTTCTTTGCTTTTTATCCTTGCATTTTCCCCTTTGAGACTTCAATTCTTTATTTACTTTAGACCAGTGGCACATCTCTTCAGGTACCCACTCGTTTTAGCATGGTTATGCATTCCCCCCCCCCCTTAATTTCTATGGAATATACCCTGAATGAACCATACGTATTTAAAACACAATACCTCTAAAACTTAACTATTTTGGTCACCAATCTTGCTTCTATTCTATGTTCCTTGTATTGGTAAGTGGTGTCACTTAAGATAGAACCTTGCTGATGGCATCCTTAATGGTTTATTTTCATAACCCTCACATCCAGAAGAAATCAAGCTGTGTCACTTATTCCTAATACCCCTTCCATTCCTTGTGTTCTCATCCTTTCATTCATTCATCCTTCTTGTAATGAAGATACTTATCTTTTTTCTATTGAATGGTGTTTTTAATTCTCTTCTGTAGGTTTTTTCCTGCTTCTTGTTATTTTCTTCATTTGATTCATGGAAGCATATGGTTGCCAACTTCTCCTCCTTATTCTTGAAACGTTTTCTTCTCTTGACTTTTTTCATATTCTTTTGGTTTTCTTTCACCTCCATGTCCTTTCCTCTTCATCTTTTTCTAGATTTTCAATTTTCTCTCTCTGCTGTAATGTCTGAAACGATCATGCTTAGTTAGCCCTCTGTCCTTACCCATTTTCCCCTCTCATTCTATCCTCTGAGCAAAGTGATCCATTCATGTGATTTTTTTTCAACCATTGAAACATGACAAATACTTACTCTATATCGCCAGTCTAGACCTTTCGTCTGAGATCTTGTCTCCTTTTCCTGGCTGCCTACTTACTTTTCTACTTCCTATGGAGGTCACATGGACTCTCAAGGGCATCATTATAAAGACAGGTTGATGTCTTTTCTCATAAATATACCCCTCCATTTCAAGTATTGAAATCCTGAAACCATCAAAGCACAAAAATTTTTGCCTGTCATGTGGCCAGGTCTCAATTGCCTGTCATCTCACACATGTATCCTTATCTGCCCACCTTCTTTCCTACTGCTATAGTTCTTGACATGGTTTCATATCAAGTATTTCCATACCTGATTCTCTTTGTCCCCTACACTTTAGCTCCATGGCAGTTCCAAGGATGAAAGAAGCTATAATGCTTTTTGACCCACTCATGGCCCCCTGTAGTCCCTTGTCCACCTGTGATACCTTAACCCTTTCCAAGATTCAGCTTGAGTGCCACTCATTTTTTAATGTTTATTTATACTTTGCAAAAAAAAAACCCTGGCCATTCAATACACTGTGTACTCCTTCTAGTATGATAAAGAGGCACATGAAACATATAACTTATTATACTCATTTATTTATAAATCAGTTTCCCTTTTGGACCATAAACTCTTTGAGGGTATAACTATGGCTTATTTACCTCTGTATCCTTCTGTCTAGGACCATAGGTAGCTCAAAAATGCTTGATAAACTTTCCGAAGAAATAGAAGAGATGCTATTTTTGAATATGAGGTTTAAAAATCCACTTAATATGATGCAGCTCACTAAAACTGCATTTCACACACACTTACATTTTTATCCAAATCTCTAGTTTTTAACTAAGTCTCAACTTTTGAAGAAATAAAACCTCATTTAAAAATATTACAGCTTTGTGATCTATGAGCAGATTCATTCAATCCCAAGTGTGCTCTTTGGCAAATGCATGGTTTTACATAGATTACATAAATTCTCCTAATACTAAGAGGAAGTTAGAATTAAATTTATAATGTGTCAAAATCGTTTCCTCACATAAGGATAGCTTCTATAACTACTCTACCAGAAAGAAGTTTTATGTAAATTTATAACATGAACTTTGAGAAGCTGTAGTTTTGTCCTTATTATTTCTGTACTCTTTGGTCTGACCAGAAGTGGTCACAGCATTGTAGGAGAAGCATGTTCGATACAAGTCAGAAGAGAGGCGCTTCAGTCCCTGGACTGAGTTACTTCTTTTGTGACCTTAAGTAAGTCATTTACATCTCTTGAGTCTCAGTTCCTTTGTTTGATTTTTTTTCACTGGGAATTTGGCAGGGTTGACAGACATTATGTGTACAATAGTGTTTGAATCCCACAAACTGGGACAGAGCTTAGTGAAAAAGCACCATGGGTAGAAAGAGCCTGGATCTGTGAGACAAAAGACTTGTTTTGAATATTTTTTTGCCATTGTTATATGACTGGGCACTTACCTTCTCTGAACATGCTTTCCTTATGTGTAAAACAAGCATAATTATGTCTACCTCCTGCAGTTGTGGGGAAGGTGAAAGGAGGCCAAGTGTGGAAGGTATCTGACGTGTAGTCATTGCTCTGTAACTGATGATAGTGCAGTGAGAGAAGCATTAAGTTTTTGAAACCCTCTATCATCTATGTGTGTCTTGAAACCTACACATTGATCCCCAACTGACCGGATGCATCTCATATGCTAACCTTGAACTTGTATCCTCTGCAGAATGGAGTTCATTTACAAGACAGTGCTCTTGGAGCTGTTCAGTCCCTTATCTGTTAAGAACAAACACAAGCAAAATTATTTATTGTGCTTGAAACCCTTACCTGATGGCAATGATTATTATGGTTTCCACTTATTACTCAGAGTTGGCCATTAGGCCAGCTGTTGTCAGTTTGTGTATCTTATTTAAATTTCATGTCAGTTTTTTAAGGTAGGGTTGATTTTCTTCTCTATTTAAAGAAGATGAAGCTTAGAAACTTACAGAAAAAAAAAACTTTACCTATGGGCTAGGAAGAAGCAGGGGAAGAAGCAGGATGGGGAATGAACTGAGAGTTTCTAATAATATACTCCACAGTGTTTCTTGAAACAACAGTGACAGGTGGGTTGGATTCATTCCAGCACTTTGGCTACTCCTTCAAAATCAATAGCCCTCAGGATTCCAGAAAATTAGCAGGACAAATAGAAGCTCTAGTTTGCTACCAAGTCACTGATCCTATCAGAAGTCCTTACCTTTAAATTAGGCTAAATCTAGATGTGAACACGAACTTGGGTCAGTGTACTGTCCACAACCCAGTTGAGTAAGAGCAGTGGGACAGGTTGCTGAGAGACCAAACAAAACACCAGAGATGGGATGTGAAACTTAAAATTTTGGAAACTGTTCACAGGGAGAGTCCAGTGGTAACAGTCTGGGCAAGTACCACTGTCATTTCTCACTTCCATCTCCCTCCCTGGATGGACACTTATCTTCTTCATAGAACTCTGGTCCATACAAGCCACCACAGGGTGCAGGGTCTTATAGGTTAGGTTACAGAAGCAACAACATCATTAGTTTAGCTTGCTTTGTCCCATTTTATGACCAGCTTTCTAAGAACTTGGTGTGCATACAAGAAAAAAGCTTTCTACTTCTAATACTAACTTGCCCTAATTCCCAGCATACATGAGTGAAAGCCAGTGTCCTTTGAGATAATATTTAGCTGGATGTCATGGCCCAGACACACTTTCATTGTTCCCTTAACTTGACAAGGTGCTTGGGAATGGAGAGGGGTACTTGTTATGATTTGGATATGTGGTGTCCCCCAAAAGCTCACATGTGAGACAATGCAAGAAGGTTCAGAGGAGAACTGATTTAATTGGATTGTGAGAGTCTCGACCCAATCCTGATGGTATTAACTGAGTGTGGCTGAAAGAAGTGGTTAGTTGCGGGGCGTGGTTATGGTTTATATTTTGTATCTGGAGCTGGAGTCTCTGTCTCTCTGCTTCCTGATGTGAGCTGCTTCCCTCTGCCACACTCTCCTGCCATGATGTTCAACCTTACATCAAGCCCCAAAGAATGGAGCCAGCCTTCTATGAACTAAGACCTTTGAAACTGTAATCTCTCAAATAAACTTTCCTCCTTACAGTTGTTCTGGTCAGATCCTTTAGTCACAGTTTCAAGAAAGCTGACTAAAACAGTGCTTCAGGCCCATGGTATTTTACTGTTCTACACTGCTCTGAGGAAGACACAGTTAGGATATGAATAACTGGGGGTTTATACATTTGGCTCATTTTCTACCTTTCCATTTTGAGAGAGCCGTCTCACAAATCACTGCAATGTTGGCTCAGTTAACATTTATGATGTGTCATTGCTGTGTCTTGAAATTGTAATAGGTACTAAAGATAAGAGGATAAAGTTCTCATTCTTTGTCTTCAGGGAACTCTGATTCAAACAGAGCAAAGCAGAGATCATTACAATTTATTGTGTTTTGTGAGGTCAGCAGGTATCATACTGGTGTCCTAAGAGCATAAAGAAAGGCCATGAATGTTTCCAAGCAAGGGTGAATGTTTCTTGGAATACTGAAAGAATAAGGGCAATTCTCAGAGGGGAGAATGGAGGGCAGGGGGAACACAATGCATGAGCAAAGGCACAAGAGATATTCAACAGTACAGCCCATTTGAGATTGTGAGTTATTCAGGATGGGAGAGTGTGGGGGGTACTGGCAAAGGATCATATCACAGTGAATGTTATTAGCTTTATCAAGTTGGAGTTCATCTTGTGGACAAGATGTGATCATTGACACATTTTAAGCCTAAAAATGAAAGGGTCAGAGAATGTGCAGATGAATCAATTTGACAAAGAGTTGAAGGATTGATTGGAGGGTTAGGCTTGGAGGAGGGAGAACAGGCAGGGGTTTCCTAGGTGGGAGATGCTAAAACCCTGTTCCCATTGGAGAGAAAGAGGGGTGGGGGGAATCTAGAAGAAAATGTGGTGGGATATGTGTGAGGTGAGGTCCAGGAAGGTATCCAGGAAGCCTCTTGGATTTATCACCTCCGTGATGGAGAGGGTAACGGCTTCATATCCTAAAACCAGCAGGAACAGAGATGGCGCAGAGATGGGGACATTATCACAAGCCTCATGTGGCCTTTTTACTGCCAGTCTTGCTCTACTTCCACCACCAGGGTTCTCATTATTCCCTTTATCACCTCACAGCTAGACCATTGAAGCAGCCTTCACGTTGGTATCTAAACTCTTAATTTCTTCCATGCTACCCTTCTGCGTAAAATATTTAAATATCTCTAAGGTGCTCACTGAGGTCTGGAATTCAAGGACTATCTCATCCAATTGCCCTTTCCAGGCTGATTTTTTCCCTACTATTCTTTCAAGCAGCATCCTGATCTGCTACATTAGGAGGGCCAGACATCAACATGAGGCAATTTAAGAAAAGTTATGCATAACTGGTGTTTGTCAAAAGAAGTCAGGGAAAGAAAAAAAAAACTATCTATTTGAGAAGGTAAAAAAGGTGTCAAGGATAGAGCAAAATCTATTTTGGATTTTGAGGTATACATAGGGAGGAGCAGAGGCTTATCTGGCGAGGAGACCAGCATGAGGGCAAATGTGGAGACTGAGGATGTGGAATGGAGGAGGGGAAGGGAGTGGCAGGGAGGGACTGCACTGACAAGGCTGGAGGGTGAGTCAGCATGCAGTCTTGGGGTCTGGGGGAGCAGTCTTACATTATGAATAACTCACACAATTTTAGATTTTTTTTTTTTGTGGTGCTGGGGATTGAACCCAGGGCCTAGTGCATGCAAGGCAAGCACTCTACCAACTGAGCTATATCCCCAGCCCATAAATCTGTGTATACAACATGATATTTAGAAAATCAGCATGAAATAATATCAAAACACTTTGTTGAGTTATTGAACTGTCTTCGGGATTAAACCTTATATTTATACAGAACTTTGCAGATTCCTGAACACTTTCATGGAGATCCAGAGAGGAGCTGAGCTTTGTCAGCACAGGTTTCAGCCATATGTCTTTTGACACCAATTCCAGCCACTTTCTCACTGTGATACTGCCTCTTCTGACATCTTTTAATGTCTAGATAATCATACACTCTACTTGGGTAAATCAGACCACAAAGGTGGCTTGTATAGATTAATTTGCTAATAGTTTCTTTACTGATTTCTGCTCTCTAGCTGAGAAAACAAAAAAAGAGAACTCAAAACAAAGCAAACAGAAGCCCCAATCTGCAATTTTAAAGCTTCACAAATAAGGGTCCCCGGTGGAACACAACAGGAGACTTCACCATGGTTTTGTTCACAGATTAGAGTGGGATGAAAGAAGAAGGGACACCCTGATGCCACGGTTTGAAAACTACTTCAAATTTCATTAAGTGTAGCATTTGTTCTGGAAGAAGTCAATTCTGGAATCCACTGGTCTCTCCGTCTTCTTTGAAGTAAAAGAATCTGCTTCATAATGTTTGGGTTGTGAACATATATTTTCAGCACTTTAACAACAACAACAAAAAAATCCTTGCTGTGTTTTGAAGCAGAGTGCCAGGAGGAAATGGCTCATGCCAAATCAAGTACAATAAAGTGGAGCTTGACTTTTTTTTTCTTTTGGAAAATTGAAAGGGAATTATCTTCTGAAAAACATGTTCTTCTCAAATAAAGGATGTATCCACCCTGGGGAAGACAGCACCTGGGACTCTTTTCTGGACACACAGAGAACACACATCAAATCTGTGATGGGGCAAAGTCAAAGTTTTCTCATGTCTGCTTAGAGATTGCTAAAACTTGAAGACAGAGGGAGAAAGAGCAAAACAAAAACAAAAACAACAAAAATGAAACCAGAATATAAGTGACAACATTCTCTAAATGTTAACTGAGTAACTATTCTAGTAACTACCATGGAAACTAGTACATCAGCCATTACGGTGAAGCACGGCACTCTGTACATTGCTTGTCAGAACATTCGTTTCACTTTATCATCATGAGTTCAATCTGTTTTAATGGGATTGTAAGCTACAAAATTGGAAGCCCTGGCTTCCTCATCCTCTTGATATCCCTAGCGCCTATCATGGTATCTGAAAGAAGCAGGCAGCAGGCACTGAATAAGTACTTAGTGAGTAAATGAGGAAGTGCTTGGAACTTAAAGACCAGAACAACCAAGATGAGTATTCAAGGAGAAATAGAGTATATGTATATAAGTTAGATGTGGGTTTTTTTTTTTTTGATACTTGGGATTGAATCCAGGGTGCTTAACCACTGAGCCACATCCCTAGCTCTTTTTATATTTTATTTTGAGACAGTGTCTCACTAAATTGTTGAGGTTGGCTTTGAACTGGTGAGACTCCCATTTTAGCCTCCTGAGTTGCTGGGATTACAGGACTGTGCCTCCATTCCTGGCTTTAAATTAGATCTTAAAAAACAATCTGTATTGGGATGCACTTTACATTCCACAAAATTTCCCCATTTGAAGGGTATAGTTGATGGAGTTTTAGTATATTCACAGGGTCATGCAGCTATTACCAAAGAAAATTTAAATTATCCTCCCTGCAAACTGTATGCTCTTTAGCAGTCACTCCTCATTGCTCCCTCTCATAGCACCCAAAGCAGAAAGTGTAGCTTAGTTTGGGCAGATTGTAGGCAATGCGATGCATATTTCTTAAAGAAAGCATAATATCCTTCTGGATTTGTGGGTTGTTTTAAAGACACCCTCTGCATCTAGCCTGAGGGACAAAGCATGAACCAGGCATTTATTTTATCTAGGACACAGTCTATCAGGATGGTGCTGTTGGTCAGATGATAGGGGAGATATATCCCTGAAGCAAGAGTGTGAAGGTTCACAGGGAGCCATCCCATGGGCCAGGGGAAGCTTATTATTGCTGAAAAGAATAGGAACTTACCTTAGGCTGACCAAGGTAGAACAGAGTCTGGGAGCTCAGACAGAATCAATAACAGTGAAAATTGAGAAGGAGAGACACTGAAAATGAGCTCTGATTTTAAGATTTGACCCTTTGCTCTGCTCCCTGGAGACCTTAGGGTCCTAACCCTTAGGAATTAGCACAAGGCAGGGAATTAGCAGACCGCAGATGGGTGGAAGGAACATCAACACTCTAGTAGAAAGCATTGCAAGTTTTAGAAGCTTTTCAATTTATGGGAAAAATCTGAGAAAAACAGATAGAAATGTTAATTTTATTTGTCCAACAAATATGTATTTTTCACCTCCTATGATTTAGAGTATGCTTTAGTCACTGGGAACACAGCACAGGGAATATAGCCAAATAGCAGTGGAATTGTATGATAGGAATGGGCTGAGGAATGCTGCAGGAGGTAATGTTAGGGAGGTAAAAGGCAAGAACTGAGGTAGGGTCTTCTAGAATCTTACAGACCATTTAAGATCTTTGACTCTCACTGTGAGATTAAAAAAAAATTTATCTGAACATCAGGTTTGTTGAGGAATCTTTACATGTAATAAACTTCGCTTACTTTAAATGTAAATTTTTCTGAGTTTCATCCCTCTTCTGAGTTTTTTCACCTAAAAGTCCCCCTGAATAGGAGAGAGTGAATTCGTGGTCTTGATGTCTTCCAGATATTGTCGCTTTTTTGCCATGTTTCTTATTTTTGAAATTTGTAAGGACTGGGAGGTAACAGAATAACCAAACCCTTGGATTTTTCAGTTGGGTTAATTATACTTCATCCCAATGTTTAAAATGAGAGTAGGGTTAGATCTACTTACTCATAAACTGCTTTCCTTTCTCCAGTTTTGAATGGCTCCGTATCACCTCTCCACCATTTTTTTCCATTATCACTCTTCTGTTTTCTAGAAGGTATAACTCACTACCCCTTTCCTCCCATGGTGATGGATCATCTCCACTCTGCCCTCCTTTAACCCCCATTCAGATCTTCTCTTTTCCAGGCAATCTGCTCTTTGATCTCTCTCAAATGTCTATTTTTGGGCTAAGGTTCATCCACTCATTAGGCTTCTTCATTTCCATCATCACTTCTGCCAGTTAGCTTTTTTATTTTATTTTATTTTTTTTCTTTTTTTTAATTTAATTTTTTTTAAAATTTCTTACATACATGACAATAATGGAGTGCATTACAATCATAATTATCCATTCACAGCACAGTTTTTCATAACTCTGTATACAAGTATGTTCACGCCAAATTATGCCATTATACATGAGCTCTCTTATTATTTTTTTTTTTGCATTACAATAAAAAAATTAAAAAAATAAAAATAAACAGAAAAAAAAGAATTATAATGCAGTTAGCTTTTTTAAAAGGCCAGGTCATGTGAAGATGCAGTTGTAACTTCAAGGAAGTTACTATGCATCTAAGGATGCGTGAAATCTCTGAGATTCCTACTAAAAGGAAATGAGCAAAGGGAAGTTCCTTCAATAGATGAGTCAGAATGTTGAAACGGCCTCTCTCTATACTACTGGTGCAAAGACAAGTTGGTGCAAATTTTTTGAAATGCAATTGTTGCATATCTATTCTAACATCTTTCTATCTATATCTATTTATCTCTAAAGGTAATTACATGTGCATCTATCTAGATTGATATCTAGTATTAAAATTGCATGGCTTTTCTATTTCTCCTATATTTATTTATTTGGCAATCATCCTTTAACCAGGTACCACACAGTTAGGGTGTACATGAACAGTCAGAAAGTACCTCATCTAGGCAATCTGTCCTCATCGCCTTCTAATTGAGTGATATGTTGGGCAAGCCACTCACCCTTTCTGAGCCTCTCAGTATTTCATCTGTAGAAGTAAATAAAATACTAGATTGTTCTGAGGTAAATAAAATACTAGATTATTATGACTTAGCGTAGTGCATGGCTCATATTAATCATTTAATTTCTATTTGCAATTTTTAGCAATTCTTATTAATGTTACCATTACTTGGAGTGATTTAGAGTAGTAAAAATCAGGAAATGGCATAAATATGTAATAAAGTAGCTTCAAGTAAAAAAAATCTCTGGGCTAGGATATGAGAATGTACTGTAGATAAAATGTTGAATGAAGAAACTAGATTATGACTTCTGCTTCCAGTAGTGGTAGAATGGATAATTTGGATCAATTCTATGATGGAGAACACCTATATGATCAAGATAAAATATAAAACTATGTTTAAAAGTATTGGAGAGCTAACAAGACAGTGCAAAATTAACAAGTAGACACTGCAGAGGGCTGGTGTCCAGAAGGTTGAGTCTACTCATTTAAGACTGCTTCTCCCGGGGGAGTTTGCTTTCTCCAGGAAGTTGCTAAGAGCTAGATAGACAAGCCAAATGTTTTTGTGACCTTGCAGGCCACATCTCACTATTTTTGGGCAGGAATTATAAAGCTGCGGAAGGAAAACCAAACTTGGCCTTGAAAATCAGAGAATAAAATCTCAACTCTTTCATAGGCAAGAGGCTCTTTTTGTTTTAGTTTCCTCATGTTTAAAATTAGAATGTCAGGACACATAGTCTGGGAACTTTTAAATGATTAGATATATATGAATATTTATGGTCTGATGCCTGATGCACTAAAATAATTCATTATTTTCCCTTTCACTTTAAATTGTTATGAAACAAAATAGGAAAATTTAATTAACCAGCTCAAAACTAGGACTAAGAATTCTGTAAAGGTCATTATAATGATCTAATGACTTACCCAGATGACTTTTCCAATTTAAAGATAGTGCATTAATTTGCATTGTGCTTCATAAAACAAGGATTCTTGATATAATGTATATAAACATTAAAATAATTGAAAATTGCAAATATGTAAAGAAGAAACAAAATAATTTAGTAATCCACCTGAATAAATAAAAAGAAATAAATGAGAATATGGAATCTGCAGGACAAATATGAAGCACTTAGCAACACTATAAGTTCAGTCCCATATATATCAATAAGTATTTTCAACATAAATGGTGCAAATGTTCCAGTTAAAGGTAGGGACTTTTAGACTGGATTAAAGGGAACATTTATCATAATCAACTTTAGGAATTCTATAAAACGTTTTTTTAAAATAAATTGTTTGCTGAACTGGCAAAAAATCAGAAATAAAACGATGGAAAGTGTATACCATATAAACAATATGCTCAGAGTGTTTCCTAGCTACATTAATATTATATAATTATTTTTATATAAATTCCAAACACACAGAAAATTAATCTGTGATTTCAGAGTTCACTGGGGAAGGGTAGCATGTGACTGCATGAAATCCAGTGGATCCACAGAACTGAACATGGGTGCCGTGTGCTTCTCCATATGTGTGTTGTAATTTAACACGAGCTTCTCTAAAAATAACTATGAGATGCAAATAGTGTCTTGCTTAGAGAGAAATTTACAGGTTAAACTACTGTGCAAAGCAAAAGTCTGAAAAATAAATAAAATAGGTATTCTTTTCAAAATGTAGAAAATGATAAGAAAGTCAACAGCAAGAGTAAAGTATATTAAATTATAAAGCTGTGAGCATAAGCTAATGAGTGAAAACAAACTATGGGAGAGAGGATGAAAAAAATCCAAAACTGATCCTTTAAGAAGACCAAAGAACTTGAAAAACTACTAAGATATTGATAAAAGTGAAAGTAGAAGACACACATGAAAAAATATCAGAAACGAAAGGAAAATATCATTTTTACTTCTACAGAATATCAATAAATTTGAAATTTTTATGGCAATACATTCATATAAAATTAAGACATTTCTAGAAAAAATATAACTTCTCAAATCTGACACAGGAAGAAATAAAAGATTTGAATTGTCACATAATTATCAATAACACTGAATCTGTAATTATGAATCTTCAAAAAGAGAAGATACTATATCCAGATGAATTCCCTCATGAAATATCTAAAATATTTAAGAAGTGGAAATGTTTTTAAACAAAAGATTAACAAAAGAAAACAGGGCTTAGTGGTAGAATGCTTGCCTAGCATGCATAAGGCCTTAGGTTCAATCTCCAGCACCACACAAATAAATAAATAAAACAAAAAAGAGGAAAGATATGCCAACTCACTGTGAATAGCCAATATACTCTTTGAAACAAATATAATCAAGAAAAGCTTAGTCTTTACTGCTAGCAGCTATGTCATGACCTTGAAGATGGAACTCATATGGTAAGGATGGCAGAACAGAAAGGAAGAAGCTTGGTTCTCATAAATCTTCAAAGGTTCAAGAACATAGTTTGAATGCTTTGCTGGATTAGTAGCTAGGCACACTTTTGGAATTTTGAAAACAGTATCAAATAGTTTCTTAAATGTTATATAGTGTTTCATCACTTATGAAGTGCTGCTACCACTTAGAACATGCAGCTCTAGCAGTCCTTAGATACCTCTGTGTGGTGGATCTAATTTTTTACATTTTTTTTTCAGATAAAGAGAAAAGTGAAGTTACTGAATTTTGATCTCAGGTTTCTGACTTCATAACCACCATTTTGTCTAGTATACCATCCTACAGGAACTCCAAAATTTTGGGAAGGTCTATTCCTAAACCAGTTGGTACTTGCCACAGCCACCCTCCCAGAGAAAGAGGAGTCAGCTCTTGTCTTCTTGGCTTCCATGTTGTGTATCTGGGGTCTAGGCTAAAACCAGAATTAAGGTAATTTCAAGGGAGTCTGAAAAATTTTCTTTCTTGATGGTTTCTGTGCCAACTTTGTTTGAATCAGGCATAAGGAAAGGGATGACCATGATGTGAACAAAGGGTTCATTTTGCTAACATTAAAATGCTTTGAGTGGGTGAGCTTTCTCATATAAGTGTCTTCTACTTGTATGAGGATTGAATTATACTCACTACAAATTTGCTGAGCAACTATAATTTTACTTCGAATTTATTTTCTTATTTATCAGCATGTTCTGAAAATATTTAATTCTTTAGTTTCCTCAGGTATAAAACAGAGATAACAATAATACCTATTTCATGAGGCTATTGTGAGTATTGAATAAGCCACTAGATATGAAACTCTGAAATAAGTTCTGGAATATAGCGGAGGCTCAAAACTGCTTGTTATTACCATTATTGTTATCATTGTCTCTAAAATAAAGATAACTCTATCTCCTAGTGTTGTTTTCAAGATTCAAGTGAAGCAGTGTAGATGAGGCAATTATCGGATATTCTTCTTTCTACTTGAGTTGGGGGAGGGGAATTACTCATCCAGCAGGCTCCCTAAAGGGAGAGCAGGTGCGGCATAACAGAACCAAAGAGTTCCAATTATCATAAGGAATGCATGATTTATAAAGCAGAGAACCCATTAATTTGTTCATTTTACAAAGATTTTTTTTTTTTTTGAGAACCTACTGTGTTCCATGTTCCAAGATAGTGGAGTGGTTAAGTAAATAGAATCTGGTACTAGGACTTCTGCTTTTGGGTTTTGGATCCATGTTCTACCTCAGAGTATGCACTTGAAGAGTTACTTAAGCTCTTTAGGCTTCTCATTAATCAACATTAGATTTCACAAAGTAAGGATGTTTGTACCAATTGTATGTTATTCACTGATAGAACTGAAACTTGAAAAATAGTGTTCACATCTGTAAAAGAGAGCAAAATAAATCTACCTCATAAAGTTGCTGGGGGGGATTAAATTTGTTCACGTTAAAGCATTTTAGATCATAGCCTGGCACATTGCAAGTCTTGATTAAATGTTAGTTGTGCTTTTATTTGGGTTCCTGTTCTAGGTTTTGGTAATATAATGACAAAACATGTATGTGTAGGGACAGAGAGACATGGATATATGATACAAAAATGTAGCAGTGTATCCTTAATCTGAGTAAGGAATTCGTGATCATGGGGGCTTGATGGTGAGCAATTGTCTATTAGAAGTGCCAATAACGTCAGAGAGTTGTTGCAGCTGGATCACTGTAGGAGGAGAGTGGGAGATTAGAATGTGTTTCTCAGAGGCTGGACGCTTGATTAGGAGCATGGGAGTGGCTGAGGTGCAGAGAAAGAAGGGCTCTTTGCAGGGAAGTTTGAGGATTATACACATGGAAATCAAAGACACATTTAATTGAACAGATATAGTTAATGAAGATATAAGTTAAAAAAATTAAGTAAAAATAAAAAACTGGGTCGGTGTTTAAGGATCTATCACTAATCTCGTCTGTGTTTGCTTAGAGATCTGCTGGGAGAGTGGATTGAGCTGTGAGGTTGAGGGCCAGTGTAGACCATAAGCTGCAGAGCAATAGCACTTGTCAGGTTTTACTCACTGATGTGTGCCAAGTGTCCAGAATGGTACTGGGCATGTAGTAGGGGTTCAGTAAATATTTACTGAATGAATGAATGATTATCATGAAGGGCCTTGAATTCAAGAAGAGTGGGAACTATATCTTACAGGCAGTGTTCAGCCTAGAGGAGTTTCTGAGCAAGGGACATGTATTATCCTAGGAAGATTGGTTCTGCACAGGCAGGTGGGAGATGAAAGTGAGGAAGAGGAAGATAAAGGCTTATAGTAGAGCAGAGATAGTGGGGAGCAGAGGGGAGGGAAATGTCAGAGACAGTTGAAACGCAGGTATGGAGACATTAAATTGTGGCTATTATGCATAGTGAGTTTGGAGAGATTACCTAAATGCAAATATTTCTTTTAACATTTGACATTCACAAGTCCTTTTCTTACAGCCTGCGTCTTCCATCAATACCTTCTACAGTTGATTAAATACAGGACAGAAAATGGAATACATCAGCCTGACATTTTTCTGAATCCAGGCTCTTGTCATTGGATGAATGTTGCCATTTGTTATTAAAACACTCATGCCCACACCTCCTATCAGTAAAATAACTTTTCACCCCCCTAGCCCTTTGGGGGTTTATTTGTCCTTCATAACACAATCTGCAAATTAGCAGTGATCCCATAATTTATCTGTGATGCATGCTCATTTTATTTATAATCCAGAGGCAATTAAAATCTCTTTCATACAACACTGTCCCGATGACAGATGTGTGGCTGCCACTCCGACACATGATGACTGACATAAATCATTTCAAGATCAAAGTGTATGCTGACTTGCTGGTCTCTAGCAAGTTACAGCAGATGCCACCCCAGACAGAGTGACAGGGACATTCTTTACAGGAGCCTCATTTTAGCTAACTGCTCTACTCTGCTCCAGCTCTGGAATCTTGACATGTTGGCTAGTTTGTGACAGTTTAGAAATTCTTCATGTGGCTTCCATAAGCTACCAAGCAAGGGTCATTCTCTCCGTGTCCCTCCCTCTATAGGTTTCCAGTGGTTTCTTAGCAGGGCATACAAGAGTGTCACAATCTGGACATAACCCATCACTCTGGCTTTGCCACCAGCACTGCATCTCCTATTCCTTCAGCTGCAGCTGCCCCCTGCAGTCCACCAAATCTTATGACCTGCACCCACTGCTCTACTTCCAAGTCTCTGATCACAGTGATCCCCCTTTTGGCTGTGTCCTTGAGAATGAACTACCATAATGTTAAACAACTTTCTTCCTGCATTCTCTATCCAGTGTAATTTTGCTTCTCTCTGAAGATTCAACATAGTTGTTAGTGTCTCTGTGAAGTGTTTACATTTGCTTGCCTTCCTCTCTGCTTCTAAAACAATGTAGTTTATTTTTATTCAGTTCATAGAATTGATTACATCACATTCATCAGTTCATGGGGTTATAATCATCATTGGTCTATGCAAGAGAATAGTTTCTTTTTGATCCATTTTAATATTCCATTCTTTATCCTGTTTCTTTGTTTCTAATCTCTACCCAATGCAGAGAGTCATTCTGATGAATTTAATTTACGTTCATAGGTATGCAACAATATATTAAGATGATACAGTGTCATTTTGTTTGTGTATGTTTTCAGCCTGGAGGGCTGAAAAATATATTTCCTACTTTTTTTCACTGTAAATTATGTTTCACACCTATGCATCCTGTTGCACTTACACTTAATTCGTTGATTCTGAAGGAAATATGGAGAAAGATGATAGTAATGATAATACTACCATTTCCCTGATCACTAATGAGTTTAGCATGTATTCATATATTTACAGCCACTTAGGTTTCTACTTCTGTGAATTTATACCTTCTTTTCATTTCCCTTTTTTGGTGTAATTACTGTATCAAATTCTAACTGGGTTTATATTCAAATCTTCAACTACAATTTTATTTGATCTTTTCTCTGCTGGTCAATTGTTTATTGTTCATTTTACCAGTTTGAAACATCTCTTTTATTACAGTTCTTATGATTTCCGTATTAATTTCATATAATGACTAATATAAAATTGTTAAGTATCACTTTTTTAAAAAGTTATTTCATATGATTAATATGTTTCTGGAATTGGCTTTTTTAAAAAGCTAATAAGAGAGCCTCTGCCTTTTCAGGTAAGTTTAACTCATTTATAATTACTGCTATTAATGTTACATTTAAATTTTTTTAATTATAAGTATGATATGTCTAAATTACAATTAAAAATTTTTCTTTTATTATTAATTTTGTTTTTATCTGGTATTAATAATATAAAACAACTGTTTTACTTTGTCATTCCTGATACCCTTTTATAGTTTAAGTTCATCAATTTATCCTTCAAATTATCCCATTCTGTTATTCAATCAATCTATTGAGCTTCTTATTTTAAGTGCTATAGTTTTCTTGAAGTTCAGTGCTTTTGTTCTTGTTCATTTCCCCTAATATACTCCTTTATTTATTTGAGACTATTTATTATTCTTATTTTGAATTGTTATACTGATTGGTGTCTCAGGATTGCTTTAAATAATGCATGTAGGTGTTTTAGTCAGCTTTTTCATCTCTGTGGCCAAAAGACCTGACAAGAATAATTAGAGAAGGAAAGGGTTATTTGACTCATGGTTTCTGAGGTCTTAGCCAATAAGTGGCTGACTTTATAGTTCTGGGGCCCAGGTGAGGCAGAACATCATGGCAGAAGTGTGTGGAGGAGGAAAGTAGCCCAGGATATGGCACCAGGAAGCAGAGAGTGAGCTTTGCTCCCAAGGACATAGTATATGCTCCAAAGGCACACACCCCAGTGACTTACTTCCTCCAACTACTTCCATCTCTCTACAGTTACTGCCCAGTTCATCCATATCAGTGGATTAATGCACTGATCAAACATTTCCCCTATAAATTTTCTTGCATTGTTATATAAATGTGTTTTGGGGGGACATTTCTTATTGAAACCACAGCAGTAGGTTGTTCAATTTGTATTTCTTTTTGTAGTGTTTGTATTCTGTAAATGTTTTACATTCTATTTTTGTAAGTGAATTATTCCTCTCAGGATATCAGCTAGTTTGGTAGCTGATAAAGTCTATCTGCAAAAAACGAATGAAATCTTATGGCATATGGACCCATTCTTGCTTTAGACTGTCATTTCTCTTCTTTTCTCCCCTAATACTCCTGTTACCCAGCTACTTTGTCTACCCTAGATATTTTTCTTTATTTTTTAGATTTTATGTTAGAAATCTGGGATCCATCAATGTCTATATTTTTTATTTCAAGATTTGGGAAATGCAGTCAGCAGCCTGTACTATTTTACCAAGTTATAAACTAATCAGAAGTAGAAAGCCTCCAAATCTTTCTTTTCCACCATGAATCTTGAAAACCAGAGATGATATTTTATTGGTATTGAATACTTGTATATGAACATAATATAATCATTCAATATAAGCTAGTCTATAACAAAAGACTAACAGTAATACTTTAAAGACAAAGTCTAATCATTCGAGAATGGAAATATAGACTTGACACTTATTAGGAGTCTATATACCTTGCTGAATCATAACATTCCAAAGGGGGATTTGATGAATGCCTGTTGTCTTTTTAAACTGCTCATTCAAAATCCTTCCAAAATTAATTATTTTCACCTTTTTTGATTTGGTGAATTTGGCAAAACTGATTCTTGAGTAGTTGAAAATTCTGGAGGGCTTAAGAACAGAATCCTGAAAACATTTCTGGTTAATTGTGGCTGCCTCATAAATGAAATCTCAAAAAATTCATCTTAGATATCTCAGGCCCATTTACTCTAATTGTCTGTGGTTATATCTTCATGGCTACCATGCCCTCTCTCTCTGCTCTGTTCCTCTATCTACAATGGTGTTTCTGAATTGGGGGTGACTTTGTCTTTCTTCCCCCAGGGGATGACGACTGAGACAGGTTAGAGGTCAGGGATACACTCTCACAATAGCTTACAAGGCACAAGTCAATTTGTTCCTCACAACAAAGAATTGTGTATACAAAATGTCAGTAGGCTCCTACTGAGAAACCCTTGAACACAGGGATTCTGATCTTCTAGTTTAACCCTACTTCCAAATTCTCCATGTGGCAAGTAGCCCAGGAAAATGGAATTTAAGTGTCCATTATTATTCAAATCTTATTTGCATTCTGGGTTTGGCTACCAGCAAATCAGGATTCCAGGGTTAGATGCAATCTACCCTACCTCTGCCCACCTCCCAATATCCCCCTCACTTCCTGTCTTTCTTCCCCCTCCACACCTTTGTTGCTAAGATACGAAATTGGGTTGTTGAATGCCAGAGTCAGACCTTTCTCTACTAATTCCTCAACTTTGACCTTCAGTTCTTTCTAGGATGTGGTTTAGTTTTTACAGTCAGCTTTTCTTGTTCCAGAACACTGAATAACTCCCTATGATGTTCCCCCATTTGGATACCCCCCACCTGCTGGCATGCTCTGTCATATTTGCTAAATGTCCCTGTAATACCAAATATCAACTTTTTCAGAAGCTCTTTCCTGACTGTGTAAGTCAAAGTCACACACTTCTCCTGTCACTTTTATCATTTTACTCTGTTTTATATTTCTTCATAGCAATTATTAACACTTGTCATATATACTTGCTTGTTTAAAAATTTCATTCTTCTTTCACCTCCATAACATGCAGCAAGGATTTTCTTTGCTTACTATTATATATTCCAGGGCTTAGGGAACAAGATGTGTGCTCAATATCAGATATTTGCCCTGGAGTCCATGCAAAGGTTAACATGTCATCGTGTCTGCCAGGTGCTTGGAGGCAGAGAGGGGTAATTACAAGGATAGATGCATGCAGGTGCTGTCATTGTCCTGCCTAGGAGAACTGCCTTCACAGAGAAGGCTGCACCTGTATAGGAGTCAACAAGAAGCAGGGAGGGGAAGGAACGTCTTAGATACTTTTTAGCATGTAAAAATCGTGACACTTTTCTTAGAAGAGTTATGTTTTGGGAATAAAGAAGGTAGTGCTGCAAGCATAAATCTGGTCCACTGTTGAAAGAACAATACATGTCATATGAGGAAGGCAGGACTTCATCCTGTGGGAAATTGGGAGACCTAAAATATCTTGAGCAGCTCTGTGTTTGAAGATGATAATGTTAATGGCACTGTGGAGGTTGGACTGGATGATCAGAGGTGGTGATGATAGGCCATCATGGAGAGATTTAAAAATTAATTCAGAAACTAATCTATTGCCTCCCACTGAGACCATCTATTCTCAGTGACCTTCCTCTTTCCTCCCTAGATGATATAGTTTAAAGCCCAATTTCTTGTAAAAACTGCTTTTCAATTTCTAAAAATTATAGTCAGCAACCCTGTGGTCAAGCATCTGATCAATCATTGGACACATTTCCTATCCATCTCATGCATTGTCATTGAAATAGATCTAGCTTTGACTCACTTCAGGGAAATTCTATGAGAGTTCGTGCCAGAAAGCAATATCTCACAGTCAGTGTCATTTAGGGCTTAGTTTTAACCATCTATCAAGAGAGTCTCAATTAATTTTGCTGAGGCTAAAAGTCACTTATAATTATAGTCCTGTTATCTGAGTATGTCTTCCTTATCTTTTACTATCCCATGCTTCCTTCTTGGCTAGACTATCACGGGTACTATTATTTTATTGGTAAGCCTTGGGCCTGTACCTCCTAGTTCAAACTGATTAACTACTGCTCTTCTCCAATAGATAAAGGGCATGACCAGCTTTTAGATTTCTCAGATAGAGCTTCTAAACTGTCATTTATTTCCTCCAGTGTCTCAGGAGCAGCTCTTCCACTGCAGTTTGGAATGATCAGATTCTCAGTGCCAAAAAAATATCTGATAAATGATGTTCTTCTTTCTTGCTAATCATCAGGACTAGGTGAGTTCACAAAATTGAGAATGGTTTTTATCAGTTACAGTGGTAACTTTCAGGCCATAGTAGTAATAATAATAAGAAATATATAGTTATAATGTTTCTATAACTCATATTCTTATTAGGAAGGAAAGGTTTGAAACTTAGCTCATCCAAAAAATTATGGAATGAGGGAGCTTTGTGTCTCAAAACATTGAGACCCAGTGTTTTCATTTTTAAAATGGTAATATTAACATCTGTCTCATTAGGTCGTTATGAGAATTAAACGAGGCAATGTATGTAAAGTACCTAGCATGCTTTCTGATCTATAATATGTGCTCAATTAATAAGCACTTCCATGCAGTTCCCCAAACATGTATCCTAGACATTTTATGTGTCATTGTCTATGCTGAATGTTGTTATGTAAAGCTTAGTAATATATAGACCCCTACTTAAAGGAGATCATAGCTTAGTGGAGGAGACAAACATGTGAAGGGATAAATATCATTCTTTGTGGCAGGTACAAAAATAAAAATGGAGCACCTCATACAGTGGAGACCTGGAAGAACTGGTAGCTAGCCCTACCTGGAGAAGTTTTTCTGGAGTAGATGATAGGGAATCTGAGCCTCAACTGGTTTGTAAGTAATCACCAGATGGGCATGGGGGGATGGGATGAATGGGGTTGGTGGGTTGGAGAGGTGGCTAGAGAGAAAAGGAAATTCAGGTGAAAACAACGGGCATTTGTGACATGTGCTCCTCTTTTTCCTTCTACTCTTTCTCTTACTTTATAAAGAAAATAAATTAGAAGTATATATATTTTTTGCAGTATTAGAGATTAAACCCAGGGGAACTCTACCACTCAGCTAAATCCCCAGCCTTAATTTTTTATTTTGAGACAGGGTCTCATTAAATTGTCCAGGCTGGCTTTGAACTTTTGATCATTCCTGCCCTGGTCTCAGTCTCCTGAGACAGTGGGATTACAGATGTGTATCAACATGCCTGAGCCTTTTACTTTATAATAAAAATCTTTTAGTAAGACCAGTAGCTCAGTCATGCCCCGTTAAGCTGTTGAAAAGAATAAATTTGAAGATTAAAGATTCTGATCAATTGTAACCAAGGCAGAAGAAGAATGAATCCTTGAATCCTTTCCTCACTTATTCAAAGCATTGATATTTTTACTAACATAACATTAGAATTTTTAAGGCATTTAAAAATTTTTCTAGTGTTTTATTTAATTGTCTTCAAATTCTCATGTAGTAGGTACTATTAATCTCATTTTATAAAAATTGAAGAAAATAAAACTATGTGAGCTGCCTGGGATCTCTAGGAGGTAAACTGTAGGATTTGAACTTTACAAGTCTTCTAAACTCCAAAGTCAGCACTCTATCCTCCACCACCAAGCCTTCCTTTATGAAAATGTCATTTGACAAAACAAACAAACAAACAAACAAACAAAAAACAAAAAACTTGTTGAATAATCCTAGTCAACTTTTCTTTGCAATCCTGGAGAATTAAGAAAAAGTCTGCTTCATCCACATCAAAATGCCAATGAAATTCTTCACAGAACTAGAAAAAAAGAAAAGCAATGCTGAGGCAATCATCACACTTGATTTTAAATTCTACTACGGAACTATAATAACAAAATGGCATGGTACTGTAACAAAAATATAGTAACAAAAATGGCATGGTACTGGCATAAAAACAGACACAGAGACCGACAGGATAGAACAGAAGACTCAGAGACAAACCACATAGCTATAGTCATCTGATCCTTGATAAAGATGACAAAAACATTGGAGAAAAAACAGCCTTTTAAACAAATGGGACAGAGAGGAAGATGGCGGCGAGGGGAGTGCATTGCCCCCGTGTGCTGCTTCACTGTGTGGGAGTATGACAAGTCAGGACGGCTAAAGGCTATCTTGTTAGGAATTTCCAGCAATAGTGGGGTGCTCCGGAACCTGGAGGAAGGATTTCCATCGCACGAGGATCGGCCACGGGGACTCAAACGTGAGAGGTTTGTCGCACGGAGGGTAACACTGCTTATTCAGCAAATCGCCCCGCGGCTAGAGTCTGCAGCGCGCGCTGGGAAACGAGGAGATAGCGACGCAGGGATACAGCGCTGCAGTTTCTGCCAGCCGTGCAAGCACCGTACTCAGGGCTGAATTCTGGGTTTGAGACGGGGGAAGGAAGCGGTCCATCTCGGTTCTCCACACCGGTCAGACCACAGAGGAGGCCAGCAGCCACCATGTTGGAAAGCTGACGTCACCATCCCTGTTTTCGACTGACCGCAGCTCATTCAGCCATAGAACAGGTAATTTCAGGCTGTCATTCGCCTGCGGCTTGCAGACAGATTGCTAGGGTTCAGTGCCTGGGTGCTTCTTAGAACCTGATCTTATCGGAGCGAACACCGAGCGCGCGGCGGCCGAGTTCCGGCTCCCGGAACCGCCCTGGCCCAGGGCTGGGGAGCCTGTGGAGGATGCTTCTTGGACCCTGCTCCTATCAGAGCATACA